>NC_142436.1:67570000-68195000 GCF_059453495.1 Arachis ipaensis | reverse complement strand
CGTAAGCATTTTTCTAGAAATTAAACCATGCATCAAAGTTTGAGGTACTAATTAAACTAATGGTATAATATAGGAAGAGTTTCAAGTGTACCGAAAATACCGATGTTTCAGTTGTTTTAACCGTTGATTTTAATTAATATATAGTATATATATTTTTTATAATTTAAATCAACGGTTAAAACAACTGATCAGTATTCTCCGATACACTTAAAATTTTTAATGGGACTTATAGAAGTATGATATAATATGAATTATATAAGCAGCGTGTAGGTGTGGGTGACATTTAAGAATGTATATGGGACCTCTCAATATCGATCCTGCATTTAGGAATATATTGCTTGCTTGTTTCTTTCTTTCTTGTTCCCCTATTTGTTATATATATTATGAGAAAAAACGCCGGCAATACACTAATTCAACGATGACAGGCAAAGAAAATATCTCCATACTAACTACAAAAATTGTCTACGAGGAACCATGTTTCTGCTTATTTTCCATTTTAGAAAAAGTTCAAAGCTTTTTATATGAACTTGGGTTTCAATATAGTTTCAAAAATATCTTTTGCACGAGAAGAGATGGTCTCAACTTAAATAATTCTCAAATTTAAAGATGAAAACAAATTAAATAAACGAGAGATAATATTAAAGGGATTCTTGGACAGTTACTTATTAGCCTGTAAAAAAATAGAAGAAAAAAGGAAAGCAGAAAAATAGAGAAAAATAACAGTGAGTAATGGATGAACTAATGTGTAAAAGAGTTAATTACAAATCATAGCAATCAACCACTATATATAGCAGTGATATGCAGAGATCAACAATTAATTATAACACACTAACTACTCTCGACATTGATTAATTACATCTTTATCCTTGATACCTCCTCCTCTCAAACTCGAGCTAATTCTTGAAACTACTCGAAGTTTGCTTTTAAATAAACTTCACAAAACTTGCTGCTGATGACAAGGGCTTAGTTAAAAGATCAGCAACCTGATCTGTCCCGTGTATATGCATAATATGCACTGCCTTCTTCTGAAGTTTGTCTCTTATTAATTGAACCTCTAAGAAATGTTTGGTTTGATCATGCATGATGGGATTGGCTGTGAGAAGCACAGTACTAAGATTGTCACAAAAACTTGTTGGAAGAGTTGAGAGTTGAACTCCAAATTCCTGAAGCAAATTCTGCAGCCATGCAAGCTCTCCTTCACATGATGTTAAGCTTTAAAATTCTGCTTCAGTAGATAATCTGCTAATTGTATACTGTTTCCTACATGACTAGAAAACTAAATTAGTGTCAAGATAAATGCAATAACCTAAAACTGACTTTCTGTCCTCAAGATCAGCAACCTAATTAGAGTCAGAGAAGCCATATAATCTGAAGTCTTCACACTTATGCAATAGCAATCCATTATCTTTTTGTTGCCTTTAGATACTTGAGAATCCTCTTAGCAACCTTCTAATAATGAGCTAATAGAGGATTGTGCTTGAATTGACTGATCTTAGCAATTGCAAAAGAAAGATCAGGTCTAGTTATAGTTAAATATTGTAATGAACCAACAACAATTCTAAATAATTTATGATCTTCAAAAGTTTCAGAACTAGTAGACAATAGTTGTAAAGAACTAATCATAGATGTTGGCGTTGGACTAGCCTCTACCATGCCTAATTTAGAAAATAAATCACTAATATACTTAGTCTAAGAAAGACATAATTGTCCTGAACTAGTTTTGTTCACCTCTATACCAAGAAAATAATTCAATTGTCCAAGATCCTTTAGAGAGAAAACCTCATCCAGTTATTTTATCATCAAATCTACTTCACATAAATTATTTTCTGTGATAATAATATGTTTCGTTAAAGAAAAACAAACTACAATATATTCCAAATGGATAGTAAAGTCAAACTACAAAAAAAAAACCCACTAAATCCTACGGGTCTTCATAATCATCTTTGTTATTATAATACCTTTACTATCAGAATGTCACACATCTGGTTGCGCCATTCTGATAGCAAGAAGTATTACAATGACTTCATATACTTAATAATAAAATAGGAGCCTTTGACTCAAAATCGTATTGCTGTTCTCTTTAAAAACACAGAAATACTTTTTCTTAAAATCAATCAAGCATATACATATATACAAAACTTCTTAGACAAGTAACTTATATATATTATATACATACAAATCATACAACTCATATCCCTCTTACAAAATTATAATAATAAAGGCCAGCAAAATCTATCGCATATGTATACAAATAGAAATAGCATATTTAAAAACATAACAAAAACTCCGCAAGCTTCCTCATCCGTCCTGAAAAGAAAAGTCTGTAGGGGGTGAGAATATCGTATTCGCTGGTTCTCAGTAGAGGGTTTAAGAATTGTTATAAGAAGATATTTTAAATAAAACTATTTTCATTAGTTGCAGTAATCGTCAGTTCATTATGCAAATCTAAAACTCATATTTTTCTTAAAAAAAATTTCACGTAAAATAACATTCCATATATTTCACCACTTACTAAGAAACCATTTTAAAAAACTTACTGCTGATCCTACCAATCACGGCCTCCGCCCAAATCAAATCAACTCGACCTCTGGCCCAAATTAAATTAACTCGGCCTTTGGCCCAAATTAAATTAACTCGGCATTTGGCCCAAAATCAAATCAACTCGACCTTTAGCCCAAAATCAAATCAACTCGGCTTACGGCCCAATTCAAAACAAATCACCATCAAAACTCAATCACAAAACAGAATCAATCACAGGCACAAACAATGCAAGACAAACACAATCAGAGAGCAATTACAGCAAGTACAATAAATAACAATAGACAGAAATCATCAGATAATGAAACCAAAACACTTAAGCACACCCAAACAAAGCAAACAAATGCAACATGATGAATGTCTGTCTTACTGGCTGTGAGCTCACGTGTCGGTTATACTATGCTAGAGCCCGACACATCTGGTAGCTAACCCGGACATTGTAGCGTTGCGGATCCCTAGGAG
The DNA here is from genome assembly GCF_059453495.1 of Arachis ipaensis. Classification (NCBI taxonomy): domain Eukaryota; kingdom Viridiplantae; phylum Streptophyta; class Magnoliopsida; order Fabales; family Fabaceae; genus Arachis; species Arachis ipaensis. Next base: position 68,192,000 of record NC_142436.1, on the reverse strand, counting down.
GAACACAAACGAAGGAGAGTGCCTTTCCACCTTCTCCTAGAGGAATTATGAAGGAGAGTGCCTTTCCACATCGAAAGAGTGTGTCTTTCCACCTTAAAACTAGATAAAGATGTGAAAAAAAATAATACAAAGGAGAGTGCCTTTCCACCTTCCCCACATCCATACCACGACTAGAGAGGGAATCCCTCATCCTCAACTCGCCAAATTCGTGAGTGGGACAAAACCACCATCCTCACAACATCAACCATACGCACATTTCAATCTCAAACACGCAAGCGAGATAATACCACCGTCCTTGCCAATCACATTTCAATAATATTCAAAATCAAAATCAAACTCAATTCATAATCACTTTATCAAAATTTCCCAAAAGACTCAAAACATAATTTGTTTCTTAAATAAATCAAATTCAAAACATAATACTTTTTTTCATAAATAAAGCTCCAAAACATACTTCATTTCTTTTCTTAATAATTCGAAATCAAATAATATAATTCTTGAACCCAAACCTTTTTAAATACACTTCAAATCAAATCTACAATTTTTATAGAAATTTCGGCAGCATATCCTCTAAAACTCGGAGTTCTGCTACCCTTCAAGGGTCCCAACCAAACAATCAATCTTTTTCCAAAACCAACCAACTGCAATAGCAAATCATTACAAAATCGAACCAATTCCAAAATTAAACCGCTTTCAAAATCAAATCATGTTCACATCTCAAATAATTTTCAATTCTTAAAATCATTTCCGATAAATCAACAAAACTAAGAAAACCACTTTTCATAATATTCAACCAAATCAATTTTCCAAATCAATTTCTTATCAATGACCGTACACCAACCCAAACAAATCAATATTTCAATCAAGCAATTAATTTCATCCGTCTAAAGAAATTCAATTCAATTCTTAAGGCTTACGAAAATCATAAAAATACATTTTTCGCATTAATATCGACTTATAACAATTCTTGAAAGTAAAATGAGTTTAAGAAATCACCCCTACCTCAACTCGTCAAAAATCTCAAAACCAAATGCGCCTAAAAACCTTATTTCTCTTGTCCAGCAATAGTAGCAGAGAGCTTCGGCGGCAACGCAGCCGCTTGTTGTCACACGCAGCAGGGCCACCGTCACTTCCGCTGTTCCGGTCAGCCTCAAACAGCAACGACGGCGGCTCCTGACGGCTCCAGTGGCTACAATGGTAGTGATGGAAACCACCACACCTTCTTCTATTCTCCATCATGTCTCTTCTCCATCGTGTCCACTCTTTATCTCGTCTGACTCTTCTTGCGGCAGCTCGACGGCAACGCTCTTCACGATTACGGCTATGGAAGGTTCAGCGGCTCCGTCAGGCGACTTTTCCCTATCAAAAGTGACGTCAACGTGAAGAGAAGAAAGATACGAACACTTTCATCGGATTGAATTTTTTATTAGAGTTACGGATTTAAAGAAACCGGGCTCGAAAGCTTTGAGTTCATGGAGGTTTCTCGTTTCTCTCTCTCGGTTCTTTCTTTTTCTTTTTCTTGTATGGTTCGGTTAACATGAAGAGAGATTAATGAGGATGCTTAATGATAAGTGATGATGTCTTTAATGAGGGGTTGGGTGTCGCGTGTTTAGGCTGCTGAGTCAGTGATTCAAATTATAAATATCTTAAACGGATAACTATGAAAACTAGATATATTAAAACACAAGTAATAATATATAAGGATAAATATATATGAGCTACTAATATAAATGACATTAGTAACATAATGATTGAAGATATACGATGAAGTATTAGTAAAGCTAAGTTCACCGAAGAGTACCGATATTTATTCATATCGGTGGATATCGAACTCGATAAAAATATCATTAACTAAACTCTATTTTTAAATTAAAAATTTCATTTACTCAAATTAATATATATATATAATTTTTATTATTTATAAATTACTGAAATTATAGTTTCAATTATGTAAAATATTTCATCATAACAAAAATATATATAAGAATCTGAATTTAATTGAACTCAAATAGTCATAAAATTAATTTAATTACTTTTAATAAAATAATATCTAAAAATAATGAGTTCGATTTAATAAATAAATCATAACCTAAAATAAATTGATAATAATTAAAGTTTCAAAAATATGGGGTGTTACATTTGTCGTCCTCCTCCTGGTAATCTCATTGCTGGTCCTAATGCGGTGGCGCTGTGGGTGCTGGTATAACTGCAGATGAGGAGGAGCTACTGATAAACCCCATTTTTAGGGTTTATCATGTATAGAATTTAAGGGTTTTATCAATGATCTTCCACACTTATTCATATAAAACTGCATGATTTTGTGTTCCTTTCCCAACTTTGCTTTATGAATGAAAATATGCTTCTTTTGCATCAAAATTGATATATTGTAATCCTCCTCTATTACGATTTGATGCCTTGATCCGTTTATTAAGTGGTTTCAGAAGTTACAGGGCAAAAATGGCTAAGAGGAGTGAAGGAAGCATGCATGAATGGAAGGAGCATAGAATAAAGCAAATTTTGGAACTTGGGCATGTGCAAGCATGAAGAAAGGAACTTTTGCGTGGTCTAGAATTCAGAATAAATTCCCGTTGCAAGTATAGCTTCTAAACCAACAAAAGTCCTTTCTTACAAACGTTTTGATTGTCACAAGTAACAAACCCCTAAATAAATTGATAACCGAAGTATTTAAACCTCGGGTCGTCTTCTCAAGGAACTGCATAGAAGTATGTTCTTATTATTCGTTATGAGTTTTGTAAATTGGGGTTTTGAAGGTAAGGAACGAGTAATTTAAACGACAATAAAATAAATAAATAGCTGTAAAATAAACTATTGGCAAGGTATGAGAAATCGGAATTCCTATCTTAGTTATCCTTATCAAGTGTGATGAGAATTGGATTTTAATCCCACTTAGTTAAGTCAAGTGCACTAATTAGATTGATCCTCAAGTCCTAGTCAATCCCTGTGGGAAGACTAGCTTTAAAGCGATCTAGATTAATTAGGAATCTGCCAATTTCAACCACTGCTGAGTTTGACAACTCAAGTGTTACCAATTACTTAACCAAAGCCAAAAAGGAAGAAAATATCTGAATTAAATTAAAATCATTCATAAATAGAATGAAACAATCATAAACTGAAATACCTCAAATAATATTAATTAAGAAAATCATAACATGAATGTAGCATAAGCCATTGAAAAGATAAATAATAATCAAAGGTATATAATAAAACTAGAAAGTAAATAAGAGGAACATTGAGCCTGCACTTGAAGAGAAGTAATCCTAAAATTAAGAGAAATCCTAATCCTAAAATCTAAGAGAGAGGAGAGAACCTCTCCCTCTAAAAACTACATTTAAACTATCAAAAGTGAGTAATTGGAGATCTCCCTCCATATGGATGCATTTCCCCACTTTATAACCTCTAATCTGTGCCTTCTGGACTTGGATCTGGGCAAAAAAGGGCTTCAGAAATTGCTGAGAGCGTTTTCTGCAATTTCTGGTGCGTGGCGTCTGTCACGCGTCCGCGTGGGTCACGCGGTCGCGTCATCTGGAGTTTTCCTTATCACGCGTTTGCTTCGATCATGCGTCCGCGTCGTCTGTGTTCTGCTCATGGCGCGCGTCCGCGTCAGTCACGCGTTCGCGTCGCTGTCTTTTCGCGCTAGGCATGCGGCCGCGTCGTCCATGCGTTCGTGTCGCTGCCAGTTTCTTCAAAAACTCCATTTTGTGCTTTCCTTCCATTTTTGTATGTTTTCTTTCTATCCTTTAAGTCATTCTTGCCTTAGAAGATCTGAAACTACTCAACACACAAATCACGGCATTGAATGGTAAAAAAAGGGTAATTAAAATAATTATTTTTTAAAGCATAGGAAATATGTATTTCACATATATCACATAATAAGGAAGGGAAAGTAAAACCATGCAATTTACATGAATAAGTGGGTGAAGGATTGAATAAATCTCTTGAAATTAGCACAATTTATATCATAAAATAGGGGTTTATCAACCTCCCCACACTTAAACAATAGCATGTCCTCATGCTAAGTCCATGATAAAGAGTAAAGTAAGGTTAAAGTGGTGGAATCTCATGCAATGCAATCTATCCTAAATGCAACTACCTAAATGAATCATGCAATTCTAATTTTTATTCACTTGTATATAAAACTTACATGTAGTTAAATTAATTCACATTCTCAAGGAATTATATATGCATAGCCAAACTCTGGATAATGTTAAAGCACTTTTACAATTGAGATGGGTAAAAATATTTTTCAAACTTGCAAGACACTTAACAATTTAAGCAGAGATATATGGTGATGAGCTATTGAACCCTCACTGAATTTTGTGTTTACTCTCTAGTCACTCAGTGTTTATTGGGTTAATCACTCTATTCTTCTTTTTATCCTTACTTTCTATAGCTTTGTTCTTCATCTAACCAATCAACAATTATAGAATACAGACATACAAAAATCATGAGGTCTTTTTTAAGGTTGTAATGGGTCCAAGGTAAAGGTAAATGTATATGTATAAGGCTAAGTGAGCTAATAAGTGAATCCTTGATTAGTCTAAGATCCCACCTAACACACATATTTTGTAATTCAAAGCTTCTTAACCTATTTGCCCAGATTTTTCTCACTTTGTATTGCAAGCTCACTAACTTTATTTTTTTTTATCCCATGTGCATTGATTCTTTTTATTTTGCAATTGGAAAATTTTTGTATCCCTTTTATTTAAACAAATTTTTTTTAATGCACATGGTAATTCAATTGATTTCACATGAGCATGCTTCCCAAAATTTTATTTTTAGTACTTTTATTCTTTTTAACTTTTTACCTTTGTTTCTATCATCCATGTTCCCATAAAGTTCCCCACACTTAAACAATACACAATTTCTATCTTAAGCTAACCAAGGATTCAACTTGGGATTTTTATTTTATTTTTCTGCTTAAGGCTAGTAATGTGGTTTATATAACAAGAGGGGTTTAAAAGCTCAAGGGGGATAACAAGGGTGATGTAAAAGGTAGGCTTATTTGGGATAAGTGAGCTAAACAAGTAATGGCCTCAATCATCTCTTAGTATGTATCTATACTCTATAATTGGACATATAGATTAAAACAAAGCAAAGAACATCAGAATAAAAAAGAAGGACGAAACACACAGGAATAAAATTTATGGTTTGAATGTAACCATACAATTAAGCTCAAAACTCACAGGCTGTGTGTTCTCTAGCTCAAAATTCATATATCAGTTATACATGTCATGCAAGTAGAAATTAAGAGTTCCCCATTATTCTCAATGTAAAATTTGTTTTGGGTGGCTTTAAAGTTTTAGTGTTCCTCATTGATGAAATGTTGTTAACTAACTAACATGTTATGTTCTATATACAAGGTGTGGATTATTTTTATTCTGTTAAAGTCTCTAGTTTACTTCCTTTTTATTTTCAATTTAAACCAACTATCACATGCTAAAGGGTAAACTATACTAATTAATCCACATTTTCTATAACTAATAAGTTTAGAATTACAAACTAAACTAAATGGCTAAAATATGAACTAAAGTGCAAAATGCAAAAATAGAGTAAAAATACAGCAAAGGAGCAATGTATAAGTAATGAAAGATAAAAATAAAAATAAAGATAAAAATACAAAAAAAATAAGCAAAATAAGATAAAAAGAGTCTGTAGTGGTTCACCAAAAAATACGCCATAGATGGCGACCTCCCCACACTTAAAATAAAGCATCATCCTCGATGCTCACTCAAGCTGGGTGTGAAGGAGTGTCATCACTGGAAGGATGGGCTGCTGGAGTCTCAGTAGTGGTCTGAGGATCTGCAGACTGGATGAGGGTAGGAGGATCTGTCTGCTGGAGAGGAGGCTCCGACTGGATAGAAATCTCTGGATCTACGACCCGAATCTACTGTGGCTCCTCCTGTTGTGGTGCAGCCTACTCCGGTCCTGTCTGTGCAGCCTCGGTGGGTGTCTCCTTCTCGTGAACATCCTCCTCCACCTAAGATGTATCAGAAGGGGTGTCAGGCTTGGAGGGGATGTTGCCACCGGAATGGATCATCAACTTGACGTGCTCATAGAGTCGCTTGTTGCGACGCTCCATACGATCCAAACAGGCGAAGAGTCGATGCACCAAATGGTAAATAGGCTCAGGAGCAGCTGGAGGTGCAGTGGGTGGGGCAGGTGCAGCAGTGGAAGAAGAGGGGGCAGCTGAAGGTGTGGCTATCTCATCAGGAGCGGTGAGGAATGAAGGTCTATAACCTAAAGCCAGAAAGTTCCTGCTGTGAGGAATGATCTTCTTGTAGTCCGCAGCGGGTGGCTTCTCATCAGCATCCTCCCAAGGCACGTCAGCTTGACGGCCTAGCTGGGTGACCAGGTAAGGGAAAGGGAGGGTGCCCCTGACATGGACCCTGGCCATATAGTGCCGAATGAAACAAGGCAGATACAGGTCCTTACCCTCCATCACACACCAGAGGAGGGTAATCATAGCAGCAGGCAGCTCCGTCTCATGAGTGCTCGGCATAATAAAGTTACTCAGGATCTGGTGCCAGAGCCGAGCCACATCATTCAAGTATATCCGCTTGATTCCTTTAGGCATGGTGGTGTTCTTACCCATGACCCATGGGACAGTAGGGTCATGGGCTATCCTTTCCTTGACAGCATCCCAGTCGAATCTCAGAAACCTCATATCCTCTTTAGCCTTTTGGTAACCGTCAGACTGATCTAACTTAGGCTGAAGGTGCATAATATCCTCAATGGCCTCTTCAGTGACCAGTATCTATTTTCCTCTGAGGTGCACTGCATCCAGGGAAGTCTTGAAATAATTACAGTAAAACTCTTTTACCCAGGAAGCATTGACCTCAGTCAAATTCCTCTCCAAGAAGAACCAGCCTCTTTGTTTGATCTGATCGGAGGTGTACTGCTGTAGTTCTTCTGGAATTTTCAAAGTCCTCTCCAGGTACAGATTTCTGGAGGTAGCAAACACTGGATACTTCAGCTCACAGTATCGGTTTGCAAACTTAATTGGATCATTGGCAGGGAGGAGCTGGTCAGCCTTCTCCTGCGGGTTAAAATGCTTTTCCCGCCAGGAGTCATCATGCATAAGCTCCAGGAGAGACATAAAGGATTCACCTCTTTTCCATTTGCCAGTTGTTGCCTTGCCTTTTCCTTTTCTTTGAGTGTCGAACATCCTGAAAAATAGAAATCTAGGATATAATAAAAGCAGGAAAACAAGTAGGCAAATAACAAGATAAGCACAAAGTGGCAAAGGAGCAGTTGAATAATGAAATGAGTTGAATAATTATGCATTTTGGAGTGTGTTGGAGTTTAAAAAGCTGAGATGAGAAAGTTCAATCCAGAATGTAATATAAATAGAATTCATGTTAATTAGGAAAAACTATAATCATGCCTTGAGTTAAAAAGTAAAAGTAAGGAGTTAGTCAAAAAGTAGAGGGGGTGGTTAGAAAGTTAAAAGTGGTTTTAAATTGAAAAAGAGGTTTGGAAGCAAAAATCAGTGAGTTAGTGAAAAGAAAGTCAGAGTAAGTGGCATGATGATTGGTTTTTTAGTAACAAGAATTTCACAATTTGAAGCAACAGACAACTCATATTCAAGCAAGGAAATCAAGTTGTTGATGATTCATATAGATAAACCAATAACGAAAATTTGAAATCAAATCATCAATAATGTGATTTATTAACCGGGAAAACAAAAGGAATAAGAATGCTGGCCCGTGCATTCATGAAATGGTTTGGTAAAAGCTAAGGAAAGCAAAATTGAAAATGCCAAAACCAATACATGAATGAGAATCAAAACGATTTACAGAAAATTGGGCAGCATTCCGGCTAAAATTGGATGTTCCTGGAAAATAAACAGCAAGCTGAATAGTTCATATAAATTAAAATAAACTGCAAATAGATATAGATAATATGAACATGAAAGAGCAGTCGCAATAGCAGCATGAACAGTAAGAACATCATATGAACAATACTTAGATCACAGCAACAGCAGAATTGCGAAAATTATAAAATAAGTAGCAAGAATAGCGCAATTAATCAGGCCTAAATCCGCTAACCACATCCTAGCTACCTAACCACCTAGAATCCACTACAACATACATCTCTAACTATCCTAAATTTAAACATAAACTAAAAATATAGGCAAAAAGCTATGAATTAAAGAAAGGTGGCATTCGGCGGAACCTGGTAGGCGTATGAACTAAGCTAAGGAACTGAGAGATGGAGGGGGTGTGGGTGTGGTGGTGCTGCGAGGTGCACGGTGGAGCGGTGGCAGAACAGGGCTGCACGGTGGTGGTGCGGTGGCTGTTTGTGGTGGCAGGGGGTTTCAAGTGAGGTGACCGGTGGAGGGGGAAAGGAAGGGGTGAGGGTGATGGTGGTGGGAGGCGCGGCGGTGACGGCGCGGTGGTGGGGGTGGTCGCGGAGGGGCAGCGATGGTGGAGGGAAGAAGAGAAGAGAAAGAGAAGAAAGAGAGGGAAGGAAGAAGGGGGTGGCGTCGTGGTTGTGGCTGGGTGGCGAGGGTGGTGCGGCGGTTGGAGGTGGTTGGCTGGGGGTGGTGGTAGTTGGGGGGTGGTTTGCAGAGAAGAAAGGGAGAAGAAGGGGAATGGGGGGTGCGATGGGGTAGGGTTTCGCGTGACTGGGGGTTAATGAATTTGAATCCACGCGAACGCGTGGGGCACGCGGTCGCGTGGCTAGGATGGATAAGGGTTGACGCGATCGCGTGAGTGACGCGATCGCATGGAATGGGTAGAAGGATGAATGACGCGGTCGCGTGAGGCACGCGACCGCGTCGCTGGAAATTGTGCTAAACGCACAATTCTAGCGTCATTTCATCGCAACTCTCTGTCTCCTTTGGGGTGTTTGTGCAATCCACGCGACGCGAATGCGTCGCTCACGCTTTCACGTGGGATGGGTTTTGTGCAAGTGACGCGTTCGCGTTAGGGACGCGAACGCGTGGGCCGTTTTGTGCTAAACGCACAACAGCCGCACGATTCCAGCCCAGATTTCTGGGCGTTGGATTTTTACGCCGATTTCCAGATCACGCGGCCGCGTGAATGACGCAGACGCGTGGGAGGTGTTTTTCGCAACTGACGCGGATGCTTTAGCGATGCGATTGCGTTGCACGCCTTCTCTTTTTTTTTTATATAATTATCCAGTTATGCAGTATGTGATGCTAATGCAAATGCTTACGAATACTATCCAGGTTCAATGAATATAAAACAATAGAAAAATAAACAAAATGAAATAAAATGGAAATAGGAACGATCATACCATGGTGGGTTGTCTCCCACCTAGCATTTTTAGTTAAATTCCTTAAGTTGGACCTTAGATGAGCTTCTTGTTATGGCGGCTTATGCTTAAATTCATCTAGAAATCTCCACCAATGTTTGGAATGCCAACAGCCTCCGGGATCCCAAACTAGGCATGTGAAGCTTTTAAGCAGCTTCAAACAGGTCCTCAGGCTCCGGGGGGTAACGAATGTCAGAATAGATTCCAGAATCCCAAACTTTGCAGTTAAATCTGCCTTCGTCTTGATCTATATTTTTCCATCCGGGCGGTTTAGAAATTAGATTCTCACCAAGATGATCAAACGTTTTCCGAGATCCATTTGATTGAACATGAGACCAATCCGTGCACTTCGAGTTGAAGCGTGGAACCTTATTGAACCTTGTGCACCAGCTTTGAGTACGAGCCATTTCCCTCTTACTCTTAAAGCCGCAGAGAGCTCTAAGCTGGCCATCTGTTTCAAGCAAACCATATTCAAGTGGAAAAATAAAGTTAAAGGTTAAGGATTGTACCCACTTGAAGCTTGTATTGGGTGGTAATGGCCTTGGGATAGGTGTTTTCAGTGGTTCTGTAAGTTCTACTCCCTTGTAATCTTCTGTGAATTTCTCTACTTCCTTGCAAAATTCTTCAAATGCAACATCGTCCTGATCAAGGTCTTCTATGTCTTCCTCATCACTCAAGTCATAAACTGGAGGTTGAGAGAAATCTACCTCCGCATCTTCTTCGTATTCACTTGGATAAGGTTCTTCAATCTCAGAGAATTCACTTGCGGATGCAAGTTCATTACCAGGAGAACTTGACTTGAGACTATCATCATCAAGGAAACGTGTGTCTTGGGTTATTCCGTCTAGTTCTTCATGAAATACCTGCTTTGGGGGTTGTGCACTACCCTCCTTAGCATCAATTGTAACGTCCTTGACAGAATTTTTCACAATTCTGGATTCCCATGAAGGTTCAGCATCTCCTAAATCTTCGACCAGTACTTCTTCTTCTTGGATAATTTGAGCTTCCTCCAATTGTTCCAGAACAAAGTTATGCTCATTGCTGCCCACTGGGGTTTCTAGTGTCTCCTTCATGCTACGTTCGTCATTAGATTCTCCACATAAAGCTATTGGAGTTCCTTGAGGGTTCAAACGTCTGGAAGATAATTGATGTATTACTTGCTCCAGCTGATGAAGGGTTGTATGAAGTTGATCTACTGTTTCCTTGAGGCGAGCCTGTGATTCTCGAGGTGATGGATTTGGACATGGTACATAGGGAAGTGGTGGTGTTTGGGAGTAATTGGATTGGAATTGGGGTAGATAAGGATCGTATGGTGGTGAATGGTGAAAAGGAGCTTGTGAGTGTGGTGGTCCAAAGTTATGTTGAGAGGATGGTCTATAGGCACAGGGTGGGGCTTGTTGGTAGTTACAAGGTTGTCCACCATATCTATCAGCTTGGTATGCATCGTAGAATGGTCTTTGTCCATGATATCTTGGAGGGTGTTGTTGCCTAAAGGGTTGATCAAATCCTCTTGGCTCCATCCATCTTTGATTTCTCTGACCTTAATGCATGTTCCTGCTATAACTTCCATTTCCTTCAACAATATTAGAACCAAACTCAAAGCGAGAGGGGTGAGAGTTCATAGTAGCTAATAAAAATAAAAAGGGAAAAACAAAAACAATTAAACAAATAAAAGAAAAATATTTACAATAACCAATAATAAGGCACACGATTGTAGTTTCCCCGGCAACGGCGCCATTTTGAAGAGAGGAACTTTTGCGTGGTCTAGAATTCAGAATAAATTCCCGTTGCAAGTATAGCTTCTAAACCAACAAAAGTCCTTTCTTACAAACGTTTTGGTTGTCACAAGTAACAAACCCCTAAATAAATTGATAACCGAAGTATTTAAACCTCGGGTCGTCTTCTCAAGGAACTGCAGGGAAGTATGTTCTTATTATTGGTTATGAGTTTTGTAAATTGGGATTTTGAAGGTAAGGAACGAGTAATTTAAACGACAATAAAATAAATAAATAGCTGTAAAATAAACTCTTGGCAAGGTATGAGAAATCGGAATTCCTATCCTAGTTATCCTTATCAGGTGTGATAAGAATTGGATTTTAATCCCACTTAGTTAAGTCAAGTGGACTAATTAGATTGATCCTCAAGTCCTAGTCAATCCCTGTGGGAAGACTAGCTTTAGAGCGATCTAGATTAATTAGGAATCTGCCAATTTCAACCACTGCTGAGTTTGACAACTCAAGTATTACCAATTACTTAACCAAAGCCAAAAAGGAAGAAAATATCTGAATTAAATTAAAAGCATTCATAAATAGAATGAAACAATCATAAACTGAAATACCTCAAATAATATTAATTAAGAAAATCATAACATGAATGTAGAATAAGCCAAATTGAAAAGATAAATAATAATCAAAGGTATATAATAAAACTAGAAAGTAAATATGAGGAACATTGAACCTGCACTTGAAGAGAAGTAATCCTAAAATTAAGAGAAATCCTAATCCTAAAACCTAAGAGAGAGGAGAGAACCTCTCCCTCTAAAAGCTACATCTAAACTATCAAAAGTGAGTAATTGGAGATCTCCCTCCATATGGATGCATTCCCCCACTTTATAACCTCTAATCTGTGCCTTCTGGACTTGGATCTGGGCCAAAAAGGGCTTCAGAAATCGCTGGGAGTGTTTTCTGCAATTTCTGGTGCGTGGCGTCTGTCACGCGTCCGCGTGGGTCACGCAGTCACGTCGTCTGGAGTTTTCCTTATCACGCGTTCACTTCGATCATGCATCCGCATCGTCGGTGTTCTGCTCATGGCGCACGTCCGCGTCAGTCACGCATTCGCGTCGCTGTCTTTTCGCGCTAGGAATGCGGCCGCGTCGTCCATGCGTTCGCGTCGCTGCCAGTTTCTTCAAAAACTCCATTTTGTGCTTTCCTTCCATTTTTGTATATTTCCTTTCTATCCTTTAAGTCATTCCTGCCTTAGAAGATCTGAAACTACTCAACACACAAATCACGGCATCGAATGGTAAAAAAAAGGTAATTAAAATAATTATTTTTTAAAGCATAGGAAACATGTATTTCACATACATCACATAATAAGGAAGGGAAAGTAAAACCATGCAATTTACATGAATAAGTGGGTGAAGGATTGAATAAATCTCTTGAATTGAGCACAATATATATCATAAAATATGGGTTTATCAGCGCACGCGTACCGTGCGCGTACGCGCGGATGCGTACCCCCAGAGTTGGCTGGGTGGAGTCGAGACGAGAAGCCGGCGTGCTTATATGGCTGGGCCGCAAGTCATTGGATGCGCGCGCACTATACGCCTGCGCGCAGATCGCAGAGGACCCCAGGTGCACGTACCGTGCAGTCCGCATATGCGTCAATGGGCGCACGTGATTTTTTAATCAAAATACGTGACTAGTGATTTCAGGGAGTCCCAGGCCCAGTTTTGGAGTAGAATTTTGGAGGAAAAAGCTTAAGAAGACCAAGGATTATGAGTGTTAGGATAATTAGTCATAATTCTAGATATTTTTAAGGAGTTAGTTACATTTTGTTTTTAGAGAGAGAAACTCCAACTTCTCTCTAGGATTTCACTTCCTCCATTGCAATTCTTCTTTGATTTCTTGGTGAGATCCATTGCTAATTCACTTTTGTTTTCATACAAGTTGTAGATCCACTCTTTTTCTACTCTTAATTGATGTTCTTTTGATTCAATCTCTTAGATCTAGATTTGTTTGACTTTATTACTTTGAATTTGGATTAATGAATTGTGAAATTTCATTCAATTGCTTGATTGTTGATGATTGTTTGGATTAGATAGCTTTAATTCAATTCTCTTCTCTCAATTACATCATGTCTTCTATGATTGCCTACCAATTGTTTGTGATAATGACAACCCTAGCTATGGAGTATATTTCTCTTACTTGGCTTAGGGGTTGAGTTATTGGAGACACTTGAATAGTGGATATCAATTATAGATTATGAATTGAGAATTGCTAATTGACTTGGAGTGCACTAAAGCTAGACTTTCCTAGGGTGAGAATAGGACTTGTGACTCAAGTTAGTTACTCTCACTTGACTTTCCTCCATTGTTAGGGGGTTAACTAAGTGAAGCAACAATCAATTCTTATCATAATTGAAGAAAACTATAATGACGAAACTTCCAATACTTACCCTTAGCCAAGGCCTTTATCTCAATTAATTGTTGTTTGCTCTTGTTAGCTTGAATTCTTGCACCAACTCTCAAAACTACAAAAGATTTCCTAATCAATGATGTGCATTCTAAGGCAATTCCTAGGGAGAACGACCCGGGATCAATACTCTCGGTCATAGATTTTAGAATTGTTTGATACGGTATTTGCGTGTTGGTTAGACTATACTCACGATTGGATTCATTGTTAATTTCTAACCGGCATAAGAATATTTCGGTTCATCAGCTACCTCCAGCACCGCTGCCCTCATGTGTGTTTGCTTATAGAAGGCAACCATCTGCTGCTGCATGTGCAATATGTGCTTCAGCTCTTGTCTAAGATCCTACCTCGGGGGCTCCGTTTCCACATCCCTAAAATCCTTCTCTACCATGTGTGCGAGGACTTCATTGTACCTCTCCTCAGCTAAATGAAGTTGGTGACCCTGATCCTATAGGCTATAGGTCATGGTACGGACTTGCTCATGTAAATCAATGTCTTGTAGATCTACAGAGCTGGTGATCAAGGTAGAAGAAACTCTAAAAGTGGACATGCATAGGTTGCTAGCGAAGAATGACCCCACTCTGAAGATGAGATTCTTCTATGGCTTAGATGTGATCTAGCTCCAAACGGCATCAAGATCCACCACAGATGCGCTCAAGGCATTGCCATCATCTGCCATCTGCTGAGATTGTCGTTTCCTAGCCTCAAAGTTCAGAGTGTATAAATCCTAAGACATTCAATGTGAATATCAATATAAGTATAGATATGATAGTATGTTATAAATTCTATAAAAAGTTGATTACTTACATAAAAGTCTGCAGACTACTGATCAACAAACTTCTCTTTGTTTTCCTTGAGTGTGTAGGTTTGCTGGAAGACCTCCCCCAAAGAAATAGGATGCTCCAACGACTTTGTGTGCACATATTAGATAAGCATATTAAAAAAAATCACAATTAATTAAAGAAAAACATAAACCTAGCTAAGCATATTTAAAGAAGTTATATCATTTTGGACTTTGTCTTCATAATCATTGTCGAACCCACTATTAGCCCTATTTGTGGCCTGACAACCTCTGAAACCCTCACCTATCTCTTAGTACAAATACGAGGCCATCTTACTGTTAGGTTGAAGCCACTACATTAGGTGGTCCCTCCCTATCTACATGTCCTCTGACATCTGCTGAAAATGCTTTGCCATGCGGTGTGGAAGATCTACTTTATTGTCTGGTTATGGGCTTCATTCCACGTGAATTTCTCCTACACATAATATATGGTTAAAAATTGATGTTATAAAACCATAAATGAAATATAATTAACAAAATAACTAACTTACTGCCCACTTATCAAACCATCTCTCTCTAACCTCAGGGAAAACCTTCTTGCAGCTAGGCCAAGGGTCGTCATAAAGCTACTTGATAATGTTTGTACACTCCTGTGTACAAACGTTATTATCCAGTGCAAGCCTAGGACAGGTATATCTAGTAAGTGGAATCACTCCACTGCAATTAAATCATTTTTATAGGCAAGTAGAATCCCTCTACTACGGCAAGTAGAATCACTCCACTGCATTAACAATCTTATCTGGGAGCAAGTAGAATCACTCTACTACGGCAAGTAGAATCACTCCACTGTACTTCCCATGCAGGTATATTTCAAATCAGAATTAATTTTCATTATTCACTCTATTCATAGTCATACTCATTATTATACCCCAACCAAAATCAATTATTACTCATAATCATACTCATCCTCATTATACATCACTTCACATTTAGGTCATTTTCCTTCAATTCAATAACTCAACTCTTTAGGTTTCGTTCCTAACTCCTCCATCTCTAATTACACTGGCTCTAGACTCTTATCGGGGTTTACAAGGGGTTTAAAAGGCTAAAAGATTGGTTAAAAACTCAAAAATTTAGTTTTTGCAAAATAAGGTGGTCATGCATACGCATGCCTTATACGTATGCATGAGTGTGAAAATTGGCATAGACGCATACACGAAGGTGGTCCGTGCATGTGCACATGACATGCGCCGCGTATGCATGAACGTATAAGTGACAAAATCGCGTACACAGACCATGTTCGCGTACGCATGACATATCAGAATTTGAAAAAGCTGATATGCTGTAGAAACCAGTTTTTCAGCCCAAATTTCAAACCATCATAACTTTTTCTACAAAATTCATTTTTCAACCATTCTTGAACCATTGGAAAGATCGATAAATAAAATTTCATAAAAATCTAATTTTGTAAAATTTCCAACTTCGAGCACTGAGTTATGGCCCGCCAAAGTTTGTCAAAAATTAGTTTTAACAAAAAATAGAATTTACCAACTTTTCCAAAAGTTCACAAGCCAAATCAATTTTTAACTCCACAAAATGACCCTAAACCACTCCAATTCACACATTCACAATCAACTAAATTCAAACCTACTCAATTCACACATTTTGACTTCACATATCAAATTCTCAATTTCGCTATTCTAACAAATCATTATCAAATTCCATATACTCAATCCCATAATTACCATCTCAAATTCATGCATTAACATATAATACAATCATCACTTACCAAACTTACCTTTCTCGGCCTCCAGCCCAAATTCACGGCCTCCAGCCCAACATGCATTAATTCAATATATAATTCATAAATACACAATCACCATTTAAATCATCAATTTCTACAACACTTCAACTACACACATCAATTCCAACCAAATTATATTACACATTATATTACACGGTATTTAAATGAAACTTAAACCATACCTTTTAGAAGCAAAAATTAATCCTTTCACTTGTGAATTTCCACCAAGCCTTAGCTCCAAGCCTCACCAACTATCAATCTAATGCCTCTAACACCACTCTACACTATTTTCACATAATATACACAATACTCAATATACAAGGGTTTCATAAAATGTCATAAACACAAGGAAAGTGGTTTTTACCTTACACACTGAACTATATGATGAAACTCACCTATAGCTTATTCTAGAGTACCCCTTGATAAACTACTATTTTATGGTTTATCTTGTGTTTAATTGAATGGTTTCATCAAATCTCTACCCACTTATTCATACTAATTGCATGATTTTATAATTCCTTCCTAGTATTATTTTATGATTGAAAACTTGCTTCCTAAAGATCTTTAATTAGTATATTTTAATTCTCCTTTATACCATTCGATGCTGTGATCCGTGTGTTAAGTGTTTCAGGCTTCATAGCGCAGGAATGACTTAGAAAATAGAGAGGAAGCTTGCAAAAATGGAAAGAACACAAGAAACTAAGGAGATGACCAGCGAACACTGACGCAAGCGCATGGCCCACGCGAACGCGTGGAATGGAGAAAATCGCAGCGACGCGAGCACGTGCCTGATGCGAACGCGTGAATTGGAGTCTGCACGAATGACGCGAACGCGTGAACGACGCATACGCGTGACAAGGAAAATCGCTGAATGACGCGAACGCGTGGACGACGTGAACGCGTGACCTGCGCGATTTGCAGAATTAACAGAAAATGTTGGGGGCGATTTCGGGCCGTGTTTTGACCCAGTTTTTGGCCCAGAAACACAGAACAAAGCCAGGGAACATGTAGAGACTCGACACACACACAGACGCAACTTGACACACATCTTAGACATTCACATTAGGATAGTTTTAGGTTTTTAGATTTGAATTTAGAGAGGATCACCTTCCCTCTAGGTTCACTTTACATTCCTAGTTATTGCTTTTTACTTTTGGAAACTGAAGAATCATTACCTCCATTGTTGAAGATATTATTCTAGTTTGTTTACTTTGTCCCTTACTCTTCCATATCTTTATTTATTTTATTTAGAATTCTAATTGGATTATTTTCATGAATTATTAGTGAAGAGGATTATTTTTACTTTTAATTAATTTTTAATCTCTATTTTATTTTAATTAATTTATTATGTCTTCTTATATTTTTCTGAGTATTATATTAATGTCAATGGAGTAGATTCCCAAACTCGACATGGGGATTGCTTAAGAGGAGACACTTAAGTTGGAAGGCTTAAGTGTTGGTTAAAATTGGAAATTGTTGGCTAGTTCTGTATTTACTAATGCTAGACCTTCCCAAGGGAGAGGACTAGGATTTGCGAATAAGGATTAGCTCAATCACTTGACTTTCCTTTATTTAGTAAGGGTTAACTAAGTGAAAACAACAGCCTTTTTAAAACTACACTTAAGAGATCCCAACAAGGATAGAACTTCCAATTAATCATTCCCCCAGTCAAGGCCTTTTTATATTAATAATAACTCTTAGTTTTATTGCTTTCATTTATAATTATTGCTCATTATCCAAAACTCAAACTCTCTCAGAAAATTCCTAATTAATAAATTAGCATCATTTCCTGCAACTCGTTGGGAGACGACCTGGGACTCATACTCCCAGTATTTTTATTTCTAAATTTTGTGACAACTTTTCTACATTGACAAGGCGGATCATAGCTGGTTAAGAACTATACTCTTAACGTATTATCTATATTGATTTCTTAATTAGCCGACTTCTACCTTCACGTCAGTTTTTGGCGACGTTGCCGGGGAGTTGCAATTGTGTGCTGAATTATTAATTAGTGTACATATTTTATTTTATTTGCATATTTTATTTTTATTTTTTTTATCATGAGCTATATGTTTCTTTCATTGAATGACGTGTTCACTGCCTGATTCGAGCTTAGCCGCGTTTGATCCTGAAATTGAAAGAACTCTTTCACGTATTAGGCGAGCTCGACGCAGGATAGCCTCTGAGGGTGGTGAAGTGATTGTTATCGATTCACCAGTCTCATCTGAGGGCGAATCTGAACCGTCATCTGAGAGCGAAACAAGCTCCTTTACTACTGATTCACTTGATTCTCGTACAGATAGAATGGCAGCACCTAGGAGGATTACTCTCCAGGAGGCTGGAGCCCCAGATTTTACACTACAGTTTTATCAAGTGCATCATCCAACTCTGGCTGCAGATTTTGAACTGAAAACTGCACTAATCAACTTGATGCCCAAGTTTCATGGCTTACCTGCTCAAGAGCCTATCAAGCACCTAAGGGATTTCCACACAGCCTGTTCCATTGTTAGGCATAATGGTGCAGATGAAACTTCTATTCTATTAACTGCCTTCCCGTTTTCTCTTGAGGGAAAGGCGAGGGAGTGGTACTACTCCCAACCTGAAGTGACTGTTACCAACTGGGATACGCTCAGGAGAGAACTTTTGGAAAAATATTTTCCAGCTGAAGTCACAGATAGACTGAGAAAAGAGATCTCCTGCATTGTTGAAGGAGAATCAGAGACTCTTTATGAGTACTGGGAGCGTTTTAAGAACCTTCTAGACGCATGCCCCATCACATGATTGACAAACTGGTGTTGATCAGCTACTTCACATAAGGCATGAAGCCTCATGATAAAACTACACTGGATGGTGCTAGTAATGGTTCTATAAAAAAGTACAAGACCGCAGATGAAGCATGGCAACTGATCAGCGACTTAACTGAGTCTACTAGGAATCACAGGCACAGGCATGGCCACTCAAAAGCTGTTGTAGAGGTTTTCTCTAGCATTAAAACTACTGCTCTTACGCAGAGTATATGTGAAATGACTAATGTACTGAAGTAAATGCAGTTGAATCAACAACAACAAGCTCAGCCTCACCCACCACAACAGAGCCAACAATTAGTCCCTCAGAGAGTATGCGAAATCTGTGCTGATTATAGTCATTATACTGATGAATGTTCGTAACTCCAACAAGAAGACAACACTGTGGCAGCTACTCATAACTTCTATGATCGCCCGAATCAAGGATACAATCAACAAGGCGGCAATTACAACCCAGGTGGAAGCTATAACCAAGGATGGCATGACAACTCCAACCAAAGATGGAGAGATAATTCCAACCATTGCTGGGGGGACAACTATAACAGAGGAAGCAGAGATAATAATGGAAACCAGAGGTGGAATAACAACAACAGACAGCAGAATCAGAACCAACCTTACAGAGCACCTCACCTAAGACAATCTCAAGGATACCAGCATAACCAACAACAAGTTCCTCAGATCACCTATCCTAATTCCTTATCAAATGACGAGATGCTTCGTTCTCTTGCACAAGGACAACAAGACATGCAGACGCAGCTGAACTCTACTTTGAATGGTCTGAATGCCACTTTACAAGCTCTCTCCTCTAGGATAGATTCATTACCTAATTCCATTAACCAACCTTTAAGCTCCAGTGGAATTCCTTCTTAACCCTTACCTATTCCCAAGGGTGGCATCAATGCCATCACCTTGAGGTCCGGAACCACACTGCCAGAGAGGAACCATGAGGAGCCAAGCCCAATAGTACACGCTCCAGCTGAGGATGTGATAGAAGTAGAAGATGCTGAAATGGAAGATGCTGAAGAAGAAGATAAGGTACAAGACATAGTTGAAGAAGAAGTAGTTCAACCAAGGAACGGAGAACCAAAGGAAGATGAAGCTATACAAGACACCATCCCTATCCCATTTCCACACCTGGCAAAGAAATCCAGAAAGCAGATGGAAGTTGATCCCAAAATGGTAGAAATATTCAAAAAGGTTGAGGTAACTGTTCCCCTTTTTGATGTCATTCAACAGGTACCAAAATACATAAAGTTTCTAAAGGATTTATGCATTCATAAAGATAAAATTAATGAGTTAGAAACTATTCCTTTAGGTAGTTCTATATCTGCTTTAATGGGAGGTATACCTGAAAAATGTAGAGATCCAGGTCCATGCATGGTTAACTGTACCATTGGAGGTGTAATATTTTCTGATTGCATGTGTGACTTAGGAGCGTGTGTTAGTATAATGCCATTGTCTATATATGATACTTTGAGACTCCCTCCCTTAAAAAGGTCGGCAGCTCATTTTGTGTTAGCAGATAAAAGTATTATTACAATAATTAGAATTACTAAAGATGTATTAGTGAGCATTAAGGGGCTCACATTTCCTATTGACTTCTATATCCTGAAAATGCCCCCTAATGACTCAGGCAGACCATCATCAATCCTGCTTGGAAGACCATTCCTGAAGACTTCAAAGTTCAAGCTGGATGCATTCTCAGGAACTTACTCCTTTGAGATAGATGGCAAAACAGTGAGTTTCAGTTTAAATGAAGCTATGAAGCACCCTCCAGAAGATCATTCTATCTTCCAGTGCGACATCATTGATGAAACTGTAGCTGAAGTTCACCAAGGAGAAATAGAAGAGGAGCACATGGAGCAAGGTCCAAGTGTGGGCACACCCTCTGAATACAATGCGGACACTTTGCCATTATCACTAGCCCTGGATGATCCAGAGCCTAGCCAAGGGCCTAAATTGGAATTAAAGTCACTCCCTTCACACCTCAAGTATGCTTACCTTGAGGATAATCAGAAGTTCCCAGTTATCATTGCAAGGGAACTCACTTCTCAACAAGAAGAGCAACTGCTCAGTGTGCTGAGAAAACATAAGAAAGCAAATGGATGGAGCTTGGTGGATATAGTAGGCATTAGCCCTCAAGTTTGTGAGCACAGAATATTCTTAGAAGAGGAAGCAAAGCCTGTCCGTTAGCCTCAAAGAAGATTAAATCCAACCATCTTAGAAGTTGTCAAGAAAGAAGTAACCAAACTACTTGAAGCTGATATCATTTACCCCATCTCAGACAGTGACTGGGTTAGTCCAGTACAAGTGGTGCCCAAGAAGTCTGGAGTTACAACAATAAAGAATGAGCATGGAGAACTCCTGACAACTAGAGTGCAGAATTCATGGAGAGTTTGTATTAACTATAGGCATCTCAACCAAGCCACTCGCAAGGATCATTACCCCTTACCATTTATTGATCAGATGCTTGATCGCATGTCAGGTAAATCTCATTATTGCATTTTAGATGGTTATACAGGCTACTTTCAAATTCATATAGCCCCTGAAGATTAGGAGAAGACTACTTTTACAAGCCCCTTTGGAACGTATGCTTACAAAAGGATGCCTTTTGGCTTATGTAATGCACCTGCTACTTTTCAAAGATGCATGATGAGTATCTTTTCAGATCTTATTGAGAACTGTATGGAAGTTTTTATGGATGATTTTAGCGTATATGGTGATTCATTTAGACTTTGCTTGGATAGTTTGTCTAGAGTATTAGACAGGTGTGTTAGTACAAACCTTGTATTAAATTTTGAAAAATGTCACTTTATGGTAAAATAAGGAATTGTACTAGGACATGTTGTGTCTAATACTGGTATTTCTGTAGATCCAACAAAGGTAGATGTCATTTCTAGTTTACCTTACCCCTCCTCTGTGAGGGAAGTCCGTTCAATCCTTGGCCACGCAGGTTTTTACAGGAGATTCATTAAGGACTTCAGTAAGGTAGCATTGCCTTTATCCAGATTGCTGCAGAAAGATATTAAGTTCAAATTCAGTGAAGATTGCATGCAAGCATTTTATAAACTGAAGATCACCCTGACTCAAGCTCCAATTGTGAGAAGACCAGACTGGAGCCAGCCATTTGAAATTATGTGTGACGCCTCCAACCATGCAGTAGGAGCGGCGCTGGTTCAGCGCGAAGGTAAAGACCCTTTTATAATTGCTTATGCATCTAAGACTTTAGATGCTGCTCAGTCTAATTACACTACTAATGAAAAAGAGCTTCTTGCTATTGTTTTTGCTCTGAATAAATTCTGAGCCTATTTACTTGGTACTAAGGTAGTAATATACTCAGACCATGCAGCTCTAAAATATTTATTAGCTAAAAAAGAGTCTAAACCATGGCTAATACGTTGGATACTGTTGCTGCAAGAATTTGATTAGAAATTAAGAATAGGAGTGGTAACCAGAATTTAGTGGCAGACCACTTGAGTCGCCTTGAACACATTAAGCATGACTCCACCCCTATAAATGATACTTTTCTATTTGATAGTTTGCAAGCAGTATCTGAAGTAGTTCCTTGGAATGCACCTGTAGCTAATTATCTAGTTAGCCATACTTTCCCTCCCGATTTTACTAAGCATCAAAGGGACAAGCTGAAAAGCGAGTCTAAATATTTTATATGGGATGATCCATATCTATGGAGGTGTGGTGCTGATCAGGTAATTAGAAGATGTGTACCACAATCAGAATTTCAGTCAATTTTAGAGGCATGCCACTCTTCTGAGAGTGGAGGACATTTTGGCCCTGAAAGAACAGCTAGAAAAATTCTAGACTGTAGATTCTGGTGGCCTACTCTTTTTAAAGATGCTGCTGAATTTTGTAAATCTTGTTCCCCATACCAAAGGTTTGGTAATATATCCAAGAGGGATGAGATGCCTCAACAGATTATGCTTTTCTGTGAAATTTTTTATGTTTGTGGCATTGACTTCATGGGTCCCTTTCCGAACTCTAATGGTTACCTTTATATACTGTTAGCTGTAGATTATGTTTCTAAATGGGTAGAAGCAATTTCTACCCATACTGATGATGCTAACACTATTGTTTCCTTTGTTAGAAACTATATTATTTGTCGCTTTGGGTCACCACGAGCAATCGTGAGTGATCAAAGCACTCACTTTTGTAACAGGAGACTGACAGGATTACTGAAAAAGCATGGGATTGTTCATAAAGTAGCAACAGCTTATCATCCCCAAAACCAATGGACAAGCAGAAGTGTCTAATAGAGAGATTAAATGCATTCTGGAGAAGATAGTAAAACCTCATAGGAAGGACTAGAGTGCCAGGCTACAAGATGCATTGGGATGAGCCCTTCCGCTTAGTATACGGAAAGGCTTGCCACCTTCCAGTGGAAGTGGAACACAAGGCTTTCTGGGCTGTAAGGGAGTGCAATATGAATTTTGAAGAAGCTGGTGCTGAAAGGAAGTTGCAACTAGCAGAATTGGAGAATCTTCGCCTAGAAGCATATGACAATTCCAGGTGATACAAGGAAAAGATGAAGGATGTCCATGACAAGCACATAAAAAGGAGAGAATTCAGACCAGGAGAGTTAGTTCTTCTATATAACTCCAGGCTGAGGCTTATGCCAGGTAAACTGAGATCGAGATGGGAAGGTCCCTACAGAGTAGAAAAGGCAGAGCCATACGGAGTTTTTCACCTGCGTCATCCTTCTAGCTCTAAATTCCTCAAGGTCAATGGACATCGCCTAAAGCTCTACCATGGAGAAAAGATTAAGGATAAAAAAGAACTAGAGGTTTTCCTCTTGGAAGACCCACCAACAGAAGTAGAATGAGTCTGAAGAGCGTCCAACTTAAGGACGTAAAAGCAAAGTGCTAGGTGGAAGACAACCCACCATGGTATGATCGTTCCGTTTTAGTCTTAGTCTTATTTTACTTTGTTCTATTTAATTTTTGCTAATGACTCTTCTCATAATCTCCACATATAGTTGCATATAGCCTGCATTTGTATTTGCATACTGCATAAAAAAAACGCACGCGACGCGTAAGCGTCGCTGACGCGTCCACGTCATCGGTGCGTTCTGAAGAAAAGAGAATTGAACAGAAAGTCATGCGAAAGCGTGGCTGGAGGCGTGCCTTAGGCACAAATATGTCCACGCGACTGTGTCGCTGACGCGTCCGCTTCATTCTGAAAAAGAGCCTCCCACGCGTCCGCGTCACCCAGGCGAACGCGTGGCTCTGTAAAATCGACGTAAAGAGGTGTATGGCAGAGAGTTATGATGGAGCTGGGCTGGAATGATGCTAGAAGCACAAGCCCTATCACGTGAACGCGTGCCCCATGCGTCCGCGTCATTTTCAAAATATGGCCATTCACGCGATCGCGTGACCCACGCGAACGCGTCACCCTAAATTTTGGCAAAATGCATTTAAAACAGAGAGTTGCGCGAACGCATGGCTGCACTTGTGCCAATAGCACAAATCAGGCCACGCGATCGCGTGACTCACGCGTCCGCGTCACCTGGAAAATATCACACTCCACGCGATCGCGTCACCCACGCGTCCGCATCACATGCGACGCACAGCTTATCCAAATCAGCCAAAATATCTTATCTTTTCTTCCCCAAATCCTAATTTTTCTTTTCCTTTCTTATTTCTTTTTTCTCTCTTCTTCTTTCTTTATTCTTTCTCACTTTTTTTCCTTATTTTTCACATCCATTATCAAGGTTCTTTTCTTTCTTTCTTTACTTTTTACTTCTCTTTTAATATTTTTATTTATGTTTTCTTTTTCTTTTCACTTTCATTATCTATATTTTCCTTTTCTTTCTTTTTTTTTTTCTTTTTATTCCTTTAATTGGTGTTAGAAATTTATCTGGGTGATTATTTTCTTTTATATTTTGCTTGTGAATTATTGTGGAATTGTTTGACAATTAATATTACTTCTTAAAGGGTTGTTTGCGTGTTCAATTTAATACTTTCAATAACATCTTTACCATGCATGCTAAGTGTTTGTGAAAAAGCCCGTATGGCATTCCACATAATTTTAAATTATTCTATTACTCTAAATGCCTATTGTTTTTCACAAAACCCCTTTTATATTTTATTGATTAAATATAATTGTCAATACAAACAGGTTGTTAGTTTGAAAGAGTTGATAATCTAACTTGGACATTTAATGCTTGATCTATGCTACTCATGTCTTTGCCAGCATGCTAATAAACATCTTGCATTTAATTGTCATCACATGCACTTGCTATATTTCCATTGATGAACTTCTCATATGTAGTCATGACCATGTGTTAACGACATCCTTCTTTACCGTGCATTAATTGTCACCTATACTATTCACTCCCTTGCTCGAACCCTTAGCTTTACACATTACTTTCTTTTTCCCTTTTCAGGATGGCCACCAAGAAAGGTAAAGAGAAAGCTACTCCCAAACCACCAGTAAGGAAAGGAACAAAAAGGACACTAACGACAGAGCCATCTTCAACAGCAGTAAAGCTCTCAACAAAATGAATCAAGAGGATCATCAAGGTCGATGAAAAAGAAAAAGCTTTTCCAGAAAAGGACACTGCGCGGTTCACTAACCGCTACTATGAGCAGATATTCCCCATCCTGGCTGAGAGGAATTATAAGAATGAGCACCTTCTTATCCTCCCAACCAATATTGCTGAATTTGTTGAGCCCCGCATTGAGCGAAGACAATGGGGATTCCTACAGAGACAGCCACGGCAAGTTAATCTCTCATGGGTAGTAGAATTCTACTCCAATTTTCACATGCCAACCATGCAGTCTGTCTATGTCCGTCAGAAGCAAGTCCCTATAACTAAAGAGGCCATTCAACGAGCTCTAGATCCTCCCCCTGCTCCAGAAGGATTGGACGCATTCCAAGAAGCCTCATTTAAATGCCAGACATATCAATTTAACTGGGACGCCGTTCTCAGAGTTATAGCACAACCTGGCAACAGATGGATCTATGGATACCATCGATCTCGACCTAAGAGCATACTGGCTTCAGCACTCACCTTGGAGGCTCGAGTATGGGCACAGATCATGTCCCATTACATCTTTCCGAGCACTTACGAGTCCTCCTTCACTGCAGACATGGCTGTTTTACTCTGGTGTATCCTTACAGACCAGCACTTCAATTTACCAAGACACATTCGGCATACTATGGGACATGTACAAATCGCGGGTAACTTACCTTTTTCCGCCTTGGTTTCAGATCTAGTCTCAGAAGCCGGAGTCTCCTACAGAGCTGGGGACACCAAAGCCATGATTCCACGAGATAATCAATACGTCCCTAACGGGAAGTATATCAGACCTCCAGCAACCACTATCAACCGGAGCACAGAACCAGCAGAAGATATCCCTTCTTCTTCCACATCACAAGCACCGTCAACAAACCAACTGCTCCATCAGATACTTGAGAGGCTAGACCGGCTTGACCGGAAAGGAAAGGAAAGAGAGCGCCGTAACAAGCGCCGATTTACATTTCTCAAGGAGCTGATTATTGGAAACCACCCACCTGAAAAAGAACCAGCACCCCGGATTCCACTTCATTTACCAGCACAGGGAGTCATGACGGTCCCGATGGTGGAGATGCTGCTACCAGCCCCCCTTTGTTCCTGACAGATGGCACCGAAGACGGTGCAAAGCTTTAAGTGTGGGGAGGTCGGTCAGTACCTGACTTTCGGAGGTAATTTCTCTTCCTAAACACCAATAAAATAGGATATTTACTTAATTTTTCTTTTGTTAGGATAGGATAAATAGCATAGTAATAGGTTAATTGCATGCATGTTCTATTTGGTTAGAAAATAATAAGTTTCTTTTTAAGGCCCTATTTTTTTTAAAAAAATTTCACTAATTTAAATCAAAATTTTTGGTGTTAAAACTTGTTTGAAGATTGTAAATTGGAACATGAATTATAGATAAAGAACACACAACCTATGAGACTTGAGCCTAATAATATGGTTACAATATTTAACCATAAATTTTATTCTTGTGTGTTTACTTCTCTATGATTGTAATCTTTATTTTGTTACATCCTATATGTCCAATGTTTAATGTGTTATATGCATGCATATGATTGAGGCCATTAATTATTTTATCTCACTTATCCCAAAATAGCCTACCCTTCCATTTACCTTTGTTAGCCACTTTGAGCCTTTTAAATCCCATTTGTTCTATATTTTACCACATTACTAGCCTTAAGCAGAAAAACAATTAAATAACCCAAATGAATCTTTGGTTAGCTTAAGATAGAAATTGTGTGCCAATTGATTATGGGAAGATTGTGGGAACATGGGTTAATAAGGGAATGTGTCATGATAAAATATTGGGAATTTGGGTACCTACTCATGTGAAACTAGAAAAATTGAAAATCTTTTTGCATTGATAATGTTATGTTTATTTTTATGCTTAAAAAAATCCAAAAATATTCAAATAAATAAGTAATTAAGTAATTGAATAAGGGGACAAAATTACCCCCAATGCTAAGTTAAGTTATTGAAAAGATCAATGCATATGTGATACGAGTTAAGAGAAAAGTTGATGCATGAGTATGTAATGTAAAAGTGAAAATTCTGGATAGTTAGGCATGATTTTAGAAGTACATAGAGTGTGTGTATAGGTGAAGAGCTTAGGTTAATTAAAGATTCAATTTATAGCTCACTTAGCCATATATATATACCCTCACCTTTACATTGGCCCCATTACAACCTTAAAAAGACCTCAGGATGTTTGCATTGGTACATTAAATATTTGTTGATTGATTAGGTGAAGAACAAGGTTTAGAAAGCATGATTAGAGAAGAGTAGAGTGATTACCCTATACACTAGAGAGACTAGAGTGCATATACACTAGAGAGACTAGAGTGCATATACACCACCAGTGAGGGTTCAATGCTTAATTCTATGTTCCCTGCTTTCATGAGTTGCCTTCTTACAAGTTTACTTGTCTTTACTGTATAGTTTGAATTAGTGGAGTTTGAGCTATTTTTGTCTTAAAGAACTTATTTATTTTAACCAAGTAGACAGAATCATATAGTTGCATTCATATACATAGGTTGCATTGCATGAGTCTTACTTTTCCCTACTCATTTATTTTATCTCCTTAAGCTAAGCATGAGGACATGCTAATGTTTAAGTGTGGGGAGGTTGATAAACCACTATTTTATGGTTTATCTTGTGTTTAATTGAATGGTTTCATCAAATCTTCACCCACTTATTCATACTAATTGCATGATTTTATAATTCCTTCCAAGCATTATTTTATAATTGAAAACTTGCTTCCTAAAGATCTTTAATTAGTATATTTTAATTCTCCTTTATACCATTCGATGCCATGATTCGTGTGTTCAGTGTTTCAGGCTTCATAGGGAAAGAATGGCTTAGAAAATGGAGAGAAAGATTGCAAAAATGGAAGGAACACAAGAAACTAAGGAAATGACCAGCGAACACTGACGCGAGCGCATGGCCCACGCGAACGCGTGGAATGGAGAAAATTACAGCGATGCGAGCACGTGCCTGATGCGAACGCGTAAATTGGAGTATGCACGAATGACACGAACGCGTGGACGACACGTACGCGTGACAAGAAAAATCGATGAATAACGTGAACGCGTGGACGACGTAAACGCGTGACCTGTGTGATCTGCAGAATTAACAGAAAACGCTGGGGGCGATTTCGGGCCGTGTTTTGACCCAGTTTTCAGTCCAAAAACACAGAACAAAGCCAGGGAACATGTAGAGACTCGACACACACACAGACGCAACTTGACACACATCTTCGACATTCACATTAGGATAGTTTTAGGGTTTTAGATCTGAATTTAGAGAGGATCACCTTCCCTCTAGGTTCACTTTACATTCTAAGTTATTGCTTTTTACTTTTGGAAACTGAAGAATCATTACCTCCGTTGAAGACATTATTCTAGTTTGTTTACTTTGTCCCTTACTCTTCCATATCTTTATTTATTTTATTTAGAATTCTAATTGGATTATTTTCATGAATTGTTAGTGAAGAGGATTACTTTTACTTTTAATTAATTTTCAATCTTTATTTTATTTTAATTAATTTATTATGTCTTCTTATATTTTTTTGAGTATTATGTTAATGTCAATGGAGTAGATTCCCAAACTTGACATGGGGATTAATTAAGAAGAGACACTTGAGTTGGAAGGCTTAAGTGTTGGTTAAAATTGGAAATTGTTGGCTAGTTCTGTATTTATTAACACTAGACCTTCCCAAGGGAGAGGACTAGGATTTGCGAATAAGGATTAGCTCAATCACTTGACTTTCCTTTATTTAGTAAGGGTTAACTAAGTGAAAACAACAGCCTTTTTAATACTACACTTAAGAGATCCCAACAAGGATAGAACTTCCAATTAATCATTCCCCCAGTCAAGGCCTTTTTATATTAATAATAACTCTTAGTTTTATTGCTTTCATTTATAATTATTGCTCGTTATCCAAAACTCAAACTCTCTCAAAAAATTCCTAATTAATAAATTAGCATCATTTCCTGCAACTCGTTGGGAGACGACCTGGGACTCATACTCCCAGTATTTTTATTTCTAAATTTCGTGACAACTTTTCTAAATTGACAAGGCGGATCTTAGCTGGTTAAGAACTATACTCTCAACGCATTATCTATATTGATTTCTTAATTAGCCGACTTTTGCCTGCACGTCACCCCTAAACCATCAAAATCACAAGATTTTCTCAAAACCCAAACCAAAACTCAAATTTAACATGCTCAACAAAAATGGGGTAAGAAAATTCAAAATTCTTAACAATCTATTCAAATAGAACTGTAGAAGATGAAATGGGTGATGCGTAGCCGTAAATGGTGCGGCGATTGAAGCTCTAGAGAGGAAGTTATGATGGTTTGAAGAATCAAAGGGTTAGGGTTTGGTCTCTTTTTTCCTCTCCTCTCATTCTCAGCTGCACTCTCTCCTCTCAATGTGTTACAATGTGCTGAAACGGCTTATTAAAGGTTTATATATGTTGGGCTTGGGTCCAAGTTGGACCCAGTTCAATCGGTTTAGTCCGTTGGCCTAATTTTAGTCCAAAACCTTTAATATTAGTATTTTAAATATTTTTACTTTCCTAATTATGAATTTTAATTCTTAACCCTCTTCGTTCATAATTAATTTTCTCACTAGCAGTACTGGGCAGCTTTAAGCCGATATAGCCAGCTAAAATACGAATACGCATTTTTACATGATTTTCCGCAGAAAATCATATATTCCCACTCGGAGAAATCCTGCGAATCCAAATATCATCGTTAAATTTTCAAATTGTGATTGCTAAATTTTCCAAATCTTTTTTTGCATAATTAGTTAACTACATATTTAATCATAGTTTGACCGTGTTTACATCCTACCCACCTAATTAAAAAAATTTTGTCTTTAAATTTAGTTACCTGTGAATAAATGCGGATAGTCCTTCCTCATATCAGCTTCCAAATCCCAAGTATGCTCTTCAAGTCTTGATTGACTCCAAGCCACCTTAACCAATTGAACTTCTTTTTGATAGAGCTTCTTAATGTTCACATCATCAATCTGAATCAGAGCAACATGAAAGGTTAGATTTTTCTTCAACTTAACTAACTTGGGCTCTAATACATGAGTTGCATCCGGGGTATACTTTCGAAGTTGCGAAACATGGAACACGTCATGCAAGTTCGAAAGATATGGTAGCAAAGCCACTTGATACGCCATGGAACCAATTTTCTTCAAGATCTCAAATAGACCTATGTATCAAGGATTAAAGTTCTTTGTCTTAATTCCTCTTCCAATGCCTGTTGTGCGAGTAACTCTTAGGAATACATGTTCACCCTCTTCAAACTCTAACAGCTTTCTCTGTCGATTGATAAACCCCAATTTTGTGGTTTATATTGTGTAAAATTTGGGGGGTTTTGTTAATATTTTTCACACTTATTCACAAGAAATGCATGGTTTTGTGTTCCCTTCCTAATATTGCTCCATGATGAAAAACATGCTTATTTTGCCTTAGAATTGCTATATTTTGATCCTCTTTTATTGCCATTCGATGCCGTGATGTATTTGTTGAGTGATTTTAGGATTTATAGGGCAAGAATGGCCTAGAAGAGAGAAACAAAGCATGCACAAGAGGAAGGAACATGAAGATTTGGATTTTGGGAATTCCAGCATGGGCGCGCACGCGTACCTCACGCGCACGCGTGGATGTGGACAGCTGAAAGTGGCGCGCAAGGATGGACGCATCCATACAGATTAGGAAATCCACACCAACACGCACGCGTACATGGCGCACACACGTGGGTCACAAAAGCAATCGGCGCGCACGCACGCATGGCGCGCACGTGCGGAAAGCTGCACGTGACCTCATTAAAGGAAATCGTGCCTAGCGATTTTTGAAGCTCATGAGGCCCAATTTCAAGATGGTTCTATATGGAAAAGACCCAAGGATGCTAGGGGGAAAGGGGGGATCAATCATTTTACACTTAGACATAATTTTTAGCTAGTTTTTTTGTTCTTGTTCTTCTAGAGAGAGAAACCCTTGTTCCACACTAGATCTAGCTTTAATTTGATCTTCCCTTATTGAATTTTGAATTGGATTGTGTTAATTACTAGTTTTAAATGTTTAATTTGAATTCTCTAGTATAATTTTGTTTAGATCTTGTGTTAGTTCTATGTTTCCTTGTTGTTTGTCATTTTATACCCATTTCATGAATCTTGTGGATCTTGATTTGTTATTGTTGCATTGATGATTTCCATGATTAATTGTGTTGTTTGAATATGTCTTTTACTAATGCTTACCATGTGTTTGATGAAATGTTTCCTTTGATTATGGAGTAGTTCTCTTTACTCTTGGCCTAGGCTAAGGGAATTGGGTAAACTTGAGTCATTGGGTCTAATAGATTTGATGATTTGGAAACCCATAGTGGTCAATTTGATAGCCATTGACACTAGCCTACTACTAAGTTAATTAGTAGTTAGGTTGGACCTTATGGGTTGATGTTGACTAAACCATTTAACATACTTCAAGTATAGAAGTAGACTTAATGAGTTTGGTTCCTCATAATTGTCAAGATATGGTTATTAGACAAGGATAGTGACCCCAATTCCCATGTCTAACCAAGAGTTGCTTTTATCATTCTTATTTGAAAACCCAAAAATCTTGATTGCTTTGTCTTAGTTATAGTTACTTGTTTAGTTTAGAATAGAATTACATTGGATGTTACTTTATTAGTTTGGAATTATTTACATCTTGCTTTAGTCAATTGAATTAGTTTCTTGCATTTCAAGATTACTTGCTTGTTAGGATTCCTAGTTTAATTTCTTGCTCATGACTTGCAACCCCGGATTTCTAACCAATGTTGAAGCACATGTTTGCCCATTCCTTGTGAGACGACCCGAGGTTTGAATATTTCTGTTACTTTTATTGGGGTTGAACTTGTGACAACCAATTCCTTCTAAATTTGATACTTGCGGATTATTTGTCGGTTGAGGACTATACTTGCAACGTGAAAAAATCTTGTAAAATTCCTTATCGACAGTATCCGTGAGTCCATCAAATTTTTGGGGAATGGTTGCAACATATGCCTTGATATTGGTTATGTGAATATGTGAATATTGTAGATAGTTTACCTTCTTTCAATACTTAGCTATAGTTTATATTTCTTTTGTATGTGTGCTATGACTCCCAAGTTTGATGACTCGGTCTCAACCGAATTCTAGCTTAGCCAAGTTTGACCCTGAGATTGAAAGAACCTTGTTACACACTCGGCAAGCTAGACGGCGGTTGGATTATACGGCTAGTACTTCGGTCTCTCTTGAGGAACATACCGAATCACAAGACGGTACCGAAAGTGACTTAGAGTCTGCTACTTCCTATTCTTCTGTTGGCACTACTAATACATCTTTGCATCCTACAGGTGAGGCATACATGGCGGAGCCACGACGGATCATTTTGCATGAGCAAGGAGCTCCGGATATCATACTTTAACCTTTGCAAGCAAGGTATCCCAACCTTGATCCAAACTTTGAGTTGAAGAGTAGCTTGATAAATCTACTTCTTGAGTATCATGGGTTGTCGGGTAAAGACCCCATCCGACATCTAAGAGATTTTCAAGTTGCTTGTTCTACGGCTCGAAGGCATGGAGCCGATGAGTTGGCTATTATGGTTTTTGCCTTCCCTTTCTCTCTTGAACGGCAAGCAAAGATGTGGTTTTATTCACAACCGGATGAGATTGTGACCAATTGAGATTTCTTGACAAAAGAGTTCCTAGATAAATTCTTCCCACCGGAGAAGACCGACTACATCCGAAAGGAGATTTCGGGTATAATGGCAAAGGACCAAGAGAGTTTGTATGAGTATTGGACTCGATTCAAGAGGCTATTGGAATCTTGTCCACACCATGGATTGAACACTCACTTGCTCATTAGTTACTTCACCGGAGGTCTTTGTGCGGAGGATAGAAGATTGCTCACCGCTTCTAGTGGCGGTTCCCTTTCAAAAAACAAGACGGAAGGAGAAGCTTGGAAATTGATAAATGATGTTGCCGAGGCTACACAACATGTAAGGGTGAGAAGTAATCCTCTCAAGGGTGTGGTAGAACCATCCCCTTTCAAAGCAAGCTTAACCAAGGCGCTTGGGGACATCACCACTATCCTCACGCAAATATAAAAAGATCAAAAGGAATACTACTCCATCCAAGCCATCCAAGCTCCACCTCAAGTTGCTCAACTTGAAGGCCTTTCTAGAATTTGTGGTTTGTGCTCTAGCACCACACACTACACCGATTAATGCCATCAAATTCAAGAGGAGCATGCCTTTGTCGTGGCCAATGTGAATTATAACAACCGTCCGCCCTATCCTTCTCAAAGCCAAAATAACTACTCTCATGGTAGTAATCAAAATCAAAGGTGGAGGGATAATGCACAAGGGAGCGATCAAAACCAAAGATGGAATAACTCTTCTTCTTGTTACAACAACAATCAATCTTCATCTCAATACCACCACCACAACAACAACCACAAAGCCAACCAAAATCACCACAACCAAAACCAAAATAACTACACCAAATACCAAGCACCACACCATAGACAATAATCCAACCAATCCTCTTCATCTTCCACCAATCAAGTTGATGAGCTTAGAGCTACTGTGGATAAACGGGACGAGGGCTATAAGGCTCAATTCGAGGCCATGAGTGCTCAATTGAACAATATCACCGACATGATTTCGAAGATGTCCATGTCCTCCTCCAACAACACCAACCAATCCTCAAGCTCTTCTAGCCTTCCTTCCCAATCCCAACCAAATCCCAATGGCGGTCTCAACGCCATCACTCTACGGTCGGGGACTACATTAGAGGAGATACCTCCTAGGGTCATGGAAGACATTCATGAGGAAGAAGTGGTTGTTGAAGCTCCACATGAAGAAGAGAAGGTAGACAAAAGGCATGAGGAAGAAGGAGTAAACCTCAAGGAACCCAAGAGGAAAGCTATAGTGGATGAGTCCATTCCTATCCGATTCCCTTCATTGGTGAAGAAAGCAAAGAAGACTCCGGAATTTGATTTGAACATGCTTCAAGTGTTCAAGAAAGTGGAGGTAACCATACCGCTTCTTGATGCTATCCAACAAATTCTGAAGTATGCAAAATTTCTAAAAGACTTGTGTACACACAAGGATAGGATAGGAGAGTTGGAGACATTATCCTTGGGTAGTTCAATTTCTTCCTTGATGGAACCTATTCCAAAGAAATGTGATGACCCTGGACCTTGTTTGGTGTCTTGTTGTATTGGTGGGCGCACTTTTCATGACTGTATGTGTGATCTAGGAGATTGCGTAAGCATCATGCCACTTTCTATCATTGTGCGGTTAAATTTAGCTCCATTAAAGAGGTCGGCGGCGAAGTTTACCTTAGCCGATAAGAGTGTGATCACTGTGATGGGAATAGAAGAAGATGTACTTGTGGCAATCAAGGACTTAGTCTTTCCGGTTGACTTTTACATCCTTGAAATGCCTCTAATAGAAAATAGAAGCTCATCCTCCGTTCTACTTGGTAGACCCTTCCTCAAGACCTCTAAATTCAAGTTAGATGCCTTCACCGGCACATATTCCTTTGAGGTTGGAGACAAGACTATCAAGTTCAATTTAGAAGAAGCCATGAAGCATCCTCCCGAAGAGCATTCCGTTCTTCGATGTGATGTAATCGATGAAGTGGTAGCGGAAGTGCAAGAAGAAGACCAAAACAAGTTATGCTACCCTATTGTTGAAGAGACGGATGACCAAGAGGGTGAACATGAGAAAATTGTTGAAAGTAAACTCCGTGAGCTTGATGAAAAGGAACCTCAGCTTGAGGGAAAGAGTGAACTAAAGCCTCTTCCATCTCATTTGAAGTATGCTTTCTTAGAGGACAACCAAAAGTTTCCAGTCATTATTGCTAGTGAGCTTTCTAGTGAAGAAGAAGGGAAGCTCCTAGATGTTCTAAGAAAGTACAAGAAGGCAATTGGTTGGAGCCTAGCCGATATTGTGGGGATTGACCCCCGCAAGTGCATGCATTGTATATTTCTCCAAGAGAGAGCTAGGCCGGTTAGGCAACCGCAAAGGAGGCTCAACCCGACCATCATTGATGTGGTAAAGAAGGAGGTCACTAGGCTACTTGATGTGGGTATCATATACCCAATTTCTGACAGTGAGTGGGTGAGCCCGGTCTAGGTTGTTCCCAAGAAATCGGGCATCACCGCGGTTAAAAAGGATGATGGTGAAGTGGTCACCAAGAGAGTACAAAATGCATGGTGAGTGTGCATCGATTATAGAAGGTTGAATGCCGCCACTACCCTTTACCCTTTATCGATCAGATGTTGGACCGTTTGGTGGGTAAATCCCATTATTGCTTTCTTGATGGATTCACTGGTTACTTCCAGATTCACATTGCTTCTGAAGATCAGGAAAAGACAACATTTACTTGCCCTTTTGGCACCTTTACCTACAAAAGGATGCCATTTGGACTATGTAATGCACCTACTACCTTTCAGCGGTTTATGACTAGTGTCTTTTCCGATCTAATGGAGGATTGTCTGGAAGTCTTTATGGATGACTTTAGTGTTTATGGAACTTCATTTGATTTTTTCTTAGAGAACTTGGCCAAGGTCTTAGCTAGATGTGTTGACACTAACCTTGTCTTAAATTTTGAAAAATGTCACTTTATAGTAAGATAAGGCATAAAGTTAGGACATGTGGTATCTAGTGAAGGCATTTCTGTAGACCCGGCCAAGGTCGATGTTATCACCACTTTACCTCACCCCTCATCTGTGAGGGAAGTCCGCTCATTTTTGGGACATGCAGGATTCTACAAGCGCTTTATCAAAGATTTCAGCAAAATTGCTTTGCCATTGTCGCGCCTACTCCAAAAGGATGTGGACTTCGAGTTTGACAGTGCATGTGTGAGTGCATTTGAAGAGCTAAGGAGAGTTCTTACCAACAGCACCAATTGTGCGAGGCCCCAACTGGACGTTGGCATTCGAGATAATGTGCGATGTGTCAAACCATGCTATAGGTGCCGCGCTTGCACAGCGCGATGGTAAACTCCCTTATATCATTGCTTACTCTTCTAAAACACTAGATGCAGAACAATCCAACTATAACACTACGGAAAAGGAACTCCTAGCTATTGTTCATGCTTTAGATAAATTCAGATCTTATTTTCTAGGATCCAAGATAGTGGTATACACGGATCATGCAGCTTTAAAGTACTTATTGACAAAGAATAAGTTAAAACCTTGACTCATACGTTGGATCTTGCTTTTGCAAGAATTTGACATTGAGATTAGGGACCGGAGTGGATCTCAAAACTTAGTTATGGATCATTTAAGCCGCCTTGAGAATTTAAAATTTGACCCATTTCCAATCAATGTCTCATTCTCATTGGATAGTTTGCATGCTGTATCAGATAGCTTTCCTTGGTTTGCCCCAATGGCAAACTACTTGGTTGCGAAAATCTTCCCTCCCAACTTTTCTAAAAACCAAAGGGACAAGTTAAGGAGTGACTCCAAATACTACATTTGGGATGACCCTCACTTGTGGAAGAGGGGCGTAGACCAAGTAATTCGAAGATGTGTGCCGGAATCTGAAATTCAACCTATTCTTGAAGCTTGCCATTCGTCCGAATGTGGTGGCCACTTTGGCCCACAAAAGACAGCTAAAAAGGTGTTGGATTGTGGATTCTGGTGGCCAACCTTATTCAAGGATGCTAACCGGTCCTGTATATCTTGCCATCAATGTCAGAAGTTGGGAAACACGTTCCAAAGGGATGAGATGCCTCAGCAACCTATGTTGTTCTGTGAGATATTTGATGTATGGGGCATTGACTTTATGGGACCATTTCCCAACTCAAGTGGGTATCTATATATTCTGTTAGCGATTGACTACGTGTCAAAGTGGGTAGAAGCAATACCTACCCGCCTTGATGACGCCAATACCGTCATTTCTTTTATTAGAAACTACATTGTATGCCGTTATGGGTCACCACGAGCAATCGTGAGCGACCAAGGATCCCACTTTTGTAACAGGAAAGTAGAGGCACTGCTCAAGCGCTATGGGGTATTGCATAAGGTTGCCACTGCTTATCACCCACAGACCAACGGGCAAGCGAAAGTGTCCAACCGCGAGATTAAGAGAATCTTGGAGAAAGTGGTCAATCCACAAAGGAAGGATTGGAGCCTCCGGCTAGGAGATGCACTGTGGGCGTATAGGACGGCCTACAAGACTCCGTTAGGGATGAGTCCCTTCCGGATCGTCAATGGTAAGGCATGCCACCTTCTGGTGGAAATCGGACATAAAGCCTATTGGGCGGTAAAGCAGTGCAACGTGGATCCAACCAAGGTGGGAGTGGCCAGGAAATTACAGCTAGAGGAGCTCGAGTGTTTGAGGAGCGAAGCGTATGAGAATGCTTGGATTTACAAGGAAAAGACTAAAGCATTTCATGATCATCACATTCGGAAGAAGGATTTTCAAGAAGGTGATGAGGTTCTCCTCTACAATTCGAGGCTTAGATTCATGCCTGGCAAGCTCCGTTCTAGATGGGAAGGACCCTTCAAGGTGAAGGAGATAAAGCCCTATGGAGTAGTGGAATTGTTTGATCCTAAAAGTGAAGCAACTTTCAAGGTGAAAAGACATAGAGTGAAGAAATACCATGGCTACAAGATCCCAAAAGAGCTAGAGGTGTTCCTACTAACGAATGCACCTAGAGGAGGAGAAGCTTAAGCGACTGAGCGTCCAACTTAAGGACGTTAAAGAAAAGTGCTTGGTGGGAGGCACCCCACCGTGGTAAGATCTTCCTTGTGTATACATTCTTGCTTTTAGCTCTAGATTTTTTGTATATTTTGTGACTTCTTGATGTTTTTGATTGCATAGGATTGCTAGTTTTGTTGATCTTGTTGGATAACTAGGATATTTAGATAGATTTCATCATTTTGGTATGGATAAATTATTGAAGTAGAGAGAATGCTATGTTTTGAATAGTGCATGAACTTGAGAGTGTTCTCTTAACTACTAGCTTAAACACCTGCCAAGGATGTGTTAGAATAGCCTTTTCTATATTGTAAAAAGAAGAAGAAGAAGAAGAAGAAGAAGAAGAAGAAGAATAAGAAGAATGGGAAAAAGGGCATCAGGGCACGAGCGCACTGTGCGCGCGTGTACCGGTGGTGCATTCCTTACTCCTGGGCCAAAAACCCGAGAGTCATGCCCATCTTGTGCCTATTTCGCGTCAGGCACCCACGCGCCAGCGTGCATGCCGCCTGCACGCCCCCTGCAACTTGGCCATCGAAGCACAAGCGCACTGTGCGCGCGCGCGCCGATGGTGCAATATGAACTCCCTGGTACAAAAACCAGAGAGTTGTGCCATGCTTGTACCTAGTCTGTGCCCACACCGACACGCCCGCGTACTTGGCGCATCTGCGCCGATCGCTGCCATCATCAGGCATGCGTCTGCATACTGTGCGCGTTCGCGCACCTGCGCTGCATGCCAGCTTTGGTACATATAACCCGAGAGTTGTGCCCATTTCGTGCCAACTCTGTGCCAGGGTCCCAACTGTGTTCACACGTACGTGCCAATGACGTGTATGCATCCTTCGCTCCACCTTCACCGACGTGCTAGCGCAACGTGCGCGCGCGCGTCGGTCGCGCGAACCAGTTTTAAAGCTGGCGCGCCCTGTTCTGTCCCTCTCCTACCCTCTTTCTTATTTCTTCCTTCTTCCTACTCTATCACCTCTCTTCTCTTCTTTTCCTTCCACCATCCACCACCACCGTCTCCGGCTACTTACCGGCGACCACCACCACTTCCGGTGGCACCACATCTCTTCTATCTCTTTCTCACTTTCACAAAAAAAAAAAAGAAAATTCTACCTTATTCTTTTACACTTCTCAAGGTTCTACTTCTTCCATATCTTATCTATTACTTTCTTTGCATATTCCCTTTTTCTAGTTAGATTCTTCTTGTTGATTTACTTATTTTCTCTTTTAGTTGCATGTTTATACTACTTGCTTTTTGCTTGTTTACTTTTTCCTTCTTCTTGCTTTTCCATGGATGTTGAACTTGAATTTTAATTTGCTTTAATGGTTCTTCTTATTGTTTTTCATTATCTTTGTCAGTAAGTGATGTTGTGTGATGATTGATATTTCATTTTGGGCTTCTAATTGGTTGAGTATCTCGTAATTGCTCATTGCTTGTTAATTGCACGCCAAGTGTTCGAGGAAATGCACATATGCCATTTTGGTTTATTCTAGTCATATATCTTCAATTTGGTGCTTCCTCCTCATTCACTTGCTTTTTTCTAGGTGCATTGAATCCACTTTGCTTATTGCTTGCTAATTAGATACTCATTGAACATGACTTGCTCTTTGTTATGGATACTTGAGATTATTCTTCTCATGCCATTTTGCATGCTTCACTCCCTCTTGCATCCCATGCCAAGTGCTGTGACCATGTCTCTATGATTACTTTGTTGCAATATTTCTTTTGGGCACTATCTTTCACTTGCATGTTTTTGTTGAGATGATTCTTTGGGTTTAATGCTTTCCTTTTTCCCTTCCTTTTTTAGGATGGCCACCAAGAAAGGCAAGGAGAAAGCTTCAAGGAAACTAGCCGCAAAGAGGGCACCCCAAAGGTCAAACTCTAAGGCGCACTCTTCATTAGGAGCCAAGCCCCTATCTAAGAAGGCGAAGGCACCCGCTCCTATTGATGAAAATGAGAAGAGCAAACCGGCAAAGGATTCTTCAAGGTTCCCCAACTGCTTCTGTGAACTTGTGTTCCCCGCCAAGGTCGAGAGGAACTATCATGCTGAGCATCTACTCACTCCGCCGGACAAGGTTGCTCCTTGTATTCTACCCCGCATTGAACGGTGAGGATGGGAGTTTCTTCTGAGAAAACCACAAGAGGTCAATCTCTCATGGGTGGTAGAATTCTACACTAACTACCATTTTCCCTCTCTTCAAGCGGTATACGTACACCGGAAGCAAGTATCAGTTTCAGAAGAGGCTATTCAGCAAGTGCTTAATGTCTTACCAGTACCAAGTGACATGGATGGCTACCAAGAGGTCTTACATCAGCGAAAAAAGTTTGGATTTGACTGGGACTCGATTCTCCGAGTCATTGCTGAACCAGAGGCATTTTGGATCCATGGTCGAATCTAGATGAGGCCCAAGTGCATTGACGCACGTTTCCTCACTGTAGAAGCTAGAGCTTGGGCCCAGATCCTTTCCCACTATGTGCTACCTAGCACCCACAAGTCGTCCTTCACGGCAGATCTCGCTTTGCTTGTTTGGTGTGTTCTCACGGAAAGACCGGTGAACATTCCACCTCTTGTTAAGCAAGCGATGGGTCAAGTCCACGCCCGTGGTAATTTGCCATTTCCAGCATTGGTATCTAATTTAGTTGCTATTGCGGGTGTTCCTTGGGAAGATGTGGATACGAAAGCTATAATTCCAGCTAAGGGCGATGTGGTGCCAAGCGGAAAATACTTACATCTTCCTAGGAACAACCCAAGCCTTGACATAGCCCTTCCATCTACTATTCCTTCCACCTCATCGTCACAACCACGGCAAAGATACACCCATCAAAGGATAGAAGATCTACACCGGAAGATTGATAGATATGAGCGGCACAACCAACGCCGATACACTTACATCAAAAAGCTTCTGCATTGTGTTACCCCTAGCATGGATAAACCCAAAATATTCATGTCCACCTCAAACCCAAGTGATGGGAGCTCTGATGAAGGGGATAGTGAAGGTTCCGGTCCAGACCGTCCCTTGCGCATTGTTGGTAGCACGGAAGACCGTGCTAAATTCTAAGTGTGGGGAGGTCGTTCGACCGATCTCCATGGGTAACAATCTCTTCCTTTCAACACCCATGGATTTATCTTTTGCTTAGTAGTTAGTACATTGCATGTGTAGTTAGTCTTGCTTGTAAATATCCCTTGCATGATAGTTAGTTCCTATAGAGTTACTTGGTCAAAATAATGACTTCTTCCCCAAGAAACTGTAATTTCGGGGTATCCTACCAATTTTGAAACAAAAATTTTACGACAAACTTGCTTCGAGAATTTATTTTGGAACATGGTTATTGAGCTAAGAACACAAGCATGTGAGTTTTGAGCCTATTGTGTGGTTATATCTTCTAACCACTATTTCCCATTCTTGTGTGCATTATTCTCTCTCTATGATTGTAATCCTTGCTTTGTCTGATTCTATATGTCCATTACTTTGTGTATGAATGCATTTACATGATTGAGGCCATCATTTCAATAGTCACTTTTTCCAAATGGCCTTAACCCTTTTATCTACCATTGCTAACCAATTTTGAGCCTTTGATAAACCCTCTTTGTTCTTAAAAGAGCACATCAACAACCCTAAGCGAAAAACAATGAATATCCCTAGATTTGGATCCTTGATTAGCTTAGGTAAGTGGAGGTGTGTATCATTCAAATGGGAGGGTGTACTTGGGAACTTGGGTAGATGTAAAGGTGTGTATTTGTAATTGAATTTGAAAATTCTGGGATTTGGGAACATACTCCTGTATTGAATGATTGAACCATATGCATTGAAACCCTTGTACATGAAACCCCAAGAAAAAGGGGACCAAAAAGAAGAATTTTTTTTTGTGTATATATGAGTATGTAAGAAAAAGAAATAGAAAAAATATATATAGAAGAAACAAAATAGAAAAAGAGAAAGCAATAAAAGGGGACAAAAATACCCCAAGACAAAGTAATAATAACAATGCATATGGGATGTGAACTGAAAAAGAATGCATGAGTATGCAAAAAGTGAAACCCATGGGTAGCTAGGTATTGTATTATAGTTGTATAGGTTGTTCTATGTGTCTAGTGGGATCTTAGGTTAATCAAGGATTCAAAAATTTTAAGCTCACTTGACCATATACATCCTTACCTTCACCCTAGCCCCATTACAACCCATGAATAAGACCTCATGATACTTGTAAGCATGCTTTAAGTAATTGTTGATTGTTAGATGAAAGACAAATCTTGGAAAGCATGATTAGGAGAGGATTGAGTGGCGAACCCTATACACTCGAGCGAATAGAGCGGACACACTTCCGGTGAGGGTTCGATGCTCAACTCCTTGTTCTCGGCTTTCACAAGCGTTCATCTAGCAAGTTGTATGCACTTCATAGTGATGTTCAATTTGGTAGGATTTGTGAACTACATATCATTTTCACACCATATGCTCATATGTGTTCTTGGAGGATAGATTTACCCTTGACTAAGTAGGTAAATGATTTTACATTAGTTGCATGCATTTATTTAGGAAATTTGCATTTCATAAACCCTTTCTTACCATGACCTTTGGTCTTTTTATTTTAAGCATGAGGACATGCTTGGTTTAAGTGTGGGGAGATTTGATAAATCCCAATTTTTTAGTTTATATTGTGTAGAATTTGGGGTGTTTTGTCAACATTTTTCACACTTATTCACAAGAAATGCATGGTTTTGTGTTCCCTTCCTAATATTGCTCCATGATGAAAAACATGCTTATTTAGCCTTTGAATTGCTATATTTCGATCCTCTTTTATTGCCATTCAATGCCGTGATATATTTGTTGAGTGATTTCAGGATTTATAGGGCAAGAATGGCCTAGAAGAGAGAAACAAAGCATGCACAAGAGGAAGGAACATGAAGATTTGGATTTTGGGAATTCCAGCATAGGCGCACGCGCACCTCGCGCGCACGCGTAGATGTGGACAGCTAGAAGCGGCGCACAAGGATGGACGCATCCACGTAGATTAGGAAATCCACACCGACGTGCACGCGTACATGGCGCGCACGCGTGGATCACAAAAGCAATCGGCGCGCACGCATGTATGGCGCGCACGTGCGGAAAGCTGCACATGACCTCATTAAAGGAAATCGTGCCTGGCGATTTCTGAAGCTCATGAGGCCTAATTTCAAGCTGGTTCTGCATGGAAAAGACCCAAGGATGCTAGGGGGAAGGGGGATCAATCATTTTACACTTAGACACAATTTTTAGCTAGTTTTTTGGTTCTTGTTCTTCTAGAGAGAGAAACCCTTATTCCTCTCTAGATCTAGCTTTAATTTGATCTTCCCTTGTTGAATTTTGAATTGGATCGTCTTAATTACTAGTTTTAATTGTTCAATTTGAATTCTCTAGTATAATTTTATTTAGATCTTGTGTTAGTTCTATGTTTTCTTGTTGTTTGTCATTTTACACCCATTTCATGAATCTTGTGGATCTTGATTTGTTATTGTTGCATTGATGATTTCCATGATTAATTG
This sequence comes from Arachis ipaensis, assembly GCF_059453495.1. Lineage (NCBI taxonomy): Eukaryota > Viridiplantae > Streptophyta > Magnoliopsida > Fabales > Fabaceae > Arachis > Arachis ipaensis. The sequence continues at coordinate 68,148,307 of NC_142436.1, read as the reverse complement.
TGTTGTTTGAGTGATTGTATGTTGATAATTATTAGTGGGTACTTGTTAGTTCTAATTTAATTACAATTTGAATATGTCTTTTACTAATGCTTACCATGTGTTTGATAAAATGTTTCCTTTGATTATGGAGTAGTTCTCTTTACTCTTGCCTAGGCTAAGGGAATTGGGTAAACTTGAGTCATTGGATCTAATGGATTTGATGATTTGGGAACCCTTAGTGGTCAATTTGATAGCCATTGACACTAGCCTACTACTAAGCTAATTAGTAGTTAGGTTGGACCTTATGGGTTGATGTTGACTAAACCATTTAACATACTTCAAGTATAGAAGTAGACTTAATGAGTTTGGTTCCTCATAATTGTCAAGATATGGTTATTAGACAAGGATAGTGACCCCAATTCCCATGTCTAGCCAAGAGTTACTTTTATCATTCTTATTTGAAAACCCAAAAATCTTGATTGCTTTGTCTTAGTTATAGTTATTTGTTTAGTTTAGAATAGAATTACATTGGATGTTACTTTATTAGTTTGGAATTATTTACATCTTGCTTTAGTCAATTGAATTAGTTTCTTGCATTTCAAGATTACTTGCTTATTAGGATTCCTAGTTTAATTTCTTGCTCATGACTTGCAACCCCGGATTTCTAACCAATGTTGAAGCACATGTTTGCCCATTCCTTGTGAGACGACCCGAGGTTTGAATACTTCGGTTACTTTTATTGGAGTTGAACTTGTGACAGCCAATTCCTTCTAAATTTGATACTTGCGGATTATTTGTCGGTTGAGGACTATACTTGCAACGTGAAAAAATCTTGTGAAATTCCTTTTCAACGGTATCCGTGAGTTCATCATCGATCCGCCTAACTTTTCTGACGGCTTTGCGCAGTGAGAATTCTGGTCTTAATTCTCTTGATTTTCTCCATTATCTCAGCTATCAATTTGGGACCTAAGACACTTGTTTTCCCGGGTTCATACTAACACAGAGGTGATTGGCAATTCCGTCCATACAATGCTTCATAAGGGGCCATCCCTATGCTCGCATGATAACTGTTGTTATTGGCAAACTCTACTAATGGCATATACTTATCCTAATTTCCTTGTTGATCCAACATGCACGCTCTCAACATTTCCTCTAATGTCTGAATTGTTCTTTTTGATTATCCATCCATTTGTGGATGATAAGCCGTACTTAAACACAATTGTGTACCGAATGCATTCTGAAAGGCTCCCCAAAACCTTGAAATGAATCGGGGATCACGATCCGATACAATTATAGTAGGCACGCCATTTAATCTCACAATATCCTTAATTTACACTCTTCCCAGACGACTTCTGATGTTCAATTTTCACCTTCTGACATGTCAAACACTTAGCCACATATGCCGCCACGTCATTCTTTATTCTGGGCCACCAAAACATCCTCTTCAAGTCGTGATACATCTTAGTAACTCCAGGATGAATTAAGAATCCACTCTTATGAGCTTCAGATAGTATTTCAAAATAAGTAAGGAAAGATTCTAAACAAACTGTAAGACAGGAGTCCAATAAACTTTACTGTCTCCCAGATGAATCACATCTCACTGCTGAGCAATAGGACCTGCATCTGAAAATAAGAGATATATACAGAATGAGAACCCTTGACCCATGTGTTTTGAGTACGGTAAAAATGCCAAATAGATACTGCATAAGGCAACAGAACTCACTAAGTAGTCTTAAACTCCATACATCATCATATCCATTCTAGGTTCTCACTAATCCGTAATTAGGCAACTATCATAAGGGATTCTAATCTAATTCAACATTTTCCATCTTTTCACAACACGTCAAACAGACAGAACTAGCCCTCAGTGTCAACTAACACCAGCATAAGGGACCTCTTAGGTGTTCAAACACAAGAAAAACAGACATATAATAAAAAAAATTAGAATTCAAGTAAAGCATTTAACACATAGACATTTAATATGCACAATTAATCAAGCCAAGACAAGAATAACAAGCCCAAATTAATCAAATAATGCAAATAATGAATGCCTGTCCTATGGCCAATGATATCATCTGTCGGTTATACAGCCATATCCGACATGTCCAGAGCAAGTGAAATCACTCCACTGCATTTATCCAGACAGGTATACCTGGCAAGCGAAATCACTCCACTGCGGCAAGTGGAATCATTCCACTGCAATTAAATCATTTTTATAGGCAAGTAGAATCACTCTACTGCAGCAAGCGAAATCACTCTACTGCATTAACAATCATATCAGGAGCAAGTAGAAACACTCGACTGCGACAAGTGGAATCACTCCACTGCACTTCCCATGCAGGTATATTTCCAATCAGAATTAACTTCATTATTTTCTTCCTTCTCAATTTTTTCACTCCATTCATAATCATACTCAACATCATACCCCAACCAAAATCAATTCTTACTCATAATCATACTCATCCTCATTATACATCACTTCACATTTTGCTCATTTTCCCACAATTCACTAACTCAGCTCTTTAGGTTTCATTCCTAACTCCTCCATCTCCATCATACTCATCATGCATATGCGAACCACCTTTGCGTACGTAAGAAATTTGGGCAGGAGAGCTTGCGCGCGTACGCATGACATACGCCACGTATGCGTGAGCATATAAGTGACAAAGTTGCATACGCAGACCATGTTCGGGTATGCATGGGTGTTGGACAGTGCCCAATACTCACATACGCACGATGGTTTCTGCGTACGCATGACATATCAGAATTTGAAAAAGTTGATATGCTGTAGAAACCAGCTTTCAGGCCAAATTTCAAACCATCATAACTTTTTCTACAAAATTAATTTTTCAACCATTCTTGAACCGTTGGAAAGATCAATAAATAAAATTTCATAAAAATCTAATTCGTAAAATTTCTAAGTCCGAGGACCAAGTTACGGCCCACTAAATTTGTCAAAAATCAGTTTTAATCAAACACAGAATTAATCAACTTTTTCAAAAGATCACAAGCCAAATCAATTTTTAACTCTGCAAAATGACCCCAAATCACTCCAATTCACAAATTCACAATCAACCAAATTCAAACCTATTCAATTCACATATTTCAACTCTGAATCATCAACTTCACATCTCAAATTCAAAATTTCGCTATTCTAACAAATCATTACCAAATTCTACATACTTAATCCCATTACCACCTCAAGTTCATGCATCAACATACACTACAATCACCATGTATTAAACTTACCTTTCTTAGCCTCCGGCCCAACATCATCAATTTAATACATAATTCATAAATATACAATCACCATCTAAATCATCAATTTCTACAACATTTGAACTACACAGATCAATTCCAACTAAATACACAATTCAAACTTATTCCTAGGGGCATCTAGCCTAGAATTTCACATTACATTACACGGTATTTAAATGAAACTTAAACCGTACCTCTTGAAAGCCAAAATTAAGCCTTTCACTTGTGTATTTCACCAAGCCTTAACTCCAAGCCTCACTAATGATCAATCTAATGCCTCTAACACCACTCTACATTATTTTCACGTAATATGCACAATACTCAATATACTAGGGTTTTATAAAATTTTATAAACACAAGGAAAGTGGTTTTTACCTATTACCCACTGAACCATATGAAGAAATCCAGTGTAGCATGTTCTAGAGTATCCCTAAACCATCAAAATCACAAGATTTCCTCAAAACCCATACCAAAACTCAAATTTAACATGCTCAATGAAAATAGGGTAAGAAAATTTGAAATTATTACCAATCTATTCGGATAGAAATATAAAGGATGAGATGGTGATGCGTGGTCGCAAACAGTGCGGCGATTGGAGCTCTGGAGAGGAAGTTATGATGGTTTGAAGAATCAAAGGGTTAGGGTTTAGTTTTTTCTTCCCTCTCCTCTCATTCCTAGCTGCACTCTCTCCTCTCAATGTGTTATAATATGCTAAAATGGCCTTAAATGGCTTATATATGTTGGGTTTGGGCCCAACTTAGACCCAGTTTAGTCGGTTTAGCCCGTTAGCCTAATTTTGGACCAAAACCTTTAAGATTAGTATTTTAAATATTTTTACTTTCCTAATTATGAATTTCTAACCCTCTTCATTCATAATTAGTTTTTGCACTAGCATTACCGGGACAGATTTAAGCCAGTACAGCCAGCTAAAATACAAATACGCGTTTTACGTGATTTTTCACAGAAAATCATATATTCGCACTCGGAAAAATTCTCCGAATCCAAATAAAATTCTTAATTTTTCAAATTATGATTGCTAAATTTTCTAATCTTTTTTGCCCATAATTAATTAATTATATATTTAATCATAGTTTGACCGGAGTTTACATTTAGGACCTGTGATTTATTTACTAAAAGAAAAGTACAATCATATCTAGAGTAAGTATCAATAAATATGACATAATACCTAAAACTAAGATGTGATATAAGAGGTGTTAGACACCAAAATTAGAATATACAAGTTGTAAAGATAAAGAATAGAGAGTTAAAGAATCAGAATATGGTAAAGCATGTATTTTTGCATGTGCACAATTTTAACAAATTCTATTAATAGGAGCATTATTTTTATTTTGAATTAAAATATTACACATATCAAGAATGGATTTTACAATCTTGTGGCTGGATGTCCAGTCTCCTATGCCACAAATCAAAGAAAATAGTAGATATAGTAATAACACGAGGAACAAAAGAAGCCCTATGACAACATTAACTAACGGATATAGTCCATCCCTTCTAAAACCTTGTAGAAGAAGTTTTTGAGAGAACTGGCATTTCACAGCACACTGATAAGCATCAAATTCAAAATAAACAAAATTAACTTCAGCAAATTTAAAAACACTAATCAATTTCCTTGTTATTTTTAGTGAGTGTATTAATTGTTGTAAAGAGAACCATATTTTTTAATCAATAGCATAAATAAAATAATTGACAAAATCAAAAATTGGTATACCTGATCCATTACCTAGCTAAACTTGAAATGATCCATGATATTCTGAAGAGCTAATCATGTTAGAAGGATTTAGAGTAACACGATGCGAAGCTCTTGTATAGGTACTAAGAAAGGTCTAAAATTGCAGATGGAATAGCAAGAAAGGCAGTAGGATTATGAAAGCTTGAAGCAAGTTCTGATTTTAGGAAGGAGGGAGTATTTCTTGATTGAAACAATGAAAATAATGCTCAGCTATGTGGCCAAATCTGCCACAAATTTGAAATTTTGGGCTTGAATTGCCAAAATATGATCTGCTTCTTCTTCTAAATCATCCTTTGTCTCTTCTACCTCCTTTACCACCAGTATCATGCATTTGAGATGGAATTAATGGAAAAGACTCTGAGCAAGATTAGCTTGTACCATAAGATTTTTCAGATTTGCAAAATTTCTCCAATATCTCATCATGAGTAAGCAACACAGTTTCTACTTCACAAAGAAATAACATTTTTGGTTTAGTGTTGATGATGGTGATCATCATTTGATAATCTTCATTGACACCATCTAAAATAGCTTGAATTTATTTTTCAAATTTGATAGGCTTACCTAATGCAATCAAAGAATCTTCAATATCTTTGATTTTAAAGATATAGCCAGGAGTAGAAAAACCTTGTTTCTTGATGAGTTTGAGTTTAGCCTTCAATTGCTTGACTATGAACTTAATATATTCAGCAAAATATGATTCAATTTTGTCTCAAGTTTGATAACTATATAATCACAGCCAACCATTTTAGGTCTGAAAGTTGAATCAATAGAGGCCAATATCCATAAGATGGGATTCTAGTCATCTTGAATCCACTGCTTGTATTTGAAAGATTCAGTGGCAGCAATTTGATTTTCTTGATTATTGTATTGCATTGGAATCTTATCTTTGTGTAAATGATCCTCCAATGCTTGTCCTCAAATATCTACAAGAGCCTATTGCTACCAAGTCTTGTGATTTTTTTCACCCAATTTGCCTTGAATTGAATTGAAAGGCCTTTGATTATAAAGTTGAGGAAGGATTGAATTAATAATTGAATTATTGGAGTTGGAACCGTGTTTGCTAAGATAGCAAAGTCATCAGAAGGTGAAGTCATGGATTAGAAAAAGAACCAAGCTCTCGATACCATAAAAAGGATTCTTGGGTGGTTACTTAGCGTGCAAGAAAATAGAAGAAGAAAGGAAATAGAGTAACTAAAGAAGAATAACAGTGTGTAATGGATGACCTAATGTGTAAAAGACTTAGTTACAGAACATAGCAATTAACCAGTATATATAATAGTGATATGCAGAGAAGCTACATTATGCAAACTAACTGGACTAACTCCTAAAATACTAATAAACTAACTATAATAAGCTAACTACTCTCAACATTGATTAATTACACCTTTATCCTTAATAAGTATTACTGAAGCTCGATCACTGTTTATAATTTAATTTATTACGGTATCTATTTTTCCTCTTAAAATACCATTCTATATGATACCCACAAACGTTAATGGCTAATGGTAAATTCAACCAATTATTATAGAAAAATTTTCACACACATGATGCGTTCGTATCATTAGTAGTTTTTCTCGCATTCTTTTCATATTTTCAGAGAGATAATTACATTTTCTTTCATACAAATTGATTGATTTGAGGTATTTTCTGTTGTAATATGTTTTTTAAGTACTTTCAAAGAAATACAGGATAAGAAAACCAAAGAGCAAAGGAAGCACCATTCAAAGGCAAGCAAATGGAGTGGCATGCAACGCCAAGCACATGGCGTTTAAAGCCCTGAAAAGCCATGTAAGAGTTGGAGTGCCACGCCAATCCTAGGCGTGCAATGCTGATGAAGATATTTTTGTTAGTATAGAATTCTCAAATAAATTCTCGTTACAAGTATAGTTTCTAAACCAACAAACAATCCTCAATCAAAAATTTGTTTGTCACAAGTACAAATCCCAATAAAAATAATCGAAGTATTTAAACCTCGGGTCGTCTCTCAAATAATTGCAGGGAAATGTTCATGTTATTGGTTATGGGACAAGTATTTTTGGGGTTTTGAATAAGAGACAAGAAACTTGAATGACAAATAAGTAAATGAAAACTCAAATGATAAGAAGGTCTTGGCAAAGGTTGATGGTTAAGGATCTTTATCCTTGTTACTAACCACAACATGATAATTGCAAGGATCAATCCCATTAAGTCATCCTTTAACAAGTGTAGGAAAGGCAAATGAGCTACATTAATCCCAATCCATAAATCCTAGCAACCTCACTAATTAACTTAGTGGAAGCTAGAGTCAATGAACACCAATTATCAATCACTTGGAAATTAGCAACTCAAGTTCACCTAAGTTACCATCCCAAGCCAAGAACACAAAAATCTACTCTAACACCCTTCCAAGCATTTTGTCAAACACTTAGAAGGCTCAAAAGGAAAGCAAGATAAAATTACAAGAAATGTAATTCTACAACTACCAATTGTAAGAAATTAACAACAACAAAGCAATTAAACAATAAAAGAAATCAAACACAAATTACATTAAAGAAGAATAGAAGAAACAAGAGTGCATCAACAATAAAGTAAACAAATATAAAGAGTAAAATACTAAACTAGGAAAGCAAAGGTAAAGGAACAAAAAATTAGAAAGGAAAAGTAAATTAAGCATGAATTAAACCTAGATCTAAAAAAATCCTAATCTACATCTAACCTAATTCTAGAGAGAAGAGAAAGTTTTCCCCTCTAGAAACTAACTAAAGCATGGTAAAAACTCAACTATCACTCCCCCCCCCCCCCCTTGACCTCTCTTGATTTCTCATGAAATAGTCTCTAGAATCAGTTGGATTTAGGCTTGCGAAGCTCAGAAATCGCCCCCAGCGTTTTAACTTTAATGAGGTCACGTGCGAGCTGCGATGCGTACGCATGGGTCACGCATACGCGTCGTTTGGCATTTTGCTTCTCACGCGTACGCGTCATGTCACGCGTACGCGTTGCCATGCGACTTCATATTCACGCGTGCGCATTTGTCATGCGTGCACGTCGATGTATGCACTCCAAATCCTTGATTTTCCATGAATCCTCCATTTTTCATGGTTTTTTCTTCATTCCTTTGATCCATTCCTAGCCTTTTCAACCTAAATTCACTAACAAACACATCGAGGCATCTAGCGAAATCAAAGGTAAATTAAAATTAGCAAATTAAAGGTCTAAAAAGCATGTTTTCACTCTTAATCACAAATTAGGAGAAAGTCATGAAACCATGCCATTTTATTGAATAAATGTGAGAAAAGTTGATAAAATCCACTCAATTCAGCATAAAATTTACCACGAAATAGTGGTGCATCAAATCTCCTCACACTTAAACCAAGCATGTCCTCATGCTAAACCAAGAAAGAGGCAAAGAGTATCAACAATTATTAAATGAAAACTAACTAAATGCAACCTATCTATATGCAACTATCTAAATGAATGCAACTACTTGGTCAAAACAAATCAACTTCCAAGAAAGCATATATGCACATAAGGGCTAAAGATATTAACAACCAATTCAAACCGCAATTGAATTGAGTTATTAAAGGATTTTACAAACTTGCAAGAAAAGTGATGATTCTAGGTAAAAACATGTAATTGAGCAATCGAACCCTCACCAGATGCGTATCTGCTCTAGTCACTCAAGTGTATAGGGTTGATTCACTCAATTCTCTCCTAATCATGCTTTCCAAGATTTGTTTTTCATCTAACAATCAACAATTATTTCATGCATGCATACAATTATCATGAGGACTTTCCCATAGTTTGTAATGGGGCTAGGGTTAAGGTAGGATGCATATGGTTAAGTGGACTAGAATTTGAATCTTTGATTAACTTAAACTTCCCACCTAACCTATATAACAACCTATACAATTATAAACAAACCTAACTACCCATTTTTCACTTTTTCACACACTCATGCATTCTTTTTTTTTTTTCGATCACAACCCATATGCATTGATTATTATTAGGCTTCACTTTGGGGCATTTTGTCCCCTTTTTATTGCTTTTCTTTTTCTTTATTTTTTTTCTATTGTTTTTCTTTTTTTTCTCTTTTTCTTTTGATTTTATTTTTCTTCAAACTAAAATATATATAAGAGCATCAATGCATATGGTTTAAACATAATTGATACATGAGTATGTACCCAATTTCCAATGTTTTCAATGAAAAACTCAAAATACACTTTTACTTCAACCAATGTCCCAAGTTTCCCCACATTTAAATGATACACACACTTACTAGCCTAAGCTCATTAAAGATCCAAAGTAAGAACATTTATTTTTTTCGCTTTAAGGCTTGTAATGTGCTAAAATTAAGAACAAATGGGTTTAGCATAGGCTCAAAGTTGGCTAACAATGGAAGGTAAAAGGTAAGGCTATTTGGGTAAGTGAGCTAATTGACACAATGGCCTCAATCATATATATGCATTCATACACAAAATAATGGACATAAAGAATCAAACAAATCAAAGATTACAATCATAGAAAGAGAATAATCACACAAGAAGGAAAATAAGTGGTTATATGATGTAACCATATAATTAGGCTCAAAACTCACATGCTTGTGCTCTTAGCTCAAAAACATGATCCACAATATATAGTTCAAGCAAGTTCAATGAAAAATTTTTTTACTCAAATCAATTGGGATGCCCTATAGATAGATTTCTTGAAAAATTTCATTATTTTTACTAAGCTTATTATGTATATTTATGCAAAATAAGAAAATGCAACAAAAAATCCTAAAAGACCTAAAAATGAAATGTAAAAGTGTTAGGATTAGAAATTCATCACCCAAAAATGCTGATTGGTTGGACGACCTCCTCACACTTAAAATTTTGAACCGTCCTCGGTGCATTCAAAGATGAGCAAGGGGGTACAGCGACTTTTCGGGTTGCCACCTTCAGCTGGTGGATTAACCGGCTGCTGCGTGTTCTTTTTCCCACTTCCGTTTTTGCTTATAATGACTCATCCTGAAAATAGAAGGCATGATAGTGAGAAAAGTAAATGTAAAATCAATGAAGCTTAAATTGTTGGAATGAGGTAGAAACCACTAGAATTGAGTGAGTGAATTAGTGTGACATCAATGACATATAGGTGTGCAAATTCTAAGATTACGCGCGATTTAGAACTCACACCTTAGTATTTAAAGGCCATGTCACAATTATACAAAAGGAACATGCACTTCACTCATTCTAGTGTGCTTGAGATGCTCTAAACTCGTAGGTTAAGACAACCAAACAAGCAATAAAGAAGAATGAAAGCATTCAAGCAAAAAAAATCAAGCAATTGTGAGTTGGATGATGAATGGACATTGATTGATGTGCAAGAGAACTTAATGGACCAAGTGATATATGAAACTTACACATCAATCAATGACACACTTTGAATTTGGGCTCACCTCACCTAGTGGACATAAGATGGGACACATGGTTGCTATGCAATATAGTAAAAGAAAACTAGAGGTGAAAAGTCAATCACATAGCAAGCATGGTCCATATAACTTTAGAATTTCAAAAGGATGTCCCTAGGTGAGCTTCCAATCCAATTTCACAAAAGAACCCTTATGCCAAAATGACTAGTTTCAAATATGTGCAGAGCACATAGGTAAACCATTAATGGTCAATCATGTCATTAAGGTATAAGCATAACATATGGATGTATATGATCAAGAAATACAACATATTAAGATAAATACACAACATCCATTAAGAAATTTCCTAATCAAAGAAAAGGGTTCAAATCACATGGTGGCCAAATCATGCAATTCAAAAAGATTTAACATTCGTTAAAGGTAATTCTCATGTACTTGGTGTTCACAAAGGTTAAGCATGAAAAATTCAAAACCAAGTAATAAATTGTAATCTCGACAAGAAAATCCAATAATGAATTTCCAAAAACAATTATGCTAAAATAGCATTCAGTTAGTACTAAGCAGCAATACACAGTAAACAAAATTAATAATCTAACACTTATCATGAAAAATAAAAAATTAAACAAAAATAAAACTAACTAAATAACTATCTAAAAGAAATGGTGTTAGATGGTGATTGGTAGTGTTGGATGATGGGTGAAGAAGGAAAAGAAAAGAGAAGAAGGGAAGAGAAGGAAAGAATGGGAAAGAGGAGAAGAAAAGAAGGGTGGTGAAAACAGGGCAACGGAGCCATTTTGATGAAGAGATTTTTGTCGGTATAGAATTTCTCAAGTAAATTCTCGTTGCAAGTATAGTTTCTAAACCAACAAATAATCCTCAATCAAAAATTTGTTTGTCACAAGTACAAACCCCAATAAAAATAACCGACGTATTTAAACCTCGGGTCGTCTCTCAAGGAATTGCAGGGAAATGTTCATGTTATTGGTTATGGGACAAGTATTTTTAGGGTTTTGAATAAGAGACAAGAAACTTGAATGACAAGAAAGTAAATGAAAACTCAAATGATAAGAAGGTCTTGGCAAGGGTTGATGGTTAAGGATCCTTATCCTTGTTACTAACCACAACATGATAATTGCAAGGATCAATCCCATTAAGTCATCCTTTAACAAGTGAAGGAAAGGCAAATGAGCTACATTAATCCCAATCCATAAATCCTAGCCACCTCACTAATTAACTTAGTGGAAGCTAGAGTCAATAAACACCAATTATCAATCACTTGGAAATTAGCAATTAAAGTTCACCTAAGTTACCATCCCAAGCCAAGAACACAAAAATCTACTCTAACACCCTTCCAAGCATTTTGTCAAACACTTAGAAGGCTCAAAAGGAAAGCAAGATAAAATTGCAAGAAATGTAAATCTACAACTACCAATTGCAAGAAATTAACAACAACAAAGCAATTAAACAATAAAAGAAATCAAACACAAAAAGCATTAAAGAAGAATAAAAGAAACAAGAGTGCATCAACAACAAAGTAAACAAATATAAAGAGTAAAATACTAAACTAGGAAAGCAAAGGTAAAGGAACAAGAAATTAGAAAGGAAAAGTAAATCAAGCATGAATTAAACCTAGATCTCAAGAAATCCTAATCTACATCTAACCTAATTCTAGAGAGAAGAGAGAGCTTCTCCCTCTCGAAACTAACTAAAGCATGGTAAAAACTCAACTATCACCCCCCCTTGACCCCTCTTGATTTCTACATGAAATAATCTCTGGAATCAGTTGGATTTGGGCCTGCGAAGCTCAGAAATCGCCCCCAGCATTTTTACTTTAATGAGGTAATGTGCGAGCTGTGACACGTACGCATGGGTCACGCATACGTGTCGTCTGGCGTTTTGCTTTTCACGCGTACGCGTCATGTCACATGTACGCGTCGCCATGCGACTTCATATTCACGCGTGCGCAATTGTCACGCGTTCACGTCGATGTATGCCCTCCAATTGATTTTCCATGAATCCTTTGATAAACCACTATTTTATGGTTTATCTTGTGTTTAATTGAGTGGTTTCATCAAGTCTTCACCCACTTATTCATATGATTTACATGATTTTATAATCCCTTCCTAGTATTATTCTTTGATTAAAAACTTGCTTCCTAAAGAACTTTAATTAGTATATTTTAATTCTCTAATAAACCACTATTTTATGGTTTATCTTGTACTCAATTGAGTGGTTTTTATCAACTCTTTACCCACTTATTCATAATATTCGCATGTTTTACATTTTCCTTCCTGATTTTGTGCTATGATTGAAAACATGCTCTTTTAATCTTATATTTGCTTATTATTAATCCTCTCTTATTACCATTAGATGCCTTGATATGTGTGTTAAGTGTTTTCAGAGATTACAAGGCAGGAATGGCTTGGAGGATGGAAAGGAAGCATGCAAACGTGGAAGGAATACAATAAGTTGAAGAAGTTGTTAAGCATTTCGCACTCAAACGGTCATAACTTGAGCTACAGAGGTCCAAATGAGATTGTTTCAGTTGCATTGGAAAGCTAACATCCGGGGCTTCACAACGATATATAATTTACCATAGCTGCCCTGAATTTAGGCAATGAACGCGTGAATGACGCACCCGCGTCGCATCTGCGAATTGCATCACGCGCGAACGCGTGGACGATGCCTCCGCGTCACTTTCCCGTGACCTGAACGTAACAGAAATTGCTGGGAGCAATTTCTGGGCTGTTTTTGACCCAGTTTTCGGCCCGGAAAAGCAGACTAGAGCCAGAGGACATGCAGAAACTAAAACAACATTCATTCTACACAGTTTTAGTTTTTTAGATCTAGTTTTACTCCTCCTCTAGGTTTTTTCTCTATACATTCATAGTTCATAGGATTTTATTTTCTATTGCTTTTTGCATTGGGATATTGAGAATAGTTATTACCTCATCAAGACTTCGTCATTTTAGTTTGTTTTCTTTACTTGGCTTTACTCTTCCATGTCCTTTAATTTACTCAATTTTACTATTGGATTATTTTAGAATTTATTAATACAAGAGTTACTTTTATTTTTAATTGATTCCTTTAAGTTTTATTTATCATGTCTTTCTTTAATTCTCTTTTCTATGTTATGAATTCCACATTCACAATGAGCGACTAGTTCCCTAACTTGATGGGGAGTTGATTGAAAGGAACCCTTGAGTTGGAATGCTCAAAGGAGAAATTGTAATTGGGTTTATTGTTCGATTGCTCTCTAGTCACTAACACCAGTCCTTCCAAGTAAGCGGATTGGGACTTGTGAATAAAAACAGCATTCCAACTTGTTTGACTTTTCCTTACCTAGTAAGGGATAACTAAACAGAACAACCTTCAATTATCAATTAATCTTGAGAGTACTGCAACAAGAATAGGGCTTCCAACTAATCTACTCCCAGTCAAGGCTTTTATTTAAATTACTTAATTTCTCCAATTTAATTTCCTGTTTATTCAACTCAAACTCTTTTTTGAAAACATCTGATTAATAAAATAGCGCACCTTTCTGCAACTCGTTGGGAGACGACCTGGGATTCATACTCCCAGTATTTTAATTTTAATTTTGTGACAACCCTTCTAAATTGATAAGCGGATTTCTAGTTGGTTAAGAACTATACTTGCAACGCATATCTTATAACAATTCTTAACTCGCCAATTTCCGTCACATCAATTTTTGGCGCCGTTGCCGGGGAGTTGCAATAGAGTGCTAAAGTTATTAATTGGAATTTTTTTATTTTATTTGCATTTTATTTTATCTTGCTACTATGAGCTGCTTGTTTCTTTCGCTAGATGACGTGTTCACTTCCTGATCCAAGCTTGCCAGTATTCGATCCTGAGATTGAAAGAACTATTTCACGAATAAGGCAAGCTCAGCGTCGGTTAGTCCTCTCTGAGGGTGGATCTGAAACGTCATTTGAGGAAGAAACCAGCCCCCATTCTACTGATTCGGTTGATTTACGTATAGGTGACATGGCAGCACCTAGGAGAGTTACTATTCAGGAGGCTGGAGCCCCTGATTTTACATTGCAACCGTTTCAAGCGCATCACCCAGCAGTGGCTACAGACTTTGAAATAAAGACTGCACTGCTCAATTTGATGCCTAAGTTTCATGGCTTACCTGCTCAAGAGCCTATCAAGCACCTGAGAGATTTTCAAGCAGCCTGTTCTACTGTCAGGCGTGATGGTGCAGATGAAACTTCAATTCTGCTAAAAGTCTTCCCGTTCTCTCTTGAGGGAAAGGCGAGAGAGTGGTACTACACTCAACCCCCAGCAACTGTATCCAACTGGGATACACTTAGAAGAGAATTCTTGAAAAAATTCTTTCCAGCTGAAGTTACTGATAAACTGAGGAAAGATATTTCCATGATTGTTCAGGACAAATCCGAGACTCTCTATGAATACTGGGAGCGCTTCAATAATCTTCTAGAAGCTTGCCCCCACTATATGATTGACAAGATAGTGTTACTCAGTTACGTCACATAGGGCATGAAGCCCCAAGATAAGACCACATTGGAAAGTGCTAGCAATGGGTCTATGAAAAAGTACAAGACCACTGATGAGGCATGGCAATTGATCAGCGACTTAGCTAAATCTACTCAGAATCACAGGCAGAAACAAGGCCATTCAAAAGCCGTTGCAGAAGTATCCTCTAGCAGAGAGACTACTGCTCTAACTCAGAGTATCTGTGAAATGACCAACTTGTTGAAGCAGATGCAATTGAATCAACAACAAGTTCAGCAAGCTCAACCTTCTCCACCACAGCAAAGCCAACAGTTAGTCCCACAGAGAGTTTGCAGAATCTGTGCTGATTATAGCCATTATACTGATGAATGTCCGCAGCTCCAGCAGGAAGACAACACCGTGGCAGCCACTCATAACTTCTATGACCGCCCCAACCAAGGGTACAATCAAGGTGGCAATTACAACCATGGATGGCAGGAAAATTCCAACCAGAATTGGAGGGACAAAAATAATAGAGGAGGTAGAGACAATCAGGGAAATCAGAGGTGGAATAATAACAACAACAGGCAGCAGAACCAGTACCAGCCTTACAGAGCACCTCACCTGAGGCAATCCCAAGGACCACAGAATACCCAACAGCAGACCTCTCAAATTACCTATCCTTCTTCATCTGCTAATGATGACTTACTACAATCTATTGATCGGAGACAGCAGACCATGGAAAATAACATTAATGCCACTCTAAATGGTCTGAACGCTACTTTGCAAGCTCTTGTCTCTTAGATTGGATCAATGAATAACTCCAATAACCAACCTTTGAGCTCCAGTAGAATTTCCTCTCAACCATTACCCAATCCCAAGGGTGGTATTAATGCCATCACCCTAAGGTCCGGAACCACACTACAGGAGAGGAATCAGGAGGAGCCAAGCCCACCAGAAAATGCCTCAGCTGAAGAGGCAGTGGAAATAGAAGATGTTGAAGAGGAAGAGGACATATAGAACATAGCTGAAAAAGAAGAAATTCAGCCACAGGAGGAAGCACCACAGGGCGCAGATACTGCAGAAGGCACCACTCCCATTCCATTTCCACAACTTGCAAGGAAGCCCAGGAAGCAGCTGGAACCTGATCCCAAAATGGTAGAGATATTCAAAAAGGTTGAGGTAACTGTTCCTCTTTTTGATGTTATTCAACAGGTACCTAAATATGCAAAGTTTCTAAAAGATTTATGTATACATAAAGACAAAATTAATGAATTAGAAACTATTCCTTTAGGTAGTTCCATATCTGCTTTAATGGGAGGTTTACCTGAAAAGTGTAGTGACCCAGGCCACTCGTAAGGATCACTATCCTCTTCCATTCATTGATCAAGTGCTGGATCGCCTGTCAGGTAAATCACATTATTATTTTCTAGATGGTTACACAGGTTATTTCCAGATTCATATAGCTCGTGAGGATCAGGAAAAGACCACTTTTACATGTCCTTTTGGGACTTATGCTTACAAGAGAATGTCCTTTGGCTTGTGCAATGCACCAGCTACCTTCCAAAGGTGCATGATGAGTCTTTTCTCTGATCTTATTGAGGACTGTATGGAAGTTTTTATGAATGATTTTAGTGTATATGGCGATTCCTTTAGCCTTTTCTTAGATGGATTATCTAGAGTATTAGATAGATGTGTCAGTACAAACCTTGTATTAAATTTTGAAAAATGTCACTTTATGGTAAAACAAGGTATTATACTAGGACATGTTGTGTCTAATACTAGCATTTCTGTAGATCCAGCAAAGGCGGATATTATTTCTAGTTTACCTTACCCCTCCTCTGTGAGGGAAGTCCGTTCGTTCCTTGGCCATGCAGGTTTTTACAGGAGATTCATTAAGGACTTCAGTAAGGTAGCACTTCCCTTATCCAGGCTACTGCAGAAAGATATTGAGCTCGAGTTCAGTGAAAATTGCAAACAAGCGTTTCATAAGCTGAAGACTGCCCTGACTCAAGCTCCAATTGTGAGAGGACCAGACTAGAGCCAGCCATTTGAAATAATGTGCGATGCTTTGAAATAATGTTATTGCTTATGCGTCTAAAACTCTAGATGCCACACAGTCCAATTACACTACTACTGAGAAAGAGCTTTGATGAGCGGATAATTTATACGCTTTTTGACATTGTTTTTAGTATGTTTTTAATAGGATCTAGTTACTTTTAGGGATGTTTTTAATAGATTTTGTGTTAAATTCACATTTCTGGACTTTACTATGAGTTTGTGTGTTTTTCTGTGATTTCAGGTATTTTCTGGCTGAAATTGAGGGACTTGAGCAGAAATCAGATTCAGAGGTTGAAAAAGGACTGCTGATGCTGTTGGACTCTGACCTCCCTGCACTCAAAGTGGATTTTCTGGAGCTACAGAACTCGAAATGGCGCGCTTCCAATTGCGTTGGAAAGTCGACATCCAGGGCTTTCCAGCAATATATAATAGTCCATACTTTGGCCAAGAATTGACGACGTAAACTGGCGTTCAACGCCAGCTTTCTACCCAAATCTGGCGTCCAGCAACAGAAAAGGATCCAAAACCAGAGTTGAACGCCCAAACTGGCACAAAAACTGGTGTTCAACTCCACAAATGGCCTCTGCACGTGCAACACTTAAGCTCAGCCCAAACACACACCAAGTGGGCCCCAGAAGTGGATTTATACATCAAATACTTACTCATGTAAATCCTAGTAGCTAGTTTATTATAAATAGGACCTCTTACTATTGTATTAGGCATCTTTGGATTACCTTATGATCCTTTGATCACGTTTTGGGGGCTGGCCATCTCGGCCATGCCTGGACCTTTCACTTATGTATTTTTAACGGTAGAGTTTCTACACTCCATAGATTAAGGTGTGGAGCTCTGCTGTTCCTCAAAGATTAATGCAAAGTACTACTGTTTTCTATTCAATTCATCTTATTTCACTTCTATGATATCCATTCACACCCAAGAACGTGATGAAGGTGATGATTATGTGTGACGCTCATCATCCTTCTCCTTTATGAACGCGTGCCTGACAAACACTTCTGTTCTACATGAAATAAGCTAGAATGAATATCTCTTAGATCTCCTAACCAGAATCTTCATGGTGTAAGCTAGAATGATGGCGGCATTCAAGAGAATCCGGAAGGTCTAAACCTTGTCTGTGGTATTCCGAGTAGGATTCAATGATTGAATGACTGTGACGAGCTCCTAACTCGCGATTGCAGGGCGTTAGTGACAGACGCAAAAGGATAGTAAATCCTATTCCAGCATGATCGAGAACCGACAGATGAATAGCCGTGCCGTGACAGGGTGCGTGAGCATATTATTCACTGAGAGGATAAGATGAAGCCATTGGCAAGGGTGATGCCTCCAGACGATTAGCGGTGCCGTGACAGGGCATTGGATCATTTTCCCGAGAGATGACCGAAAGTAGCCATTGACAGTGGTGATGTATCACATAAAGCCAGCCATGGAAAGGAGTAAGACTGATTGGATGAAGATAGCAGGAAAGCAGAGGTTCAGAGGAATGAAAAGCATCTCCATTCGCTTATCTGAAATTCCTACCAATGATTTACATAAGTACCTCTATCCCTATTCTATTATTTATAATTCGAAAACATCATTATCAATTTATATCTGCCTAACTGAGATTTGCAAGGTGACCATAGCTTGCTTCATACCAACAATCTCCGTGGGATTCGACCCTTACTCACGTAAGGTATTACTTGGACGACCCAGTGCACTTGCTGGTTAGTTGTATCGAAGTTGTGACAAATTATGAGTGTGTAATCACGATTACGCGCACCAAGTTGCTCACGTTGCCAGGGATTGTTCGAGCATGGACATCACAATTTCGTGCACCAAGTTTTTGGCGCCGTTGCCGGGGACTGTTCGAGTTTGGACAACTGACGGTTCATCTTGTTGCTCAGATTAGGTAATTTTCTTTTTTGTTTTCAAAAAATTTTTCAAAAATCTTTCAAAAATTCTTCCTTTGTTTTCGAAAAAAAAAATTTTTTTTAAAATAAAAATGTTTTCAAAAATATATTTTCCTTTCAGAATTTTTAAGAATGAATTCTAGTGTTTCATGGAGCATGTTGAAGCCTGGCTGGCTGTAAAGCCATGTCTCAATTCTTATACTCAAGAGAAGAGCTTCTTTATCTTTCTTAGCCAATTGGCTGTTGAATGTAAGGAATGTCAGGCGTGTCATGTCTGAGTTACATACTAAAGCTTGGCTGGCTATTAAGCCATGTCTGACCCTTTGATTGGAGCTTTAGAGCATAAGATTCTTGGAATTCATATTAAAAATTTTGGAATCCTTATTTTCTTTTTCAAAATTATTTTTCGAAAAACATAAAATAAAAATCCAAAAAAATTAGAAAATCATAAAAATCAAAAATATTTTTGTGTTTCTTGTTTGAGTCTTGAGTCATATCATAAGTTTGGTGTCACTTGCATATGCATCTTGCATTTTTTCGAAAATATCATGCATTCATAGTGTTCTTCATGATCTTCAAGTTGTTCTTGGTAAGTCTTCTTGTTTGATCTTGATGATTTTTTGTTTTGTTTCTTTTCATGTTTATCATATGCATTCTTGAATTCTTAGTGTCTAAGCATTAAAGAATTCTAAGTTTGGTGTCTTGCATGTTTTCTGTGCATTAAAAATTTTTCAAAAATATGTTCTTGATGTTCATCATGACATTCATAGTGTTCTTGGTGTTCATCTTGACATTCATAGCATTCTTGCATGCATTCATTGTTTTGATCTAAAAATTTCATGCATTGCATCATTTTTCTTGTTTTTCTCTTTCATCATAAAAATTCAAAAAAAAAAAATATCTTTCCCTTTTTCTCTCATCAAATTCGAAAATTGAGTTGACTTTTTCAAAAATTTTTAAAAAAATCAAAGTTGTTCCTTATGAGTCAAATCAAATTTTCAATTTGAAAATCTTATCTTTTTCAAAATCTTTTTCAAAAATCAAATCTTTTTCAAAATTCTTAGTTATTTTTGAAAATTAAAAAAATATTTTTCAAAAAATCTTTTTCTTATTTTTATATCAAATTTTCGAAAATAACATAATCAATTAATGTTTTGATTCAAAAATTTGAAGTTTGTTACTTGCTTGTTAAGAAAGATTCAAACTTTGAGTTCTAGAATCATATCTTGTGATTTCTTATGAATCAAGTCATTAATTGTGATTTTAAAAATCAAATCTTTTTCAAAACTAATTTCTAAAATATCTTCTTATCTTATCTTTTTCAAAAATCTAATTTCATAATATCTTTTCTAACTTCCTAACTTCTTATCTTTTCAAAATTTGTTTCAACTAACTAACTAACTTTTTCAAAACCACCTAACTAACTCTCTCTCTCTCATTTTCGAAAATATCTTCCCTCTTTTTCAAAACTTTCTTTTTAATTAACTAATTATTTTTATTTTTTATTTTTAATTTTAAAAAAAAATTTCGAAAAAAAAATACTAACAATTTTCAAAAACCATTTTCAAAAATCACTAACTCCTTTTCAAAAATTTTCGAAAATTCCCACCCCCATCTCATTCTATTTATTCATTCATATCCTAACATCTCATCTCACCTCTCTTCCATCCTCACAGTTGTGTTTCTTCCATTATATTACATTCTTTGTCTCCCCCTCTTCTTCCACTCACACAGGAATCCCTATACTGTGGTATAAAGGATCTCCATTATTATTATTATTTTTCTGTGCCTTCTTCTTTGTCATATGAGCAGGAGCAAGGATAAGAACATTTTTGTGGAAGCAGATCCAGAACCTGAAAGGACTCTGAAGAGAATATTAAGAGAAGCTAAAATACAACAATCCAGAGATAACCTTTCAGAAATTTTCGAACAGGAAAAGGAGATGGCAGCCGAAAATAATAATAATGTAAGGAAGATGCTTGGTGACTTTACTGCACCTAATTCCAATTTACATGGAAGAAGCATCTCCATTCCTGCCATTGGAGCAAACAACTTTGAGCTGAAACCTCAATTAGTTTCTCTGATGCAGCAGAACTGCAAGTTTCATGGACTTCCATCTGAAGATCCTTTTCAGTTTTAAACTGAATTCTTGCAGATATGTGATACTGTTAAGACTAATGGAGTAGATCCTGAAGTCTACAGGCTCATGCTTTTCCCTTTTTCTGTAAGAGACAGAGCTAGATTATGGTTGGATTCTCAACCCAAAGACAGCCTGAACTCCTGGGATAAGCTGGTCACGGCTTTCTTAGCCAAGTACTTTCCTCCTCAAAAGCTGAGCAAGCTTAGAGCTGATGTTCAAACCTTCAGACAGAAAGAAGGTGAATCCCTCTATGAAGCTTGGGAAAGATACAAACAGTTGACCAAAAAGTGTCCTTCTGACATGCTTTCAGAATGGACCATCCTGGATATATTCTATGATGGTTTATCTGAGCTATCAAAGATGTCACTGGACACTTCTGCAGGTGGATCCATTCACCTAAAGAAAACGCCTACAGAAGCTCAAGAACTCATTGACATGGTTGCTAATAACCAGTTCATGTACACTTCTGAGAGGAATCCTGTGAGTAATGGGACGCCTATGAAGAAGGGAGTTCTTGAAGTTGATACTCTGAATGCCATATTGGCTCAGAATAAAATATTGACTCAGCAAGTCAATATGATCTCTCAGAGTCTGAATAGAATGCAAGCTGCATCCAACAGTACTCAAGAGGCTTCTTATGAAGAAGAAGCTTATGATCCTGAGAACCCTGCAATAGCAGAGGTGAATTACTTAGGTGAACCTTATGGAAACACCTATAACTCATCATGGAGAAATCATCCAAATTTCTCATGGAAGGATCAAAAGCCCCAACAAGGCTTTAATAATGGTGGAAGAAACAGGTTTAGCAATAGCAAGCCTTTTCCATCATCAACTCAGCAACAGACAGAGAACTCTGAACAAAATGCTTCTAATTTAGCAAATCTAGTCTCTGATCTATCTAAGGCCACTGTAAGTTTCATGAATGAAATAAGGTCTTCCATTAGAAATCTGGAAGCACAAGTGGGCCAGCTGAGTAAAAGGATCACTGAAATCCCTCCTAGTACTCTCCCAAGCAATACAGAAGAGAATCCAAAAGGAGAGTGCAAGGCCATTGACATAAGCAAAATGGCCGAACCCAATGAGGGAGAGGAGGACGTGAATCCCAAGGAGGAAGACCTCCTGGGACGTCCAGTGATCAATAAGGAGCTTCCCTCTGAGGAACAAAAGGACTCTGAGGCTCATCTAGAGACCATAGAGATTCCATTGAACCTCCTTATGCCCTTCATGAGCTCTGATGAGTATTCCTCTTCTGAAGAGAATGAGGATGTCACTAAAGAGCAAACTGCCAAGTTTATTGGTGCAATCATGAAGCTGAATGCCAAATTATTTGGCATTGATACTTGGGAAGTTGAACCTCCCTTGTTCATCAATGAACTAAGTGATCTGGATCAACTGATATTACCTCAGAAGAGACAGGATCCTGGAAAGTTCATAATACCCTGTACCATAGGCACCATGATCTTTAAGGCTCTGTGTGACCTTGGTTCAGGAATAAACCTCATGCCCCTCTCTGTAATAGAGAAACTGGGAATCTATGGGGTGCAAGCTGCTAAAATCTTACTAGAGATGGTAGACAGCTCAAGAAAACAGGCTTATGGACAAGTAGAAGATGTATTAGTAAAGGTTGAGGGCCTTTACATACCTACTGATTTCATAATCCTGGATACTGGAAAGGAAGAGGATGAATCCATCATCCTAGGAAGACCTTTCCTGGCCACAGCAAGAGCTGTGATTAATGTTGACAGAGGTAAAATATTCCTTCAATGGAATGAGAACTCCCTTGTGTTTAAAACTCAAGGATCTCCCTCTGCAACCATGGAGAGGAAGCAGAAAAAGCTTCTCTCCAAGCAGAGTCAACCAGAGCCCCCACAGTCAAACTCTAAGTTAGGTGTTGGGAGGCCACAACCAAACTCTAAGTTTGGTGTTGAACTCCCATATCCAAACTCTAAGTTTGGTGTTGGAGAGTCTCAACAAAGCTCTGCACATCTGTAAGGCTCCATGAGAGCCCACTGTCAAGCTATTGACATTAAAGAAGCGCTTGATGGGAGGCAACCCAATGTTTATTTATCTAACTATATTTTTCTTAGTTATGTGTCTTTATAGGTTCATGATCATGAGGAGTCACAAAATAAATATAAAAATTGAAAACGGAATCAAAAACAGCAGAAGAAAAATCACACCCTGGAGGAGCATCTGTCTGGCGTTCAAACGCCAGAACAGAGCATAGTTCTGGCGCTGAACACCCAGAATGGGAGCATCCTGGCGCTGAACGCCCAGAACAAGCATGGTTCTGGTGTTCAACGCCAGAAATGGCAGCAAAGGGGCGTTGAACGCCCAAAATAGGCACCAACCTGGCGCTGAACGCCCAGAGTTGTGTGCAAGGGCATTTTACATGCCTAAATTGGTGCAGGGATGTAAATGCCTTGACACCTCAGGATCTGTGGACCCCACAGGATCATCTCAGGATCTGTGAACCCCACAGGATCCCCAACTACCTCATCATCTCTCTTTCCATTCATGATCATCCCTTCTTTTTTTTTCCATTTACCACTCACATCCATACACCCACTACCTTCAAAAATTCAACATCTCTCTCCCACCCAATCCCACCCAATCCCACCCATATGGCCGAATACACACTCCCATCCATCTCCTCCATATCTTCTTCTTATTCTTCTATTCTTTCTTCTTTTGCTCGAGGGCGAGCAAAATTCTAAGTTTGGTGTGGTAAAAGCATAGCTTTTTTGTTTTTTTTCCATAACCATTGATGGCACCTAAGGCCAGAGAAACCTCTAGAAAGAGGAAAGGGAAGAAAAAAGCTTCCATCAAGGGTCTATAGCTCAGTGGTAGAACATTTGACTGCAAATCAAGAGATCCCTGAGATACCTCAAGGGATACATTTTCTTCCACACAATTATTGGAAGCAACTAAGGGTGGAACATCAAGAGCACTCCATCATCCTTCATGAAATCAGAGAAGATCTAAAAGCACTGAAGGAGGAGCAACAAAGGCAAGGAAGAGACATAGAAGAGCTCAAGGACATCATTGATTCCTCAAGAAGGAAATGCCACCATCACTAAGGTGGATTCATTCCTTGTTCTTAATTCTTCTGCTTTTCGTTTTCTATGTTATGTGCTTATCTATGTTTGTGTCTTCATTACATGATCATTAGTAGTTAGTAACTTTGTCTTAAAGTTATAAATGTCCTATGAATCCATCACCTCTCTTAAATGAAAAATGTTTTAATTCAAAAGAACAAGAAGTACATGAGTTTTGAATTTATCCTTGAACTTAGTTTAATTATATTGATGTGGTGACAATGCTTCTTGTTTTCTGAATGTATGCTTGAACAGTGCATATGTCTTTTGAAGTTGTTGTTTAAGAATGTTAAATATGTTGGCTCTTGAAAGAATGATGACTAGGAGACATGTTATTTGATAATCTGAAAAATCATAAAAATGATTCTTGAAGCAAGAAAAAGCAGCAAAGAACAAAGATTGCAAAAAAAAAAAAAAAAAGGCGAAAAAAATAGAAAGAAAAAGAAAAAGCAAGCAGAAAAAGCCAAAGCTCTTAAAACCAAGAGGCAAGAGCAAAAAGCCAATAACCCTTAAAACCAAAAGGCAAGGGCAATTAAAAATGATCCCAAGGCTTTGAGCATCAGTGGATAGGAGGGCCTAAAGGAATAAAATCCTGGTCTAAGCGGCTAAACCAAGCTGTCCCTAACCATGTGCTTGTGGCGTGTAGGTGTCAAGTGAAAACTTGAGACTGAGCGGTTAAAGTCAAGGTCCAAAGCAAAAGAAGAGTGTGCTTAAGAACCCTGGACACCTCTAATTGGGGACTTTAGCAAAGCTGAGTCACAATCTGAAAAGGTTCACCCAATTATGTGTCTGTGGCATTTATGTATCCAGTGGTAATACTGGAAAACAAAGTGCTTAGGGCCACGGCCAAGACTCATAAAGAAGCTGTGTTCAAGAATCATCATACTGAACTAGGAGAGTCAATAACACTATTCGAAATCTGAAGTTCCTATAGATGCCAATCATTCTGAACCTCAATGGATAAAGTGAGATGCCAAAACTATTCAAGAGGCAAAAAGCTATAAGTCCCGCTCATATGATTGAAGCTCTGTTTCATTGATAGTTTGGAATTTATAGTATATTCTATTCTTTTTATCCTATTTTGATTTTCAGTTGCTTGGGGACAAGCAACAATTTAAGTTTGGTGTTGTGATGAGCGGATAATTTATACGCTTTTTGACATTATTTTTAGTATGTTTTTAGTAGGATCTAGTTACTTTTAGGGATGTTTTTAATAGATTTTGTGTTAAATTCACATTTCTGGACTTTACTATGAGTTTGTGTGTTTTTCTGTGATTTCAGGTATTTTCTGACTGAAATTGAGGGACTTGAGCAGAAATCAGATTCAGAGGTTGAAAAAGGACTGCTGATGCTGTTGGACTCTGACCTCCCTGCACTCAAAGTGGATTTTCTGGAGCTACAGAACTCAAAATGGTGCTCTTCCAATTGCGTTGGAAAGTAGACATCCAGGGCTTTCCAGCAATATATAATAGTCCATACTTTGGCCAAGAATTGACGACGTAAACTGGCGTTCAACGCCAGCTTTCTACCCAAATCTGGCGTCCAGCGCCAGAAAAGGATCCAAAACCAGAGTTGAACGCCCAAACTGGCACAAAAACTGGCGTTCAACTCCACAAATCGCCTCTGCACGTGCAACACTTAAGCTCAGCCCAAACACACACCAAGTGGGCCCCGGAAGTGGATTTATACATCAAATACTTACTCATGTAAACCCTAGTAGCTAGTTTATTATAAATAGGACCTCTTACTATTGTATTAGGCATCTTTGGATTACCTTATGATCCTTTGATCACGTTTTGGGGGCTGGCCATCTCGGCCATGCCTGGACCTTTCACTTATGTATTTTTAACGGTAGAGTTTCTACACTCCATAGATTAAGGTGTGGAGCTCTGCTGTTCCTCAAAGATTAATGCAAAGTACTACTGTTTTCTATTCAATTCATCTTATTTCACTTCTAAGATATCCATTCACACCCAAGAACGTGATGAAGGTGATGATTATGTGTGACGCTCATCATCCTTCTCCTTTATAAACGCGTGCCTGACAAACACTTCTGTTCTACATGAAATAAGCTAGAATGAATATCTCTTAGATCTCCTAACCAGAATCTTTGTGGCGTAAGCTAGAATGATGGCGGCATTCAAGAGAATCCGGAAGGTCTAAACCTTGTCTGTGGTATTCCGAGTAGGATTCAATGATTGAATGACTGTGACGAGCTCCTAACTCGCGATTGCAGGGCGTTAGTGACAGACGCAAAAGGATAGTAAATCCTATTCCAGCATGATCGAGAACCGACAGATGAATAGCCGTGCCGTGACAGGGTGCGTGAGCATATTATTCACTGAGAGGATAAGATGAAGCCATTGGCAAGGGTGATGCCTCCAGACGATTAGCCGTGCCGTGACAGGGCATTGGATCATTTTCCCGAGAGATGACCGAAAGTAGCCATTGACAGTGGTGATGTATCACATAAAGCCAGCCATGGAAAGGAGTAAGACTGATTGGATGAAGATAGCAGGAAAGCAGAGGTTCAGAGGAACGAAAAGCATCTCCATTCGCTTATCTGAAATTCCTACCAATGATTTACATAAGTACCTCTATCCCTATTCTATTATTTATTATTCGAGAACATCATTATCAATTTATATCTGCCTAACTGAGATTTGCAAGGTGACCATAGCTTGCTTCATACCAACAATCTCCGTGGGATTCGACCCTTACTCACGTAAGGTATTACTTGGACGACCCAGTGCACTTGCTGGTTAGTTGTATCGAAGTTGTGACAAATTATGAGTGTGTAATCACGATTACGCGCACCAAGTTGCTCACGTTGTCAGGGATTGTTCGAGCCTGGACATCACAATTTTGTGCACCAAGCTTCTTGCTATTGTTTTTGCTCTGGATAAATTCCGAGCCTATTTACTTGGTACGAAGGTAGTAGTGTACTCAGACCACGCAGCTCTAAAGTATCTACTAGCTAAAAAGGAGTCCAAACCAAGGCTTATATGTTGGATACTGCTATTACAAGAATTTGATTTAGAAATTAAGGATAGGAGTGGTAACCAGAATTTGGTGGCAGACCATGTGAGTCGCCTTGAGCACATTACAGATGACCCCACTCCTTTTAGCTGATAATTTCCCATTTGATAACCTGCAAGCAGTATCCGAGGTAGTCCCTTGGTATGCACCTGTAGCTAATTATCTAGTTAGCCGCACCTTTCCTCCAAACTTTTCTAAGCATCAAAGAGACAAGATGAAAAGCGAGTCTAAATATTATATATGGGATGACCCATATTTATGGAGATGTGGCGTTGACCAGGTAATTAGACGGTGTGTGCCTCAATCAGAATTCCAGTCCATCTTAGAGGCCTGTCACTCATCTGAGAGTGGAGGACATTTTGGCCCTCAAAGAACAGCTAGAAAAATCTTAGACTGTGGATTCTGGTGGCCTACACTTTTTAGAGACGCTGCTGAGTTTTGTAAATCTTGTTTCCCATGCCAAAAATTTGGTAATATATCCAAGAGGGATGAGATGCCTCAACAAATTATGCTTTTCTGTGAAATTTTTTATGTTTGGGACATTAACTTCATGGGTCTATTTCCAAATTCTAATGGTTATTTTTATATATTGTTAGCTGTGGATTACGTTTCCAAATAGGTGGAAGCAATTCCTACCCGCACTGATGATGCTAACACTATTGTTTCCTTTGTGAGAAACCACATTATTTGTCGCTTTGGATCACCACGAGCAATCGTGAGCGATCAAGGCACCCATTTTTGTAACAGGAGACTAAAAGGATTAATGAAGAAGCATGGAATAATTCATAAGGTTGCAACAGCCTACCATCCTCAGACTAATGGGCAGGCCGAGGTGTCAAACAGAGAGATAAAGCGTATCTTGCAGAAGATAGTCAAACCTCATAGAAGAGACTGGAGCACCAGGCTACAAGATGCACTTTGGGCGTACAGAACCGCATACAAGACACCCATTGGGATGAGTCCTTTTCGCTTAGTTTATGGAAAAGCTTGTCATCTCCCTGTTGAAATAGAGCACAAAGCCTTTTGGGCAGTAAAGGAGTGCAACATGGGAATTGAGAAAGCCGGAGCTGAAAGAAAGTTGCAACTGCAAGAACTGGAAAGCCTTCGCCTAGAAGCTTATGAGAACTCAAGACTATACAAGGAGAAGATGAAGGCTGTACATGATCAGCACATCAAGAGAAAAGAGTTCCAACCTGGGGATTTAGTCCTCCTTTACAAATCTCGACTGAGGCTCATGCCAGGCAAGTTGAGATCAAGATGGGAAGGTCTATACAGAGTAGAGAAGGCCGAACCATACGGAGTTTATCACCTAAGCCATCCTTCAAGCTCTGAACTTATCAAAGTTAATGGACATCGTTTGAAGCTATACCATGGAGAGAGGATGCAAAAAAACAAGGAGCTTGAGATCTTCCTCTTGGAAGATCCCCACATAGCCGAAGACTGAGCTAGTGGAGCGTCCAACTTACGGACGTTAAAGCAAAGTGCTAGGTGGGAGACAACCCACCATGGTATGATCGTTTTTTTTTCTTTATTTTTAGTTTTCCTATTCCATAACTCTTCTCTTTATTAGTACATTTCGTGCATCTGCATTTACATACTTTTATTTAAAAAAAAATTCACGCGACGCGACCGCATCATTGACGCGTCCGCGTCGCAAGGAGATGGGAGAAAATAATAAACGAACAGAGAGTCACGCAGGAGTGTGGCTGGAGGCGTGCCAGTGGCACAAATCGCCTCACGCGACCGCGTCGCTGACGCGTCCGCGTCACATGGGAACATTGGCCTCCCACGCGGCCGCGTGCCCTGGAATTCGACGTGAAAAGGGTGCACGACCGAAAGTTGTGCTAGAGTGGTGCTGGATTGGTGCTGAACGCACAATCCTTCCCACGCGGCCACGTGACCGACGCGACCGCATCATATCCTTCTCATGACCACTCACGCGATCGTGTCACCCAATATTTGGCAATTAATGATTTTGAACAGAGAGTTGTGCGAGTGCAAGGCTGCCCTCGCGCTAGTGGCATAAAACGGGTCACGCGACTGCGTGACCGACGCGACCGCGTCAATCAGTATCAGCGCAAGCCGCGCGACCGTGTGCCCCACGCGACCGCGTCGATTGCGCCGCACAGCTTCCCTAATTTACCAACTATCTTATCTTTTTCTCCCCAAATCCTATTTTCTCTTTTCCCTCCTTATTCCTTATTTCTTCCTTCTTCCTTCTTCCTTCTTTCTCACTTTCTACTCTCTCTCTCTCTCACCCCCATTAACAAGGTTTTTCTTTTTCTTCTTTCCTCCTTACTTTTCTATTCTTCTTCTTATTTTTATATGTTATCTTCTTTTTCTTTTCTTTTTACTTTCATTATTCATTTTTTTTTCTTTTTTTTCCTTTTTACTTGGTGTTAGAAATTTATTTGAGTCATTATTTCTCATTATATGCTTGTTGATTGTTATAAATTTGTTTGGAAATTATATATTACTTTTCCAAGGGTTGCTTGCATGTTCAATTTAATACTTTCTATACCTTAATTTTCATGCATGCTATGTGTTTGTGAAAAAGCCTCTATGGCATTATGCATTCTTCTACGTTATTCTACTATTCAATGCTTGCTTTTCACAAAACCCTTTTTATATTTTATTACTTGAATATAATTGTTATTACAAACAAATTGTTAGTTTGAAAGACTTGGTAATCTAACTTGGACATTGAATGTTTGATCTATGCTACTCATGCCTTTGCCAGCATGCCAATAAACCCCTTGCATTTAATTGTCCTCATATGCACTTGCTATATTTCCATTGATGACCTTTTCACATGTAGTCATGACCATGTGTTAACGACATCCTCTTTACCGTGCATTGATTATCACGTATCCAACCCTCCTCCTTACTATATCTCTTTGAACTTAATTTACTTTCCCTTTCCTTTTTCAGGATGGCCACCAAGAAAGGAAAAGAGAAAGCTACTCCCAAACCACCAGCAAGAAGAGGAACAAAGAGAGCATTAGTGGCAGAACCCTCTTCCACTGCAGTAAAGCCCTCAACAAAGAAAATTAAGAGGATTATAAAGGTTGATGAAAAGGAGAGAGCCTTCCCAGCAAAGGACACTGCGCAATTTCCCAATCGCTACTGTGAGCAGATGTTCCCCATCCTGGCAGAAAGAAGCTACAACAACGAATACCTTCTTATCCTCCCGCCCAATATTTCTACCTTTGTTGAGCCGCAAATCGCACAAAGACAATGGAGTTTCCTACAGAGACAGCCGAGGCAGGTCAATCTTTCTTGCATAGTCGAGTTCTATTCCAACTTCCACCTGCCAACCCTGCAGTCTGTCTTTGTCCGTCAGAAGCAAGTCCCCATTACAGAAGAGGCCATTCAAAAAGCTCTAGGTCTTCCCCCTATTCTAGAAGGTTTGGACGCCTTTCAAGAAGCCGCACTCAAGCGCCAGATGTACCAATTTAACTGGGACGCTGTTCTCAGAGTTATCGCACTACCTGGCAGCCGTTGGATCTACGGATACCATCGTACCCGCCCTAAGGGAATATCGGCTTCAATACTTACCTTGGAGGCTCGCGTATGGACACAGATCATGTCCCATTACGTCTTTCTGAGCACTCACGAGTCCTCCTTCACTGCGGACATGGCTGTTCTACTATGGTGCATCCTTACAGACCAACCTCTGAATCTACCAAGACATATCTGGAATGCCATGGGACACGTACAAATTGCGGGCAACTTACCTTTTCCCGCCCTGGTCTCAGATCTTGTCTCAGCAGCCGGAGTCTCCTACAGAGCTAGGGACACCAAAGCCATGCTTCCACGGGATGATCAATACATCCCTAACGGGAAATATATCAGACCTCCAGCAACCGCCACAAGCCATCAGACTGAACCGGTTGAAGATATTCCTTCTTCAACACCACAAGCACCTACAACAGACCAAATGCTCCATCAGATACTCGAAAGGTTGGATCGGCAGGAACACAAAGCTAAGATGAGAGAGCGCCGTAACAAGCGCCGATTCACATACCTCAAGGAGCTGATTATGAAAAAATTCAAGGACTCAGACACCCCGGACTCCACGTCCTTTACCAGCACAGGAAGCCATGATGGCCCAGACTGTGGAGATACTGCTACCAGCCCACCTTTATTTCTGACAGATGGCACCGAGGATGGTGCAAAGCCTTAAGTGTGGGGAGGTCGGTCAGTACCTGACTTCCGGAGGTAATTTCTCTTCCCTAAACACCAATAAATTAGGATATTTAGTTAGTTTTTCTTTTGCAGAATAGGATAAATTACATAATAATAGATTAGTTGTATGCATGTTCTACTTGATTGAAAAGACAATAAGTTTCTTCTAAGACTCTATTTTTGGAACAAAATTTCACTAATTTTAATTAAAACTTTTATGTTAAATTTGCTTGAAGTTGTATTTGGAACATGATTTTTAAGCTAAAAGAACATACAACTTGTGAGATTTGAGCCTTTATGCATGGTTACATTATTTAACCATAATTATTTTATTCTTGTGTTTACTTCTCTATAATTGTAATCTATATTTTGTTTCATCTTATATGTCCAATGTTTATTATATTTATATGTTTGCATATGAATGAGGCCATTATTTGTTTAGCTCACTTATCCAAATTAAGCATACCCTTTCAATTACCTTTGTTAGCCACTTTGAGCCTTTAAATCCCATTTGTTCTATATTTTACCATATTACTAGCCTTAAGCGGAAAAACAATTATATACCCCAAACTGAATCTTTGGTTAGCTTAAGATAGAATTGTGTGTGATAATCAAGTATGGGAAATTGTGGGAACAAAAGATAATAAGGGAATGTGTCATGATAATATAATGAAAATTTGGATACTTACTCATGTGAAACTATAAGAATTAAAAATCTATGTGCATTGATAAGCTATGTTTATTTTTATGCTTATATTGAAAAAAAATATTCAATAAATAAATAAGGGGACAAAATTACCCCAATGTTAAGTTAAGAATTCAAAGATCAATGCATGTATGATAAAATTAAAATAAAAAGTTGATACATGAGTATGGAATGTGAAAAGAATTCCTGGGTAGCTAGGTATGAATTCTAAAGTTATATAGAATATATATATATATAGGTTATGTTAAAGCTTGGGTTAATTAAAGATTCAGTCTATAAGCTCACTTAGCCATATATGTATCATTACCATTACCTTGGCCCCATTACAACCTAGAAAAGACCTCATGATGTTTGCATTGATATATTAATTGTTGTTGATTGGTTAGGAGAAGAACAAAAATTTGAGAGCATGATTAGA
The DNA here is from genome assembly GCF_059453495.1 of Arachis ipaensis. Lineage (NCBI taxonomy): Eukaryota > Viridiplantae > Streptophyta > Magnoliopsida > Fabales > Fabaceae > Arachis > Arachis ipaensis. The sequence continues at coordinate 68,115,901 of NC_142436.1, read as the reverse complement.
GAAGGATAGAGTGATTACCCTATACACTAGAGAGACTAGAGTATACATACATCACCAGTGAGGGTTTAATGCTTGAAATTTTATGTTCCCTACTTTCATGAGCTATCTTCTTGCATTTTTATTTGTCCTTGCTGTATGAGAATTGAATTAGTGGAATTTTCTTTGTAATTGTTTTGAAGAGCCTATTTACTTTTGATCAAGTGGACAAGAATCATATAGTTGCATTTACATATATAGGTTGCATTGCATTGCATTGCATGAGTTTTTACATGTTCCTACTCATTTGTTTTATCTCCTTCAACTAAGCATGAGGACATGCTAATGTTTAAGTGTGGGGAGGTTGATAAACCACTATTTTATGGTTTATCTTGTACTCAATTGAGTGGTTTTTATCAACTCTTTACCCACTTATTCATACTATTCACATGTTTTACATTTTCCTTCCTGATTTTGTGCTATGATTGAAAACATGCTTCTTTGATCTTATATTTGCTTATTATTAATCCTCTCTTATTACCATTAGATGCCTTGATATGTTTGTTAAGTGTTTTCAGAGATTATAGGGCAGGAATGGCTTGGAGGATGGAAAGGAAGCATGCAAAAGTGGAACGAATACAAGAAGTTGAAGAAGTTGTTAAGCTGCCAGCCTGACCTCTTCGCACTCAAACGGTCATAACTTGAGCTACAGAGGTCCAAATGAGATGGTTTCAGTTGCGTTGGAAAGCTAACATCCAGGGTTCACAACGATATATAATTTACCATAGCTGCCCCGAATTTAGGCGACGCGAACACGTGAATGACGCGCCCGCATCGCATCTGCGAATTGCATCCCGCACGAACTCGTGGACAACGCCTCCGCGTCACTTTCCCGCGACCTGAATGTAACAGAAATCACTGGGAGCGATTTTTGGGCTGTTTTTGACCCAGTTTTTGGCCTGAAAAAGCATATTAGAGCCAGAGGACATGAAGAAACCAAAACAACATTCATTCTACTCAGTTTTAGTTTTTTAGATCTAGTTTTACTCCTCCTCTAGGTTTTCTCTCTACACATTCATAGTTCTTAGGATTTTATTTTCTATTGCTTGTTGCATTGGGATATTGAGAAGAGTTATTACCTCATCAACACTTCGTCATTCTAGTTCGTTTTCTTTACTTGGCTTTACTCTTCCATGTCCTTTAATTTACTCAATTTTACTATTGGATTATTTTAGAATTTATTAATACAAGAGTTACTTTTATTTCTAATTGATTCCTTTGAGTTTTATTTATCATGTCTTTCTTTAATTCTCTTTTCTATGTTATGAATTCCACATTCACAATGAGCGAGTAGTTCCCTAACTTGATGGGGAGTTGATTGAAAGGAACCCTTGAGTTGGAATGCTCAAAGGAGAAATTGTAATTGAGTTTATTGTTGGATTGCTCTCTAGTCACTAATGCCAGTCCTTCCAAGTAAACAGATTGGGACTTGTGAATAGAAACAGCATTCCAACTTGTTTGACTTTCCCTTACCTAGTAAGGGATAACTAAATAGAACAACCTTCAATTATCAATTAATCTTGAGAGTACTGCAACAAGAATAGGGCTTCCAACTAATATACTCCCAGTCAAGGCTTTTATTTAAATTACTTAATTTCTCCAATTTAATTTCCTGTTTATTCAACTCAAACTCTTTTTTGAAAACATCTGATTAATAAAATAGCACACCTTTCTGCAACTCGTTGGGAGACGACCTGGGATTCATACTCCCAGTATTTTAATTTTAATTTTTGTGACAACCCTTTTAAATTGATAAGCGGATTTCTGGTTGGTTAAGAACTATACTTGCAACGCATATCTTATAACAATTCTTAACTCGCCAATTTCCGCCACGTCATTCTCCTCTATACCATTCGATGTCGTGATCCGTGTGTTAAGTGTTTCGGGCTTTATAGGGCAGGAATGGCTTAGAAAATGGAGAGGAAGCTTGCAAAAATGGAAAGAACACAAGAAACTAAGGAGATGACCAGCGAACACCGACACGCGCGCATGGCTCACGCGAGCGCGTGGAATGGAGAAATTGCAGCGACGCGTGCGCGTGCCTGACGTGAACGCGTGGATTGGAGTCTGCACATATGACGCGAACACGTGGACGACGCGTACACGTGACAAGGAAAATCACTGAATGACGCGAACGCGTGAACGACACGTACGCCTGACCTGCGCAATCTGCAGAATTAACAGAAAACGCTGGGGTGATTTCGGGCCCCGTTTTGACCCAGTTTTCTGCCCAGAAACACAGAATAAAGCCAGGGAACATGCAGAGACTCAATACACAATTTTAGACGCATTGATATATTCTCATTAGGATAGTTTTAGATCTGAATCTAGAGTGAATTACTCTTCTTCTAGGTTCTCTTTACATTCCCAGTTTATTGCTTTTGCTTTTGGATATTGAAGAGTCATTACCTCCGTTGAAGATACTATTCTAGTTTGTTTCTTTACTTACTCTTTTATTTATTCCATATTTCTAATTCTTGTTTAAAGTAGTAAGTGGATTATTTTCATGGATTGTTAGTGAAAATGATTACTTTATCTTTAATTAATTTTCAAAGCTTTATTTTATTCAATTTATTATGTCTTCTTCTTATATTTTTATGAGCATTATATTCATGTCAATGGAGTAGACTCCATACTTGATATGGGGTTGATTAGGAGGAAACACTTGAGTTGGAAGGCTTAAGTGCTGTTTAAACTGGAAGTTGTTGCCAGTTCTGTATTTACTAACGCTAGACCTTCCCAAGGGAGAGGACTAGGATTTGTGAATAAGAGTTAGCTCAATCACTTGACTTTCCTTTATTTAGTTAGGGTTAACTAAGTGAAAATAACAACCTTTTTAATACTACACTTAAGAGATCCCAACAAGGATAGAACATCCAATTAATCATTCCCCCAGTCAAGGCTTTTTATCTAGAATATTAATAATCATTCTTAGTTTTTATTGCTTTAATTTACACTTATTTAATTTCTCATTATTCAACTCTCAAACTCTCGTGGAAATTCCAAATTAATAAAATAGCATCCTTTCTCGCAACTCGTTGGGAGATGACCTGAGACTCATACTTCCAGTATTTTTATTCTAAACTTTTTTGTGACAACCTTTCTAAATTGATGGGGCGGATTTTTGCTGGTTAAGAGCTATACTCGCAACGCTGTTCTATTATATTATAATCTCTTAATTGGTCTAACTTCCGCCGCTCGTCAGTTTTTGGCGCTGTTGCCGGGGAGTTATAATTGTGTGCTAAATTATTAATTAGTGTACATATTTTTATTTTATTTACATATTTTATTTTATTTTATTACCATGAGCTATATGTTTCTTTCATTGAATGACGCGTTCACTGCCTGATCCGAGCTTAGCTGCATTTGATCCAGAAATTGAAAGAACTATTTCACGTATTAGGCGAGCTCGACACAGGTTAGCCTCTGAGGGTGGTGAAGTGATTGTTATCAATTCACCAGTCTCATCTGAGGGCGAATTTGAACCGCCATCTGAGAGCGAAACAAGCTCCTTTACTACTGATTCAGTTGATTCATGTGCAGATAGCATGGCAGCACCTAGGAGGATTACTCTCTAGGAAGCTGGAGTCCCAGATTTTACACTGTAGCCGTATCAAGTGCATCATCCAACTCTGGCTGCAGATTTTGAGCTGAAGACTGCATTAATCAACTTGATGCCCAAGTTTCATGGCTTACCTGCTCAAGAGCCTATTAAGCACCTAAGGAATTTCCAGACAGCCTGTTCTATTGTTAGGCGTCATGGTGCGAATGAAACTTCTATTCTGTTAACCGCCTTCCCATTTTCTCTTGAGGGAAAGGCGAGGGAGTGGTACTACTCCCAACCTGAAGTGACTGTTACCAACTGGGATACACTCAGGAGAGAATTTTTGGAAAAATACTTTCCAGCTGAAGTTACAAACAGACTAAGGAAAGAGATCTCATGCATTGTTCAAGGTGAATCAGAAACTCTCTATGAGTACTAGGAGCGCTTTAAGAACCTTCTAGATGCATGCCCCCATCATATGATTGACAAGCTAGTGTTAATCAGCTATTTCACTCAAGACATGAAGCCTCGGGATAAAACTACACTAGATGGTGATAGTAATGGTTCTCTGAAAAAGTACAAGACCGCAGATGAAGCATGGCAACTGATTAGCAACTTAGCTGAGTCTACTAGAAATCACAGGCACAGGAGCAACCACTCAAAAGCTGTTGCAGAAGTTTCCTCCAGCACTAAAACTTCTGCTCTTACACAGAGTATATGTGAAATGACCAACCTACTGAAGCAAATGCAGTTGAACCAACAACAACAAGCTCAGCCTTCTCCACCACAACAAAGCCAGTAGTTAGTTCCACAAAGAGTATCCAGAATCTGTGCTGATTATAGTCATTATACTGATGAATGCCCGCAGCTCCAACAAGAAGATAATACTATGGCAGCTACTCATAACTTCTATGACCGATCGAATCAAGGATACAATCAATAAGGCGGCAACTACAACCAAGGAGGAAACTATAACCAAGGATGGCAGGACAACTCTAACCAAAGTTAGAGAGATAATTCCAACCATGGCTGGAGGGACAACTACAACAGAGGAGGCAGAGACAATAATGGAAACCAGAGGTGGAATAACAACAACAGACAGCAGAATCAGAACCAATCTTACAGAGCTCCTCACCTAAGACAGTCACAAGGACCCCAGCATAACCAACAACAAATCCCACAGATCACTTATCCCACTTCCTCATTAAATGACGAGATGCTTCGTTCTCTTGCACAAAGACAACAAGACATGCAGACTACACTGAACTCTACTCTAAATGGTCTGAATGCTACTTTACAAGCTCTCGCCGCCTGGATAGAATCATTACCTACTTCCACTAACCAACCTTTAAGCTCCAGTGGAATTCCGTCTTAACCCTTACCTAATCCCAAGGGTGGCATCAATGCTATCACCTTAAGGTTCGGAACCACACTGCTAGAGAGGAATCAGGAGGAGCCAAGCCCAAAAGAACACGCCCAAATCAAAGACTCAGTGGAAGTGGAAGATGCTGAAATGGAAGATGCTGAAGAAGAAGATGAAGAACAAGACAAGGTTGAAGAAGAAACGGCTCAGCTAAGGATGGAGTACCAAAGGATACAGAGGCTGCAAGTGGCGCGATCCCTATCCCATTCCCACACCTTGCAAGGAAGTCCAGAAAGCAGATGGAACTTGATCCCAAAATGGTAGAAATTTTCAAAAAGGTTGAGGTAATTGTTCTCCTTTTTGATATTATTCAGTAAGTACCTAAATATGCAAAGTTTCTGAAGGATTTATGCATACACAAAGATAAAATTAATGAATTAGAAACTATTCCTTTAGGTAGTTCTATATCTGCTTTAATGGGAGGTATACCTGAAAAATGTAGTGATCCAGGTCCATGCATGGTTAACTGTACCATTGGAGGTGTAATATTTTCTGATTGCATGTGTGACTTAGGAGCGTGTGTTAGTATAATGCCATTGTCTATATATGATACTCTAAGGCTCCCTCCCTTAAAAAGGTCGGTAGCTCATTTTGTGTTAGCAGATAAAAGCATTATTGCAGTAGTTAGAATTGCTGAAGATGTATTAGTGAGCATTAAGGGGCTCACATTTCCTATTGACTTCTATATCCTAGAAATGCCCCCTAATGATTCAGGAAAACCATCATCAATCCTGCTTAGAAGACCATTCCTGAAGACTTCAAAATTCAAGCTGGATGCATTCTCAGGAACTTACTCCTTTGGAATAGATGGCAGAACAGTGAGTTTCAGTTTAAATGAAGCTGTGAAGCACCCTCCGGAAGATCATTCTATCTTCCAGTGCAACATCATTGATGAAACTATAGCTGAAGTTCACCAAGAAGAAGTAGAAGAGAAACACATGGAGCAAGGTCCAAGTGTGGGGACACCCTCTGAACATAATGAAGACACTTTACCATTATCACTAACCCCGGATGATCCAAAGCCCAGCCAAGAGCAGAAATGGAATTGAAGCCCCTTCCTCCACACCTCAAGTATGCTTACCTTGAGGATAATCAGAAGTTCCCAATTATCATTGCAAGGGAACTCACTTCTCAACAAGAAGAGCAACTGCTCAGTGTGCTGAGAAAACATAAGAGAGCAATTGGATGGAGCTTGGCGGATATAGTAGGCATCAGCCCTCAAGTTTGTGAGCACAGAATATATTTAGAAGAGGAATCAAAACCTGTCCGTCAACCCCAAAGAAGATTGAATCCCACAATCTTAGAAGTTGTCAAGAAAGAGGTAACCAGGCTACTTGAAGCAGATATCATTTACCCCATCTCAGATAGTGAATGGGTCAGTCTAGTACAAGTGGTGCCCAAGAAGTCTGGAGTCACAACAGTCAAGAATGAGCATGAAGAACTCCTGACAACTAGAGTGCAGAATTCATGGAGGGTTTGCATTGACTATAGGCGTCTCAACCAAGCTACTCGCAAGGATCACTACCCCTTGCCATTCATTGATCAGATGCTTGATCGCCTGTCAGGTAAATCCCATTACTTCTTTTTAGATGGTTATACAGGCTACTTTCAAATTCATATAGCTCCTGAAGATTAGGAAAAGACTACTTTTACATGTCCATTTGGAACGTATGCATACAAAAGGATGCCTTTTGTCTTATGTAATGCATGGGCTGCTTTCCAAAGATTCATGATGAGTATCTTTTCAGATCTTATTGAGAACCGTATGGAAGTTTTTATGGATGATTTTAACATATATGGTGATTCATTTGACCTCTTCTTGGATAGTTTAGCTAGAGTATTAGACAGATGTGTCAGTTCAAACCTTGTATTGAATTTTGTAAAGTGTCATTTTATGGTAAAACAAGGGATTGTTCTAGGACATGTTGTCTCTAAAACTGGTATTTCAGTAGATCCAGCAAAAGTATATGTCATTTCTAGTTTACCTTACCCCTCCTCTGTGAGGGAAGTCCATTCGTTCCTTGGCCATGCAGGTTTTTACAGGAGATTCATTAAGGACTTCAGTAAGGTAGCATTACTTTTATCCAGACTGTTACAGAAAGATATTGAGTTCGAATTCAGTGAAGATTGCATGAAAGCGTTTGATAAGCTGAAAATTGCCCTGACTCAAGCTCCAATTGTGAGAGGACCAGACTGGAGCCAACAATTCGAAATTATGTGTGATGCCTCCAACCATGCAGTAGGAGCGGCGCTGGCTCAGCGCGAAGGTAAGGATCCCTTCGTAATTGCTTATGCATCTAAAACCATAGATGCTGCTCAGTCTAATTACACTACTACTGAAAAAGAACTTCTTGCTATTGTTTTTGCTCTGGATAAATTCCGAGCCTATTTACTTGGTACCAAGGTAGTAGTATACTCAGACCATGCAGCTCTAAAATATTTATTAGCTAAAAAAGATTCCAAACCAAGGTTGATACGTTGGATACTGTTGCTGCAAGAATTTGATTTAGAAATTAAGGATAGGAATGGTAACTAGAATTTAGTGTCAGACCACTTGAGTCGCCTTGAGCACATTAAGGATGACTCCACTCCTATCAATGATACTTTCCCATTTGATAGTTTGCAAGCAGTATCCGAAGTAGTTCCTTGGTATGCACCTGTAGCTAATTATCTAGTTAGCCATACTTTCCCTCCCAATTTTACTAAACATCAAAGGGACAAGTTGAAAAGCGAGTCTAAATATTATATATGGGACGACCCATATTTATGGAGATGTGGTGCTGACCAGGTAATTAGAAGATGTGTGCCCCAATCAGAATTCCAGTCCATTTTAGAGGCCTACCACTCTTCTGAGAGTGTAGGACATTTTGGCCCTCAAAGAACAGCTAGAAAAATCTTAGACTGTGGATTCTGGTGGCCTACTCTTTTTAAAGACGCTGCTGAATTTTGTAAATCTTGTTCCTCATGCCAAAGGTTTGGTAATATATCCAAGAGGGATGAGATGCCTCAACAGATTATGCTTTTCTATGAAATTTTTGATGTTTGGGGCATTGACTTCATGGGTCCATTTCCAAACTCTAATGGTTACCTTTATATACTATTAGCTGTAGATTATGTTTCGAAATGGGTGGAAGCAATTCCTACCCGTACTGATGATGCTAAAACTGTTGTTTCCTTTGTTAGAAATCATATTATCTGTCGCTTTGGATCCCATGAGCAATCGTGAGCGATCAAGGCACTCACTTTTGTAACAGGAGACTAACAAGATTACTAAAGAAGCATGGGATTGTTCATAAAGTAGCAACAGCTTATTATCCCCAAACCAATGGACAAGCAGAAGTATCTAACAGGGAGATTAAACGCATTTTAGAGAAGATAGTAAAGCCTCACAGGAAAGACTGGAGTGCCAGACTACAAGATGCACTCTGGGCATATAGAACAGCGTATAAGACACCCATTGGAATGAGCCCCTTCTGCTTGGTATACGGAAAGGCTTGCCACCTTCCAGTAGAGGTGGAACACAAGGCTTTCTGGGCTGTAAGGGAGTGCAACATGAATTTTGAAGAATTTGGTGCTGAGAGGAAGTTTCAATTAGCAAAATTAGAGAATCTTCGCCTAGAAGCATATGACAACTCCAGGCGTTACAAGGAGAAGATGAAGGCTGTCCATGACAAGCACATAAAAAGGAGAGAGTTCGGACCAGGGGAGTTAGTTCTTCTTTATAACTCCAGACTAAGGCTTATGCCAGGTAAACTAAGATCAAGATGGGAAGGTCCCTACAGAGTAGAAAAGGCAGAGCCATACGGAGTTTTTCACTTGCGTCATCCTTCTAGCTCCAAATTCATCAAGGTTAATGGACATCGCCTAAAGCTTTTTCATGGAGAGAAGATTAAGGATCACAAAGAGCTAGAGGTTTTCCTCTTGGAAGACCCACCAACAGAAGCAGAATGAGCCTGAAGAACATCCAACTTAAGGATGTAAAAGCAAAGTGCTAGGTGGGAGACAACCCACCATGGTATGATCGTTCCGTTTCAGTCTTAGTTTTATTTTACTTTATTCTATTTTTTTTTTGTTAATGACTCTTCTCATAATCTCTGCATATAACCTGCATTTGTATTTGCATTCTGCATATATATATATATATATAAAATTCGCATGCGACGCGCGAGCGTCGCTGACGCGTACGCGTCATATGTGCATGCAAGACAAGGGAAAACGAAACAGAAAGTCACGCGAAAGCGTGGCTGGAGGTGTGCCTTAGGCACAACCATGCCCACGCAAACGCGTCGCTGACGCATTCGCATCATTTTGGAAAATAGCCTCCCACGCGTGCGCGTCACCCATGCGCAAGTGTGGCCCTAAAAACTCGACGTAAATGGGTATATGGCAGAAAGTTATGATGGAGTGGGGCTGGAATAGTGCTGGAAGCACAAGCCTTACCATGCGAACGCGTGCACCACGCGTTCGCGTCGTTTTTCAAAAAATGGCCATTCACGCGATTGCATCACCCACGCAAACGCGTCACCCATATTTTTTTCAAAATGCGTATAAAACAGAGAGTTGTGCGTACGTGATGACAAGTCATCTTAGCCTAGTTTCACTAGCCTTTTTCTTTTGTTTTCAATTGAATTATGCACTTTTCTTGAGCCAAAAGCAAGCCAATTGGGTAGATTTTCATGTTTCCTTTGATTTAATCAACCATGTATGAATTCATGCTATTTCATGAGGTTTTATGCTATAATTATCATATATTATGAAAGAATGAATATCTCATGATTTTGAGCATAGCTTTAATGTGTTTGGTTGATTAATGATAGGTGAAGAAAGCTTGGAGAAAGGTTGATGCAATGGCTAGGAGGAATGACTTGAGTCTTGGATAAATTATGAACCAGGAAGCAAAAGCTGGAGCAAAAGTTAGCCCCTAACTTTTTGGCTAACTTTTGGGAAAAAGCTGGAGCAAAAGTTAGCCCCTAACTTTTTGGCTAACTTTTGGCGTGAAAAACACTCCCTGGATGCACCAAAAGTTTGCGCCAACGTTAGCCCCTAACTTTTTGGCTAACGTTGGTGCTTGAAAAACTCCCTGGGCTAGCAAAAGTTTGCGCCAACGTTAGCCCCTAACTTTCTGGCTAACGTTGGCGCCATGAAGAACTAAGGGGAGGCCAACGTTGGAGCAAAAGTTAGACCCCTAACTTTTGCCCCAACGTTGGTATCAGCAAAACAAGGGTGCTGATGTGAAAAGTTGGAGCAAAAGTTAGACCCTAACTTTTACTCCAACTTTCACTCAAGCTTTCATGATTCCAACCCGGTTCAATTCGGTTCTTCTCCAAACTCCAAGAGCAATCAACCAAGGCCTCTCTCAACCCAATTCCACCAAGAGCAAAGGCCCAATTGAAGGCTTGAAGACCATTTGAAGAAAGTGTATAAATAGATTAGAATTTAAGTTTTGAAGGGGAGCTTCGCTTTTAGTTTTGCAGAAGAACTTTCTTTTCGGTTTTGGCTTGGAGCTCACTTTTATTTTTCTTAGCATTGTTGTTTTAATTCAAGAGAATTTGGGAGGAGAATTGATCTCTCTTCTTCCTTGTTCTTGCCCAGCACTCTTTACTTTTCTTGTCTTGGATTTTGGGTGGAGAGTTGAAGAAATTCTATTTCAATCTCACCTTGGGATCTTGTTTAATTTTCTGCTTAATTAAATTTTAGTTTCGGTTAATTGTTCTTCATCTACTTTCTTTGCAATTTACAATTTCCTTTGCAATTGTTCTTGTTGGATCTAGGAAGGCATTGAGATCTAGACTTAGTGTTCTAGTCTCTTGGGTCCTGAGATCCGGATTTCCCATTTCCCATTCCCTGTTTACTGTTTTCATGCTCATTTACAATTCTGTTTCTAGATCTGATTCAATCCAAGTGTTCTTTTATTCCTCTGTTTGTTGCAATTTTACATTTCCTTGTTTAATTTCTGCAAATCCAACTCCCCATTCCCTTTACAATTCAAGCCATTTACATTTCTTGCACTTTAAGATTTTGCAATTTACATTTCTTGCGTTCTAAGTTTCTGCCATTTAATTTCTTGTTCTTTAAGATTCAGCACTATAATTTTCAGTTCTCTTTACTTTCATGCCAATTACCCATTCCCTTTACTTTCCAAGCAATTTACATTCTGCAAATCACAAATCACTCAACTAAATCTTGATTCGCTTGACTAAATCAACCACTAAACTAAAATTGCTCAATCCTTCAATCCCTGTGGGATCGACCTCACTCCTGTGAGTTATTATTATTTGATGCGACCTGGTGCACTTGCCGGTTAAGTTTGGGTGTTTTGGAGAAATTCGTTTTTCCGCGAAAATATCCCATCAGTACGCGAGGATGTACTTGCGCCAATAGCACAAATCAGGTCACGCGATCGCGTGACCCACGCGTTCGCGCCACCTAAACTTATCACACACCACGCGATCGCGTGACCCACGCGTCCGCGTCACATGCGATGCACAGCTTATCCAGATCAGCGCCTGATATCATATCTTTTCTTCCCCAAATCCACATCTTTTCTTTCCCTTCTTATTTCTTTCTTCTTTCTTCTTACTTCTTTATTCTTTCTCACTCTTTACTTTCCCCCTTCCTTATTTTTCACACCCATTATCAAGGTTCTTTTCTTTCTTTCTTTATTTTTTTTACTTTTCCTTTATTATTTTTATTTATGTTTTCTTCTTCTTTTTCTTTTCACTTTCATTATCTATATTTTCTTTTTCTTTCTTTTTCTTTTCTTTTTATTCCTTTAATTGGTGTTAGAAATTTAATTGGGTGATTATTTTCTTTTACATTTTTGCTTGTAAATTATTGTGAAATTATTTGACAATTAATATTACTTCTTAAAGGGTTACTTGCATGTTCACTTTAATACTTTCAATAACATATTCACCATGCATGCTATGTATTTGTGAAAAAGCCCGTATGGCATTGTGCATTAATTTTTATATTACTCTATTCTACTACTCTAATGCCTGTTTTTCACAAAATCCCTTTTATATTTTATTGATTAAATATAATTGTCAATACAAACAGATTGTTAGTTTGAAAGAGTTGATAATCTAACTTGGACATTTAATGCTTGATCTATGCTACTCATGTCTTTGCCAGCATGCCAATAAACATCTTGCATTTCATATCCATCACATGCACTTGCTATATTTCCATTCATGAACTTTTCACATGTAGTCATGACCATGTGTTAACGACATCCCTCTTTACCGTACATTGATTATCACCTATACTATCCTCTCCCTTGCTCGAACACTTAGCTTTACATATTACTTTCTTTTTCCCTTTTCAGGATGGCCACCAAGAAAGGTAAAGAGAAAGCTACTCCTAAACCACTAGCAAGGAAAGGAACTAAAAGAACAATAGCCATAAAGCTGATGACAAGTCATCTTAGCCTATTTTAACTAGTCTTTTTCTTTTGATTTCACTTAGTTTTATGCACTTTCTTGTGTTATAAATTAGCCATTTGGATTGGAATTGCATGGTTTCCTTAATTCAAGCAACTACCTCTTAATTGATACAAAATCATGAGATTCAAGCCAACTTTAGTTGATAACTAATTGATTTATAAACCTTGTGAATTTTGTGATACTTTGATTGGTTGTTTTGATTACTTGTAGGTGAAGAAAGGAAACAAAAGATGTGCCAACATTATGGAAGAAGGTTGCAAGAATGGGTTTAAGAAAATGGAATTCACGTTTGAGCTAACGTTTGAGTCAAACGTCAACTCAAACGTGAGTAGCAGTTGAAGAACACCCTGGGGAAAGCCAACGTTTGCGCCAACGTTTGCCTCAAACGTTGAGGTCAAACGTTGGCTGAAGAATGAAGCTCATGGAAGGCAACGTTTGAGCCAACGTTTGCCTCAAACGTGAGGTCAAACGTTGGCTCCAAAAGAAAAGAGAATTGAAGCTCCTGGGAAGGCAACGTTTGCGCCAACGTTTGCCTCAAACGTGAGGTCAAACGTTGGCGCCAAACAGCATGAAGGGGGCACACTTCAAACAAGAATAACTTGAGTTGTAGATGTCCAATTGAGGTGATTCCAAGTGGGTTAGAAAGCTGACATTCAGAGCTTTCCAACCATATATAATAGTCTCTATTGGGCACAAAAATTGGCAACACAACAAGAGGACAAAGTAGCCCCAAGAAGCATGCAAGAGGGAAGAACCACGTTTGAGCTCACGTTTGACCTCAAACGTCAGCTCAAACGTGGATGACAGCAAATGGCCTATGCTGCATAATTTCACTCAAATAACGTTTGAGTCAACGTTTGACTCAAACGTTGGCTCAAACGTGAATGACTCATGGCCCGTTTCACTAATGGATTTCTTCCCAACACCAAGAGCAATCAACGGAGGCTACTATCAACCCAATTCCATCAAGACTAAAGGCCCAATTCAATGCTTAATGATCATTGGAAGAAAGTGTATAAATAGCTTAGGATTTGAAGTTTTTGGGGAGCTTTTTTTCCTTTGGAGTTTTTACTGAGTGATTTTGGGAGAGAGCTTTTGGGTTTTGAGCTACTCGGAGTGATCTTTAATTTCTTTGTCTTGGGGAAGGAGAATTCATTCCTCTTCCTCTTAGTTTTATTGCTTTCAATTTCAATTACACTTGTTTTGGATCTGGGGTTGGAGATTTGAAGAAATTCTGTTTCAATCTCATCCTTGGATCTCTCTGCTTATTTACTGAATTTAAATTTCTGCCTCTGTTACTTACTTCTCATCTACTTTCCTTGCAATTTACAATTCCCTTGAAATTGTTCTTGTTGGATCTAGGAAGGCATTGAGATCTAGACTTGGTTTTCTAGTCTCTGGGCCCTGAGATCTAAATTCCCAATTTACATTTTGTTTCTTGCTTTTAATGTTCATTTACTTTACTGCTTCAAGATCCGCTTCAATCCCAATTCCTTTTTACTCTTCTGTTTAATGCAATTCAACTTCTCTTTGTTTAAATTCTGCAAATCCATTCCCCAATTCCCTTTATAATTCCAGCCGTTTACATTTCTTGCACTTTAAGATTCCGCAATTTACATTTCTTGCATTCTAAGTTTCTGCTATTTAATTTCTTGTTCTTTAAGATTCAGTACTTTAATTCCCTGTTCTCTTTACTCCCATGCAATTTAATTTCTGCAAATCACAAATCACCCAACCAAAACTTAATTCGCTTGACTAAATCAACCACTAAACTAAAATTGCTCAATCCTTCAATCCCTGTGGGATCGACCTCACTCCCGTGAGTTTTTATTACTTGATGCGACCCGGTGCACTTGCCGGTTAGTTTTGGGTATTTTGGAAGATTCAGTTTTCCACAAATTTTCCCATCAAGTTTTTGGCGCCGTTGCCGAGGATTGATTAGATTGACAATGATTACGTGAAGTGGAGATCTAGATCAAGCACTTTTTCTTTTCTGATTTTTTTTAATCTTGGACTAACCCACTAACTGTTTGAATTTTTGCTTAAACTAAACTTCATTCTAGCAATAGATTGAAGTGATTTTGTTGGTGTTTCTTTTGTTTTGTTTGTATGTCAGGTACAGGGAGATCCATTCCTGTTTTATCTGAAGCTGACCAGAGAACTCTCAGAAGGATAAGAAGAGCTGAAAGAGGGAAAAAATATTGTTGGAGAAGAAGAATCTGAGGAAGAATATCACGAGATGGAAGGAGATACATCTAATCCAGGAGGAGGAGTTAACAATCACCCACAACAGAGGAGAGTATTGGCCTCCTACACCTTTGCAAATGCTAGACATTGTGGAAGCAGCATTCTCACCCCTAATGTCAATGCAAATAACTTTGAACTGAAGCCACAACTCATTACATTGGTCCAGAATAACTGCTCATTTGGGGGAGGACCATTGGAGGATCCAAATCAACATCTATCTACCTTCTTAAGGATTTGTGACACTGTCAAATCCAATGGCGTGAATCCTGAAACTTACAAGCTTCTGCTGTTCCCGTTCTCATTAAGGGACAAGGCCGCACAATGGCTTGAAACTTTTCCCCAGGGAAGTATCACTAGTTGGGATGACTTGGTGACTAAATTCCTAGCCAAATTCTATCCACCCCAAAGAGTCATCAGGCTGAAAACCGAGGTGCAAACATTCACACAATTAGATGCCGAATCCTTGTATGAAACATGGGAGAGGTACAAAGCCTTAATCAGAAAGTGTCCCCCAGAGATGTTCAATGAATGGGACGTGCTGCAAAATTTCTATGAAGGCCTGACATTGAAATCTCAGGAGGCATTAGATCACTCTGCTGGAGGTTCACTACAACTGATGAAAACTGCTAAGGAAGCCCAGAATCTTGTGGACATGGTGGCTAACAATCAATATTTCTTTGCTCATCAAAAAAACCGCCAACCATCACAAAGGAGAGGAGTAATGGAGCTAGAAGGAGTAGACTCAATCTTGGCTCAAAACAAGATGATGCAGCAGCAAATTCAACAACAATTTGAGCAAATGGCCAAGAGGATTGATAGCCTCCAAGTTGCTGCAGTCAACACAAGCCAACCATCATCCACATGGGTGCAAAATGAAGAGACTCAAGAAGAGCAGCAGCAAGAACAAGTCCAGTACATGCACAACCAAAACTCTGGACAGAATGAAGTGTATGGAGACACATACAATCCATCCTGGAAGAACCACCCAAACCTCAGATGGGGGGATAACCATACCCAAAACCATCAACCATGGCAGAGGAACTCAAGCCAACACAACCCAAGAAGCAACCAAAACCACAACCAGCAACAAACTAACCAAAACCCCTACAGAAAACCTCAAAACAACTACCCCAACCTCAACCAATACCAATCTAATAACCAACCCACCAACCAAAATGCCTACCATCCACCACCCACATCTCATAACCCACCTCAAGTATCACCTGAAGCCCAAAGAATCACTCACTTGGAGGCCATGATAGACAAAATGTTGAAACACCAGGAAATGGTAACCAAGAATCAGGAAGCCTCCCTAAAGAGCCTAGAGAGACAGATGGGGCAACTCTCCAAGCAAGTATCTGTTGAGAAACCTTCAAACTCACTGCCCAGCGACACAATTCCAAATCCCAAGGAGGAATGCAAGGCAATACAATTAAGGAGTGGGAGAACATTAATAAGCAACAATGACACTACAAGGAAGCAAGCAGAGAACATCAAAGAACCAACGGAGGATGAGAATCAAGCAAAGGCAGATGAGGCCAAGGAGCAAATTGTGATGCCAAACAAAGACACTGAGAAACTTAAAGAGAGGGACAACCAGCCACATAGC
Organism: Arachis ipaensis; assembly: GCF_059453495.1. Taxonomy (NCBI): domain Eukaryota; kingdom Viridiplantae; phylum Streptophyta; class Magnoliopsida; order Fabales; family Fabaceae; genus Arachis; species Arachis ipaensis. Next base: position 68,099,597 of record NC_142436.1, on the reverse strand, counting down.
TCAAAGGAAGTAGCTCAGGGACAGCAGCAAATAGGAAAGAGCATCACACCTCCACTGCCTTATCCTCAGAGGTTCAACAAAGAGGTTAAAGACCAGCATTTTCACAAATTCCTTGAGATTTTTAAGAAGTTGGAAATCAATATTCCCTTGGCTGAAGCACTTGAGCAAATGCCTCTATATTCCAAGTTTCTGAAGGATCTTATCAACAAGAAAAGAAGCTGGGATGAGAAAGAAACCATAATGATTACTGAGGAATGCAGGGCTTTGATTCAAAAGGGGCTTCCTCCCAAGCTTGAGGACCCAGGAAGCTTCCTGTTGCCTTGCACCATTGGGGAATTGACCATCACTAAAGCAATGTGCGATCTCGGAGCAAGTATTAACTTAATACCATCCTCCTTGGTGAAAAAGCTGCATATAGAGGAAGTCAAACCAATACAAATGTCTCTGGAACTGGTAGACAAGTCAATGGTATACCCCAGGGGTATAATTGAAAATCTTTTGGTCAAGGTGGACAGTTTTATATACCCTGCTGATTTTGTGGTTCTAGAATCAAACGATGATGATGGTGACTCTGTTATACTGGGAAGGCCATTCTTGGCCACTGCTAGAGCTATCATAGACGTAGAGGAAGGGGAATTAACTCTCAGGATGCATGACCAGAGTGTCATTCTGAAGGTATTACCAGAGGCACAATTTAGCAAGGAGAAGAAAGACTATATGAAAAATGACCAGGAAAGTCACAGCAACATCCCAGTGCTAAGGATTGTGCAGACTGATGAAAAAGCCCAAAAGGATGTTAGAGTATTGGCCACTGAGAAGAGAGGTCCCCAAGGAAAATCTACGGCCAGAAAAGAAAGAACAACAAAAGGAAAGATGAAACGCAGAAACAAAGCAAAAAGGGGTTGGAAGAACAGAAAGATTCCAACAGAGGGGCTTTCCAAAGGTGATAAAGTGCAACTGATATATCAACAGCTGGGGGCAAATCAACAAACCGAGGATTACTATACTGTCAGCAACATACTATCATTGGAGCATGCTGAAATTGAACACCAGAAAACAAAGAAGAGGATCACGGTCAGAGGAGACAAATTGAGGCCCTACAAACACCAACCACCATAAAAGAAAGCCTCAATGTCAAGCTAGTGACAATAAAAGAGCGCTCCATGGGAGGCAACCCATGCTTTAAGATTCATGTCATTTTAAATTCAATAAGTTATGATCATTTGAGCATGAATTCTTTTCTCTTTTCATGAACATGTCCATTGACTGCATGCACTGTTATGAAACATATACTAAGTTTGGTGTACCTCCAAGCACACTAAACCAATGTTACAAAGAATTTCATTTCACAGGCTTAAAATGTCTTGATAAAGCATATGGCCAAACACTAAGTTTGGTGTCCACATAGCTTCATGAAAATTTGAAACTCATGCATCAATAATCATACAAATGTTATTTTCCAAAACCTGATAAATAGAAAAATTCTTATTCGGTAATGAAGGCATTAATTGTGATGTACCCTTTGACAAGAAACAAGTTTGGTGTTCATCAAACTTTGATGCACCGATTTAAGGAGACAATTGATCCTTCATGAAAAAAAAAAAAAAAAAGAGATAAAAAGAAAGTGTAATGAAGACAATTCTTATGAACATTTGACATTTGAACTTCACTAATTGGAGGAAGAGACTCATTTTCTTTATACATTACCAAACATTAAGTTTGGTGTCCTCCAAAGAGGGTGTCACGGTTCAAATGAGATAAGAATTGATGGTTCACATAATATTACTAAAAAGAACACTCTTGCTACGGTTGGATAAGACTAATGTATGTTGTCTTGTTGTGATGACTAGGAAGTCAAAGAATCTTCAATGAAAAAGACAAGACAAAGGAAAGCATAGCATAAGGACAAAATCCCATCACATGCTTCAAGAAAGAAATCTGCCACTCCTTGAGAATGATCATGGCAAAGGCAAGGGAAGGAGCAAACTTTGTCTTCATTCATCCTTACATGCATACCTTTGATCTCCATAGTGTCTAATTGCATCCTAGCCCTTCATTGCTCATTTAAAAACATATCACCTTCAAGCCATGCACATGACCGAATCACTCCAACCTTAGAAACTTCATTCCCTTCATCACTCCTCAACATAACAAGCTTTGTGTAACATTTCTCTTACTCTAAACTCTGATCATTTAAACTTCTCTTCATCATTTCTTATCATAGCAAGTTCAGTCTCAATTTCTTATTGCTCCAAACATACATCAAACTCTCCAACTTTCTTCACACTTCCTCCACCCTCAAAAAGATCAGCAAATTAAACAATCATGGCCTCGTCCTCAAGAACCAAACGAAGGAGAGGAAAAGAGCCTATGATTGAGGAAAGCACCCATGAATTCGATCGATGGAAATTTAGATCTTGGTACCATCAACTACAATTTGAATGGATGAGGCAGAAGAAAATACATCCAGAGGTTCCACTCCTATTGCTAGACGATGAGTGTCAAGAAATGAAAGCCAAGATTAGGAAGAGGAGGTGGGAAGAGCTCATTTCACCAATTACCAAGATTAATGCGAACATTATATGGGAATTTTATGCCAACACCCCAAGAACCGAAATGGATCAACCTCCAACTTACAAGAGTTATGTGCGGGGAACTGAAGTAGATTTTAGCCCAAATACTATCATGAAAGTATTAAAACTAAGGGCAACTCATTTTGATAAGCCAGGATACTATCAAAGGCTAAATGAAGAACAGAACTATGATGAGATTGCCAGTGAGATTAGCATAGTCAACACAGAATGGGTAGGTACCACTAAAAACAAGTACAAGTACTTGAGAAGGGGAGATCTCACCCCTGAAGCAAAGTGTTGATATGAGCTAATGAAGAGATCAATCCTAGGCACAGTAAACAACTCGGAGGTCAATAAGAAGAGAGCCATCATGCTATACTGCATAATCATAGGAGGTGAAGTGAAAGTCCATGAAATCATTGCAAATGACATCCAAAGGTTAGCAGAGAAAAATTCGGCCGAAGGGTGGCTGCACTACCCGAGCACCATTATGCGTTTATGCATGAGAGCCAAAGTGCCAATGGAGGAGGCAAACCCAACATGGTTGCACCCGGGAATGCCTATAACCGTTGAAAGAATGATGGTTGTTACTGAAGCACAGCAAAGCCGAAGAATACCAAGAAGAAGGGGAAGAGAAGAACCAATGGAAGAAGATGAGCCTCACATAGAAGAAGAGCCACAAGAGGAGGAGGAACAACCACACTTTTTCCCACATGGTAATATGGATATGACTCAAATGCAAGAAGCAATAGGAAGATTGTCTCAACAGTACACGAGAATCCAAGAAAGGCAAGAGGAATACCATTCTCTGTACATGAAGAACCAACAAGAACAAGAAGAAAGAGAGCTAAGAATAATGAGCAAACAAAGTGAATTCGAGTCAAGATTCCTTGTGATGCAAGAAGAACATGCTTTTCAATCTCATGAATCTTTTGGGAAGTTGGAACAAATGCAAGCTGAAAGTTTGAAGGCTTTCAAGGAGTTCACAACACTCCAAGATGCAAGGTATGAAGTACAAGCCGATTACAACATCAATAGCCAAATCAAACTGAACTATATTGGAGAACATTTGCACAACATGGATCCGGCGTTCCCAACCTTTGATGAATACTTCAAAAAGAGAAGTGAGGTAGAAGTAAGCAGGGCTATGAGACTTGAAGATAGAGTGGAGGAGGCTATGAATAAGGCTGGCTTTTGGCAAGATCAACAGACACCAAACACGGATGGTGAGAACAATATCAGCCAAGTGTATGAAAGGAGAAAGAAAAGGCATGACAAATGAAAGGTGGACTTGCTCCTTGTTCATCACTAAAAAAAAAAAAAAAAAAAAAAAAAAGCATGCATTCTATCTGTTCTAAGTTGTCTTTGCATTTCTAAGTAGTCCTTTTCAATTAAAAGTCTTTGCATTATGTTTGTTTCTTTTAAAATAAGTAGGCTAGTTTATGTGTGTGCTTGTGTGTTCATTTTCACTTGACAAGAAGCATGTGTTGTCCTCTGCATCTTTAAATTCAATAAAAGAACAGTTTGAATGTGAAGCAAGATAGTCTCTGTTAGATAGAAGTAGAATAAAAGTAAGTGGTGGTATGTGTGTGATTGTATAAAAACTCACTTTTAATGAATAAAGAGCCAGAATATCCCCTTCTAAGTAAAGAGTGGCCTACTGTCTATGAATCTCAATTGAATTAAATTCCTTGGTTAGAAAGAAAAACAAAAGGAGGAAAAAAAGAAAAAAGATAGCCAAAAAGTGGCAGAACAAAAAGAAACAAAGCTGGACACCAATAGCTTGAACTGTAAAATGTATGCCTGTGATGTCTTAGTACTAGGATCTGCTTGGATTAGTAAGCTCTTAGGAGTGCATCAACACTCGGTGACTTGGGTTAACTAATCCGGGATCATCAGCTGAAAGTCCACTATCAAGAGCAACCTATCTACAAGGCATTTAGTAACCCAAAGAGGTGCTGGGCATCAATGTTTTAAGAAGAATGTGAGCCAAGTGTCTATGGTGAATAATGTGTCAAGTATAAAGAAAAGAAAATGGACTTGCTACACATGACACTCAAATAAAGCTTATGAACAAAGTAATAGCCAAGGATAAAGGAATAATGAGAGGTCATAGCAGTATGTCACTTGAAGCTTGAAGGAGACTTTCTAGGCCTAGGAGTCAATAAGAAGTGAGTATTTGTATATCCACACAAAACCCCATGATCTATCAATAATACTCTGCTAGCATGAACATCCTCTTCCATTTCATCTTTTCTTCATAATAATTCTTTTCTTGCTTGGGGACAAGCAAGCTTTAAGTTTGGTGTTGTGATGACAAGTCATCTTAGCCTATTTTAACTAGTCTTTTTCTTTTGATTTCACTTAGTTTTATGCACTTTCTTGTATTATAAATTAGCCATTTGGATTGGAATTGCATGGTTTCCTTAATTCAAGCAACCACCTCTTAATTGATACAAAATCATGAGATTCAAGCCAACTTTAGTTGATAACTAATTGATTTATAAACCTTGTGAATTTTGTGATACTTTGATTGGTTGTTTTGATTACTTGTAGGTGAAGAAAGGAAACAAAAGATGTGCCAACATTATGGAAGAAGGTTGCAAGAATGGGTTTAAGAAAATGGAATTCACGTTTGAGCTAACGTTTGAGTCAAACGTCAACTCAAACGTGAGTAGCAGTTGAAGAACACCCTGGGGAAAGCCAACGTTTGCGCCAACGTTTGCCTCAAACGTTGAGGTCAAACGTTGGCTGAAGAATGAAGCTCATGGAAGGCAACGTTTGAGCCAACGTTTGCCTCAAACGTGAGGTCAAACGTTGGCTCCAAAAGAAAAGAGAATTGAAGCTCCTGGGAAGGCAACGTTTGCGCCAACGTTTGCCTCAAACGTGAGGTCAAACGTTGGCGCCAAACAGCATGAAGGGGGCACACTTCAAACAAGAATAACTTGAGTTGTAGATGTCCAATTGAGGTGATTCCAAGTGGGTTAGAAAGCTGACATTCAGAGCTTTCCAACCATATATAATAGTCTCTATTGGGCACAAAAATTGGCAACACAACAAGAGGACAAAGTAGCCCCAAGAAGCATGCAAGAGGGAAGAACCACGTTTGAGCTCACGTTTGACCTCAAACGTCAGCTCAAACGTGGATGACAGCAAATGGCCTATGCTGCATAATTTCACTCAAATAACGTTTGAGTCAACGTTTGACTCAAACGTTGGCTCAAACGTGAATGACTCATGGCCCGTTTCACTAATGGATTTCTTCCCAACACCAAGAGCAATCAACGGAGGCTACTATCAACCCAATTCCATCAAGACTAAAGGCCCAATTCAATGCTTAATGATCATTGGAAGAAAGTGTATAAATAGCTTAGGATTTGAAGTTTTTGGGGAGCTTTTTTTCCTTTGGAGTTTTTACTGAGTGATTTTGGGAGAGAGCTTTTGGGTTTTGAGCTACTCGGAGTGATCTTTAATTTCTTTGTCTTGGGGAAGGAGAATTCATTCCTCTTTCTCTTAGTTTTATTGCTTTCAATTTCAATTACACTTGTTTTGGATCTGGGGTTGGAGATTTGAAGAAATTCTGTTTCAATCTCATCCTTGGATCTCTCTGCTTATTTACTGAATTTAAATTTCTGCCTCTATTACTTACTTCTCATCTACTTTCCTTGCAATTTACAATTCCCTTGAAATTGTTCTTGTTGGATCTAGGAAGGCATTGAGATCTAGACTTGGTTTTCTAGTCTCTGGGCCCTGAGATCTAAATTCCCAATTTACATTTTGTTTCTTGCTTTTAATGTTCATTTACTTTACTGCTTCAAGATCCGCTTCAATCCCAATTCCTTTTTACTCTTCTGTTTAATGCAATTCAACTTCTCTTTGTTTAAATTCTGCAAATCCATTCCCCAATTCCCTTTATAATTCCAGCCGTTTACATTTCTTGCACTTTAAGATTCCACAATTTACATTTCTTGCATTCTAAGTTTCTGCTATTTAATTTCTTGTTCTTTAAGATTCAGTACTTTAATTCCCTGTTCTCTTTACTCCCATGCAATTTAATTTCTGCAAATCACAAATCACCCAACCAAAACTTAATTCGCTTGACTAAATCAACCACTAAACTAAAATTGCTCAATCCTTCAATCCCTGTGGGATCGACCTCACTCCCGTGAGTTTTTATTACTTGATGCGACCCGGTGCACTTGCCGGTTAGTTTTGGGTATTTTGGAAGATTCAGTTTTCCACAAATTTTCCCATCATAAGCCATCTTCAACAGCAGTAAAGCCCTCAACAAAACGAATCAAGAGGATCATCAAGGTTGATGAAAAAGAAAAAGCTTTTCCAGCAAAGGACACTGCGTGGTTCACTAACCGCTACTATGAGCAGATGTTCCCCATCCTGGCTAAGAGAAACTATAACAATGAGTATCTACTCATCCTCCCGACCAACATTGTTGAATTTGTTGAGCCGCAAATTGAACGAAGACACTGGGGATTCCTACGGAGATAGCCACGACAGGTTAACCTTTCATGGGTTGTTGAATTCTACTCAAATTTTCACATGCCAATCATTCAGTCTGTCTATGTCCGTCAGAAGCAAATTCCCATAACAGAAGAGGCCATTCAGCGAGCTTTAGATTTTCTCCCTGCTCCAGAAGGATTGGACGCATTCCAAGAAGCCTCTTTCAAGCGCCAGACATACCAATTTGACTGGGACGCAGTTCTCAGAGTTATAGCACAACCTGGCAGCAGATGGATCTATAGATACCATCGATCTTGACCTAAGAGCATATTGGCTTCAACACTCACCTTGGAGGCTCGAGTATGGGCACAGATCATGTCCCATTACGTCTTTCCGAGCACTCACGAGTCCTCCTTCACTACAGACATGGCTGTTCTACTCTGGTGTATCCTTACAGACCAGTACCTCAATATATCAAGACACATTTGGCATGCTATGGGACACATACAGATTGCGGGCAACCTACCTTTTTCCGCCTTGATTTCAGATCTAGTCTCAGTAGCCGTAGTCTCCTACAAAGCTGGGGACACCAAGGCCATGATTCCACGAGATGATCAATACGTCCCTAACGGGAAGTATATCAGACCTTCAGCAGCCACTATCAACTGGAGCACAAAACCAGCAGAAGATATCCCTTCTCCTACCACATCACAAGCACCATCAACAAACCAACTGTTCCATCAGATACTTGAGAGGCTAGACCAGCTTGACCGAAAAAGAAAGCAAAGGGAGCACCATAACAAGCGCCGATTTACATACCTCAAGGAGCTGCTTGTTGGTAACCACCCACCTAAAGAAGACCCAGACACCCCGGACTCCACTTCATTTACCAGCACAGAAAGCCATGATGGTCCCGATTATGGAGATGCTGCTACCAGCCCCCTTTGTTCCTGACTAATGGCACCGAGGACAGTGCAAAGCTTTAAGTGTGGGGAGGTCGGTCAGTACCTGACTTCTGGAGGTAATTTCTCTTTCTTAGCACCAATAGAATAGGATATTTATTTAATTTTTTTTTTGTTAGGATAGAATAAAATTGCATAGTAATTGGTTATTTGCATGCATGTTCTATTTGGTTAGAAAATAATAAGTTTCTTTTTAAAGACCCTATTTCTAAAAAATTTCACTGATTTAAATCAAAACTTTTGTGTTAAACTTGTTTGGAAGCTGTATTTGGAACATAGTTAAAAGCTAGAACACACAATCAGTGAGATTTTGAGCTTAATTACATGGTTACATTATTTAATCATAATAAAAATTTTATTCTTGTGTGTTTTCTTCTCTATGATTGTAATCTATATTTTGTTCCATCCTATATGTCCAATATTTAATGTGTTATATGCATGCATATGATTGAGGCCATTATTTTATTAACTCACTTATCCCAAATAGCCTACCCTTCCATTTACCTTTGTTAGCCACTTTGAGCCTTTTAAATCCCCTTTGTTCTATATTTCACCACATTACTAGCCTTAAGCAGAAAAACAAGTAATACCCCAAATTGAATCTTTGGTTAGCTTAAGATAGAAATTGTGTGTCAATTAAGTGTAGGAAAATTATGGGAATATTGGTTAATAAGGAAATGTGTCATGATAAAATATTGGGAATTTGGGTACCTACTCATGTGAAACTAGAAAAATTATAAATCCATATGCATTGGCAATGTTATGCTTATTTTTATGCTGCAAAAAAAAATCCAAAAATATTCAAATAAATAAGTAATTAGATAAATGAATAAGTGGACAAAATTACCCCAATGCTAAGTTAAGTTCAATAAAAACCAATGCATATGTGATGCAAGTTAAGAGAAAAGTTGATGCATGAGTATGTAAAACAAAAGTGGAAAAGTTTGGGGTAGCTAAGGATGATTTAAGAAGAAAATAGAGTATGTATGTTAGGTGATAGCTTAGGATAATCAAGGATTCAATTTATAGCTCACTTAGCCATATATATACCCTTACCTTTACCTTAGCCCCATTACAACCTTGAAAAGATCTCATGATATTTGCATTGGTGCATTACATACTTGTTGATTGGTTAGGTGAAGAACAAGGTTTAGAAAGCATGATTAGAGAAGAATAGAGTGATTACCCTATACACTAGAGTGACTAGAGTGCATACACACCATCAGTGAGGGTTCAATGCTTAATCCTATGTTCCCTACTTTCATGAGCTGTCTTCCTACGAGTTTACTTGTTTTTATTGTACAATTTAAATTAGTGGAATTTGATTTGTTTTTGTCTTAAAAGAAATTATCTGTTTTTAACTAAGTAGACAAAATAATTTTATCATATAGTTGCATTCATATACATAGGTTGCATTGTATGAGTCTTACTTTTTCCTACTCATTTGTTTTATCTCCTTAAGCTAAGCATGAGGACATGCTAATGTTTAAGTGTGGGGAGGTTGATAAACCATTATTTTATGGTTTATCTTGTGTTTAATTGAGTGGTTTCATCAAGTCTTCACCCATTTATTCAAATGATTTGCATGATTTTATAATCCTTTCCTAGTATTATTCTATGATTGAAAACTTGCTTCCTAAAGAACTTTAATTAGTATATTTTAATTCTCCTTTATACCATTCGATGTCGTAATTAGTGTGTTAAGTGTTTCAGGCTTTATATGGCAGGAATGGCTTAGAAAATGGAGAGAAAGCTTGCAAAAATAGAAAGAACACAAGAAACTAAGGAGATGACCAGCGAACACCGACGCGGGCGCATGGCTCACGCGAGCGCGTGGAATGGAGAAATTGCAGCGACGCGTGCATGTGCCTGACGTGAACGCGTGGATTGGAGTCTACACAAATGACGCGAACATGTGGACGACGCGTACGCGTGACAAGAAAAATTGCTGAATAACGCGAACGCGTGGACGACGCGTACGCGTGACCTGTACGATCTGCAGAATTAACAAAAAATGGTGGGGACAATTTTGGGCCGTGTTTTGACCCAGTTTTTGGCCCAGAAACATAGAATAAAGCCAGGGAACATGCAGAGACTCAATACACAATTTTAGACGCATTGATATATTCTCATTAGGATAGTTTTAGATCTGAATCTAGAGTGAATTACTCTTCCTCTAGGTTCTCTTTACATTCCCAGTTTATTGCTTTTGCTTTTGGATATTGAAGAGTCATTACCTCCATTGAAGATACTATTCTAGTTTGTTTCCTTACTTACTCTTTTATTTATTCCATATTTTTAATTCTTGTTTAAAGTAGTAAGTGGATTATTTTCATGGATTTTTAGTGAAAATGATTACTTTATCTTTAATTAATTTTCAAAGCTTTATTTTATTCAATTTATTATGTCTTCTTCTTATATTTTTATGAGCGTTATATTCATGTCAATGGAGTAGACTCCATACTTGATATGGGGGTTGATTAGGAGGAGACACTTGAGTTGAAAGGCTTAAGTGCTGTTTAAATTGGAAGTTGTTGGCCAGTTCTGTATTTACTAATGCTAGACCTTTCCAAGGGAGAGGACTAGGATTTGCGAATAAGAGTTCACTCAATCACTTGACTTTTTTTTTATTTAGTAAGGGTTAACTAAGTGAAAACAACAACCTTTTTAATACTACACTTAAGAGATCCCAACAAGGATAGAACTTCCAATTAATCATTCCCCCAGTCAAGGCTTTTTATCTAGAATATTAATAATCATTCTTAGTTTTTATTGCTTTAATTTACAATTATTTAATTGCTCATTATTCAACTCTCAAACTCTCGTGGAAATTCCTAATTAATAAAATAGCATCCTTTCTCGCAACTCGTTGGGAGACGACCTGGGACTCATACTTCCAGTATTTTTATTCTAAACTTTTTTGTGACAACCTTTCTAAATTGATGGGGCAGATTTTTTTTGGTTAAGAGCTATACTCGCAACGCTGTTCTATTATATTATAATCTCTTAATTGGTCTAACTTCCGCCGCTCGTCATCCTCCATTTTGCATGGTTTTCTCTTCACTCCTTTGATCCATTCCTAGCCTTTTCAACCTGAATTCACTAACAAACACATCAAGGCATCTAGTGGAATCAAAGGTGAATTAAAATTAGCAAATTAAAGGCCTAAAAAGCATGTTTTCACTCTTAAGCACAAATTAGGAGAAAGTCATGAAATTGTGCCATTTTATTGAATAAATATGAGAAAAGTTGATAAAATCCACTCAATTCAGCATAAAATGTACCATGAAATAGTGGTGCATCAAACACCTTGAAGCCCACAATAATTTGGCATGCCTCACTACAAGCCCAAATGCAATGCCAATCAAGACCCACTATCCCAAAGATGCAAGTTTGCTTAAGGTTATAGAAGATTCTGTTAAGATAGAATTTGATTTGAATTAGTTTTAATTAGAATTTGAATTATTGTTAATAATTATCTTATTCTTCTTAAAAGATAAGATAAAGATTTAATTTGAATTTGAATTTTAGGTAAACCTAGGATATAAATCAGTGAAAATGGTTCACAGAAAAGGAGTTTGGAACCCTAGCCGAGTGATGTAAGATAATTGTCGGTTAAAAATTTCACAAATAATTCTGTTGCAAGTATAGTTTCAAACCAACAATTAATCCTCAATCAAAGTTTAATTTGTTTGTCACAAGTACAAATCCCAATAAAAATAACCGAAGTATTTAAACCTCGGGTCGTCTCTCAAGGAATTGCAGGAAAGTGTGTTTATTATTGGTTATGATGTACTTCTTTTTGTGGTTTTGGAATAAAAGACAAGAAAGTAAATGACAACAAAGTAAAGGAAACTCAAATGCTAAAAAGATCTTGGCAAGGGTTGATGGTTAAGGATAACTATCCTTGTTACTAACCACAATATGATAATTGCAAGGATCACTCCCACTATGTCATTCCCAAGATTAGAGGAAAGTCAATTGATTTTAATGGATCCTAGTCCATAAGTCCTAGCCACCTCACTAATTGATTTAGTGAAGGACTAGAGTTAATGGCAACAAATTATCAATTACTTGGACATTAGTAACTCTAGGTCACCCATGTTGCCAACCCAAGCCAAGAACACAAAATTCTATTCTAAAATCCAACCAAGCATTTTATCAAATACTTGGAAGGCATAAAATATGCAAGAAATATAAATCTACAACTTCCCAAAGCAAGAAAATAACAATAACAATTCTATTAAACATAAACAAACATAAAATATGAATTGCATTAAAGGAAATTAAAACTAACAAAAGTCATGAAAATAAAGGAACAAAATGAAGGAAATAGCAAATGAAACCAAAAGAGTAAATATGTGAGAATAAGAAATTAAAAGGGAAAACTAAATCAAAGTAAGAATTAAATCCTAGATCTAAGAGAATTCTAACCTAAATCTAACCTAATTCCAGAGAGAAGAGAGAGCTTCTCTCTCTAGAAACCTATCCTAAAGCATGGTAAAAACTCAACTATGACTACTTAGTTCATCCCCCTTCAATCATTGGGTTCAAAAGCATCAGAAATGAGTTGGACTTGGGCCTGGATAGCTTAGAAATCGCCCCCAGCGTATTCACTTTAATGAGGTCACGTGACCAACATCACGCGTGCGCGTGGTTGACGGTGAGCGTCGCTTGGCAAAATTGCTTCTCATGCGTACGCGTCGATGATGCATGCGCGTGGCCATGAAACCTCCAAATGCTCATTTGTTCATGAGTTCTCCACTTTGCATGCTTTTCTCTTCACTTCTTCCATCCAATCCTTGCCTTGTAAGCCTGAAATCACTCAATAAACATATCAAGGTATCGAATGGAATTAAAGTGAATTAAAATTAGTAATTTTAAGGCCTAAAAATCATGTTTTCAATCATTAGGTACAAATTAGGGAGAAATACAAACCATGCTATTTCATTGAATAGATGTAGGAAAAGTTGGTAAAATCTACCAAATTAGACACAAGATAAACCATAAAATTGTAGTTTATCACCGAGTCCTTTTAGAATTGTTTTCATCTTTCTCCATAAGTAACTAATTCCTCTTATTAAGGGTTAGGAGCTCTGTTTACTTTTTCATGGATTATTAATCTAAGTTTTAGTTTATTTTGAGGTTATGCATTGATCTATTTTCAAGATTGATTTTTTGTTCTTTGACAATGACCAATTTGCATAGGTTAGGAAGTTTAATTATCAGAATGGATTTGGCGTTGTAAGTAGAGTCCTAACCCAACAAATTGACCATCAATCAAATAATAAATTCAATACAAAATAAACCGAGAGTAATTAAACCTCAGGTCGTCTTCCCTAGGAGTTGCAATGAAATGTACGATTATTGGCTATGAGAGAGCATGAGAGCATGGGGGATTGGGAATGAAAGCAAGAGCAAGAAATGTAAATAGCAAGGAATTGAAACAAGCGTGCAAGGAATTAAAAAGAAAGCAATTAAAGGACACTTGGCAAGAAGTGGGTAATCTAGGTTTCCTATCCTAGTTATGGACCACAAACATAGAAATTATGTGGAATCAATCCAAATCAATCAATTCTCCTTGAGAATTAGTCAAAAGACGTAATTGATCACAATCCATAAGTCCTAGTCAACTCACTATTTACTTAGTGAAAGACTAGCGTCAATGGAAACCAAACCAATTAACTATTCTCACACAATGCGGAATGGACATCCACAACTCAATTCCACCCAAACCACACAATTTCTCAACCAAGAGTGTGAAAACTAAATATGCAAGAAATTAAACATCAAAGCAATAAAAGTTAAAGCAATTAAATGCAAGGAAAGGAAATGTCAAGAAAGTAACTTAACATGCAAGAAAGTAAATGAAAGCAAGTAAAAGTCAAAGCAATAAAACTTCAAATTCAAGAAACCTCTTGACAAGTAATTGAGGACTAAAGCTACCTATCCTAGCCATTGACCACAAACATATGATGATTATGAAGAGTTAATTCTACTTAGTCAATCTTACATCGAAGATAAGTCAAATAGGCAAAGTTAATTTCAATCCCTAAGTCCTATGTCAACACTAAGGGGTCACATAGAGTCAAGGGAGACCAAATCAACTAGCTACTCTAATATATCAAACAAGAATAGACATCAATGACTCAAGGGATACCAAAGTCAACAATTTCAAGCCAAGAGTGGAGAAAAACTAAGTAAAGACTAAGCCAAGCATTTTATCAAACACTTGGTGTGCATGAGAATAAAATAATATTAAAATGAATTAAAATAAATTCTAAAATACCAAAAGCAAGAAAATGACAATAACAACTAAAGAAAGCAATAAATGATACGGAAACATAAATTTGCATTAATTGGAATTAAAATAACAAAAGTGTTCATAACATAAAAATTGCCATAAAAGAGAAAAGAACAAAAGAGATGAAGAAGATAAAGACAATAAAGTATAGAAACATAAATGAAACTACAATAAAGCAAGAATTAAAGTGTTGAAATTAAAATAAACTAAGCTAAAAACCCTAATTCTAGAGAGAGTGAGGAGCTTCTCTCTCTAGAGAACAACCTACATAATGCTAATCTAACCCTAATTTCCCCTCCCCCCCTTCACATGAAGTAAGGCCTTCCTTCATATAGCACTCAATCAGTTTCAGAAAGCCCCAAAATTGGGCCCTGGAGGCCCAAAAATCGCCCTCAGCAATTTGCAATAAATGAGTCACGCGCTAGGACGTGTGCGGACGCACAGGTGTGTGCATCCGCACACATGCTGATTTTCTTCTTGTGCGTACGCATAGGTGGTCGTGCGTACGCACACATGGTTTTGCGGCTTTTGTGCGTATGCACACTAGGATGTGCGCACGCACACTCCAATGTGTGCTTCTCCTTTGTTTTCTTCATGCTTTCTCCCTTTGTACATGCTTCCTTCCACTTTTGCCTTGCCAAACTTGCCTCTAGGACCTAAAATCACTCAACAAACATGTCATGGCATCGAATGGCATAAAAGTGGGATAAAAGTGATCAAGATAAGCACAAAAATAGCATATTTTTACATTTAGGCTCAATTAAGGGAGAGAACACAAAAGCATGCTCTTTGGATGAATAAATGTGGGTTTATATGATGAAATCCATTCGAATCAAACCAAAATATACCAGAAAATATGGACTCATCATTCTTCATTCTTTAAAGGTTAGAAGTATTGAAAAATATTCTAATTCTATTTTGAATTCTGTGATTACTTTGGAAAATTTAATATCGGAATTAAGCTTGAAAAATCTTTCTCATGACTTTTTTATTTAACTAGGAATAATATTTTAAAGAGTATGCGACATTTCTTTCTTGTAATTCTCAATTGGTTAGGACTAGTTTTGAACACATGACATATAATTTGAACTAAAACTACTTTTGAATCTCATTTGAAAATAAATCAGAATTATGCTAAACCTCTTTTCTTAGTTGGTTGACCAAGGAATTGGTGATTGATTAATTAGATTAATTGAATTGCCAAGGAATTGAAATTTAATTATCTATGATTTGCTGTAAAAAGATCTTTGCATGCATCAAATTTAATAAACATAAGGTTTAATCTTCCTGAAAAATAAATATCTCCAAATCCATGACATTCTCAATCATTATTTTCTCACAATTAGTTACACATTCATCACTGCTTCCATAATCATCCAAGCATTCAAAGTCCAAGCAAGACATGGTTCCACCCTTCAATAGTCCAGGTTCAGTTGATTTAATTAGCGATTCAATCCGATATTATCTTGCTCAATTCATTAATTCTCGTGAGAACGATATCCACTCATTGTGGTCTTACTTGAACTATCTGGTGCACTTGCCAGTATCCGTGAGCATTAGTTTTCGCTCATCAAGTTTTTTGCGCCGTTGCCAAAAATTGATTGAAATTGACAGCATACATCCAGTTAAATCACTAACTTAGATTTTGTTTATTTTTTTTCTTTTATTTTATGTTTTATTATTATTTTATTTTGTTTTATTTTTCTTTTTTTTCTTCGTTGTTGTTCTTTATTCCATAAGATGCGTTTGAATTTTCTTTGTTTATGTATCCAAGGAACAATGGAGTCCAATGCTATGAAGGAAATCCTATCACGCAATAAATTCATGATTCAACAACTTTTCTCACTCACACAACAAATAGAACAAACACAGTGTAAGCTACTCAGAGAGAAAGTAATATAAACTACATGGGATATTCCTCAAAGCCAAGGAATGACTCATATTGTTTCAAGAAAAGACTTGGGTGATTAAATCCGAGCGGTGTCTCATCATCCGATAACTTGAACCAACTGACTCAAGATTATCAATTAAAAGCCCATGATAAAGAGTCACCTTGAAAAATATATTTAGAAGTCCAAAGAGGCTTTGGGTATCGATGTCCGAAAAGAAAACCCTAGTTATGTGCTTGTGGCGACTGTGTCAAGAGTTAACATGCCACGCCAAGTCCAGGCGTGCAATGGCTTGAAGCCCACGAAAAGTTGGCGTGCCATGCCACAAGCCCAAGTGAAACGCCAATCAAGGCCCACTCTCCTAAAGATGCAAGTTAGCTCAAGGTTATGGAAGATTCTGTTAAGATAGGATTTGATTTAAAAATTAGTTTTAATTAGAATTTGAATTATTGTTAATAATTATCTTATTCTTCTTAAAAGATAAGATAAAGATTTAATTTGAATTTGAATTTTGGGTAAACTTAGGATATAAATAAGTGAACATGGTTCAAAGAAAAGGAGTTCAGAACCCTGGCCGAGTCCTTTCAACATTGTTTTCATCTTTCTCCATGAGTAACTAATTCCTCTTGTTAAAGGTTAGGGGCTCTGTTTACTTTTTCATGGATTATTGATCTAAATTTTATTTTATTTTGAGGTTATCTATTGATTTATTTTCAAGATTGAGTTTTTGTTCTTCATTCTTTAAAGGTTAGAAGTATTAAAAAATATTCTAATTCTGTTTTGAATTCTGTTATTACTTTAGAAAATTTAATATCGAAATTAAGCTTGAAAACTCTTTCTCATGACTTTTTTATTTGACTAGGAATAGTATTTTAAAGAATGTGCGACGTTTCTTTCTTATAATTCTCAATTGTTTAAAACTAGTTTTGAATACATGATATATAATTTGAACTAGAACTACATACTTTTGAATCTTATTTAAAAATAAATTTGAATTGTGATAAACCTCTTTTCTTAATCAGTTGACCAAGGAATTGGCGGTTGATTAATTAAAGATAAATTGAATCGCCAAGGAATTGGAATTTAATTATTTATGATTTGTCGTGAAAAGATCTTTGCATGCATCAAAATGGATAAATATAAGGTTTAATATTCCTGAAAAATAAACATCTCTAAACTCTTGATGTTCTCAATCTCTTTTTTCTCACATTTAATTACACGTTTATCATTGCTTCCATAATTATCAAAACATTCAAAGTCCAAGCAGGACATGGTTCCAACCTTCAATAGTCCAGGTTCAATTGATTTAATTATATTCAATCCGATATTTGTTTGCTTATCCGTTAACTTTTATGGGAATGATATTCACTCACTATGATATTATTTGGACGATTTAGTGTACGTATCAGTATCCATAAACATTAGTTTTTTCTCATCAACACGCATGCACACACATTATATTTATCATTAGTGATTAATATATATTAGTACATCTATCATATTTATTTATTTTTCACTATATTTTCTAATCTTACAGTCAAGAACTAATAAAAATTTATGCTTCATTTAAAAATTATCACTGACCAATAAATTACTATATATATAAAATAAAATTTAAATTTTTAACATTTATTTAAACAAATGAGTAAATTAACTACCGATCGACTTAAGTTGATTTCATCTTTTATTATTTTGTTTGTAGAACTCGTTATATTATCCCATGGAAAACTCCGCTTCTCTGATGGTCATTGTTAGTAACATGAATCTTGCAAAGATTATTTAGAGTTTTGGAGTTTTACCCATGTCATTTTATCTTGCATTTAATTACAATTATAATTGCTTTTTCTACTAAGATTGCAATATACATTCCATCTATCAATCTAACTATCTTATTTTCTTGTGTAACTCATTTTTATGAACTCAGACTTCTCATCCTCATAAATAATTTTGCTAGGTAATTAATTAGAATATCAATTAACTTCTGTCAAATACAATATGGATCATAACAAATGATCCAATAACACAAAAAATCACTCCACAATATTACTCAAATTTAATCTTAATTTAACTTCCTCTACCACTCGTACAATCCCACTCACACTATTACCTCCACCGTCACGCCCCCTTCTCAATAACCAGTGCCAACTTTCGTTGCAACAGATAACATGTCACCTCTCGTTTTAGAAGATGACTGTAACAAGGAGCTTTCGTCACTGCAAAGACACTCTTCCTCTTTCTTTTCACTTCCATAGCAGTACCGTACACCGTCGTCTCCACAGCTTCACTTGGCTCAACCGCCGTGTCACCTCCACCAAAGTGCTGTTACGCCACACGTCCTGGGACAGTCGGTGATTACTACCTTCTACAAACCAACCGCATCTCCTCTGCATCGAAGAACCTTTGATACCCGCTGTAGTAGCACTACCGTAAAACGCTCTCCAAATCATTGCCACCTCGACGCTAGGCCAACCACCAATCGTCGATCAGAAGTCCTACATTGATATGGAATATGATGTTTCTTTGCGGCTCATTTGGATGTTTCTTTTGTGCTCATTTAGATATTTCTTTTTTGCATTAGTGGATGGTTTATCTTTTGAGGTATTTGGATGTTTCTTTTCTACATTGATGGATGTTTTTTCCTATATTGGCAGATGTTTCTTTTGTGGCTGCAAACGGGAACAACAATGCGGTGGCGCAGGGAGATGTTGGAGGCGTGACGAAGCGGCGCAGCGTGTGGTTAGGAGCGACGACAGGGCTTGAAAGAGAAGGATTAGGATTTGTGTGGAGGTTATTTTTTTAATCCTAATTATTCAAAATCTAATTAATTCTAATTATTCAAATTTTAATTTTTAAAAAATTTTAAAATTAATTATTAAATAGAGTAATTGTTTAAGTTAGTTGACTTAGATGTTGACTTCCCGGCCCCCATAAAAATTCACCTTTGTTGTCTTAAATTTTTCTGATAAATCAATTTTTTTCTTCTTCTATAAAGCAAGTACAATCATAACCAATTATATATAACAAAATGACAGATAAAACTAAGCTTGTTTAATACTTGATAACACTTGAGAGTAATAAAATTCTCTTGAACCCCAGCTTTGCTGCCCTGAAGGGCATGCCAAAGGGATTGGGCGTTGTTCTATTGGTCTGATTTTTTTTTTTACTTTGCCAGAGCGATCGAAGATAGTATTGGTAATGTATGTATAAAAAAAGATAAAATCTAAACCTAATCATACGATTAATCAAATTAAATCCTAAATCTAAACTTCAATCGTAACAAAGTTACTTATTCTCCATCTGCCCCTTCAAGTTTGATGTTCCGATACAAAGGTATGTTTGGATCATTGATAAACCCATATTTTATGATGTATTTTGTGCTCAATTTAAGTAATTTGTTCAATCCTTCACCCACTTATTCATGTAAATTGCATGGTTTTACTATTCCTTCCTTATTTCATGATATATGTGAAAAAAATGCTTCCTATGCTTTAAAAATATTAATTTTAATTACCCTTTATTACCATTCGATGCCGTGATTTGTGTGTTAAGTATTTTTTGGTCTCATAGGGCAGGAATGGCTTAAAGGACAAAAAGGAAACATACAAAAATGGAAGGAAAACACAAAAATGGAATTTTGAAGAAAAGGCAGCACCGCGAACGCATGGACGACGCAAACGCTTGCCTAGTGCGAAATGGCATCGACGCGAAAGCGTGGACGACACGAACGCGCGCCTTGAGCAGAACGCAATTGACACGAACGCGTGACTGACGCGTACGCGTGACCCACGCGAACGCGTGACAGACGCCACGTACAAGAATCTGCAGAAAACGCCCCCAGCGATTTCTGGACCCTTTTTCGGCCCAAATCCAAGTCAGAAACACAGGATATAAGCCAGAGAATGAAGGAATCAAACAACGGAACAACTTAGTGTTGGATACAATATTGATAATTTTAGGATTAGATGTAGTTTTAGAGAGAGAGGTTCTCTCCTCTCTCTTAGGATTAGGATTTAGGATTTCTATTATGTTTAAGCTATGATCTCTTCAATCACAGGTTCAATATTCCTTTAATTTATTTTCTACTTTTATTTATTCCATTACTTTAATTGTCATTTATCTTTTCATTATTGATTTACAAACTTTCCATGTTAGGATTTGAATTTATGTTTATTTCAGATTAATGATTGTTTTATTTATGATGCTTTCAATTCAATTTAGATTTATTTTCCCCTTTTGGCTTTGGTTAAGTAATTAGCAACACTTGAGTTATCAAACTCAGCTGTTGATTGAAATTGGAATTCTCTGCTGGTTAATTTGTACTCCAATAACTCTAGTCTTTCCATAGGAGTTGACTAGGAATTGAGGATCAAATTAGTTAGTCCACTTAACTCTCCTTTGTTTAGCAAGGGTTAATTAAAGTGGGAGCAGAATCCAATTCTCATCACACCTGATAACGATAACGAGGATAGGACTTCAATTTCTCATACCTTGCCAAGAGATTTTATTATTATTAATTTATTTTTCTTGTCATTTAAATTACTTGTTCCTTATTTTAAAAAACCCAAAAACATATCTTTTTACATAACCAATAATAAATCATACCTCCCTGCAATTCCTTGAGAAGACGACCCGAGGTTTAAATACTTCGGTTATAAATATTATTGGGTTTTGTTACTTGTCACAACCAAACTTTTGTAAGAAAAGAATTCTTGTCAGTCTAGAAGCTATACTTACAACGCGAATTCACTTGTGAAAATTCTAGATCGCGCGAGAGTTTTGTTCTTCAAAAATGGTGCCGTTGCCGGGGAATTGCAAACGTGTGCCTTATTATTGGTTATTGTAAATATTTTCTTTTACCTGTTTATTTATTTTTATTTTTGTTTTTAATTTTTATTAGTCACTATGAGTTCTCACCCCCGTTGCTTTGAGTTTGGTTCTAATAATGTTGAAAGGAATGGAAGCTATAACAGGAACATGCATCAAGGTCAAAACAATCAGAGATGAACGGAGCCACGGGGATCTGATCAACTCTTTAGGCAACAACACCTTCCAAACTACCATGGACGACGACCATTCAATAATGCAAGTCGAGACAATAGTTATGGTGGACCCTTTCGTGACAACCATTACCCACCAATTTACTATCGTCAAGAGCCATTCCGAGGTGCATACCAAGATGATAAATATGGTGGACCCCATTGTAATTACCGACAAGCCCCGTCATATGCCTACAAACTACCTCTTCAACACAGCTTTGAACCACCACACTCATAAGCCAACTACCACCATTCACCTCTATATGACCATAACCCGTATCCACCCCAATTCCAATCCAATTACTCCCAAGAACCACCACGTCCCTATGCACAATGTCCATATCCATCACCCCAAGAATCAAGGGAGCAACTCAAGAAAACATTTGAAAAATTTCATGCCACACTTCACCAATTGAATCAAGCGATAAATCGACTGCCTTCCCGATGTTCGGACACTCAAGGAACTCCCATGGCTTCATGTGGGCAATCTAATGAAGAACGCAGCATGAAAGAGATACTAGAAACCCCACTGGGCAGTAAAGAGCATGATTTTGTACTGGAACAAGTAGAGGAAGATGAAATTATCGAAGAAGAAGAATTGGTTGAAGATTTAGGAGATGTTGAACCTCCATGGGAATCCAGAATTGAGAAGAATTTCGTCAAGGAAATTGCAATTGATGCTAAGGAGGATAGTGTACAACCCCCAAAGCAGGAATCTTATGAAGAACTGGACGGAACAACTCAACAAGCAAGTTTCCTTGGTGATGATGATCATGAGTCAAGCCCCCCTAGTGATGAACTTGCATCCGCAAGTGAATTCTTTGAGATAGAAGAATCTTCCCCAAGTGAATATGAAGATGATGTGGAGGTAGATTTTTCGCAACCTCCAACTTATGACCTGAGTGACGAGGAAGATATCGAAGACTTAGATCAAGATGTGGTTGAAATTAAAGAAGTTCTCAAGGAAGAAAAGGAATTCACAGAAGAACACAAGGGAGTAGAGCTTGCAAAACCACTGGAAACACATATCCCGAGGCCATTACCACCCAATACAAAATTCAAGTGGGTAAAATCCTTAGCCTTTATCTTTACTTTTCCACTTGAATATGGTTTGCTTGAATCAGATGGCCAGCTTAGAGCTCTTTGCGGCTTTAAGAGTAAAAGGGAAATGGTTCATACTCAGAGCTGGTATGCAAGATTCAATAAGGTTCCACGCTTCAATTTGAAGTGCAAGGATTGGTTTCGAGTTCAATTGAATGGGTCTCGAAAAATGTTTGGTCATCTTGGTGAGAATACAACTTCCAAACCGCCTGGCTGGAAAAGTATAAATCGAGACAAAGGCGGATATAAAAGTAAGGTTTGGGATCCTGGAATATATTCTGACATTCAACATCTCAGGAGCCTGAAAACATGTTTGAATTTGCTCAAAGTCTTTACATGCCTAGTTTGGGACCCCGGAGGCTGTTGGAATTCCAAACAGTGGTGGAGATTTTAGGATGAATTAAAGCACAAGCCACCATAACAAAGGACTCCCCAAATGTCCAACTTAAGGACTTTAACTAAAAGTGCTAGGTGTGAGACAACCCACCGCAGTATGATCGTTCCTTTTTCGATTTTAATTTTATTTCGTTTTGTTTGTTTTTAAGCTTTATTTTATTCTATTTTCATGGAACCTGGAATTATTCATAGCATCCACATTAGCATTGCATATTGCATACTGCATAATTGTACATAAAAAAATAAAAATAAAAATAATTCACCCCACGCGAGCGCGCAGGCCACGCGTGGGCGTCAATCAGCAATCGGCGTAAAGATCTAATGCCCAGAAAGTTGGGCTGGAATCGTGCGACTAGTGTGCCTTTAGCACAAACTGGCCCATGCGTTCGTGTCCCTGACGCGAAAGCGTGAGCGACGTGTACGCATCGCATGGATTTTAGGGAACCTATTGGAAATAGAGAGTTGCGCCAAAACGACGCTGGAATTGTGCATTTAGCACAACTTTGAGCGACGCGTTCGCGTGCTTCACGCGTATGCATCATTTTCATTATCTCCCAACCACGCGATCGCGTCAATGACGCGTTCACGTCAGAGCCCTTTTCGCTCCAAACACGCGATCGCGTGCTCCACGCATTCGCGTGGATTCAAAATCACTAACCCCAGCCAACCACCCACCAGCCACCACAACACAACCCTAACCCCCTCACCTCCACTCCTTCTTCCCTTAAACCCACACCCACCACACAGCCTCCTACCCCCACCACAGACCACTGCCGCGCTACCATCCATCGCCGCTGCAACAACACCACCACCACACTCCCACCATCTCTCTAATCCATATCTTTGTTCCCCTACACACCAGGTTCCGCCAAACACTGAAATTTGTTTCCGTTGATTAGTTAGTTAGTTAATTTTTCAGTTTCTGTTCAAAATTAGGATAGTTAGAGATGCATGATCATAGTGGATTTTTGGTGGTTAGGTAGCTAGGATGTGGTTAGTGGATTTAGGCCTGATAGTTGCACCGTTCCTGCTACCTGTTTTTATCTGATTCACAGTTCTGAATTTGCTGTGATGATGTGGTGTTCATATGTTGTTCTTTAATGTTGATGCTGCTGTTACACTGTTCTCTCATGTTATTGATATTTGTTAATCTTTTCAGCACTATTTACTGTCATATGAACTGATTTTCTTGCTGTTTATTACCCGGGAACATCCAATTTTAGCCGGAATGCTGCCCAAATTTTTTCTGAAAATTGTTTCACTCAACTCCCGTTCATGAAATGATTTTGGCGAATTCAAGTTTTGCGTTGTTTTGGTTTCAAGCCAGCCAATTCATGGATGAATGGGCTTGCATTCTCACACTTTCTGGTTCCCGGATTACTAAACTGCATTCTTGATGATTTCCTTTTTCCTTTTGCAAATTTTATAAATTATCACCAATAAACTGCAAATCTTTGCTTGAAAATGAGTTGATTGTTCTTCAAGTTTGTGACTTTATTGTTAGCTAGGAAACCCATTATCATGCCACTTACTTTAACTTTCTTTTTACTTACTAACCGCTTTAACTTTCCAACTTTTCCTTTTACCTAACAACTTTAACTTTCTAACTTTCTTTTGACTTACTAACTGCTTTAACTTTCTAACTTCTCTTTTTACCTAACTACCTTACCTCTCTAAGGCATGATTTCTGTTTTTCCTATTTAACCAGAATTCCACATATCATTTTGATGAACGAATTCTTGACAGTTTAGAATTTATCTAATGGAGTCTCGTTGTAAAGTATAGTTTTCAAACCAATCAATAATCCTTTCATACAAAAATTTTTGGTTGTCACAAAGAACAAACCCCAAATAAGAATTAACCGGAGTATTTTGGACTCCGGGTCGTCTCACAAGGAGTTACAATGAAGTGGTCAATTATTGGCTATGGGATCAAGGGGGGTTTGGTTGATAAGAGGACAAGAAAATAAATGACAAGAAAAGTAAATAAAGCAAGTAAATAAAGAAAGCAATTAATAAAAAGAGACATTCATGGCAATGGATTGAGATCATAGGCTTTCTATCCTAGTCATGTATGATTAATTCATCTTATTTAGTTAACTCACACATCGGGAGAATGTCAAACAAGACTAATTAATCATATCACAAATATAAACAAGAATTTATCTCATTACGTCAACTCCAACAAATAGGGAGAAAGTCTAACGAGACTAGCTAATCTCAATCCAAAAGTCCTAACCAACTTACTAATTAAAATAGCAAAAGATTAGAGTCAATGGAAACAATATTCCATAAGTCCTAATCAACTCACTAATTTAATTAGCAAAAGGTTAGCGTCAATGGAAACAATACTAGCTAACAACTCTAGATCACCAACATAAGTTAGGTTTTCATGACTCAAGATTACCCAATCACTCTTTCCAAGCCAAGAATGCTCAAAATCTACTCTAACATCCTTCCAAGCATTTTATCAAACACTTGGAAGGCATAAAAAGAAAGCATAATAAATGGCAAGAAATAGTAAAATCTACTAACTACAATTTTCAAGGAAAGTAAATCAACAATTCAAATTAACAATAAAAGAACATCAAACATAAAATTGCATTAAAAGAAATCAAGATCCAACAAGATTCATGAACATAAAAGCAACAAAATAAAAGAATTGAACAAGTAAAAACTAGAAGAGTAGAGATGTAACAACAAGAAATTAAAAGGAGAAACTAAATCAAAACAAGAATTAAAAGTGAGCTTCAAGAAAATTAAACCTAAACTACCCTAAATTCTAGAGAGAAGAGAGAGCTTCTCTCTCTAGAATTCTACCCTAAAACATGATGAAAACTAAACTATGACTACTTTTTTCCCCCTTCAATCCTTGGGTTCAATAGCATCAGAAATGGGTTGGATTGGGCCCAAAATGAGCTGCAAAATCACTGGGGGCGATTTCATAAAAGTGGGCCACGGACAGCATCGGCGCGCGCGCAAAGTGCGCGTGTGCGCCCCTGAACGCGAAGCAACATATGGCAAAATTTATATCATTTCGAAGCCCCGGATGTTAGATTTCCAACGCAACTGGAACCGCCTTATTTGGACCTCTGTAGCTCAAGTTATGGTCGATTGAGTGTGAAGAGGTCAGGCTTGACAACTTTACGGTTCCTTCATTTCTTCATGAGTTCTCCCATTTTGCATGCTTTTCTCCTCACTTCTTCCATCCAATACTTGCCTTATGAACCTGAAATTACTCAACAAACATATCAAGACATCGAATGGAATTAAAGTGAGTTAAAATCACCAATTTTAGGGCCTAAAAAGCATGTTTTCACATTTAAGCACAAATCAAGGGAGAATTGCAAAACCATGCTATTTCATTGAATAAATATGGGAAAAGGTGGATAAATCCCCCAAAATAAGCACAAAATAAATCACGAAATCGGGGTTTATCACATATATTTTGGATTGTGATTTTTACTGTCAGACTTTTCACTCGCATACAGTCCAAAATTTACTTATATTTAACTCTTTTCATGCTTTTACTGCTCTTTTGCCTTTATGCTTATATTGATATATCCTATTTGCTTACCTACTTTCCTGCTTTAGTTCTTAAACTGTATCCTGCAACTTCTGCTTTTCAGGATGTCTGATCCCAAAAGTAAGGGAAAAGGCAAAGCAACAACAGGCAAAAGAAAAAGAGGAGAAGCCTCTACATCTATTTCGGATATCCTCCAAGACGATTCCTGGCGGGAAAAGAATTTCACCCCATAGGAAAAGGATGATCAGTTGGTGCCTGCCACTGACCCAGAAAAATTTGCAAATAAATACTGTGAGCTAAAGTACCCAATTTTTGCCACTTCCAGGAACCTATACCTGGAAAGAACCCTCAAAATTCTAGAAGAACTCAAACAATACACTTCAGAACAAATTAAACAATGAGGCTGGTTCTTCTTGGAGAGAAACTTGACTGAGATTAACTCATCCTGGGTCAGGGAATTCTATTGTAACTACTTCAAAACGTCCCTGGATGCAGTTCAGCTTAGAGGCAAGCAGATTCTGGTTACTGAGGAAGCAATCAAAGAAATCCACCATCTCCTGCCTAAATCAGATCAGCCAGATGGTTACCAAAAGGCTGAGGAGGATATGAGATTCATGAGATTTGACTGGGACGCAGTCAAGAAGACTATAGCTCTTGATCCTACTCGCTCCTGGGTCATGGGTAAGTCTGTAGTGGCCCCCAAAGGAATTAAAATTATTTATCTGAATGATGAGGCTCGGCTCTGACAGCAGATCCTGAGTAACTACGTGGTGCCGAACACTCATGAGACAGAGGTGCCCGCTGCTATGATTACCCTCATCTGGTGTGTGATGGAGGAAAAGGACTTATATCTGCCCCATTTCATCCGGTATTACATGGCCAGAGTCCATGTCAGAGGCACCCTCCCTTTTCCATACTTGATTACTCAGTTGGGCCGCCGAGCTGAGGTGCCCTGGGAGCCGACAGATGAGAAGCCAACTGCTGCGGACTGCAAGAAGATCATTCTTCACAGCAGGAAGTTTCAGGCTTTGGGATACAGACCTCCTTTTCTCATTGACTCTGCTGAGGCTGCCACATCTTCTGCTGCTCCTTCTGCATCCACTGCCGCACCCACCACCACTACTGCACCCTCACCTGCTTCACAGCCCATCTTCCACCTCGTGCATCGCCTATTTGACCGGTTGGACCAGATGGAGCGCCGCAACCAGTGGCGATATGAGAGATCTGAGTGTCGCAACAAGCGACGCTATGAGCACTTAAAGTTGATGATTCAATCTGGCCACCACGACATCCCCTCCGAGCCTGACACCCCTTCTGAGCCATCTGAGGAGGAGGCGGATGATCATGAGGAGGAGGCACATGCAGAGGCTGAGCAGGCAGGAGCTGAGCAGGCTGCACCACAGCATGAGGAGACCCACCAGATACAGCCAGCTGATCCAGAGATCCCCCTTCAGGCAGAGCCTCCACTACAGCAGGCAGACCCTCCGACACTCATCCAGACTGCAGATCCTCAACTCACCACAGAGACACCTACTGCACACCCTTCCGGAGATGACACTTCTCACACCCAACTTGCCTGAGCATCGAGGACGATGCTATTAATTAAGTGTGGGGAGGTCGCCATCTCTGGTGTACTTTATTTTGGTGAACCACTTTTCAGAATCTCTTTTTTTTATCCTATTTTGTTTATTTTTCTGTATTTTTATTTTTATTTTTATTTTACCTTATCTTATTTATCTTTCAGTACTTGCACATTTTTCTGTATTTTTACAGTATTTCTGCATCTTGCACTTTAGTTTATATATATCTTAGATATTTAGTTTAGTTTGCACTTTTAGCTTATTAAGTTGTGATAGAGAAAATATGGATTATTTAGTTTAGTTTACCCTTTTTAGCACATGATAATTTGGATTAATTGAAAATAAAAAGAGCAAACTAGAAACTTTAGTATAACAGAATCACAACAATCCACACATTGTATATATATATAGCAATAAATGTGAGTTAGTTAACAACAATTCTTCAAGGAAGAACACTAAGATTTTAAGAGCCATCCTAAGATTCACATTGAGTATAATGGGAACTCTTGATTTCTATTTGCATGACATACATAACTGATATATGGTTTTTGAGCCAAAGAACACACAGCCTGTGAGTTTTTGAGCTTATTTGTATGGTTACATTATTTAACCATAATTATTTCATTCTTGTGTGTTCGCCCTTCTTTTTTATTCTGGTGATCTTTACTTTGTTTCAGTCTATATGTCCAATATAGAATGTAGATACATACCAATATATGATTGAGGCCATTATTTAAATTTTTTCTCACTTATCCCAAATAAGCTTATCTTTTACATCGCCCTTGTTAGCCCCCTTGAGCCTTTTAATCCCCTATTGTTCTATAACCACATCACTAGCCTTAAGTAGAAAAACAAATTAAAAATCCCAAGTTGAATCCTTGGTTAGCTTAAGATAGAAATTGTGTATTCACCAAGTGTGGGGAAATGTGGGAACATGGGTTGATAGGAAAGGATTAAAGTAATAAAATAATCAGGAATTTGGAAGCATGCTCATGTGAAATCAAATTAAACCAAAACACCATGTGCATTGATATATGCTTATGTTTCAAAAAAAAATTCTTTTAGTTAAATAAGTAAATAAGGGGACAAAATTATCCCAATAATAAGTTTAATGATCAATGCACATGGAAGTAAAATCAAAAAATAAATTTGGTACATGAGTATGTGACACAAAAGTGGAAAAATTGAGAAGACCAGGATAGTTTTGAATTTTTATAAAGTATGTATATGTTAGGTGAGATCTTAGACTAATTAAGGATTCAACTTATAACTCACTTAGCCTTATATATATACCCTTACCTTTACCTTGGCCCTATTACAACCTTGAAAAAGACCTCATGATGTTTGTATGTACACATTGTATATTTGTTGATTGGTTAGATGAAGAACAAAGTTTTAGAAAGCAGGAATGGAAAAGAATAGAGTGATTAACCCCAAACACTGAGTGACTAGAGAGTAAACACAAAATCCAGTGAGGGTTCAATAGCTCATCACCATATATCTCTGCTTAATTGTTTAATTGTCTTGCAAGTTTGTGAAATATTTTTACCCAACTCAATTGTGAAGGTGCTTTAACATGATATAGGCTTGGCTATATGATTTCTTGAATTTATGAATCAAATTGACTACATGAAAGCTATATATATATATATATATGATTCATGTAGGTAGCTTGCATTTAGAATAGATTGCATTGCATGAGATTCCACCATTCTAACTTTATCCTTTCTCTTGGATTTAGCATGAGGACATGCTATTGTTTAAGTGTGGGGAGGTTGATAAACCCATATTTTATGATGTATTTTGTGCTCAATTTAAGTGATTTATTCAATCCTTCACCCACTTATTCATGTAAATTGCATGGTTTTACTATTCCTTCCTTATTTCATGATATATGTGAAAAACATGCTTCCTATGCATTAAAAATATTAATTTTAATTACCCTTTATTACCATTCGATGCCGTGATTTGTGTGTTAAGTATTTTCAGGTCTCATAGGGCAGGAATGGCTTAAAGAACAGAAAGGAAAGATACAAAAATAGAAGGAAAACACAAAAATGGAGTTTTGAAGAAAAGGCAGTGACGCGAACGCATGGACGACGCAAACGCGTGCCTAGCGCGAAATGGCATCGACGCGAACGCGTGGACGACGCAAACGCGCGCCTTGAGCATAACGCAATTGACGCGAACGCGTGACCCACGCGAACGCATGACCCACGCGAACGCATGACAGACACCACGTACAAGAATCTGCAGAAAACGCCCCCAACGATTTCTGGACCCTTTTTCGGCCTAAATCCAAGTCAGAAACACAGGATATAAGCCAGAGAATGAAGGAATCAAACAATGGAACAACTTAGTGATAGATACAATATTGATAATTTTAGGATTAGATGTAGTTTTAAAGAGAGAGGTTCTCTCCTCTCTCTTAGGATTAGGATTTAGGATTTCTATTATGTTTAAGCTATGATCTCTTCAATCACATGTTCAATATTCCTTTAATTTATTTTCTACTTTTATTTATTCCATTACTTTAATTGTCATTTATCTTTTCATTATTGATTTACAAACTTTCCATGTTAGGATTTGAATTTATGTTTAAATGCAATTTGAGGTATTTTAGATTAATGATTATTTTATTTATGATGCTTTCAATTCAATTTAGATTTATTTTCCCCTTTTGGCTTTGGTTAAGTAATTAGCAACACTTGAGTTATCAAACTCAGCTGTTAATTGAAATTGGAATTCTCTGCTGGTTAATTTGTACTCCAATAACTCTAATCTTTCCATAGGAGTTGACTAGGACTTGAGGATCAAATTAGTTAGTCCACTTAACTCTCCTTTGTTTAGCAAGGGTTAATTAAAGTGGGAGCAGAATCCAACTCTCATCACGCCTGATAAGGATAACGAGGATAGGACTTCAATTTCTCATACCTTGCCAAGAGATTTTATTATTATTAATTTATTTTTCTTGTTATTTAAATTACTTGTTCTTTATTTTAAAAAATCCAAAAACATATCTTTTTACATAACCAATAATAAATACCTCCCTGCAATTCCTTGAGAAGACTACCCGAGGTTTAACTACTTTGGTTATAAATTTTATTGGGTTTTATTACTTGTGACAACTAAACTTTTGTAAGAAAGGAATTCTTGTCGGTCTAAAAACTGTACTTATAATGCAAATTTATTTGTGAAAATTTTAGATCGCGCGAGAGTTTCGTTTTTCAATCATCTTGATTGTCGAGGAAATTAAATAATCCGTGACCAGATAATGGAGAGATTCCAATGAGATGACTGGTATGCTGTACATGTATACAACAACAGCTTTCAACTAATTAATTAATTAGTTTTTGATAACATACACTGTAACTATACCCTAAGTATACTATAACTGAGTATATTCTAACGGTGGTGTCTTGTCAAACTGATGATAACTACAGTTTGTCCCAACAGCCAACTCAAACATAGCTGGGACAGTACATTCTAATTAACACTCTTATATTATAAATAAAATATTTATATGTATTAAGCTAAGTATTCTATGTATGTAATGAGGAAATTATTATTAATTAACTAAGCATTATACAAAAATTTGGAGACCAAGAGTCTGATTTTCCCTCTGTCTTAAATGAGCTAATTCATGAATCATGAAGAATTAATGGTCAGTATTATGGCTTTCATCAGAAATGAGTATACACATTAAGTAGGAAATATGATTTTTATTTTCGATGTTTATGTTTGGTTTTAAGAGATTATATAGGATCAGAGAAACATTATCGAATTTGACCAAATATATATGTAGTAATCAAAACCAAGAAATCAAAATTGTCTATACTTGAGATAAAGATTAATTGATAAATTTTGTTTAAGCAGGTGAGAGTTTGGTTCGTATACTTTTTTACAGTTTGGGCATCAAAATAGTTGCACTAGAAAAGTTATTTTTAACGATCATTTATTTTATTTTTAGCAGTGATAAAAATAATTACTAATATATTTATTGGCAATTAGACATTAGTCATCTTATATTTTGTCGCTAAAAGGTTCTAGCGACAATTATATAATTGTTAGTAAAAACCCTTTTAATGACCATTAAAAATTATAATTTTTTGTGACTATTTTCTCGACAATTTATATAACCACTAAAATTAATTACTTGTAATGTTTTTTAATTTTAGTTGTCATTGTTATTGCCGCTAAAACCTTAAGGCAGTTTTTAATTGTATTATACTCATTTTACTAGAGCTAACAACCTATCTTTTTTTTTCTAAAATTTCAAATTATTTTTTTAAAGATAATTATTATTATTTGCACATAATATAAATATACTAAAATTAATTACTACAAAATAAAATATTTTATTAAACACAATATTAATAACAAGTCTACCACTATAAGAAAAGAGAGCTATTTTAACACTATTTTTTTTAACAGCCATAATTAAGTGTAAAAATTAATATATATTTTTGACAAATATCACAAATGTCAAATTTTCTATATTTTTTTGATGAATAATTTGACCGTAGAAAATTACTCCTCAATTTTGACACTCATTTGTTTTCAATTTACTCCACTGTTCCTCTTCTTCTTTGGGCTCCGTCAATTTTGGCATCACACTGCTCTCAATTTTGGATCATACTACTCATTCTTTATCTTCAAAATTTCAGTTTATTCTTCGATTTCAAGATCTCATCTCATTCTTTGTTGAAAATTTTTGTTGAAAATTTTTTATGGTCAATAAGTGTCAAAATAAATAGTATTTTTTACGGTTAATAAGTATCATAGAAAATATATTCTTAAATTTTTTTAACAAATTATTTTTGACAGCCAATATTTATCAAAATAAGATTTAAACTTTTTTCATAATTATTTATATGTTAAAAATACTATTTTTGATAAAATTTTTATTAACATATTTTCATAGTTAAAATAGTGTCAAAATTTATTTTTTTGACGAATTTTAATTCTTTTTTTACACATATAATCCTCAAAAATAATCTATATTATTGTAGTATACATACATAATCTAAGAAGCAGGTTTTAAAATTTAAAAAATTGAAATAGTAACATCCAGGAAAATGTCTTGTGATTACAAAGCTACAATCAAATGTAATTGTATATAATATTTGAGTTTTTAAGTACTAGCATTTACAATGGTTATAAAACCTATCCAAAACTTCAGTGAAGAACAAAAATAGAAAAGCATATTATCATCATTCTTCAAGCTTTCTCATGGAGAAATTTTTTTTATCAAAGTACCACACACCTGGTAACAGACCAACAAGACACTACACGGGCAAATTATATGAGATAATGATGATTATTTATACTATACCAGTTGGATGATGAAGAATCAAGTCTAGACGCTCAAAATCAATTGTATCATTCTAGATTATGGTTTGTTTTCTATATTGCAAAAAATTTCAGCCCAATTTATATTGGTTTGAATCAGTTATAATATAAATAACTTTATTTTTAAACTTCAAAGTCAATTGTAATTCGAGTCACTTTGAACTACCAAAGCATTTCAATACTCTTTTTTTTAATAAGTGTATTTTAAAAGAAGAAATTAATTTGGGAAAAAAAAAAACTAGAAAAGGTAGAGAAAAACCTGCAGGAGAATCAATGCCTACAAATACTTGCAGAGGTTATATTTGGTATATTTCAATTGGAGAATCAGCGCCTGCAAGAAGTAGAAACTTGCAGAAGTTATACCGCTGGAATGCCTTATCTGACTTGCGAGTTGGATTGCGTCGGGTGCGGGTCGAAATCGACGAATGAGCTTATTACCTACGATAGGAATAGACATGCATCATATTTGTTTGCGCATATTTATTTGTGAGTGTGTTTCCTGTGATTGTGGGTGTGCTAAATGGCTGTTTGAATTATGTGTTCTATAATTGTTGAATTGAATTGTCCCTTGTTGACTGTTATTGCTGACCAAGTATATATAAAATGAACTTAACTTCTAACCCCGACCCTACTAAAAACTCTCCAATTCTTACTCCCTATTTCCATCCCTTTCAGCTACAAGTGCGAAGGCTTAGTGCGGAATTACAAGAATATAGAAGATTCTGTTTACAAGTTGAGTTGTTAGATTTTATTTTACCTTCGTCATTTACTATTTTGGTTTTTAGAGGGGTAGAAATTGTATTTGAGGATCTTTGAGTAAGTCTATGTATATAATACT
Organism: Arachis ipaensis; assembly: GCF_059453495.1. Lineage (NCBI taxonomy): Eukaryota > Viridiplantae > Streptophyta > Magnoliopsida > Fabales > Fabaceae > Arachis > Arachis ipaensis. The sequence goes on along the minus strand of NC_142436.1, from coordinate 68,065,583 downwards.
ACGTGGATATATATAATTTTGTGATTAAATTATTTAAAGTACCGACTCTTCATTTTTTTTAGTGCAAGTTTCGTTTCGTATTCGCGAAAGTTCAATATTAAATAAAAATAGTATAGAATAAAGAGGTTTACAAGTAAGTAACGCTTAAACTTTTAGTACAATCATAAAATGCTAAAAATCAGGATGTTACACATTATAGGATCACCTTTATATATAAGGCTTCATAAGAAACAAGAGGAATAACATGTTTGAAGAAAATCACCATTCAATCAGTGTTACTTTTTCCATAAATATCTATTACTTTATCTCCTAATGTATGTTTATATAGCACTACTTAAGTAAAATTAACGAAACAATGGCATTACTCAACTACTTCTAGTACTAGTGCTAACAATTCGTTAGGAAAAGACTAAACTTCTGAATATTGGTTTAGGAGTTGTGATTGATTAAGAAAATTCATTGAGATCAAATAGTAGTGCATAAATGATCAGTTAATTAATTTTTAAAATATTTGAAATCACATTAGAATTTAATTTGATATAATTAATGATAATACTAATTATATATCATCACACTAACAAAAATAATTTTTTCACAATTAACACAAAAATGGTTAGAATAATATGACATCGAAATTATGTACATTAAAATTATTAAAAAAATTTTAATAAATCACCATCATTCAAAATTTTCAGAAACTACATATATTTGTATCAAATTCAAAGCCAACCAGAAAATAACTTCCAATAGCAACATTAATGCTAATGAAAATAGGAATCAACAATGTACAAATTACAAATAAAATAAAATGCTGATAGGAAAAAGTAGCGATCGTTACCTACTTCAAATGACGACTATGGAGAGCAAGCTGAGCGACGGTGACAACAACAACAAAATCCTACTGAATTTTAGAATTAGCGAAAATATAAGATGAAAAAAACAAAATATCAAAAAAATAAAGGGAGAAGATCTACCGACGGTGACGATCTTCTGCATCTACGCGCAAGACCAGCAACAATGCAAGCGACGGAGGTGAGGTGTTGCAAAAGTGAGAGATCGTCAATTGCAGAGCAGTAAAGAGAAGAGCTAAATGTAGTGACAGCATTGTTCGCGAAGGAAGCGTTGCTACTAGGTCTGGAGATGCGGTGATGAAGGCAGCAGCGACGATTACGGTGGGTTTTAGCAGTAAGCTTAAGCTTTCTCTGAATCTCTTATGAGTTATGAGTTATGAGTTATGAATTATGAGTTATGAGTATGACATTTGGTTTAGGTCAAAAAATTATTTTAATAAAAATAATACTAGCCATAATTCTATGGCCACTAAAATCTTTTCACTGAAAAAGATATTTTTTTGTATTTATTGTTGGCAATAATAACGATTGTTATATAACATAATATTAATAAAAATAATACTGACCATTAAAAATCTTTTACTAAAAAAAATTTCTTATATTTATTAGTGACAATAATAATAATTGCCATTATAATATATAGTAATAATGGCAAATATATAATTGTCGCAAAAACATAACTTAAATTAAGAAATTAATAATTACTATGTTATTGTCACTAAAAATTTATCGCTAAAACATATTTTTCTTGTAATATCGTTAGTAAATTATTCTTAATTATTTCCTAGGTTAAATCCTTCACCGGCTAGTTAAATAAATCCTTCATAACAATATTAATATGATGATCAACTTTCTTTTCGTAAATTAAGTCAAAATAAGTGATAGATAGATGAGTTATATACACTATGTATATTGAGAAAATGAAGACGACACTCTTGATGAATTGATGGAAAGCTTAGTTTATATACATCTGTGCCTAACTAACTCATACAATGTGGAAGTCTCTGAAACTAACCAACTATTTACAGTGGTATTACTCAACTAATTTCAACTAATCTAAAATTAACTATAACGGACTCTTAATTAATCAAAAGACTATGGTTGTACATTAGAATTGTGTGGACTGTTACTTCAATACGTTTAACTTCATCAATTTTTATATACATATATAATCTATGCATTGTTATAGTTTTTTTTTTTTTTTTTTTGAACAAAGAAAAGCTCAACACACAAAAGTGGAGCACCAAAATAGGTCATAACACAAAGAAAAAGAAAAACAGGACATACTAATGCGATTAATCCATTGTTATTTCTGGCATTGCCGTGAACAACCACATGAATCGGCACCAGACCACTCTTTGAAACTCAACACTGACCTCCTTTTGATGTCCTCAATGCTACCTTCTTCATTCTTAAATATTCTCGCATTTCGTTCCATCCAGATGTTCTAAATTACTGCACAAAAACCAACCAACCACTTATTCTGCTCAACTTTTTTGATAGGTTCTCCTATCCAACTCTCGAACAGTTCCTTGATCGTCCCCGGAACAACCCACACTTTATCAAAGTAAGTCAACCAAGCACACCACACCTGCCAAGTAAACTCACAGCAAAGAAACAAATGGTGGACAAATTCTACATCTTTTTTACACAAAATACACGTATTATCAGTTAGATGGATGACGCCTAATCTACTCAATCTCTCTTTGGTATTTACCCTTCTCACTAAAACAAACCAAGCAAAGAGCTCAATTCTTGGCGGAACCAAAGCTCTCCAAATTGAGCTAGTAAAGTTGTAACTCGTGACTTCCTCCAATACAGTTTCTGTCTGCATTACCTGCACAAAAGAGTTAGTAGAAAAAATACCTGTTTTATCAAATTTTCACACCACTCTATCCTCTCTACTAGGTGATAATTTAACTGGCCTTAGCCTCTCATGGAGTTGGTTAACAAGTGCCGACTCCCATTGAAACAATTCTCTCCTCCAAAGGAAATTTCATATCCACTCTAATCCATCCCAAAACCCACAAACCCCTATAACAGATCCTTGCTGGTTTGAAACAGAGAAGAGCCTCGAAAATCTCTCTTTCAAGGGTCCACCTTGCAACCAATTATCTTCCCAAAAACGAGTTCTCCTTCCGTCTCCTATTTCCATAGATAGCCCACTGATAATCTTGTCTTTCACGTGTTGCTCCTTAAACTTCAATTGACAGACATCTTTCCACGGACCCCCTCTTATAGGTAGTGTCTGATTTGCTAACATCATATTTGGATTCAACCCATTACACGAACATACAATCTTCTTCCACAACGGACAATCCTCCTTCGAGAACCGCCACCACCATTTAAACAGAAGCGCTGTATTCCTAACCACAGCGTCCCCCACACCTAGGCCTCCCAGCTTTTTTGGCGCATGCACCAGTTCCCATTTAACAAGAGGAATACCATTATTTCTATCCTCTTTGCTCCATAAAAAATTCCTTTGCAATGCGATCAACTTCTCTGCTACCCCTTTTGGCATCTTATACAAGCTAAGGTAGTAGACTGGCAAGCTATTAAGCACAGACTTGATAAGAACTAGCTTCCCAGCTTTGTTAAGTACATTTGCTTTCCAAAGACTGAGCTTCTCTTCCACCTTATCTATAATCGGTTTTCATGTCTTCACTAGTCGAGGATTTGCTCCTAAGGAGATTCCCAAGTATCTTATAGGTAGAACCGCTTCAGTACACCCTAGTATCCCGCACATATTCGTCACCCACTCCGACTCACAATTAACGAAAATCAAATTCGATTTGTCAAAGTTGATGCTTAGTCCAGACATGAGTTCAAAATATCGCAGGAGCCTCTTCTAATTCAAGATTGTCTCGATCTCTGGTGGGCAGAACAAAATAGTGTCATCCACAAACTGTAAGTGTGACAGTTCTATGTTATCCCTCCCAACCAGCAGTGGAGATATGCGTCCATTCCTGACTGCTTCTCCCACCATCCTATGTAAGACATCAACTACGAGAACAAACAGGAATGGAGATAGCGGATCTCCTTGTCTTAGACCTCTCTCCATCTTGAACAGCTTGGACGGTGCCCCATTAATCAAAATCGACATAGAGGCTGTACTTACGCATTCCTTAACCCATGCTTTCCATCTATGCCCAAAACCCATCTTCTGTAGAACAATATCCACAAAGCTCCACCTGACCCTGTCATAGGCCTTTTGAAAATCTAACTTTATAATCGCTGCCTTCTTCTTGCTCAAACTCTTTTAGAATTATATTTTTAGAAGACCACTTTAATAAAGACACTAAAAATGTCTTTTTTTAGAGATGTTTATATGTGTCAAGTTATTATTGGATATCTTTATTAAACTGATTAATATTTTATATTTTAATAAACTAGAACAAAATCGGTTTATTATAGCAACAATAATAAATCCAATTGTCTGTATTATAATTATTAGACCCAATTTGATCCGATTGAATTATACAATTTAAATCGAATATCTTTAAAATTTTTCATAAAAAGACAAATATATCTCTAACTTTTTGTTTTGCAGACATTTGAAACCCTAAAAATTTAAAAATACAATTAAATCCCTAAAAAAATTGGATTTATTATTATTGTTATAAAAAAATCGATTTTATTTAAATTTGTTAAAAAATTCAAAAATAACCAATTCACTAATACGTTCAATAATAATGCGACACATAAACATCTTTATAAAAAGACGTTTTACGCGTCTTTATAAAAGTATTCCCGTATTTTTAACCTATACGGCGGTTTGGTTTTTGTTATTAGCACCCGGCAGCTTCAAAGGTTGTAAATTTGTATTGACAACAAGCTACAAACTATATAGAGTTGATGAGATATGACACATTACCGTTCTCGATCACATACAAGACAATATATTCACTTTAAAAAAGTTTAGTAATCAACAATTTTATTAAATTTTGATCAGTATAGAACTAACAAAACAAAAATGAATAATTTTACATCATTGAATAAAATTTTATACCATTAAAAATATCATTAATAATTATTTAATAATTACAAATCACAAAAATTATTGGCCTTAACACTCTTTATTCACTTCTCCGGTTGTCGGTATTATTTTCATGACAGTATGGATTTTTATATAATCATTTTTTCTTGAACCTATAAAAATTAGGGCACTGCTTCTTTAAAAAAAATATATTATTAGTCTAGTAGCACTTTAATATAGTACCATACAATTCTTAAAAAAATTATCGCAATATCACATGCATAGAAAACACTGAATACGATTCTCTACTGTTATTCAATTCTATCATAGCTATTATAAAAAAGATTTTCTCACCAATTTTTATGTACACTTTATTGTATACCTTTTTTTTTTATATCTTTTTTCCCTTCTTATCAATCACTTTTCACACCAAAAATAGAAAAATATTTAAAAAAAAAAACTAAAAACAATATACATATTCTTCGTTTGTAATTTTCATGTTAGCTAAAAAAAAAACAAAACATAACATTTCTAATAAATTTCTTTCTCCAACCATCAGAAGAAAAATAATTAATTAATTGAAGTAAAATATTTTACAAATAAAAAATTATGATGACTTAATTAATTTAGCATTTAGATAAAATTTTCAATTAGATGAAAATAGGTTTAAAATTTATTCCAATCAATTGAAATCAAAATATTTCATAAATATCCTTAAAAAATATAACAAAAATTCTTTAAGTAAATATACATAAGAAAAATATTAAAAAATTATTAGAATTTATTATTTTTAATAATTTAATTATTTGAGTATAATAATTTAATAACATATTTTATTTTATATTTTAAATATTAATAATTAATTGCAGACAAAAATAATAAATTCTCATATACCTCTACATTTATATGCATGTAATTAGTGATACAAATGGTATACTTTCAACTTTCTTCTTCTCTAGAAGAGAGGAGGAGAAAAGAATCTTTCCCTCCTGTTGTCATCCGACAGCACCAATAATGTACCAAAACCTTCCCTCCCAGAAAGTTTCTCATCCATCATCACTACTATGTTCTCCGCAACCTCCTTCTCTTCCTCCATACCCACCCCCATGCTCTATCTTCCATGGCCATAACATCCCATGTCCTCTTCCTCCGCCGTAGCTTCATATTCTTTGAGCATTGAAGTTACTAATATTTTCTCCTAAATCTTGGATGATATTATAAACCGCTCCTGATGCACTGCATCGATCACTCGATTTGCTGTATATTATCCGATTCTCCAATAGGACAAGCAGAATGGAACAAAAATTGAAACCATAATTCTAATTGATCGAATTACCGAAATATATAACCAATTAAACATAACCGCCGAATACAAAGTCCCAAAAACTTGGAAACCTTTTAATTTGATGCCTTCTTATTCTTATTGATCTATGTAGGATGTCAACAAGACAAGCATATACAATAGTATGCTAATAATAATAATAGCTACGATTCCTTATTATCATATTCTTTTTTCATTTACCTATGCTAAACATAGATTATCACGCCAAACAATGAAATGACCTCATCATCACACATGTCACCAATCTATAAATACAGACATCAATTGCAATATGGTTCTTTCAGAGCGTCATTGAAAATCTTTAGAAAAACAAAAAGAAAGATAATTAAAAGCGTTCTTGATTGTGAGACATGTCTTCTAATTATCCAAATAGTTGCGGCTTCAAACGCGAGTTCAACAGCGATGAAATAAGCCCTATAATGGTGCAGGATCCTTCTTGCATAATCTTCTATTCCTGTCCCAACCTATCCAACTTGGATGATACTACTACTCCTTTCTCTACAGTAAAAGACCGTTTTAGCCCCGAAGAGAAAAGAATCTTGGAGAATACTTTCATCCACTGGAGCCACACTATAAGCTCTTCTTTGGATGAAATTTCACAAACCAAAAGGCTGAGAAGAACCACAAGCATCCCAATTTCTCTAGAAAATCTCTCAATAAACCCGATTTATGGCTTGAATTATAATAAAAATAGCATCCAAACGCACATCAGAGATCACATAAAAAGTTGTTCGCAGATGTACCGCGCTGCCGAGGCAGTTGAAGAGGCAGCACAAGACATGATTAATTCGGAAGGCGGCGGAGAAGATGGCTGCGATGGAATGAGGCTTGTTCAACTGCTAATCTCTTGCGCCGAGGCCGTTGCGTGTCGTGACAAATCGCACGCTTCGATACTTCTATCAGAACTCAAGTCTAGCGCCTTGGTTTTCGGCACCGCCTTCCAGCGAGTAGCGTCCTGCTACGTGCAGGGCTTGTCCGAGCGATTGTCTTTGATTCAGCCGTGTCTTGGTCCGGTGGCGGCGGCGCAACCAATGATGAACATAATGGACGCCGCGTCGGAGAAGATGGAAGAAGCGTTCAGGCTGGTGTATGAAATCTGTCCACATATTCGGTTCGGACATTTCGTGGCGAATTCCGCGATAGTGGAAGCCTTTGAGGGTGAGAGTCTTGTCCATGTGGTAGACCTCGGCATGAGCCTAGGCCTATCACATGGTCACCAATGGAGGGGCCTGATCCAATCCTTGGCCAACCGCTCCGGGGCATGTGTTCGCAGGCTCCGGATCACGGCAGTTGGTCTCTGTATTAGCAGGCTCCGGCTCATTGGTGATGAGCTCTCTGTTTACGCGAACAGCATGGGAATCAACTTTGAATTCTCCGTTGTGCAGAAGAATCTAGAGAATCTGAAACCTGAAGATGTAATAAAGGAAGATAATGAGGTTCTTGTGGTGAATAGTATCCTTCAGTTGCATTGTGTTGTTAAAGAAAGCCGTGGCGCTTTGAACTCTGTGCTTCAGATGATTCACGGGCTTTCGCCAAAGGTATTGGTTATGATTGAGCAGGATTCGAGTCATAATGGACCGTTTTTTCTTGGAAGGTTTATGGAATCTTTGCATTACTACTCTGCAATATTTGATTCGCTTGATGCAATGTTGCCAAAGTATGATACGAAGAGAGCGAAGATGGAGCAGTTTTACTTTGCTGAGGAGATAAAGAACATTGTGAGCTGTGAGGGGCCCCTTCGGATGGAGCGGCACGAGAGGGTGGACCAGTGGCGGAGGAGGATGAGCCGGGCGGGGTTCCAGGGTTCGCCGATTAAGATGGTGGCGCAGGCAAAGCAGTGGCTTGTGAAGAATAAGGTTTGTGATGGATACACTGTTGTGGAAGAGAAAGGGTGCTTGGTTCTTGGTTGGAAATCGAAGCCTATTGTTGCAGCTTCTTGTTGGAAGTGTTGAATACAAGAATCTCCATTCTCCCTTGCAGTTTGATATATGTTTGATTGGAATAAGGGAATGACAATATGTAATGGCTATTCGTCAGAAATAAGCTATGTTTTGTTGTGTTCTCTGCTTGAATAATGTGTGTTTGGAATACCCAAAATAATATCTCGGAGTGAGAATAAATCCTATCAGTGTTTTCCGTGTTTCAGAATCGAAATAAGGAGGATAATATACTTTGTTGTTGGGTGTGCATTTAAATATTGGGTGGAACTTATCATGTATATTCCGACAATTTTTTAATGAAAAAATCTAGTGAACTAACTTTTAAATCAGCCAATTTTAAATAATTTTATTTAATATTTATTAATTTTAAATTATTTTTTAAAATCAGAATTTGATTAATCGACGTTAATTACGATTTTGAATAATAAGGATTTAGTAAATTAACCGCTCTCTGAATACAGTATTATCAATCTTTTTTCTCATAGTATCAACTTTTTTCTTCGTGTGGATCATCGCTTTGCTGCTGCTATAGTGTGCCAACATTTCCGTTGCATCGTCGTTTTTGTGGTGTGCTGTTGTTCTCGCCGTTGATGCAGGGGCAAGAAACCTCCAATTGTAATAAAAGAAGTATTCATTCTCAAAATAAAAAAACATCCAATTTCAAATAAAAGAAACATTCAATTTCGTATAAAGTCGTCTATTAAATTTTGAACCGAAAACAGAGATGAAACATCCAGTAAATCAAAGAAACAACATCTACTAATCTTTGGAGGATGGGATATGACTCGATGGCATTATAGAAGAGGAGGAGGAGGCAAGACACGATAGGAGAGGAGGAAGAGACGTGGCGTCACGATAGAGACGGTTGAGACGCGACGTGACGGAAGAGGCAGACTGTGCGGCGCAATGACATGGTGGCGACGGAATGAAAAGCTGTGTAGCGCAGCAGAGGAGGCGTACGACTCAGCGTGACTTCTCGACCCTGGTGGATGGTGTCCTCGCAGCGGAAGCAACATGGCACGATGGGCTCGTTCACGGCAGCATTGGAAAAGGCGACGGTGGCGCAAACATGATCTATGACAGATGTTAATGGCACGAGTGATGGTACATAGTCGGAGAGTGACGCGGCTGCATGTTTCTTTTGAAACTAGGGTTAGTAGGAGTATAAATGGAGTGTGTTTTTTTTTTTTTCCTTTAGTTAGTAGGTTTTGGGTCCAGTCCAATAGAAATTGGCAGAAGTTGGCTGGACTCCTTATTAATTATTTAGCGGAATTGTTTTTTAATTGATTGGTTCCTTATATTTTCAAAACGACAAGATGCCTTCTTTTGAGATATACTTAACAATAACTAGTGACGATATGTAGTGAGTTTAGACTTTAGAGTAACAAAATATGCACTATTTTGTGTTTTAATTTTTTTTAAATTTTTTTAGTATTTAAAGCCACATACAAAAAATAAAAAAATATTTAATTTTTTTATCATAAAAAATATCAAAAAAAGTATAAAAGATTATATTAATTTTATTTTTAGTAAAATATATTTTCTAATTTTTATACTGTAGTTTTTATCTATTTTAACTTATATTATTTTTTATCATTAATTTAGATTAACATCTTAAATATATATTAATTTAAGTGTGTAGATAATATGCCTTTTTTTATTTATCTTTTGACATGTTTCGCAAAAATGCGCCGCTATAACTATTCTTGTTCTTTGTTCTTTAACCACTCGTATGCTATTTGAAGCCATAGCCAGACTCAGTTTTCAATCATATCAATTAAAGGTACACATGCCACTTGTCACTTCTCTTATATAGTTGTAGAGAATTATTAATTAACAAACTATATTTTTTGACTAGTGACTACAAAATAATACAATTTTTTTTTTGTGTTATTATCTCACATAGATAGATAAGTGGCTGAATCATTTTTAGAATTTGTTCTCTTTTATTTTTTTTATTTTTTTTTTAATGACATTCAAGGTTACAAAAGGTTTAAAGAAGGGGTTAAATCTATGATCTTCTTTTACTTTAATAAATTAAGCTTTTAATATCAAACTTCAAATTTGATTTCTGTTTGAACTGTGCAGTGAAAAATTTAAGAGACAATTTTGTTTTGTCTCATAAGTTTTAGAAAACAGAACAGCAAATAAAGAAAAAAGTTGACACAATCATGTATCCTTGTTCAATTGTCTTGTACAATGCAACCTACATCCAGTTTCTACCACAACTGTGGTGGAATTTTCACTATAGTCAAAGTATTACATGTACCAATTTCTTAGGATTCACACAATCCTATCTGGACACACAAGTTTCTACCTAAACTTGACTTGGTTATGCTAATACATGAACTCAGTGCTTACCCAACTTAGCAAGGGATACCTCTCAGGTACTTGACACAAGACAGAAAATACAACCAAAAAAATCTGAAATCACTCTTGGCTTTTTTTCTCAAGTATTTCACTCAATCTTTTTCACTCTTAGGTTTTTTCTCAATCCCTCTCTTTCTTGCCTTTTACCTTTAAAAGAAAATATAGAAAGATATACATTGAAACTAAAATACAAAATAGTAAATCATGAAAGAGATGATGAATAACAACTTAAACACTATTAATTGAACCCAACAACAGAACTCAAGACTTCATTTTTCATCTTGGCAGAGTGCTCCCTTTAGTGTAGGTGCATAATGAGCGGATAATTTATACGTTTTTTAGCATTATTTTTAGGTAGTTTTTAGTATGATTTAGTTAGTTTTTAGTATATAATTATTAGTTTCTAAATAAAAATCATATTTCTGGAATTTACTATGAGTTTGTGGATTTTTCTGTGATTTCAGGTATTTTCTGGCTGAAATTGAGGGACCTGAGCAAAAATCTGATTCAGAGGTTGAAAAAGGACTGTAGATGCTGTTGGATTCTGACCTCCCTGCACTCGAAGTGATTTTCTGGAGTTACAGAAGCCCAATTGGCGCGCTCTCAACTGCTTTGGAAAGTAGACATCCTGGGCTTTCCAGCAATATATAATAGTTCATACTTTGCCCGAGATTTGATGGCCCAAACTGGCGTTCAAAGTCAGCCCAAGGAATTCAGGCGTAAAACGCCCAAACTGGCACCAGAATTGGAGTTAAACGCCTAAACTGGCACCAAGTGGGTCCCGGAAGTGAATTTCTGCATCATTTACCTATTTCTATAAACCCTAGACCATTAGTTCATTATAAATAGGATCTTTTACTATTGTATTTTCATCAATCAGAAATCTTTCATCTTTGGAACTTGTATGTTCACGTTTGGAGAGGTTAGCCTCACGGCCATGCCTAGACCTTTCACTTATGTATTTTTAACGGTGGAGTTTCTACACCCCATAGATTAAGGTGTGGAGCTCTGCTGTTCTTCATGAATTAATACAAGTACTATTGTTTTTCTCTTCAATTCACGCTTACTTCTTCTCTAAGATATCCACTCGCACTTCAACCTGATGAATGTGATGATCTGTGACACTTATCATCATTCTCACCTATGAGAGCGTGCCTGACAACCACGTCCGTTCTATCTGCAATAGCTTGAGTGCGTATCTCTTGGGTTTCTAATCTAAGATTAGAACCTTCGTGGTATAGGCTAGAATTATTGGTAGCCATTCCTGGGATTCGGAAAGTCTAAACCTTGTCTGTGGTATTCCGAGTAGGATCTGGGAAGGGATGATTGTGACAAGTTTCAAACCTGCGAATGTGGGGCGCAAGTGACAGTGCGCAAAAGGACAATGGTCCTATTCCAACGCTAGCGGGACCGACAGATGATTAGCCGTGTGGTGACAGCGCATATGGATTTGTTTTCATCTGAGAGGATCATACAGCTTGCCATGGAAGGAGGTAACGCATGGTTGGAAGAAGGCAATAGGAAAGCAGAGGTTCTGAAGCAACAAAGTATCTCCAGACGCTTATCTGAAATTCCTACCTATGAATTACATAAGTATTTCTATCCTATTTTATATTTTATTTATCTTTTAATTATCAAAACCTCATAACCATTTGAATCCTCCTGACTGAGATTTACAAGGATGACCATAGCTTGCTTCAAGCCGACAATCTCCGTGGGATCGACCCTTACTCACGTAAGGTATTACTTGGACGACCCAGTGCACTTGCTGGTTAGTTGCATCGAAGTTGTGAAGAAGTGTTGAAATCACTATTTCGCCATACCAAGTTTTTAAATCACAATTTCGTGCACCAAATTTTTGACACCGTTCCCGGGGATTGTTCGAGTTTGGACAACTGACGGTTCATCTTGTTGTTCAGATTAGGTAATTTTATTTTATGTTTAAGCTTTTTAATTTTAATTTTGAAAGATTCAAAAAAAAAAATAAATAAATTATTCTATGACTTTAGAATTTTTAAGAATGAATTCTAGAGTTTCAGATGATGCTTTTATCATCACAGGAGCTAGTTGATTCCCATCAATTTGGCTGTTGTATATAATGTCCTGCTGAAACTTTAGACTAACATTGCATGATTCCTGGAATTCTTATTAAAAATTTTGAATTTCTTTTATTTTCTTTTTCTAATTCATTTTCAAAAAATACAAAAAAATTGATAAAATCATAAAAACCAAAAATATTTTTTGTTTCTTGTTTGAGTCTTGTGTCAAATTTTAAGTTTGGTGTTAATTGCATCTTTTTAATTTTCCTTAAAATTTTTGAAAATATATGCATTATGTTCTTCATTGATTTTCAAGTTGTTCTTGATGATTTTCTTGGGTCTGATCTTTAAATTCTCTTGTTTGGTGTCTTTTCTTGTTTTTCATATGCATTTTGAATTACTAGAGTCTATAGAATGAAAATTTCTAAGTTTGGTGTCTTGCATGTCATTCTTTTCTTAAAAATATGTGTTGATGTTCATCTTGACATTCAACGTGCTCTTGCATGCATTGTTTATTTGATCTTAGTTATTCATGATTAGTTTCATTTTGTTGTTTCTCTCTCTCATCATTAAAAATTCAAAAAAAATTTCAAAATTATGTCTTTTCAAGTCAATAATACAGAGAATTGAAGATTCAGAACATACAGCAGAGGAATTACAGAGAAAAAGCTGGGCGTTCGAAACGCCCAGTGAGGAAGGAAAACTGGTGTTTAAACGCCATCCAAGGTACCTGGCTGGGCGTTAAACACCCAAAAGGGTAGTATTTTGGGCGTTAAACGCCAGAATGGATACCATTCTGGGCGTTTAATGCCAGAACAACACAAGAGAGGTAAGTTAGTTTTTAATTCAAATCTTTTTCAAATCTTCATACTTTTTCAAAATCACATCTTTTTCAAATCATATCTTTTTCAATTTCCTTCTTAATATTTTCGAAAACTTTAAAATTTGATTTTCAAAATCTTTTTCTTATTTTTATTTCATAATTTTCGAAATTAATGCTAACAATTAATATTTTGATTCAAAAATTTCAAGTTGTTACTTGCCTATTAAGAAAGGTTCAATCTTTAAATTCTAAAATCATATCTTTTAGTTTCTTATTAGTCAAGTAATCAACTTTGATTTTCAAAAAAAAAACATTCAAATCTTTTTAAATTATTTTTCAATCATATCTTCTCAATCATATCTTCTCAACCACATCTTTTTCAAAATAATTTTCAATCATATCTTTTTGATTACTGATTTCAAAACCTTCTTCAAAAATCACCTAACCACTTTCTCATTTTTAATTTTTGAAAAACCATTAACCATTTTTCAAAATTCTTTTTAATTAACTAATTGTTTTAAATTTTAATTTTATTTTGCTTCTTTTAAAAAATTTTCGAAAAATCCCTCTCTCATCTATTTCTATTTAAGGACTAACACTCCTCCTCAATTAGCAATTCGGACTCTCTCTCTCTTCATATGTTCGACTTCTTATCTACCTACCTCATCCCTCTATTCCTGTTTTCCTCTGACACCTCAAGGAATCTCTATACTGTGACATAGAGGATTCCATACTTTCTTGTTCTCTTCTCTTTCTTATGAGCAGGAACAAGGACAAGGGCATTTTTGTTGAAGCTGATCCTGAACCTGAAAGGACCTTGAAGAGGAAGCTAAGAGAAGCTAAAGCACAACTCTCTGGAGAGGACCTAACAGAAATTTTCGAAAAAGAAGAAGACATGGCAGCCGAAAATAACAACAATGCCAACAATGCAAGGAAGATGCTTGGTGACTTTATTGCACTCTCTTCTGACTTCTGTGGAAGGAGCATCTCAATTCCTGCAATTGGAGCAAACAACTTTGAGCTTAAGCCTCAATTAGTTTCTCTAATGCAGTAGAATTGCAAGTTTTATGGACTTCCATTGGAAGATCCTCATCAGTTTTTAGCTGAATTCTTGCAAATCTGTGACACTATTAAGACCAATGGAATTAATCCTGAGGTCTACAGACTTATGCTTTTTCCCTTTGTTGTAAGAGACAGAGCTAGGACATGGTTGGACTCACAACCTAAAGAAAGCCTGAACTCTTGGAAAAAGTTGGTCAATATCTTCTTGGAAAAGTTCTTTCCACCTCAAAAATTGAGTAAGCTTAGAGTGGAAGTCCAGACCTTCAGACAGAAAAAACGCGAATCCCTCTATGAAGCTTGGGAAAGATACAAGCAGTTGATCAGAAGGAGTCCTTCTGGCATGCTTTCAGAATGGAGCATCATATGCATATTCTATGATGGTCTGTCTGAACTATCCAAGATGTCATTGGACAACTCTGCAGGAGGATCTCTTCATCTGAAGAAGACGCCTGAAGAAGCCCAGGAACTCATTGAAATGGTTACAAATAACCAATTCATGTACACTTCTGAAAGAAATCCTATGAATAATGGGACAACTCAGAAGAAAGGAGTTCTGGAGATTGATACTCTGAATGCCATACTGGCTCAGAATAAAATATTGGCTCAGAAAGTCAATATGATTTCTCAAAGTTTGACTAGAATGCAAGCTGCATCCGGCAGTACTAAAGAAGCTTCCTCTAAAGGAGAAGCTTATGATCCTGAGAATTCTGCAATGAAAGAGGTGAATTACGTGGGAGAATCCTATGGAAAACACCTATAATCCTTCATGGAGAAATCATCCTAATCTCTCATGGAAGGATCAACAGAAGCCTAATCAAGGCTTCAATAATAACAATGGTGGAAGAAACAGGTTTGGCAATAGCAAACTTTTTCCATCATCTTCTCAGCAACAGACAGAGAATTCTAAGCAGAGTCACTCTGACTTAGTAACTGTAGTCTCTGATCTATCTAAGACCACTCTCAGTTTCATGACTGAAGCAAGGACCTCCATTAGAAATTTGGAGGCACAAGTGGGTCACCTGAGTAAAAGAGTTACTGAACTCCCTCCTAGTACTCTCCCAAGCAATACAGAAGAGAATCCAAAAAGAGAGTGCAATGCCATAACTATAACCAACATGGCCGAACCTGGAGAGGAAGAAAAGGTAGTGATTTCCAATGAGAAAGACCTCAATGGATGTCCACTAGCCACTAAGGAGTTTCCGAATGAGGAACCCAAGAAATCTGAGGCTCATATAGAGACCATAGAGATTCCATTGAACTTACTGTTGCCATTCATGAGCTCTGATAAGTATTCTTCCTCTGAAGAGGATGAAGATATTGCTGAAGAGCAAGTTTCTCAATATCTAGGAGCAATTATGAAGCTGAATGCCAAGTTATTTGGTAATAAGACTTGGGAGGATGAACCCCCATTGCTCATCAATGAACTAAATGATCTGGTTCAACTGAAATTACCTTAGAAGAAACAGGATCCTGGAAAGTTCTTAATACCTTGTACCATAGGCACCATGACCTTTGAGAAGGCTCTGTGTGACCTAGGGTCAAGTATAAACCTCATGCCCCTCTCTGTAATGGAGAAACTAGGGATCCTTGAGGTGCAAGCTGCAAGAATCTCACTAGAGATGGAAGACAATTCAAGAAAATAGGCTTATGGACTTGTAGAGGATGTCTTGGTAAAGGTTGAAGGCCTTTACATCCCTGCTGACTTTATAATCCTGGACACTAGGAAGAATAAGGATGAATCCATCATCCGTGGCAGACCCTTCCTAGCCACAGCAAAAGCTGTGATTGATGTTGACAGAGGAGAGTTGGTCCTTCAAGTGAATGAGAACTACCTTGTGTGTAAAGCTAAAGAATCTCCTTCTGTACACATGGAGAAGAAGCATGACAAGTTTCTCTCAATGCAGAGTCAAACAGAGCCCCCACATTCAAACTCTAAGTTTGGTGTTGGGAGGCCATCATCATGCTCTGAGCATCTCTGAGGCTCCATGAGAGCCCACTGTCAAGCTATTGACAATAAAGAAGCGCTTGTTGGGAGGCAACCTAATTTTTACTTATCTATGTTAAATTTTTATTATTATTTTATGTTTTCTTTAGGATGATGATAATGTGGAGTCACAAAAATAAAAGCTAAAATCAAAAACAGCATTGAAAATAGCACACCCTGGAGGATGAGCTTACTGGCATTTAAATGCTAGTAAGGGTAGCAGAATGGGCGTTAAACGCCCAGTCTGGCACCATTCTGGGCGTTCAATGCCAGAAAAGGACACCAGACTGGCGTTTAACGCCAGAAAGGGAAGAAAAGTTGGCGTTTAACGCCAGAAAGAGGAGAAAAGCTGGCGTTAAATGCCATAAATGGGTAGCAACCTGGCGTTTAACGCCTGGATTGGCACTCCAATGGGCATTTACACGCCAAAATGGTGCAGGGATGAGAAATTCTTGACACCTCAGGATCTGTGGACCCCACAGGATCCCCACCTATCTCAACTCTCTCTCTCTCTTCTTCACACCTTCCCATAACACCCACCTCACAATTCAAATCCTTTCCCTCCCACACCCAACCCCTAATACACGAACCCTACCCCTCTCTCCAACACATCATAAACACTCCTTTCCCCCTTGGCCAAACCACTCACACCTCTCCATCTCCTCCATTTTCTCCTTCTTCTACTTCCTTCTTTCTTCTTTTGCTCGAGGACGAGCAAACCTTCTAAGTTTAGTGTGGTAAAAGCGTTGCTTTTTGTTTTTCCATAATCATTTATGGCACCTAAGACCGGAGAAACCTCTAGAAAGAGGAAAGGGAAGGCAATTGCTTCCACCTCCAAGTCATGGGAGATGGAGAGATTCATCTCAAAGGTCCATCAAGACCACTTCTATGAAGTTGTGGCCAAGAAAAATGTGATCCCTGAGGTCCCTTTCATGCTCAAAAGGAATGAGTATCCGGAGATCCGACATGAGATTCGAAAAAGAGGTTGGGAAGTTCTCACCAAACCCATTCAACAAGTCAGAATCTTAATGGTTCAAGAGTTCTATGCTAATGCATGGGTCACCAAAAACCATGATCAAAGTGTGAACCCGAACCCAAAGAATTGGCTTACAATGGTTTGGGGGAAATACTTAGATTTCAGTCCGAAAAATGTAAGGTTGGCATTCAACTTGCCAATGATGCAAGGAAATGCACGCCCCTACACTAGAAGGGTCAACTTTGATTAAAGGTTGGACCAAGTCCTTATGGACATATGTGTGGAAGGAGCTCAGTGAAAAAGAGACTCCAAAGGCAAGCCGGTTCAATTAAGAAGGCTTGACCTCAAACCTGTGGCTAGGGGATGGTTAGAGTTCATCCAACGCTCTATCATTCCTACTAGTAACCGGTCTGAAGTTACAATAGACCGGGCTATCATGATCCATAGCATCATGATTGGAGAGGAAGTAGAAGTTCATGAGGTCATATCTCTAGAACTATACAAAGTGACTAACAAAACCTCCACTTTGGCAAGGTTAGCCTTCCCTCATCTCATCTATTACCTATGCAATTTAGCTGGAGTTGTCATAGGAGAAGACATCCTCATTGAAGAGGACAAGCCCATCACTAAAAAGAGGATGGAGCACATGAGTAAGCTCACTTATGGACCTCAACAAGAGCATGAGGAAGTCCCTAATCAAAAAATCCCTGAGATGCCTCAAGAGATGCATTTTCTTCCACACAACTATTGGGGGCAAATCAACACCTCCTTAGGAGACCTGAGTTCCAATATGGAGCAACTAAAAAATGGAGCACCAAGAGCACTCCATTATTTTCCATGAAATTAGAGAGGATCAAATAGCCATGAGGGAAGAGCAAGAAAGGCAAGGAAGAGACATAGAGGAGCTCAAGCATTCCATTGGATCTTCAAGAGGAAGAACTAGCCGCCATCACTAAGGTGGACCCGTTCTTTGATTCCCTTGTTCTTATCTTTCTGTTTTTTTTTTTTTTTTATTTTTATGCTGCTATCTATGTTTAGATCTTCATTACATGATCATTAGTGTTTAGTGTCCATGCTTTAAAGCTATGAATGTCCTATGAATCCTTCACCTCTCTTAAATGAAAAAAAATGTTTTTTGAAAAATAAAAAGAAGTACATGAATTTCGAATTTTAAAATAGTTTAATTATTTTGATGTGGTGGCAATACTTTTTGTTTTTCTGAATGAATGCTTAAACAGTGCATATTTTTTATAGTGAAGCTTATGAATATTAAATCTGTTGGCTCTTGAAAGAATGATGAAAAAGGAGAAATGTTATTTGATAATCTGAAAAATCATATAATTGATTCTTGAAGCAAGAAAAAGCAGTGAATAGAAAAGCTTGCAGAAAAAAAAGGCAAAAAAAAAAAATAAAAGAAAAAGAAAGAAAAAGAAAAAGTAAGCAGAAAAAGCCAATAGCCCTTTAAACCAAAAGGCAAGGGTAAAAAGGATCCAAGGCTTTGAGCATTAATGGATAGGAGGGCCTAAAGGAATAAAATCCTGGCCTAAGCGGCTAAACCAATCTGTCCCTAACCATGTGCTTGTGGTGTGAAGGTGTCAAGTGAAAAGCTTGAGATTGAGCGGTTAAAGTCGTGGTCCAAAGCAAAAAGAGTGTGCCTAAGAGCTCTGGACACCTCTAATTGGGGACTCTAGCAAAGCTGAGTCACAATCTAAGAAGGTTCACCCATTTATGTGTCTTGTGGCATTTATGTATCCGGTGGTAATACTGGAAAACAAAATGCTTAGGGCCACGGACAAGACTCAATAAGTAGCTGTGTTCAAGAATCAACATAGTGAACTAGGAGAATCAATAACACTATCTAAATTCTGAGTTCCTATAGATGCCAATCATTCTGAACCTCAAAGGATAAAGTGAGATGCCAAAACTGTTCGGAAGCAAAAAGCTAATAGCCCCGCTCATCTAATTAAGACTGATCTTCATAGATGTTTTCCAAATTTATTGTATATTCTCTTCTTTTTATCCTATTTTGTTTTTAGTTGCTTGGGGACAAGCAACAATTTAAGTTTGGTGTTGTGATGAGCGGATAATTTAGGTAGTTTTTAATATGATTTAGTTAGTTTTTAGTATATAATTATTAGTTTTTAAATAAAAATCACATTTCTGGACTTTACTATGAGTTTGTGTATTTTTCTGTGATTTCAGGTATTTTTTGGCTGAAATTGAGGGACCTGAGCAAAAATCTGATTAAGAGGCTGAAAAAGGATTGCAGATGCTGTTGGATTCTGACCTCTCTGCACTTGAAGTGGATTTTTTGGAGTTATAAAAACCCAATTGGCACGCTCTCAATTGCGTTGGAAAGTGGACATCTTGGGCTTTCCAGCAATATATAATAGTTCATACTTTGCTCGAGATTTGATGGCCAAAACTGGCGTTCAAAGTCAGCCCAAGGAATTCTGGCGTAAAACGCCCAAACTGGCACCAAAGCTGGCGTTTAACTCTAGGAATAGCCTAAGCACGAAAAAGCTTCAATGCTCAGCCCAAGCACACACCAAGTGGACCCCGAAAGTGGATTTCTGCATCATTTACTTATTTCTGTAAACCCTAGACCATTAGTTCATTATAAATAGGACCTTTTACTATTGTATTTTCATCAATAAGAAATTTTTTATCGTGGAACTTGTATGTTCACATTTGGAGAGGCTGGCCTCATGGCCATGCCTAGACCTTTCACTTATGTATTTTCAACGGTGGAGTTTCTACACCCCATAGATTAAGGTGTGGAGCTCTGTTGTTCTTCATGAATTAATACAAGTACTATTGTTTTTCTCTTCAATTCACGCTTACTTCTTTTCTAAGATATCCACTCGCACTTCAACCTGATGAATGTGATGATCTGTGACAATCATCATCATTCTCACCTATGAGTGCGTGCCTGACAACCACGTCCGTTCTATCTGCAATAGCTTGAGTGCGTATCTCTTGGGTTTCTAATCTAAGATTAGAACCTTCGTGGTATAGGCTAGAATTATTGGTAGCCATTCCTGGGATCCGGAAAGTCTAAACCTTATCTGTGGTATTTCGAGTAGGATCTGGGAAGGGATGACTGTGACGAGCTTCAAACCTGCGAATGTGGGGCGCAAGTGACAGTGCGCAAAAGGACAATGGTCCTATTCCGACGCTAGCGGGAACCGGCAGA
This sequence comes from Arachis ipaensis, assembly GCF_059453495.1. Taxonomy (NCBI): domain Eukaryota; kingdom Viridiplantae; phylum Streptophyta; class Magnoliopsida; order Fabales; family Fabaceae; genus Arachis; species Arachis ipaensis. Next base: position 68,045,024 of record NC_142436.1, on the reverse strand, counting down.
TGATTAGTCGTCCGGTGACAGTATCCGAGAGGATCATATAGCTTACCATGGAAGGAGGTAACGCATGGTTGGAAGAAGGCAATAGAAAAGCAGAGGTTCTGAAGCAACAAAGCTTCTCCAGACGCTTATCTGAAATTCCTACCTATGAATTACATAAGTATTTCTATCCTATTTTATATTTTATTTATCTTTTAATTATCAAAACCTGATAACCATTTGAATCTACCTGACTGAGATTTACAAGGATGACCATATCTTGCTTCAAGCCGACAATCTCCGTGGGATCGACCCTTACTCACGTAAGGTATTACTTGGACGACCCAGTGCACTTGCTGGTTAGTTGCATCGGAGTTGTGAAGAAGTGTTGAAATCACTATTTTGCCATACCAAGTTTTTAAATCACAATTTCGTGCACCAGTGCAATACTTCTAAGACTTCAAACTCAGTAGTGAGATTTCACACACAGCTCTCTATTTGGGTTCTCTCTCCTTAAGCTCCCATCAGAATGCTATTTTGTTTCTTTTGTATCTTGATTAGAGCCTTAGTTAGGATTTCTTCAAAGTCAACTTCTTGGACCTTGAGCTATCAGAAACCATCCCTCCTTTTTCTTCAATCAATCCCAAAAATTAAGGATTTTGACATTGAGTCATATACTTTGATCGAGGTCAACAAAGCAGTGGAGTAGTGCCTTCTCAGTGACATTCCCAAATCCACACTTTTGATGATATGCTTTGGCCCAAAGTAACAATTTGAGCCATTGATTTAAAGCAGAGATAATCCATCACTAGTTTCTTCTTCTTTCCAGAAATGGTGTCGCAGAGAGTAAGAGAAAAAGTGAAGAAATAAACTTGCATGTAAAAGGAAATTGTTTACATTTTGACCTCTGACTTGGCCTAACAAGCTTTGATTAAATGTGATTGGACATTACTTTCTTGATGAACCTTTCTCTTTCTTTCTTCTCTGGTGAATGTAAGCTTTGAAGATGAAGCTTTCTTTCTCTCTCTCTCTCTTTCGTATATCCGAACATAGCTTGTGAGCTATGGATTTATTTTGATTCACTCTGGTTGAAATATCTTGGGCTTGATTTGGATGAATTTTTCAGTTCATCTCATTTTATTTCTTTGTCTGTGGATCAACAATTTTTTCACAACCTTAATTCCTTTGTTCCAGCTTGTTGGGCTACTGCACTCTTTATCTTTGGGCCTGCATCACTAACTCAAGCAATCAAAACTAATTGGGTGTTTAACCTAATAAAATATTATTTATCATCATCATTTAATTAATTTAAATTCTTGACTCAACAATCTTCCCCTTGATGACAAACAATTTCAAAAGAGAAAACTAAACAAGTTGAATTAGATAAAAATAATGCACTTCCCTTTAATGACATTTAGTACTTTTGATGTGCTCCCCCTATCTTTCTTAATGATTGCTCTCCCTGACTTTGTGCTCTTCTTTAGTTTCCTGTTCACATATTCACATAGAGAACACAACTATGTACAACATACAAATAGCTTGTATACACAAATTTTGTGCCTAATTAAGGTCTCAGTGTATCCACATCACTTTAAAAGATATTGTAACAATTATTAAGGAATAGAGCATTCATTAAGAATTTCAAACCACAGTTCAAACCAAAGCAGCGCCTAACACCGAAACAGGGCATTAGAGAAAATTTCACTTTCCAGCAACAGAGCATGTAAAATCAAATAGATCAGATAAGCAAACTTAAAAAAAAAAATAGAGCATGTCATCATCACATAGACCAGATCAGCAAACTTAATGATTATGCTAACTACTTCCCCTTTTGTCAGCAAGGGAGAATATAAGAAGTAAGACCTCCCTGCAATAAACTTGGTTAGAGTTCAAAGTTCATATACTCAAGACATCCTCAAGAATCTGAACCATCCTCCTCAGAGTTAGCAACATCTTCATGGATGTTTTCAATGAATTTCATGGGAACTGCCACTTTGTCTCTAGACTTTCTGAGGAAGTTTTCATGCTTGGCAGCAAGTTTTTTCTGATCTTTGCTCATTGTGATCAGATAGTTCGATTGAGAGACAAACTCCTAGACAATATCTTTCACCACTCCGTATAGAAGCGATTTATGACCAGTAGAGGCCAAGGTCCCCGAGGCAGAGGGAGGATGAGATTCATCAGGCTCATAGTCATCATCATCATCAATAACCACCTTTTTAGTTCGAGTAGACCCCCTTTTTCTGCTATTTCACTGAACCACCTCCTTTAGATATGAGTGTCTATTTTCATATGACTGATTTGATAAGTCAACACTAAAATATTCAAAAATACAAGTTAAAAATATGGCATAAGGAAGAACCTTATCTTTCTTACTTCTTATGCAATCAAACATATGCCTTACCATTAAATATGCAAAAAAAAATAGATTTAGTGAGAATAGCATATAAGACCATAGTATCACAGAAAGACACCCTTTGGTATGAACCACTTTGAGGAAGAATAATGTGGTTCACTATATGATGCAACTAAGCACTAGGCATGGCAAAAATTTCCGGTAGGGCGGCTACCCGCGGGAATTTACCCGCCAGGGAGCAGGTATGGAGGGTGATTTCTACCCACGGGAACGGGAGACAGGGCCCTGTATAATAAATGGGGCAAGGGTGGGGGTAGAGGTCCCCGCCCCGTGGGGACCTGTTAAATCCCCATTTGTGTAAAAAGTCAAAAATACCCCTGATATATATATATATATATATATAATATGTGAGCTAACCCTAGCCGTCGCATTCACAAATCACATATGCTTCCCTATCCCTGCTTCAGAGAGTGAGAGCTCCTCTCCTCTCCACTCCTCCTCAAACCTTCAGCCCCTCGCCCCTCCTGTCTCTTTCCCGCCGACTGCTGACCGCCAACCGCTACATTCCACCCTCTGGGTCCCTCAGAGCCGCAGTCTCGTCTGCTATCCTCTCCACTCCTCCTCAAAGTTCAAACCCACAGCCCCTCCTAACCCCTTCCCAAACACCGTCGACCACTGATAGACCTTCCACCCTCTAGGTACTCAGCACTGCTTCCCACCCCAGACCCCCTGAGTGGCTTGGTCGCTCACTGCAGGTGTCGAGCTCACCGTCGCGGGCTCATGGCAACGTAGTCTTCTTCTCCTGGTCGCGGCAGACTTGACGCCGGTCATCATCTTCTCCTGGTTGTGACAAACTCGTCGCCGATCGTCATCTTCGTTGGTCTTCCTATTTTCTCCGTCGGGGTAAGTCAGCCTGTGGTTTATGAATTTATGTTTCTGAATTAGGTTGATCTTATTCAAGAATTTTTTAATTTAGATTTTTGAATTAGGGTAATTAGATTTTGATTTTTGAATTTTTGAATTTCTGATTAGGTTAATGAGATTCTGATTAATCTGAATTTCTGAGTTTTGAATTTCTGAATTTCTGAGTTTTGAATTTTTGAATTTCTGATTAGGTTAATGAATTTCTGATTAGGTTAATCTGATTCCGATTCTGAATTTCTGGTTTTTAAATTATATTTCTGAGTTAGGTTGATATGATTTTGATTTCTAATTCTGATTTATATTTTTGAGTTAATATTGAGTTAATCTGAAGTTAGGTTAATCTGATTCCAATTCTGAATTTCTGATTTTTAATTTATAATTCTGAGTTAGGCTGATGTGATTTTGATTTATGAATCTGATTTATATTTCTGAGTCAATTTTGAATAATCTGAAGTTAGGTTAATGAGATTCTGATTCATGATTTATATTTTAGGTTAATGTGATTCTGATTCAGGATTTATATTTCATGATTTATAGAATGTCTTCTTCAGATGCATTGAGTAATACTCTTGAGAAAAGTATTCTTCTTTTTGTTGTAGGATTCAAACAATTGGAATCTACCATCACTACCATTACATCAGGAAAAAGGCTTGAGGATTCTACAATGTGAAGAATTATGCTTTGTAGTTTTTGGATATGTTTGATACTTTGGTTGTTTTATGGATATGTTTGATATTGTTTGTTGTTGTTAATGTCTTTGGAGACTATGAACATGTTAATGTCTTTGTTGTTGTTAATGTTGTTAATGTCTTTGGAGAAAAGGAACATGTTGTTACTTTCTTTGTTGTTGTTAATGCTTTAGAGACAAGAAACATGATGATTGATATGGTTTTTTCATTTTTTTCCCAATTTTTTCCATTTTTTAAATTTTTTAAAAACCCGCGATATCTGTGGGGTCCCCGATCCCCGGGGGATACGAAGTTACCTGTGGCGGGGACGGGGACTAGATATGGAGGCAGGAGACGGGGGACGGGGGGCACATCCCCACTCCCGTGGGTACCCGTTGCCATCCCTACTGAGCACTAAGATAACCAAGGGCTTTGTGAGTTGGTGTAAGACCATCAATAAGAGAAATATTTTCACACACAATAGCCAGAGCATCTTTATAGGAAACACCTAACCCTTCATCCCATTTACCAGAGGTATAAGCACAGGCACCAATATCAGTATATTTAAGAGCGTCACTTATGGATTCCTCATTCAAAACAAGGTCACAACCTTTCACATATGGGTGAATGCTGCCTCATGGTAGGTCATATTTGCATAGAACTCTTTAACTAAGACTGGGTAGACAGGTTTTTTGATTTTGAAAAGATGGTCCTAGTCTAGAAATTGAAGATTATCAGCAAAAACAAAACCTTTCTGAATCCTTTTGCAGAGAAAACGAATCTTGCACTAGAAAACGAATCTCCCACTAGACTCAAAAGACTACCCAGAATAGAACCTTTTTACAAAGCGATCATCAATGGACTACGGAAGGATACTCTTGCTTCCATCTAGAGGGGGAAGGGAGAGAAAAGGGGTAAGAACTGGGGAGTTCTTTGTAGATTTGGGGTTATTAGTTAAGTTCATTAATTCTGTGTTGTTTAGTAGACAAGTAGCAGAATACAGAGAAGTAGTAAATAGAAGATACAGATAAATAGAAAAAATAGAGAAAACAGAAAACAGAACACAAATAGAAGAATACAAGAAAATAAAACATAGACACAAAGAATAGAATACAAACAAAGAAAGAATACATTCATACAACAATTATAATAGAGGAAATGCACAACCAAGTATGATGCATGTCTGTCCTATGCAGGCCATGAGCTCACGTGTCGATTTACACCCTGCATCCCAACATTACCTAGGAACTAATTCTAGATATGGCTTTATCTCTATAGGTAAACTTCGGCTTACAGAAATGTCACTCCTGTAAGTGAACTTCGACTTACAGGAATAGTCTAAACACAACACAACAACTTTCTGTAGGTGAACTTCGGCCTACAGAAATGGCACCTCTGTAAGTGAACTTCAGCTTACAGAAATGGCACACCTGTAAGTGAACTTCGGCTTACAGGAATAGCAACTCTCTGTAGGTGAACTTCGGCCTACAGAAGCAACACCCTGAGATACACAATTGATATTCACTATAGGTGAACTTTGGCCTACAGGAATAACAACTCTCTGTAGGTGAACTTGGACCTACAGGACCTCTAGGGCTAACAGAAAAATAGCAAATAAAGATACAAATATCTCTGGAGTTGCCTTAATGCAACAAATGGCCTTTCAACAGGACCTCTGCTTGTTCTCTATTCTCTTTATTATATTACCTCTTTCTTTTTTTCTCTTTACTCTGCTCTGATTACTCTTTTCTCTTTGTCTCTTTACTCTGCTCTGCTTTCTCTGTTTAACATATGAAGTTATAGCTTATGTAAATTTCGGTATGAATAGTTAGCCTGTCCCAAGTATAGGTTCATTAAGTCTATACTGAAACAGTTTAACTTTTCATATGATACCTAACCTTAGGTGCAACTCAAATACTAACTATGTTGCTCTTAATTTGTTCACTAATCACCATTTGTTTCTGTCATTAAAACTTTACCGACTTTTTCTTTGATTTTTATCTTTTCTTTAACTTTTTATCTTTCCTTTGTTTTTGCCTCACTAATATGTTATTACCACTCTCTAAGTGTTTTATGAAGGTAATTATGATATTCTAAGTTTAAAGTTGTCTTCCTAAAGCTTTTACAAAAAACTACCTTTTTCGTATTATTTTATTATTTTTAATAAAATATTTTTTTAATTAAATAATGGTATTTAATATTTTATTATTATTTAATATTTTATTATTAAATTTTCAAAAATTACCTTCTTTCTACCTTTTACTTTATAAATTCACTTTTTACCACTCGTAACTTTTAATATTTTTACTTTAACCACCTTAACTTTTAGAAATTACAAAATAACTCCCCAAACACCAAAATAATTACAACCTTGCCCTTTTTAAGATCTAAAAGGTTTTCTTCATTATTTTTCATCACACTCACAGTATTTTTCGTGTTCTTCGTAAGTTCTTCAGATTCTTTCTCTGTTTTTACCAATTTTTACTATAATTCAAAATCAAATTGCAGCCACCAAAGCCCCATATTTTCCACTTCATTTAAACACAAATTCAACCCCAATTTAAGGGTTACAGTTTTGTTTTCTAGCAGCCACAAGAGCACAAGTATAGCTTGAATTTCATCAAATTTCCTCAAATTTTCACCAAAATTTCAACAAGAATCACTCATATAAACCATCAATTTCAAGCATAGCCAAAGCATATCATAATCACACAACTCAAACACAATTAATCAAGATTAATTTCACCAAACCCTGCCTTGATTTGCTACTCCAAATTTTGGTTATGCTTCAAGTGTTCCTAGAGCACTTTTTCCTCCTAAAATACATCAAGAACAACTTTGAATCCATAAAATCCTAACTAATTGAACCTTAATCAACATATTAGGAAGGGATTTATCACCTTAAACATGCTAGAAATTGAGGTTTCTTAGCCCTCAAGTCAAGCTAAGCATGATTCCTAAGGAAGAACATCAAGAAAACACATGTTCATGCATGTTTCCTTGAAAACCAAATTCAAAGGGGAAGGGAACAGCCATCTCACCTTATTTCTAGCCTTGATATATTACATGGTTATGTAGAGCAAGAAGAGATGTTCATTTTGGTCGGATTAGAATTTTGATTTGAGTTTTAGTTCGGAAGAAATCAAGCTTTGAAGATTTATGAACCAAGAACTTTCTCTCTTGGAGATTTTCGGCCATAATGAAGAAATGAGGCAGCCTTGGAGGTCTTGGGGGTGAGGGTAGAGCTGTGATTGGTTGGCTTGGGAGGTGGTTAAAATAATATTAAAATATCTCAGGTGTATAATTACTAAAACTAGATGTATTAGAACATACACTTAACAACACTTCTAGAGATTAATATCTGAGCTACTAGTATAAATAACACTAGTAACATAATTAACATGAGAATAGAATATATATATGATGAGGCATTAGCATTGCTAAAGTCATCAGAGAGTGATGGTGCTAATCTGCACCAGTAGACTGTGAACCCGGTTAAACCGATCTCCTATTTTTAACTAAAATAGATCGAATAATATTATAATATTATTCAAGCATCTCTAATATTAATATAATAATAATAATAATATCATATTACTATTTTTCTTCTCTCATGAATCAATTCTGGTTCGTCAAACTAAGACTATTTACAAAAACCAGAATCAAAAGCTCCTAACCGATACGGTTCAAAAACTAGGTTCTCCGCGACCGCGTGTCGAGCTTGCCTCAAAAGAGGTTCTAGCTTAGAGATGACACAATGATGACAATGAGGATTGAGATGCTTGATGATACAGTAGAGATGTTTCCTTTACTGATCTTCCGAAGAACTCCGTGTCTTCAGAAAATATCTCGCGTACCCGAAAACTAGGTTGTTACACCAACCTGAGAGATAAAACTTCAACAAACACATTAGCAAGTTTTAAATAAGGAATCATAACTCAAAATGCCTATATTAGTTCTTAATTTACTAAATCTATCTCAGCTAGAAGTTTGGTGAAAATATCAGCTAATTGATCCTCGCAGTTTTAGGTTATTAAGTTTGACACCTACAATTCTAGTTTATCTTAAGTATGGGTAAGTGCGATGTCTCACTTCCTGTATGAAAATAAAATCTCAGGTATTAGTTTCAGTTTACCTCTTCCTTCTTGTGACCCACCGTCACCTTGGGCCCTCTTACGTGAACAGACTATTGTCTCATTCTCCTGATTCGCTTATCTCTAAGAGTCTTGATTATTCGTCCAACGCAAACTAGAAACTTCACTAAACTCTGCAAGCTTTGACGGTAATACCCTATTCGAAACGATTTAGTTTGGTTCTAAGTTCTAACCTAGGTCTTTCTTCCCTATCTTAGGCTATGAGTAATCATGGTATCCTAGAATGATACATTGCTCCTCAAATTCAATAATTGCAATTACCTTAACCCGGTGATTGTGATCTATCTGCATCATGAGTTTCCACCACGTGGATTAGGACAGTCCTTAACTAGATGCCTGATGGGATATTTTTGTGGAAAAACGAATTTCTCCAAAACACCCAAAACTAACCGGCAAGTGCACCGGGTCGCATCAAGTAATAATAACTCACGGGAGTGAGGTCGATCCCACAGGGATTGAAGGATTGAGCAATTTTAGTTTAGTGGTTGATTTAGTCAAGCGAATCAAGATTTGGTTGAGAGATTTGTAATTTGTAGAATTTAAATTGCATAGAAAGTAAAGGGAATGGGTAATTGGCATGAAATTAAAGAGAACTGAAATTTAAAGTGCTGAATCTTAAAGAACAAAAAATTAAATGGCAGAAACTTAGAACGCAAGAAATGTAAATTGCAGAATCTTAAAGTGCAAGAAATGTAAATGGCTTGAATTTTAAAGGGAATTGGGAATTGGATTTGCAGAAATTAAACAAGGAAAAGTAAAATTGCAACAAGCAGAGAAGTAAAGGATGACTGGAATTGAACCGGATCTTAAAACAGAAATGTAAATGAGCTTGAAAGCAGTAAACAGAGGATGTAAAATTGGAATTCAGATCTCAGGACCCAAGAGACTAGATAACCAAGTCTAGATCTCAATGCCTTCCTAGATCCAATAAGAACAATTGCAAAGAAATTGTAAATTGCAAAGAAAGTAGATGAAGAAGCAATTAACCGAAACTGAAATTCAATTAAGCAGAGAATTAAACAAGATCCCAAGGTGAGATTGAAACAGAAGTTCTTCAATTCTCTACCCAAGATCCGAAACAAGAAAATTAAAGAGTGCTGGGTAAGAACAAGGAAGAAGAGAGATCAATTCTCCTCCCCAATTCTCTTGAATTAAAACAACAATGCTAGAATGTAAAATGAGCTCTCTGCTGCAAGTATTGAAAAATTCTAAAAAGGAAGCTCTCTGAAAAACTTAAATCCTATGCTATTTATACACTTTCTTCAAATGGTCTTCAAGCCTTCAATTGGGCCTTTGCTCTTGATGGAATTGGGTTGATAGAGGCCTTGGTTGATTGCTCTTGGAGTTTGGAGAAGAACCGAATTGAACCGGATTTGGAATCATGAAAGCTTGAGTAAAAGTTTGAGTAAAAGTTTGAGGCTAACTTTTACTCCAACTTTTCACATCAGCCACCCTTCTTTGCTGATACCAACGTTGGGGCAAAAGTTAGGGGTCAAACTTTTGCTCCAACGTTGGCCTCCCCTTGCATACTCATGGCGCCAACGTTAGCCAAAAAGTTAGAGGCTAACGTTGGCGCAAACTTTTGCTCTCCAGGGTGTGTTTTTCATCCGCCAACGTTAGCCAAAAAGTTAGGGGCTAACGTTGGCGCAAACTTTTGCTCTCCAGGGTGTTGATTTGTGATGCCAAAAGTTAGCCAAAAAGTTTGAGGCTAACTTTTGCTCCAGCTTTTTGCCCAAAAGTTAGCCAAAAAGTTTGAGGCTAACTTTTGCTCCAGCTTTTTGCCCAAAAGTTTGCACAAAAGTTTGAGGCTAACTTTTGGTCCAGCTTTTTGCTCCCTGGTTCATTTTCAATTAATCCAAAAGTTTGAGCTAAAGTTTGAGGCAAACTTTTGCTCAAACTTTTTGTCCTCTTTTCCTCCTAGCCATTCCTTCTCGCTTCAACCTTTCTCCAAGCTTTCTTCACCTATCATTAATCAACCAAACACATCAAAGCTATGCTCAAAATCATGAAATATTCATTCTTTCATAATATGTGACAAGTATAGCATAAAACCTCATGAAATTGCATTAATTCATACATGTTTGATTAAATCAAAGGAAACATGAAAATCTACCCAATTGGCTTGCTTATGGCTCAAGAAAGTGCATAATTCAGTTGAAAACAAAAGAAAAAGGCTAGTGAAACTAGGCTAAGATGACTTGTCATCACAACACCAAACTTAAAGCTTGCTTGTCCCCAAGCAAGAAATGATTTTTTTTTGAGAAGAAAGAATGAAATGGAAGAGGATGTTCATGCTAGTAGAGTGTTATTGGTAGTTCATGGGGTTTTAGGTGGATATGTAAACACTCACCTCTTGTTGATTCTTAAGCCTAGAAAGTCTCCTTCAAGCTTCAAATAACATACTGCTATGACCTCTCATTATTTCTCTATCCTTGGCTATTGTTTTGTTCATAAGCTTTATTTGAGTGTCATGTGTAGCAAGTTCATTTCCTTTTCTTTATACTTGACACATTATTCACTATAGACACTTGGCTCACATTCCTTCTTAGAACATTGATGCCCAGCACCCCTTTGGGTTACTAAATGCCTTGTAGTTAGGTTGCTCTTGATAGTGGACTTTCAGCTGATGATCCCGGGTTAGTTAACCTAAGTCATCAAATGTTGATGCACTCCAAAGAGCTTAATAATCCAAGCAGATCCTAATACAAAGACACCACAGGCATATATTCTAAGGTTCAAGCTATTGGTGTCCAGCTTTGTTTCTTTTTGTTTTTCTTTTGTTCTGCCATTCTTTGGCTTTTTTTTTTCTTTCTCCCTTTTTTTTTTCTTTCTTTTTGTTTTTCTTTCTAACCAAGGATTTTTATTTGATTGAGATTCATAGACAGTAGGCCACTCTATACTTAGAAGGAGACATCCTAGTTCTTTTATTCACTAAAGTGAGCTATTATACAATCACACACACACCACCACTTACTTTTATTGTACTTCTATCTAACAGAGAACTATCTCACTTCACATTCAAACATTTCTTTTATTGAATTGAAAATGCAGGGGACAAAGCATGCGTTTTGTTCAGTGAAAGTAAACACACAAGCACACACATAGACTAGCTTACTTATTCTAAGAGAAACAAACATGATGCAAAGACTATTAATTATGATAACTACTTAAAGATGCAAGGACCACTTAAAACAGACACAATGCATGCTTTCTTAGTGATGAACAAGGAGCAAGTCCACCTTTTATTTTTCATGCTTTTTCTTTCTTCTTTCATACACCTGGTTGCTGGTGTTCCCTGTGTCCATGTCTGTTGTCTGTTGATCCCGCCAGAAACCAGCTCTATTCATTGCTTCCTCTACTCTATCTTCAAGCTTCATTGCATTGCTTACTTCTATCTCACTTCTCCTTTTGAAGAATTCATCAAAAGTTGGAAAAGCTGGATCCATGTTGTGCAGATGCTCTCCAATATAGTTCAGCTTGATTTGACTATTTATGTTGTAGTCGGCTTGGACTTCATATCTTGCATCTTGGAGTGTTGTGAACTCTTTGAGAGCCCTCAAATTTTCAGCTTGCATTTGTTCCAACTTTCCAAATGATTCATGAGATTGAAAAGCATGTTCTTCTTACATCACAAGGAATCTTGACTCGAATTCACTTTGTTTGTTCATCATTCTTAGCTCCCGTTCTTCTTGTGCTTGTTGGTTTTTCATGTATAGTGAATGGTATTCCTCTTGCCTTTCTTGAATTCTCATGTACTATTGTGATAATCTTCCAATTGCTTCCTGCATTTGAGTCATGTCCAGATTGTTATGTAGAGGAATGTGCTGCTGTTCTTCCTCCTCTTGTGGCTCTTCTTCCTCTTGTAATTCTTCTCCCTCCATTGGTTCTTCTCTCTGCCTTCTTCCATGTGGTCTTCGGCCTTGATGTGCTTCAGGAGCCATCATCATTCTTTCAATGGTTATAGGCATGCCTTGGCTTAACCACATTGGATTCTCCTCTTCCATTAGCACTTTAGCTTTTGCACACAACCTCCAAATGGTACTTGGATAGTATAACCAAGACCCGGCCGAGTTCTTCTCAGCAAGCTTTTGAATGTCCTTTGCCAGAATTTCATGAACTTTTACCTCTCCTCCCACAATTATGCAATGCAACATAATAGCTCTATTCTTGTTAACTTCTGAGGTGTTTACTGTGCCCAGGATTGATCTTTTCAACAACTCATACCATCCCTTTGCTTCCGGGGTAAGGTTAACTCTCTTCAAATACTTGTATTTGTTCTTGTCATCTCCTTCCCATTCTGAGTTCTCCATACAAATATCTCTAGCAATCCCATCATAATCCGGATCACCATTTACCCTTTGGTGGTATCCCGGTTCACTAAAGCGAACTGATTTTAGTCCCAAGACTTTCTTGATTGCATCCGAGCTAAAATCTACTTCTACTCCCCGCACATAGCTCTTGTATGTTGGGGCCTCACTCATGTCAAGCCTTGAGACATTGGCATAGAACTCTCTTATGATATTAGCATTGATTCGGGTGATTGGTGATATGAGTTCCTCCCACCTCCTCTTTCGAATTTTGTCCTTCATTTCTTGGCATCCATCATCTGGCAGCAAGAGTGGAATTTCTGGATATATCTTCTTCTCATTCATCCATTCAATTTGCATCTGATGGTACCGAGATTTGAATCTCCATCGGTCATATTCAGGGGTGCTCTCCTCCACCATGGGATCTTTCCCTCTTCTTCGTTTGGTTCTTGAGGAAGAGGCCATGATCACTTGGTTGTTTGAGACTCTTGAGGTTAAAGGGAGTGTGAAGAATGTTAGAGATTTTGATGTGTGTTTGGAGAAAGATGAAATTTGAGGCCGAGCTTGTTATGATGAGAAATGATGAAGGGAAGTTTAAATGGTTGGAGTGCAAGGGTTCGGTTACATGCATGGCTTGGAGGTGGTATGTTATTTAAATGAACAATGAAGGGCTAGGATGCTATTGGATACTATGTGAATCAAAGGTGTGCATGTAAGGATGAATGAAGACAAAGCTTGCTTCTTCAATTGTCTTTGCCGTGATCATTTCAAGGAGTGACAGATTCTCTTTTTGAGGCATGTGATGAGATTTTGTCCTCATGCTATGCTTTCCTCTGTCTTGTCTCTTTCATAAAGTGTTCTTTGACCACCTAGTCATCACAACAAGACAACACACATTAACTATATCAAACCGTGGCAATGATGCTTTTCTTTTTTTTTTCATTAACACTATATGAATCACCATTCCTTATATCCATTTGAACCGTGACTTCTCTTGGAGGACACCAAACTTAATGTTTGGTCATATAGTTGAAAATATGTGTTTCTTCCTCCAACTAGTGAAATTGAAATCCCAATGTCATTCTTGGTCAAATGTTTATAAGAAATATTTTCATCATAATTTTCCTTTTTCTCTCTCTTTTTTTTTTCATGAAGGATCAATTGTGTCCCTAAATCCGTGCATCAAAGTTTGGTGAACACCAAACTTGTATCTTGCTTAAGGGGTAAATGTGAGATGCTAGTAGTAAATCACAATTGATGCCTTCATCACAGAATATGATTTCTTTTTAATTGAAAAGTCTCAGTAAGAGATAATGTATGATCATTGATGCATGAATTTTTTTATTTTCATGAGAAGAGAAACACCAAACTTAGTGTTTGGTCATATGCTAGGCATATAATGTGAAAATGTTTGTAACACTGGTTTGGTGTGCTTGAAGGCACACCAAACTTTAGAAGTCTTAGCATATGAAAAAAAAATTTTTTTTATGCATTCATTGAGTTAGTCCATGAAAACAAATTTCATGCTCAGATGATCATATCTTATTGAATTTAAAATGACATAAATCTTAAATCATGGGTTGCCTCCCATGGAGCGCTCTTTTATTGTCAATAGCTTGACATTGGGGCTTTCTTTTATGGTGGTTGAGGATTGTAGTGCCTCAACTTGTCTCCCCTGACTGTGATCCTCCTCTTTGTTCTCTGGTGTTCAATTTCAGCATGTTCCAACGAGAGTATATTGCTAACATTGTAATAGTCATCAGTCTGTCGGCTTGCTCCCAGTTGTTGATATATTAATTGCACTTTGTCACCTTTGGAAAGCCCCTCTGTTGGAGTCTTCCTGTTCTTCCAACCCCTTTTTGTTTTGTTTCTGCGTTTCATCCCTTTTTTTGTTGATCTTTCTTTTATGGCTGTAGACTTACCTTGGGGATTTCTCTCTTCAGTGGCTAATACTCCAATATCCTCTTGGATTTTTTTATCCTTCTGCACAATCTTCTGCCTTGGGATATTTTTGTGAATCACCTTGTCAATTTCCATAGAGTCCCTCCTCCTATTACTAAACTGGGCTTCTGGTAATACTTTCAGAGTGAAACTCTTATCATGCATCCTGAGAGTTAGTTCTCCTTGCTCTATGTCTATGATAGCTCTAGCAGTGGCCAAGAATGGCCTTCCCAGTATAATAGAATCACCATCATCCCTATCTGAATCCAGAACCACAAAGTCTGCAGGGTATATGAAATTGTCCACCTTGACCAGAAGGTTTTCAATCATACCCCTGGGGTATACTGTTGACTTATCTACCAGCTCTAGAGATATCTGTACTGGTTTAACTTCCTCTATATGCAACTTTTTTACCAAGGAGGATGGTATTAAGTTGATACTTGCTCCTAGATCGCACATTGCTTTAGTGATGGTTAATTCCCCAATGGTGCAGGGTAGCAAAAAGCTCCCTGGGTCCTCAAGCTTAGGAGGAAGTCCTTTTTGAATCAGGGCTCTGCATTCCTCAGTAAGCAGTATGGTTTCTTTCTCATCCCAACTTCTTTTCTTGTTGATAAGCTCCTTCAAAAACTTGGCATACAGAGGCATTTGCTCAAGTGCTTCAGCCAAGGGAATATTGATTTTCAGCTTTTTGAAAGTCTCAAGGAACTTATGAAATTGTTGGTCCTTAGTCTCTTTGTTGAACCTCTGGGGATATGGCAGTGGAGGTGTGATGCTCTTTCCTATTTGCTGCTGTCCCTGAGTTACTTCTTTTGAACCGTGTGACTGGTTATCCTTCTCTTTGAGTTTCTCAGTGCTCTTGTTTGGCATCACAACTTGATTCTTGGCTTCATCTTCCTTTGTTTGCTCCTCATCTTCTATTGGTCTTTTGCTGCTCTCTGCTTGCTTCTTTGTAGTGTCATTGTTGCTCACCAATGTTCTCCCACTCCTTAATTGTATTGCCTTGCATTCTTCCTTAGGATTTGGAATTGTGTCACTCGGCAGAGAGCTTGAAGGTCTCTCAATAGAGATCTGCTTGGAGATTTGCCCCATCTGCCTCTCTAGGCTCTTTATGGAGGCTTCATAATTCTTAGTTGTCATTTCCTGGTGTTTCAACAATTTATCCATCAAGGTTTCCAAGTTAGTGAGTCTTTGAGATTCAGGTGATATTTGAGGTGGGTTATGAGATGTGGGTGGTGGATGGTAGGCATTTTGGTTGGTGGGTTGGTTATTGGATTGGTACTGGTTGGGGTTGGGGTAGTTGTTTTGAGGTTTTCTGTAGGGGTTCTGGTTAGTTTGCTGCTGGTTGTGGTTTTGGTTGCTTCTTGGGTTGTTTTGGTTTGAGTTTCTCTGCCATGGTTGTTGGTTTTGGGTGTGATTATCTCCCCATCTGAGGTTTGGGTAGTTCTTCCAGGATGGATTGTATGTATCACCATACACTTCATTTGGTCCTTGGTTGTGCATATACTGTACTTGCTCTTGTTGTTGTTCTTCTTGAGTTTCTTCATTCTGCCCCCATGTGGATGATGGTTGGCTTGTGTTAACTGCTGCAACTTGGAGGCTATCAATCCTCTTGGCTATTTGCTCAAATTGTTGTTGAATTTGCTACTGCATCATCTTGTTTTAAGCCAAGATTGAGTCCACTCCTTCTAGCTCCATTACTCCTCTCCTTT
Organism: Arachis ipaensis; assembly: GCF_059453495.1. NCBI lineage: Eukaryota > Viridiplantae > Streptophyta > Magnoliopsida > Fabales > Fabaceae > Arachis > Arachis ipaensis. The sequence goes on along the minus strand of NC_142436.1, from coordinate 68,028,989 downwards.
GTGATGGTTGGCGATTTCTTTGGTGAGCAAAGAAATATTGATTGTTGGCCACCATGTCAATAAGATTTTGAACTTCTTCTGCTGTTTTCATTAGTTGCAATGATCCTCCAGCTGAGTGGTCAAGTGATTCTTGAGCCTTTAGAGTGAGTCCTTCATAGAAGTTCTGTAACTTGTCCCACTCAGTGAACATTTCTGGTGGACATTTCCTCAGCAGAGCCTTGTATCTCTCCCATGCTTTATACAGATTTTCAGCATCCAATTGTGTGAATGTTTGTACCTCAGTTTTCAGCCTGATAACTCTTTGAGGTGGATAGAATTTGGCTAGAAATTTAGTCACCAAATCATCCCAGCTAGTGATGCTTCCTTGAGGAAAAGTTTCAAGCCATTGTGCAGCCTTGTCCCTTAATGAGAACGGGAACAGCAGAAGCTTGTAGGTCTCAGGATTCACGCCATTGGACTTGACAGTGTCACAAATCCTTAAGAAGGTAGATAGATGTTGATTTGGGTCCTCCAATGGTCCTCCCCCAAACGAGCAGTTGTTTTGGACCAATGTAATGAGTTGTGGCTTCAATTCAAAGTTATTTGCATTGACATTAGGGGTGAGAATGCTGCTTCCACAATGTCTAGCATTTGCAAAGGTGTAGGAGGCCAAAACTCTCCTCTGGGGTGGGTTGTTGTTGTTATTGTCAGCTCCACCAGGTGGATTGGTTGAATGTTCCTCCATATCCTGGAATTCTTCTTCTGATTCATCTTCTCCAACAATATTTTTCCCTCTTTCAGCTCTTCTTAACCTCCTGAGAGTTCTTTCGTCTTGTTCATGAAAGGTGGGTGTGGTTCTTCTTGTACCTGACATACACGCAGAACATAAGAAACACACAAACCAGTGACACTTCAATCTACTGCTAGAATGAAGTTTTAGTTAGCTTAAGCAAAAATTCAAACAGTTAGTGGGTTAATTGAAAATTAAAGGACAGAAAAGAAAAAGTGCTTGATCTAGATCACCACCTCACTTAATCATTGTCAATCTAATCAATCCCCGGCAATGGCGCCAAAAACTTGATGGGATATTTTTGTGGAAAAATGAATTTCTCCAAAACACCCAAAACTAACCGGCAAGTGCACCGGGTTGCATCAAGTAATAATAACTCACGGGAGTGAGGTCGATCCCACAGGGATTGAAGGATTGAGCAATTTTAGTTTAGTGGTTGATTTAGTCAAGTGAATCAAGATTTGGTTGAGAGATTTGTGATTTGCAGAATTTAAATTGCATAGAAAGTAAAGGGAATGGGTAATTGGCATGAAATTAAAGAGAACTGAAATTTAAAGTGCTGAATCTTAAAGAACAAGAAATTAAATGGCAGAAACTTAGAACGCAAGAAATGTAAATTGCAGAATCTTAAAGTGCAAGAAATGTAAATGGCTTGAATTTTAAAGGGAATTGGGAATTGGATTTGCAGAAATTAAACAAGGAAAAGTAAAATTGCAACAAGCAGAGAAGTAAAGGATGACTGGAATTGAACCGGATCTTAAAACAGAAATGTAAATGAGCTTGAAAGCAGTAAACAGAGGATGTAAAATTGGAATTCAGATCTCAGGACCCAAGAGACTAGATAACCAAGTCTAGATCTCAATGCCTTCCTAGATCCAACAAGAACAATTGCAAAGAAATTGTAAATTGCAAAGAAAGTAGATGAAGAAGCAATTAACCGAAACTGAAATTTAATTAAACAGAGAATTAAACAAGATCCCAAGGTGAGATTGAAACAGAAGTTCTTCAATTCTCCACCCAAGATCCAAAGCAAGAAAATTAAAGAGTGTTGGGTAAGAACAAGGAAGAAGAGAGATCAATTCTCCTCCCCAATTCTTTTGAATTAAAACAACAATGCTAGAATGTAAAATGAGCTCTCTGCTGCAAGTATTGAAAAATTCTATAAAGGAAGCTCTCTGAAAAACTTAAATCGTATGTTATTTATACACTTTCTTCAAATGGTCTTCAAGCCTTCAATTGGGCCTTTGCTCTTGATGGAATTGGGTTGATAGAGGCCTTGGTTGATTGCTCTTGGAGTTTGGAGAAGAACCGAATTGAACCGGGTTTGGAATCATGAAAGCTTGAGTAAAAGTTTGAGTAAAAGTTTGAGGCTAACTTTTACTCCAACTTTTCACATCAGCTACCCTTCTTTGCTGATACCAACGTTGGGGCAAAAGTTAGGGGTCAAACTTTTGCTCCAACATTGGCCTCCCCTTGCATACTCATGGCGCCAACGTTAGCCAAAAAGTTAGAGGCTAACGTTGGCGCAAACTTTTGCTCTCCAGGGTGTGTTTTTCATGCGCCAACGTTAGCCAAAAAGTTAGGGGCTAACGTTGGCGCAAACTTTTGCTCTCCAGGGTGTTGATTTGTGATGCCAAAAGTTAGCCAAAAAGTTTGAGGCTAACTTTTGCTCTAGCTTTTTGCTCAAAAGTTAGCCAAAAAGTTTGAGGCTAACTTTTGCTCCAGCTTTTTGCCCAAAAGTTTGTACAAAAGTTTGAGGCTAACTTTTGGTCCAGCTTTTTGCTCCCTGGTTCATTTTCAATTAATCCAAAAGTTTGAGCTAAAGTTTGAGGCAAACTTTTGCTCAAACTTTTTGTCCTCTCTTCCTCCTAGCCATTCTTTCTTGCTTCAACCTTTCTCCAAGCTTTCTTCACCTATCATTAATCAACCAAACACATCAAAGCTATGCTCAAAATCATGAGATATTCATTCTTTCATAATATGTGACAAGTATAGCATAAAACCTCATAAAATTGCATTAATTTATACATGGTTGATTAAATCAAAGGAAACATGAAAATCTACCCAATTGGCTTGCTTATGGCTCAAGAAAGTGCATAATTCAGTTGAAAACAAAAGAAAAAGGCTAGTGAAACTAGGCTAAGATGACTTGTCATCAATGCCCGGGTGATCCGCACCAGTAACACAGACCTTGCTTATTTTTATACTGCCTATTAGGTCGATAGTTCTCAGACCTCTTGATTTCTTGACTCCTTGGTGCCAAGTTTTGATGGTGATCTCTTTGGTAGGACTTTCGGTTATCATTCTTTACCACGGCTGCGTTCCTCACACATTCTTCAGCTATTCGGCTCTTGTTCACAAGTTCAGAAAATACCCTGATCTCCATAGGTGCAACAAAGCTTAGAATATCACTCTGAAGGCTGATAAACCACTATTTCATGGTTTATCTTGTACTTAATTGAGTGGTTTTTATCAACTCTTTACCCACTTATTCATACTATTCGTATGTTTTACGTTTTCCTTCCAGATTTTGTGCTATGATTGAAAACATGCTTCTTTGGCCTTATATTTGCTAATATTAATCTTCTCTTATTACCATTCGATACCTTGATATGTGCGTTAAGTGATTTCAGAGATTACATGGCAGAAATGACTCAGAGGATGGAAAGGAAGCATGCAAAAGTGGAAGGAATACAAGAAATTGAAGGAACTGCTAAAGCTGTCCAACCTAACCTCCTGGTACTAAATCGATCATAACTTGAGCTACAAAGGTCCAAATGACGCGGTTCCAGTTGCGTTGGAAAGCTAACGTCTGGGGCTTCACAACGATATATAATTTGTCATAGCTTCCCCAAAGCCAGGTGACACAAACGCGTGGATCACGCGGACGCGTGACCTGGCAAAAATGCAATCCGCGCAAATGCGTGGACGACGCCTCCACGTCACTTTGCCGCTACCTGTACATACAAGAAATCGCAAACAGTGATTTCTGGGCTGTTTTTGACCCATTTCTCGGCCCAGAAAATACATATTAGAGGCTATAAAGTGGGGAAATGCATGCATTCATAAAAAAAACAACATATATGACATTCATAATACATAATTTTAGGTTTTAGATGTAGTTTTTAGAGAGAGAGGTTCTCTCTTCTCTCTTAGGATTTAGGATTAGGATTTCTCTTATTTTAGGATTGCTTCTACAATCACAGGTTCAATGTTCCTTTAAATTATTTTCTACTTTTATTTATTTTATTATTTTAATTGTTATTTATGTTGCCCAATTGGCTTATGAACCTTTTCATGTTAGGATTTGAATTTATGTTTAAATACAATTTGTGATATTTCAGTTTATGATTGTTTTATTCCATTTATGAATGCTTTTAATTTAATTTAAGATTTTTTCCTTTTGGCTTTGGTTAAGTAATTTATAACACTTGAGTTATCAACTCAGTTGTTGATTGAAATTGAATTCTTTGCTGGTTAATTTGTACTCCAATAACTCTAGTCTTTCCATAGGAGTTGACTAGGACCTAAGGATCAAATTAATTTGTCCACTTGGCTTTCCTTTGTTTAGCAAGGGTTAATTAAAAGTCGGAGCAGAATCCAATTCTCTTCACACCTGAGAAGGATAACTAGGATAGGGCCTAAATTTCTTATACCTTGCCAAGAGATTTTTATTATTATCAATTTATTTTCCTTGTCATTTAAATTACTTGCCCCTTATTTCCAAAAACCCAAAAAATATACTATTTTACATAACCAATAATAAATCATACCTCCCTGCAATTCTTTGAGAAGACGACCCGAGGTTTAAATACTTCGGTTATAAATTTTATTAGGTTTTGTTACTTGTGATAACCAAACTTTTGTAAGAAAGCAATTCTTGTCGGTCTAGAAGCTATACTTACAACGGAAATTTATTTGCGAAAATTCTAGATCGCGCGAGAGTTTTGTTCTTCAAAATGGCGCCGTTGCCAGGGAATTGCAAACGTGTGCCTTATTATTGGTTATTGTAAATATTTTATTTTTCTTGTTTATTTGATTTTATTTTCATTTTTAATTTTTATTAGTTGCTATGAGTTCTCACTCCCATCACTTTGAGTTTGGTTCCAATGTTGCTGCAAGGAATGGAAATTATAACAGGAACATGCATTAAGGTCAAAACAATCAGAGATGGAAGGAGCCACGAGGATCTGATCAACCCTTTCGGCAACAACACCTTCCACAGTACCACAGACAAAGACCATTCCACAATGCATGCCGAGACAACAGATATGGTGGACCCCCTTGTAGTTACCAACAAGGCCCACCATATGATTATGAACCGCCTCCTCAACACAACTCTGGACCACCATACTCACAAGCCCCCTACTACCAAACATCATCATATGATTCTAACCTTTATCCACCATATCAACTACCCTATGAGCCATATGAGCCATACATAGATCCACCCCAATTCCAACCCAGTTTGTCCCAAGGACCACCACCTCCATATACACCACATCCATATCCATCAATCCAAGAGCCTTATGATCCTACTTATGATATCCGAGCAGAACAAGAGTCAAGGGATCGTCTCAAGGAAACAATGGATCGATTTCAAGCAACCCTGCGTCAATTGGACCGAGCGATAAACCAAACAGCACCCGAAGCTTTCATGGTTAAGGAATATCAATTTGAGAACAAGGAATTAAAGTGTGTTGTGCAACAAGTGGAAAAGAGGGAGAGTGATAAACCACCCTCTTATCATGAACCTTTCCTCCCAAATAATGGCCCTCACATCCACCTCAACCTTCAATGCATGATACTATTGGTGTTCTTCTTCAAGGGCAAAGAGATATGAAACGGGGAGTACTAGAATTCACGACTACCTTTACCGAGGTAGTAAACCGATTAGCTTTCCAATATTTGAGCACTCAAAGTACTTCCATGGCTACATGTGAAGAATCAAAAGAAGACCGTAGCATGAAGGAGACACTAGAAACTCCGGTGGACAATGAGGAACATGGCTTTGTAATAGAACAAGTGGAGGAAGCCATAATAATTACAGAGGAAGAAGTGGTTGAAGATTTAGGAGATGTTGAACCTCCACGGGAATCTAGAATTGTAGAGTACCCCTCCAATAAGATTGAAATTGATGTCAAGAAGGCTAGTGCACAACCTCCATGGCATATTCCTTATGAAGACTTGGATGGGATAGATCAAGAAGTAAGTTCCCTTGGTGATGAGAATCATGCATCAAGTCCTCCTAGTGATAAATCTACATCCACAAATGAACTCCTTAAGTATGAAGACTCTTCTCTGATTAAGTCTGCAAATGATGTGGAAGTAGAAGCCCTTCGAAAAGGATGGACGGGAGTTGAGTACGCTTTGTCAAGAACGTTGGAGACTTCTTGACGATCGGTTTTTCTATCAGTAAAAAAATTCACAAATATAATCGCATTGCAAGTATAGCTTCTAAACCAACAGAAAATCCTTTCGTACAAACGTTTGGTTGTCACAAGTAACAAACCCCTTTAAAATTGATAACCGAAGTATTTAAATCTCGGGTCGTCTTCTCAAGGAACTGCAGGGAGGTGTTCTTATTATTAGTTATAGAAAATAGTATTTTTGGGTTTTAAAAGGTTTGAACAAGGAAAATAAATTGCAGGAATTAATAAATTAATATCTAATAAAACTCTTGGCAAGGTATAAAAATTCGGAAGCCCTATCCTAGTTATCCTTATCGATGGTGATGAGAATTGAGTTTTAATCCAACTTAGTTAACCTTTACTAAAGCAAGGGAAAGTCAAGTGGACTAATTAGTTAGATCCCCAAGTCCTAGCCAACTCCTAAGAAAGGACTAGAGTTAGGGGAATTCAATTCAATTAGCAAAAATAACAATTAACAACCACGATAAGTTTGATAACTTAAGAGTTTCCAGTTAATCAATTAAAGCCAAGAATATAAAAAGCTAAATAAGAATCATAAATCTGAAATACCTCAATTTATATTAAATAAAGAAAATCCTAACATGAATGGTTTATAAGCCAATTTGGCAACATAAGTAATTAAATAAAAGCATTAAAGTATCTGAAAGTAAAAGAGAAATATAAAGTAAAAGGAATATTGAACCTGAGAAGAAGTTGAAATCCTAAATCCTTTAAGAGGAATCCTAATCCTAAAACCTAAGAGAGAGGTGAGAACCTCTCCCTCTAAAAACTACATCTAAATTATGAAAAGTAAATAATGGAAGACTTTTTTGAATGGATGCATTCCCCCGCTTTATAACCTCTAATCTGTGTTTTCTGGACTTGGATCTGGGCCAAAAGGGCTTCAGAAATTGCTGGGGGCGTTTTCTGCAGTTTTTGGTGCGTGGCGTTTGTCACGCGTCCGCGTAGGTCACGCGGTCGCGTCATCTGGGAGTTTTCCTTATCACGCGTTCGCTTCGGTCACGCGTACGCGTCATTTGCGTTCTGCTCAAGGCACGCGTCCGTGTCAGTCACGCGTTCGCGTCGCTGCCCTTTTCTTCAAAACTCCATTTTTGTGCTTTCCTTCCATTTTTGAATGTTTCCTTTCTGTCCTCTAAGCCATTCTTGCCTTAGGAGATCTGAAAATGCTTAACACACAAATCACGGCATTGAATGGTAATAAAGGATGATTAATTTTAATATTTCTAAAGCATAGGAAACATGTTTTTCACATATATCACATAATAAGGAAGGAAAAGTAAAACCATGCAATTTACATGAATAAGTGGGTAAAGGATTGAATAAATCACTTAAATTGAGCACAAAATACATCATAAAATATGGGTTTATCAACCTCCCCATACTTAAACAATAGCATGTCCTCATGCTAAATCTAAGATAAAATATAAGGTAAGGTGGTGGAATCTCATGCAATGCATTCTATTCTAAATGCAAGCTACCTAAATGAGTCATGCAATCTTAGTTTTTTTTATTCACTTGTATATAAAACTTACATGTAGTTAAATTAATTCATATCCTCAAGGAATCATATATGCATAGCCAAACCCTAGATAATGTTAAATCACTTTTACGATTGAGATGGGTAAAAGTATTTCACAAACTTGCAAGACAATTAACAATTAAGCAGAGATATATGGTGATGAGCTTTTGAACCCTCACTGGATTTTATGTTTACTCTCTAGTCACTCAGTGTTTATTGGGTTAATCACTCTATTATTTTTTCTATCCTTGCTTTCTAAAACTTTGTTCTTCATCTAACCAATCAACAATTATGGAATACAGACATACAAAAATCATGAGGTCTTTTTCAAGGTTGTAATGGGGCCAAGGTAAAGGTAAAGGTATATGTATAAGGCTAAGTGAGCTAATAAGTGAATTTTTGATTAGTCTAAGATCTCACCTAACATACATACTTTATATAGTTTTAAAGTTCCTTTATCTATTGACCCAAATTTTCCCACTTTGTATTGCAAGCTCATGCATTAATTTTAATTTTTGAAATTTTGTCCCATGTGCATTGATTTTTTTTTTTACTTTGCATTTGGGGAATTTTTGTATCCCCTTATTTAAATACTGAAAATATTTTTTTTTAATCTATGCACATGGTAATTCAATTGTTTTGATTTCACGTGAGCATGCTTCCCAAATTTTGCTTTTGAAACAACTTATTTTTTAAATTCCTACTTTGTTTTTATCATCCCATGTTCTCATAAAATTTTCCACACTTAAATTGTACACAATATCTATCTTAAGCTAACTAAGGATTCAACTTGGGATTTTTATTTTGTTTTTCTGCTTAAGGCTAGTAATGTAGTTATAGAACAAGAGGGGATTAGAAAGCTCAAGGGGGCTAACAAGGGTGATGTAAAAGGTAGGCTAATTTGGGATAAGTGAGGAAAAATTCAAATGATGGCCTCAATCATCTCTTGGTATGTATCTATATTCTATATTGGACATATAGATTAAAACAAAGTAAAGAACATCATAATGAAAAAGAAGGGCAAAACACACAGGAATGAAATTTATTGTTTGAATGTAACCATACAATTAAGCTCAAAACTCACAGGCTGTGTGTTCTCCAGCTCAAAAATCATATATCAGTTATGTATGTCATGCAAGTAGAAATTAAGAGTTCCCATTATTTTCAATGTAAATCTTAGGGTGGTCCTTAAAATCTTAGTGTTCCTCCTTAAAGAAATGTTGTTAACTAACTAACATGTAATGCTATATATACAAGGTGTGTGGATGTTTGATTCTGTTAAAGTCTCTAGTTTACTTTCTTTATTTTCAATTAAACCAAACTATTATATGCTAAAAGGGTAAACTATACTAATTAATCCACATATTATATAACTAATAAGTTTAGAATTGCAAACTAATCTAAATGTCTAAGATATAAACTAAAGTGTAAAATGCGGAAATAAAGTAAAAATACAGCAAAAGAACAATGTGCAAGTACTGAAAAAAAATAAAAAAATAAAAATACAGAAAAATAAACAAAATAAGATAAAAAGAGTTTGTAGTGGTTCACCAAAAAGATAAGCCAGGGATGGCGACCTCGATGCTCACTCAAGCTGGGTGTGAAGAAGTGTCATCACCGAAAGGATGGGCTGCTGGAGTCTCTGTAGTGGCCTGAAGGTCTGCAGACTGGATAAGTGTAGGAGGATCTGTCTGCTGCAGTGGAGGCGCTGACTGTAGAGGAATCTCTGGGTTTGCAGCCTGAATCTGGTGTGGCTCCTCATGCTGTGGTGTAGCCTGCTCTGGTCCTGCATGCTCAGCCTGGGTAGGTGCCTCTTCCTCGTGATCATCCTCCTCCACCTCAGATGTATCAGAAGAGGTGTCAGGCTCGGAGGGGATGTCGCTGCTGGATCGGATCATCAACTTGAGGTGCTCATAGTGTTGCTTGTTGCGACACTCAGATCTCTCATATCGCCGCTTGTTGCAGCGCTCTGGTGTACAAATTGTGAATCACACTTTTCACAACTCGTACCACTAACCAGCAAGTGCACTGGGTCATCCAAGTAATACCTTACGTGAGTAAGGGTCGAATCCCACGGAGATTGTTGGTTTGAAGCAATCTATGGTTATCTTGTAATTTTTAGTCAGGAAATCAATTATGTTTATCAGTTGAATTGCGAATAACCAAGGGAGCATAAATTAAAGGTTACTTGTTATGCAGTAATGGAGAATATGTTGAAGTTTTGGAGATGCTTTGTCTTCTAAATCTCTGCTTTCCTCTGTCTTCTTGTTCACGCACGCACGTCCTCCTATGGCAAGCTGTGTGTTGGTGGATCACCGTTGTCAATGGCTACCTTCCTTCCTTCCAGTGAAAACTACGCTCACGCGCTCTGTCACAGCACGGCTAATCACCGGTTGGTTCTCGATCTGGTTGGAATAGGATTTACTATCCTTTTGCGTCTGTCACTAACGCCCAGCCTTCAGGAGTTTGAAGCTCATCACAGTCATTCAATCCTTGAATCCTACTCGGAATACCACAGACAAGGTTTAGACTTTCTAGATTCTCATGAATGCCGCCATCAGTTCTAGCTTATACCACGGAGATTCTGATTAAGAGATCTCAGAGATACTCATTCAATCGGATATAGAACGGAGGTGGTTCTCAGGCACACGTTCATGGTTTGAGGAAGGTGATGAATGTCACAGATCATCACCTTCATCACAGTTAAGCGCGAATGAACATCTTAGATAGGAACAAGCGTGTTTGAATGGAAAACAGAAATACTTGCATTAATTCATCGAGACACAGCAGAGCTCCTCACCCCCAACAATGGGGTTTAGAGACTCATGCCGTTAGAGAATACAAGGGTTTGATCTAAAATGTCATGTGGTACAAAATAAGTCTCTAAAAGTTGTTTAAATACTAAACTAGTAGCCTAGGTTTACAAAAAATGAGTAAACTATGATGGATGATGCAGAGATCCACTTCTGGGGCCCACTTGGTGTGTGTTGGGCTGAGACTTAAGTAATTCACGTGCAGAGGCCATTTTTGGAGTTGAACGCCAGTTTTTATGCCAGTTTGGGCGTTCAACTCCAGCTTTTGATCCTTTTCTGGCGCTGGACGCCAGAATTGGGCAGAGGACTAGCATTGAACGCCAGTTTACGTCATCTATTTTTGTGCAAAGTATAAACTATTATATATTGCTGGAAAGCCCTAGATGTCTACTTTCCAACGCAATTGGAAGCATGCCATTTCGAGTTCTGTAGCTCCAGAAAATCCACTTTGAGTGCAGGGAGGTCAGAATCCAACAGCATCAGCAGTCCTTTTTCAGCCTGAATCAGATTTTTGCTCAGCTCCTTCAATTTCAGCCAGAAAAATACCTGAAATTACAGAAAAACACACAACTCATAGTAAAGTCCAGAAATATGAATTTTTCCTAAAAACTAATGAAAATAGACTAAAAACTAACTAGAACATACTCAAAACTATATGAAATTAACCCCAAAAAGCGTATAAAATATCCGCTCATCACAACACCAAACTTAAACTGTTGCTTGTCCTCAAGCAACTAGACAAATAAAATAGAAGACTAATAGGTTGAGAAGCAATAATATCTCAGAGTTTTTGATTGAAGCTCATATTCTAATTAGATGAGCGGGACTAGTAGCTTTTTGCTTCTGAACAGTTTTGGCATCTCACTTTATCCATTGAAGCTCAGAGTGATTGGCATCTATAGAAACTCAGAATTCAAATAGTGTTATTGATTCTCTTAGTTCAGCGTGATGATTCTTGAACACAGCTTCTTTATGAGTCTTAGCCGTGGCCCTAAGCACTTTGTTTTCCAGTATTACCACCGGATACATAAATGCCACAGACACATAATTGGGTGAACCTTTTCAGATTGTGACTCAGCTTTGCTCAAGTCCCCAGTTAGAGGTGTCCAGGGTTCTTAAGCACACTCTTCTTTTTGCTTGGACCTTGACTTTAACCGCTCAGTCTCAAGTTTTCACTTGACACCTTCACGCCACAAGCACATGGTTAAGGACAGCTTGGTTTAGCCGCTTAGGCCAGGATTTTATTCCTTCGTGGCCCTCCTATCCACTGATGCTCAAAGCCTTGGGATCCTTTTCATTACCCTTGCCTTTTGGTTTTAAGGGCTATTGGCTTTTTCTGCTTGCTTTTTCTTTTTCTTTCTATATTTTTTTTCGCTTTTTTTTTTCTGCAAGCTTTGTTCTTTGCTGCTTTTTCTTGCTTCAAGAATCATTTTTATGATTTTTCAGATTATCAATAACATGTCTCATGTTCATCATTCTTTCAAGAGCCAACATATTTAACAGTCTTAAGCAACAAATTCAAAAGACATATGCACTGTTCAAGCATTCATTCAGAAGACAGAAAGCATTGCCACCACATTTAACTAATTAGAATTTCTCTTATTAAAACTCGAAATTTTATTGCCTCTTATTCAAAAGATCTACTACTTTATTCATGTTTGCTGATGATGAGAAAAATAAACTATAGCTTAATTGGAGATAAAATCAAAATAGATACTAATTACTACTATATGACTCCTAAGGTAAACTTCTATAAGGACACTGTCACAGAGTTAAGGCAGAAATTAGAAATTAACAACCTTTATTCTGGGGGAACGGGGGTTCCTCTGATCCTTGGGGTGCTTGGTCCTACAAGAGAAGACTTTTTGCGCTTCAATTCCCTTAAGTCACGCCCTTGCTCCTCTTGTTCTTTAAACATATAGGTCAGCATTTGACTGTGTTCCTTCTATTCTTTTATTATTTGCTCCATAGCTTCCCGTATCTTGGTAACGGACGTCTCAAGATACTCCCAGTATTCAGCTTGAGGGATCTCTGGGAGGAATTCCTGTGCTCTCTTCTTGATGGGATCCTCCTGTGCTTGTTGTTTTTCCATTGATGCTTTGGTGATTGGCTTTTCAATTAGGATATACTCAGTTATTCCCATCCTTACTCCAGCGTCCTTGCAGAGCAGAGAAATCACGTTTGGATAAGCCAACCTGGCCTCTTTTGAATTTTTGTTAGCAATCTTGTAGAGTTCAGTTGAAATCAGCTGATGAACCTCCACTTCCTTTCCCATCATGATGCAATGGATCATCACTGCTCTTTTAACTGTGACTTCAGAACGGTTGCTAGTAGGCAACAGAGAACGCCCAATGAAGTCCAGCCATCCTCTGGCGACTGGTTTGAGATCCTCTCTCTTGAGTTGATTTGGGACACCCTTTGTGTTGGTGGTCCACCTGGCTCCAGGGATACATATGTCCTCTAGAATCTTATCCAGGTCAATGTCTGCTCTCATCATTCTCCTGTTGAAGGAGTCTGGATCATCCTTTAGCTGAGGTAGCTTTAAGATCTCTCTGATCTTGTCAGGGGTGGTATGAACAATCTTCCCTCTGACCATGGTCCAAAATTCATAGAAGGCAGTTCCAGATAGTTTTTGCTTGTCAGTCTGCCACATATTAGCATAGAACTCCTGGACCATGTTCCTTCCCACTTTCGTTTCAGGATTAGCTAGGACTTCCCAGTTCCTGATTCGAATTTGCTCCTAGATCTCCGAATATTCATCTTCTTTCAGATCGAATCTAACTTCCGGGATCACTGATCTCAGACCCATTACTTTAAGATAATGGTCTGAATGTTCTTTAGATAAGAACTTCCCTTGATTCCAAAGTGGTTTTGGAACGCTCTCTTTCTTGCCTCTTGGAGTGGGTTCTTTTCCTTTAGGAGCCATGATCTTAGTGATCTCGGATAAACACACCAAACTTAGAGGTTTGCTTGTCCTCAAGCAAAAGAAAAGAAAGGAGAGGGATAGAAAGAGAGCTAGGTGCAATTGTTGATGGAGGAGGAGGAAGGCCGAACCCAAATTTAAAGGGATGGGGGGTGGGTTTTTCGAAAAATTGGAAAAGATAAGATAAGAAGATTAAGTTGAAAAAGATAAGATAGAAGATATAGTTTAATTTTGAAAAGATATGATAGATTTTTGAAAAAGATAAATCTGAATTTTGAAAAAGATAATATGGAGATTTGAAAAAGATATGGATTAGTTGAAAAGATTTTTGAGTGAAAAAGATATATTTGTTTTCAGAAAAGTTTTGAAAAGAGTTTGGATTGAATTTGGAAAGAGGGATTTTTAGAAATTAAGGATTTTAGAAATCAGGGTTCTTAACATGTTCATGTAAAAATCATGCATTGAAACATAAAATTTGAAATTAAAATGGAAATACGTGTGGAAAAATGAATTTGGCTCCTCCCTGCTGTCCTGGCGTTTGAACGCCCAAACACTGCCTGTTTTGGGCGTTCAGCGCCCAAATGCTGCTCTCCTGGGCATTCAACGCCCAGCTGCTGCCATTACTGGCGTTCAACGCCCAGTGGGTGCCCCCTTTCTGGCGTTGAACGCCCAGCTGCTACCATCACTGGCGTTCAGCGCCCAGTGGATGCCCATTTTGGGCGTTGAACGCCCAAAATGCACTTTTACTGGCGTTTTCTTGCCAGTGAGATCTTTTTCTCTGTTTTGTGTGCCGAGGTCTTCTGTAAATGATTATTTACCTTGTTGCCAAAACAAATAAGAATAAAAATAGAAATAGGGCAAAATGCTTAGAGGATTGTTGCCCCATGGCTGGGTTGCCTCCCAGCAAGCGCTTCTTTATTGTCTTTAGCTGGACCTTGCTGAGCTTTTAATCTAGCTTCAGCCTTGAGCATTCTTGCTCAATGTTGCCTTCAAGATAATGCTTGATTCTCTGTCCATTGACAATGAACTTCTTATCAGAATCAATATCTTGAAGCTCCACATAACCATATGGTGACACACTTGTAATCACGTATGGTCCCCTCCACCGAGATTTCAGTTTCCTGGGGAATAGCCTGAGTCTAGAGTTAAACAACAGGACCTTCTGTCTTGGTTCAAAGATTCTAGATGACAGCTTTCTGTCATGCCATTTTTTTATTTTTCTTTATAAAGCTTGGCATTTTCGAAAGCTGTGAATCTGAATTCCTCTAGCTCATTTAGCTGGAGCAATCGTTTTTCTCCTGCTAATTTGGCATCAAAGTTTAGGAATCTGGTTGCCCAGTAGGCCTTATGTTCCAGTTCCACGGGCAGGTGACATGCCTTACCATACACGAGTTGGTATGGAGATGTCCCTATGGGGGTCTTGAATGCTGTCCTGTAAGCCCACAGAGCATCATCCAGGCTCCGTGCCCAATCCTTTCTACAGGTATTTACTGTCCATTCCAGGATTCTCTTTAATTCTCTGTTAGAGACTTCAGCTTGCCCATTGGTTTATGGATATATGGAGTGGCCACCTTGTGGCAAATTTCATACCGAACCACGGCAGAGTAAAGCTGTTTATTGCAGAAGTGAGTGCCCCCATCACTGATTAGTACTCTAGGGACACCAAACTTGCTAAAAATATATTTCTGGAGGAACTTCAGCACTGTTTTAGTATCATTGGTGGGTGTGGCAATAGCCTCAACCCATTTTGATACATAGTCAACTGCCACCAGAATATAAGTGTTTGAGTATGATGGTGGGAAAGGTCCCATGAAGTCAATTCCCCATACGTCAAACAACTCAATTTCCAAGATTCCTTGTTGAGGCATGGCGTAACCATGAGGCAGGTTACCAGCTCTTTGGCAACTGTCACAATTACGTACAAACTCTCGGGAATCTTTATAGAGTGTGGGCCAATAGAAGCCACATTGGAGGACCTTGGTGGCTGTTCGCTCACCTCCGAAATGGCCTCCATATTGAGATCCGTGGCAATGCCACAGGATCCTCTGTGCTTCTTCTCTAGGCACACACCTACGGATAATTCCGTCTGCACATCTCTTAAAGAGATAAGGTTCATCCCACAAGTAGTACTTTGCATCAGTAATTAATTTCTTCTTTTGTATCCTGTTGTACTCCTTGGGTATGAACCGTGCAGCTTTATAGTTTGCAATATCGGCAAACCATGGTGCTTCCTGAATGGCGAATAAATGCTCATCAGGAAACGTCTCAGAGATCTCAAGAGAAGGGAGGGACGTCCCTTCCACTGGCTCTATCCGGGACAGATGATCAGCCACTTGGTTCTCTGTCCCTTTTCTGTCTCTTATTTCTATATCAAACTCTTGCAGAAGCAATACCCATCTGATGAGCCTGGGTTTTGAATCCTGCTTTGTGAGTGGATATTTAAGAGCAGCATGGTCAGTATACACAATCACTTTTGATCCTACTAAGTATGATCTGAACTTGTCAATGGCGTAAACCACTGTAAGTAGTTCTTTTTCTGTGGTTGTGTAATTTTTCTGGGCATCATTTAGAACGCGACTGGCATAATAAATGACATGCAGAAGCTTGTCATGCCTCTGTCCCAATACTGCACCAACGGCATGATCACTGGCATCACACATTAGCTCAAATGGTAATGTCCAGTCTGGTGCAGAAATGACTGGTGCTGTGACCAGCTTAGCTTTCAGCGTTTCAAACGCCTGCAGGCACTTTGTGTCAAACACAAATGGCGTGTCAGCAGCTAGCAGATTGCTTAGAGGTTTTGCGATTTTTGAAAAATCCTTTATAAACCTCCTATAGAATCCTGCATGCCCCAGAAAGCTTCTGATTGCCTTAACATTGGCAGGTGGTGGTAATTTTTCAATTACCTCTATTTTTGCTTGATCCACCTCTATTCCCTTGTTTGAGATTTTATGCCCAAGAACAATTCCTTCAGTCACCATGAAGTGACACTTTTCCCAGTTTAAAACTAGGTTGGTTTCTTGGCATCTTTTCAGAACAAGTTTCAGGTGATCAAGACAGGAGCTGAATGAGTCTCCATATACTGAGAAGTCATCCATGAAGACTTCCAGAAATTTTTCCACCATGTCAGAGAAAATAGAGAGCATGCATCTCTGGAAGGTTGCAGGCACATTACATAGCCCAAATGGCATCCTTCTATAAGCAAACACTCCGGATGGACATGTGAATGCTGTTTTCTCTTGATCCTGGGGATCTACTGTAATCTGGTTATAACCTGAGTAGCCATCCAAAAAGCAGTAATAATCATGACCTGCTAGTCTTTCTAGCATCTGGTCTATGAATGGTAAAGGAAAATGATCCTTTCTGGTGGCTGTATTGAGCCTTCTGTAGTCAATACACATGCGCCACCCCGTAACTGTTCTTGTAGGAACCAGTTCATTTTTTTCATTATGAATCACTGTCATGCCTCCCTTTTTTGGGACGACTTAAACAGGGCTCACCCAGGGGCTATCAGAAATAGGATAAATAATCCCCGCCTCTAGTAACTTGGTGACCTCTTTCTGCACCACTTCCTTCATGGCTGGATTTAGCCGCCTCTGTGGTTGAACCACTGGTTTGGCATTATCCTCCAATAGGATTTTGTGCATGCATCTAGCTGGGCTTATGCCCTTAAGGTCACCTATGGACCACCCAAGAGCTATCTTGTGTGTCCTTAGCACTTGAATAAGTGCTTCCTCTTCCTGTGAATTTAAAGCAGAGCTTATGATCACTGGAAAAGTGTCACCTTCTCCCAGAAATGCATATTTCAAGGATGGTGGTAGTGGCTTGAGCTCGGGTTTAGGAGTTTTTTCCTCTTTCAGAAGAAAGTTCATAGGCTCTTTCATGTCCCCTGAATCCTCCAAATCAGGCTGAACATCTTTAAAGATGTCTTCCAACTCTGATTCGAGACTCTCAGCCATGATGATCTCTTCTACCAAAGAGTCAATAAGATCAACTTTCATGCAGTCTGTTGATGTGTCTGGATGCTGCATGGCTTTGACAGCGTTCAACTTGAACTCATCATCGTTGACTCTCAGGGTTATTTTCCCCTGTTGGACGTCAATGAGGGATCATCCAGTTGCTAGGAAGGGTCTTCCTAGAATGAGAGTAGCACTCTTGTGCTCCTCCATTTCCAGCACAACAAAGTCAGTGGGAAAGGCAAATGGCCCAACTCTGACAATCATGTCCTCAATCACGCCTGATGGGTATTTAGTGGAACCATCAGCAAGTTGGAGACATATCCGGGTTGGTTTAACTTCTTCAGTTAAGCCAAGCTTCCTGATAGTGGATGCAGGTATTAGGTTGATGCTTGCCCCAAGATCGCATAAAGCTGTCTTGGTGCAATTACCTTCTAATATGCATGGTATCAGAAAACTCCCAGGGTCTTTAAGCTTTTCAGGAAAGCTCTCTAGAATGACTGTACTGCATTCTTCAGTGAGGAGAACTCTTTCTGTTTCTCTCCAATCCTTTTTATGACTCAAGATCTCTTTCATGAACTTGGCATAAGAAGGTATTTGCTCAAGTGCTTCTGCAAATGGAATCTTTATTTCAAGAGTCCTGAGGTAATCTGCAAAGCGAGCAAATTGCTTATCCTGCTCCTCTTTCCGGAGTTTTTGAGGATAAGGTATCTTGGCTTTATATTCTTCAACCTTAGTGGCTGCAGGTTTATTGCCTATAGAAGTGGTTGAAGAAGCCTTTTTAGAGGGGTTGTTATCAGCATTTGTGTGTGTCTGATCCCTCACTGGCACTTGAGTGCCAGAGTTAGAAGCTGGAGTGAAACTGGACGCCAGCTCCTTGTCTGCTCCTGGCGTCTGAACGCCAGAACTGTGCTCTTTCTGGGCGTTCAGCGCCAGATCCTGCCCATTTTGGGCGTTCAACGCCAGATCCTTGCCCATTTCTGGCATTGAACGCCAGTCCTGTTGTATTTCTGGCATTGAACGCCAGTTTTGGCCATGGTCTGGGCGTTCAGCGCCAGCCTTCCACCAATTTTCTGGCGTTTTAGTGCCAGAATTATTTTTCCCTGGGCTCTTACTGTCCTCAGGTGAATTTTGGGTGGTTTGCTCATTCCTTAGCTTTCTGCTGCCTTGAGGTGGGGTATTTAATGTTTTCCCACTTCTTAATTGAACTGCTTGGCATTCTTCTGTTATTTGTCTTGATAGCTGCTACTTTGTTTGCCTAAACTGTTCTTCCATATGTATATTAGCCATTCTTGTCTCTTGTAGCCTATCTTTAAATTCGGCTAGCTGCTTTGTTAGAAAGTCTAATTGCTGATTGAATTCAGCAGCTTGTTTTACAGGACTGAGTTCAGCAGTTGCTGTCTTAACCTCTTCTTTCATAGAAGAGTCATTGCTTAGGTACAGATGCTGATTCCTGGCAACTGTATCAATGAGCTCTTGAGCCTCTTCAATTGTCTTTCTCATGTGGATAGATCCACCAGCTGAGTAATCAAGAGACATCTGAGCTCCTTCTACAAGCCCATAATAGAAGATGTCTAACTGAACCCACTCTGAAAACATTTCAGAGGGGCATTTTCGTAGCATCTCTCTGTATCTTTCCCAGGCATCATAAAGAGATTCATTATCTCCTTGTTTAAAGCCTTGGATGTCCAGCCTTAGCTGTGTCATCCGTTTTGGGGGAAAGTATTGATTCAGGAATTTTTCTGTCAGCTGTTTCCATGTCCTTATGCTGGCCTTAGGTTGGTTATTTAACCACCTCTTAGCTTGATCTTTCACAGCAAATGGAAACAGTAATAGTCTGTAGACATCCTGATCTATTTCTTTATCATGTACTGTGTCAGCAATCTGTAGAAACTGTGCCAGAAACTCTGTAGGTTCTTCCTGTGGAAAACCGGAATACTGGCAACTTTGCTGCACCATGATAATGAGCTGAGGATTCAACTCAAAGCTACTGACTCCAATGGAGGGTATGCAGATACTACTCCCATATGAAGTAGTAGAGGGGTTAGAATATGACTCCAGAGTCCTCCTGGACTGTTCATTTCCGCTTAGGTCCATGATGGAGAAAGGGAGATGATGTAAAATAGAGAAAATATTTTTATTTATTTATTTATTAATTTATTTTGAAAATGAAATAAATTAAAATAAAAATAAATAAAATTGGATGAAGATTTTTGAAAAATTGAGGAGAGAGAAAGTGGTTAGGAAGTTTTAAAAATCTGAATTTTAAAAATTGATTTTCGAAAAAGATGCTTTAAAATAGAGAGAAAAGATATTTTTAAATTTTAAGAAGAGAGAGAAAACAATAAGATAGCACAAGATTTAAAATTTTTAGATCTAATGCTCCTTGTTTTCGAAAATTTTTGGGGGGAAAACACCAAGGAACACCAAACTTAAAAATTTTAAGATCAAGACACAAGGAAAACTCAAGAACACTTTGAAGACTCACAAGAACACAAGAACACAAAGGAAGAACACCAAACTTAAAATTTTTTAGAAAACCAAAATAAATTTTCGAAATTTTTTTTTTTTTGAAAAATCAACAAGAAAACACCAAACTTAAAGTTTGGCACAGGATTTAATAGAAAAAAATATTTTTGAAAAAGATTTTAAAAATATGATAGCCAATTACCATGAACATAAACATCACGTTCTAACTAATTGAGCTATAAATTTAAAGTGTTTTAACAAGGGATAAATAATAAAAGACTCTAAACCAAAAAAAGAAAATTTTTTCCTAATCTAAGCAACAAAATAAACCGTTAGTTGTCCAAACACGAACAATCCCCGGCAACGGCGCCAAAAACTTGGTGCACAAATTGTGAATCACACTTTTCACAACTCGTACCACTAACCAGCAAGTGCACTGGGTCGTCCAAGTAATACCTTACGTGAGTAAGGGTCGAATCCCACGGAGATTGTTGGTTTGAAGCAATCTATGGTTATCTTGTAATTTTTAGTCAGGAAATCAATTATGTTTATCAGTTGAATTGCGAATAACCAAGGGAGCATAAATTAAAGGTTACTTGTTATGCAGTAATGGAGAATATGTTGGAGTTTTGGAGATGCTTTGTCTTCTGAATCTCTGCTTTCCTCTGTCTTCTTGTTCACGCACGCACGTCCTCCTATGGCAAGCTGTGTGTTGGTGGATCACCGTTGTCAATGGCTACCTTCCTTCCTTCCAGTGAAAACTACGCTCACGCGCTCTGTCACAGCACGGCTAATCACCGGTTGGTTCTCGATCCGGTTGGAATAGGATTTACTATCCTTTTGCGTCTGTCACTAACGCCCAGCCTTCAGGAGTTTGAAGCTCGTCACAGTCATTCAATCCTTGAATCCTACTCGGAATACCACAGACAAGGTTTAGACTTTCCGGATTCTCATGAATGCCGCCATCAGTTCTAGCTTATACCACGGAGATTTTGATTAAGAGATCTCAGAGATACTCATTCAATCGGATATAGAACGGAGGTGGTTGTCAGGCACACGTTCATGGTTTGAGGAAGGTGATGAATGTCACAGATCATCACCTTCATCACAGTTAAGCGTGAATGAACATCTTAGATAGGAACAAGCGTGTTTGAATGGAAAATAGAAATACTTGCATTAATTCATCAAGACATAGCAGAGCTCCTCACCCCCAACAATGGGGTTTAGAGACTCATGCCGTTAGAGAATACAAGGGTTTGATCTAAAATGTCATGAGGTACAAAATAAGTCTCTAAAAGTTGTTTAAATACTAAACTAGTAGCCTAGGTTTACAAAAAATGAGTAAACTATGATGGATGATGCAGAGATCCACTTCTGGGGCCCACTTAGTGTGTGTTGGGCTGAGACTTAAGTAATTCACGTGCAGAGGCCATTTGTGGAGTTGAACGCCAGTTTTTATGCCAGTTTGGGCGTTCAACTCCAGCTTTTGATCCTTTTCTGGCGCTGGACGCCAGAATTGGGCAGAGGACTGGCGTTGAACGCCAGTTTACGTCATCTATTCTTGTGCAAAGTATGGACTATTATATATTTCTGGAAAGCCCTGGATGTCTACTTTCCAACGCAATTAGAAGCATGCCATTTCGAGTTCTGTAGCTCCAGAAAATCCACTTTGAGTGCAGGGAGGTCAGAATCCAACAGCATCAGCAGTCCTTTTTCAGCCTGAATCAGATTTTTGCTCAGCTCCTTCAATTTCAGCCAGAAAAATACCTAAAATTACAGAACACACAACTCATAGTAAAGTCCAGAAATATGAATTTTTCCTAAAAACTAATGAAAATAGACTAAAAACTAACTAGAACATACTCAAAACTATATGAAATTAACCCCAAAAAGCGTATAAAATATCCGCTCATCACGCTCCATCTGGTCCAGCTGCTGAAATAGGTGGTGCACGAAGTGGTAAATGGGCTCTGAGGCAGGTGGAGGTGCAGTGGTGGTAGCTGGTGCAGCAGTGGATGAAGAAGGGGCAGCTGAAGGTGTGGCTGTCTTATCAGAAGCGGTGAGGAATGTGGGTCTGTAACCTAAAGCCTGAAACTTCCTGCTGTGAGGGATAATCTTCTTGCAGTCTGCAGTAGGTGGCTTTTCATCAGTAAGCTCCCAAGGCACGTCAGCTCGATGGCCGAGCTGGGTGATCAGATAAGGGAAAGGAAGAGTGCCTCTGACATGGACCCTGGCCATATAATACCGGATGAATCGTGGAAAATACAGGTCCTTACCCTCCATCACACACCAGATGAGGGTGATCATAGCAGCGGACAGCTCTGTCTCATGAGTGCTCGGCATCACATAGTTGCTCAGAATCTGGTGCCAGAGCCGAGCCTCATCATTCAGATAAATTAGCTTAATTCCCTTAGGCATCACTGTGTTCTTTCCCATGACCCATGGGACAGTAGGATCAAGGGCGATTCTCTGCTTGACAGCATCCCAGTCAAATCTCATAAAGCGCATATTCTCTTCAGCCTTTTGGTAACCGTCAGGATGATCTGATCTAGGCTGAAGGTGGAGGATGTCCTCAATGGCTTCCTCAGTGACCAAAATTTGTTTTCCTCTGAGGTGCACTGCATCCAGGGAAGTCTTGAAATAGTTGTAGTAAAACTCTCTGACCCAAGACGCATTGACCTCTGTCAAGTTTCTCTCCAGGAAGAACCAGCCTCTCTGTTTTATCTGTTCAGAGGTGTACTACTGTAGTTCTTCTGGAATTTTTAGAGTTCTCTCCAGGTACAGATTCCTGGAAGTGGCAAACACTTGATACTTTAGCTCACAGTATTTGTTTACAAATTTAACTGGATCATTGGCAGTGAGGAGCTGGTCAACCTTCTCCTGCAGGGTAAAGTGCTTTTCCCACCAGGAGTCATCATGCAAAATGTCCAGGATGGACATAGAGGATTTGACTCTTTTCCGTTTGCCAGTGGTTGCTTTGCCTTTTCCTTTGCGCTGAGGGTCAGACATCCTGAAAAGCAGAAATTCTAGGATATAATTGAAGAAAAAAGCAGGAAAATAAGTAGGCAAATAGAATAATAGCAATATAAGCACATAGTGGCAAAAGAGCAGTAGAATTATGAAATGAGTTAAGTATATGTGAATTATGGACTGTAGTTGAGTTAAAAATCTGAGATGAAAAATCACAATCCAAAATATAATATAAGTAGAATTCATGTTAATTAGGAAAAACAATAATCATGCCTTGAGTTAGAAAGTTAAAGTAGTTAGTTAAAAAGTAAAAAGGGAAGTTATAAAGTTAAAAGTGGGTAATAGGTGAAAAGGAAGTTAGAAAGTGAAAGCACTGAGTTAGTAAAAGAAAGTTAAAGTGAGTGGCATGATAAATGTTTCCTAGGTAATAAGATTCGCACAAACTTGAAGAAAAGGCAACTCATATTCAGGCAAGGATTGCAAGTGATTGATGATAATACAGATAGATACGAGAGTAACGAAAAGTAGAATGAGATCATCAATAATGTAATTTACTAGCCAGGGAATCAAAAAGGAATAAGAATGCTATCCCGTGCATTCATGAATTGGTTTTGTTATAGCTAAGTAATGTAAAATGCAGAATTGCCAAAACCAATACATGAATGAAGATGAAATAATTTACAGAAAATTGGGCAGCATTCCGACTAAAATTGGATGTTTTCGAGTAATAAACAACAGGAAAAATCAGTTCATATAAATTTAAATAAAGCTGCAAATAGACACAAATAACATGAACATGAAAGAGCAGTGAAACAGCAGCAAGAAACATGGAAGAACAATATATGAACAATATGATCATCACAGCAAAATCAGAATTGCGAATTAGATAAAACAAGTAGCAAAAACGGCACAATTATCAGGCCTAAATCCACTAACCACATCCTAGCTACCTAACCACCTAAAATCCACTACAAACATGCATCTCTAACTATCCTATTCTGAACAAAAATTGAAAAACTAACTAATGAATCGAAAAAAGGAATCGCAGTATGGCGGAACCTGGTGTGTAGAAGTACAAATGTATGGAACAGAGAAGAGGGCAGAGAGATGGTGGTGGTGACGCGGCGGCGCTGGGAGGGAGCACAGCGGCGCGGTGGTGGAGCAGGGGCGGTGGCAGGGGGCTTCGGGTTGGGGTTAATGGTGGAGGGGGTGGGTTAGAAGGGAGGTAGGTGAGGGTTGTGGTGGTGGGAGGTGGCGTTGGTAGCGGGGTGGTCGGAGCTGGCCGCGGTGGGGGGGGGGGGCAGTGGTGGTTCAGAAGAGAGGGAAGAGAAGAAAGAAGAGAGGAGGAAGGGGTGGTTTTCAGCGATGGGGTGCGGTGGTGGGGATGGCGCGGTGGTCGGCAGTGGTGGCTGGAAGTGTTGGTGGTTGGGTGGCTGAGGAGGGAGGGGTTGCAGAGAAGAGAAGGAGAAGGAGGGTATGGGGGGCGCGACGGGTAGGGTTTCGCGTGAAGGGGGTTAGTATTTTTGAATCCACGCGAACGCGTGGAGCACGCGATCGGGTGACTAGGGTGAAATGGGTTCGACGCGGTCGCGTGATTAACGCAACCGTGTGGGCTGGGTAAAGGATGGGTGATGCGGACGCATGAGGCACGCGACCGCGTCGCTGAAAATTGTGCTAGATGCACACTTCCAGCGTCATTTCAGCTCAACTCTCTGTCTCCATTTAGGGGGCCATAATATCCACGCGATGCGGACGCGTCGCTCACGCTTTCGCGTGGGATGAGTGTTTTGCAAATGACGCGTTCGCGTCAGTGATGCGAACGCGTGGGCCGTTTTGTGCTAAACGCACACCAGCCGCATGATTCCAGCCCAACTTTCTGGGCATTGGATCTTTACGCCGATTTCCTTCTCACGCCCACACGTGGCCTGCGCGCTCGCGTGGGGTGCCATTTTTTTTATGCAATTATGCAGTATGCAATATGCAGTGCTAATGTAGATGCTATGAATACTTCCAGGTTCAATGAAAATAAAATAAAATAAAAACAAGCAACACGAAATAAAATTGAAAAAGAAACGATCATACCATGGTGGGTTGTCTCCCACCTAAAACTTTTAGTTAAAGTCCTTAAGTTGGACATTTGATGAGCTTCCTGTTATGGTGGCTTGTGCTTAAACTCATCCAGAAATCTCCACCAATGTTTGGAATGCCAACAGCCTCCGGGGTCCCAAACTAGGCATGTAAAGCTTTTGAGCAACTTCAAACAGATTCTCAGGCTCCCGGGGTGACGAATGTCAGAATAAATTCCAGGATCCCAAACTTTGCTTTTAAATCCGCCTTTGTCTTAATCTATATTCTTCCATCCGGGTAGTTTAGAAATTGTATCCTCACCAAGATGACCAAACGCCTTCCGAGACCCATTCAATTGAGCTTGATACCAATCCGTGCACTTTGAATTGAAGCGTGGAACCTTATTGAATCTGGTACACCAGCTCTGAGTACGAGCCATTTCCCTCTTACTCTTAAAGCCGCAGAGAGCTCTAAGCTGGCCATCTGTTTCAAGCAAACCATATTCAAATGGAAAAGTAAAGATAAAGGTTAAGGATTGTACCCACTTGAAGCTTGTATTAGGTGGTAATGGCCTTGGGATATGTGTTTCCAGTGGTTCTGTAAGCTCTACTCCCTTGTATTCTTCTGTGAATTCCTCCACTTCTTTGCAAATTTCTTCAACTGCAACTGCATCCTGATCAAAGTATTCTATGTCTTCCTCGTCACTCAAGTCATAAGTTGGAGGTTGAGAGAAATCTACTTCGACATCATCTTCGTATTCACTTGGATAAGGTTCTTCAGGCTCAAGGAGTTCAGTTGCGGATGTAAGTTCATGACTAGGGGAGGTTGATTCATGATCATCACTGCCTATGGAATCAACTTCTTGGTCTGTTCCGTCCAATTTTTCACAAGGTATATGCTTTGGAGGTTATGCACTATCCTCCCTGGCATCAAATTCAAACTTCTCAGCGGAGTCCTTTACAGTTCTCGATTCCCATGGAGGTTCAGCATCTCCTAAATCTTCAACCACTTCTTTTTCTACAACTATTATGGCTTCCTCCACTTGTTCCAATACAAAGCCATACTCTTCATTGTCCACCGAAGTTTCTAGTGTCTCCTTCATGCTATGCTCTTCTTTTGATTCTCCACATGTAGCCATGGGAGTACTTTGAGTGCTCAGATGTTGGAAAGCTAATTTATTTACTACCTCGGTCAAGGCAGTAGTGAGTTCCAGTACGTCCCTTTGTATCTTCACTTGTCCTTGAAGAAGAACACGAAGTTTGTTATCCATTGGAGGTTGAAGTGGATATGAGGGTTCATTGGTTGGGGGAGGAGGTTCATAATAAGAATGTGGTGGTTCTTGGGAGTAATTGGATTGGAATTGTGGTGGATAAGGGTCATACGGTGGTGAATGGTGAAAAGGAACTTGTGAGTGTGGTGGTTCAAAGCTATGTTGAGAGGATGATCTATAAGCGCAGGGTGGGGCTTGTTGGTAATTACAAGGGGGTCCACCATATCTATCAGCTTGGTATGCATTGTAGAGTGGTCCTTTCCCATGATATCTTGGAGGGTGTTGTTGCCTAAAGGGTTGATCAGATCCTCTTAGCTCCATCCATCTTTGATTGTTAAGACCTTGATGCATATTCCTGTTATAGCTTTCACTCCTTTCAACAAATTTAGAACCAAACTCAAAGCGAGAGGGGTGAGAATTCATAGTAGCTAATAGAAATAAAAGGGAAAAACAAAAACAAATAAACAAGTAAAAGAAAAATATTTATAATAACCAATAATAAGGCACACGTTTGCAGCTCCCCGGCAACGGCGCCATTTTTGACGATCAGTTTTTCTATCGGTAAAGAAATTCACAAATATAATCGCGTTGCAAGTATAGCTTCTAAACTAACAGAAAATCCTTTCGTACAAACGTTTGGTTGTCACAAGTAACAAACCCCTTTAAAATTGATAACCGAAGTATTTAAACCTCGGATCGTCTTCTCAAGGAACTGCAGGGAGGTGTTCTTATTATTAGTTATGGAAAACAGTGTTTTTGGGTTTTAAAAAGTTTGAACAAGGAAAATAAATTGCAGGAATTAATAAATTAATATCTAATAAAACTCTTGGCAAGGTATGAAAATTCGGAAGCCATATCCTAGTTATCCTTATCGATGGTGATGAGAATTGAGTTTTAATCCCACTTAGTTAACCTTTACTAAAGCAAGGGAAAGTCAAGTGGACTAATTAGTTAGATCCTCAAGTCCTAGCCAACTCCTAAGAAAGGACTAGAGTTAGGGGAATTCAATTCAATTAGCAAAAATAACAATTAACAACCACGATAAGTTTGATAACTCAAGAGTCTCCAGTTAATCAATTAAAGCCAAGAATATAAAAAGCTAAATAAGAATCATAAATCTGAAATACCTCAATTTATATTAAATAAAGAAAATCCTAACATGAATAGTTCATAAGCCAATTTGGCAACATAAGTAATTAAATAAAAGCATTAAAGTATCTAAAAGTAAAAGAGAAATATAAAGTAAAAGGAATATTGAACCTGAGAAGAAGTTGAAATCCTAAATCCTTTAAGAGGAATCCTAATCCTAAAACCTAAGAGAGAGGAGAGAACCTCTCCCTCTAAAAACTACATCTAAATTATAAAAAGGGAATAATGGAAGACTTTTTTTGAATGGATGCATTCCCCCACTTTATAACCTCTAATCTGTGTTTTCTGGACTTGGATCTAGGCCAAAAGGGCTTCAGAAATCGCTGGAGGCGTTTTCTGCAGTTTCTGGTGCGTGGCGTCTGTCACACGTCCGCGTAGGTCATGTGGTCGCGTCATTTGGGAGTTTTCCTTATCACGTGTTCGCTTCGGTCACGCGTACGCATCATTTGCGTTCTGCTCAAGGCACGTGTCCACGTCAGTCATGCGTTTGCGTCGCTGCCTTTTCGCACTGGGCACGCGGCCGCGTCGTCCACGCGTTCGCGTCGCTGCCCTTTTCTTCAAAACTCCATTTTTATGCTTTCCTTCCATTTTTGTATGTTTTCTTTCTGTCCTCTAAGCCATTCTTGCCTTAGGAGATCTGAAAATACTTAACACACAAATCACGGCATCGAATGGTAATAAAGGATGATTAATTTTAATATTTCTAAAGCATAGGAAACATGTTTTTCACATATATCACATAATAAGGAAGGGAAAGTAAAACCATGCAATTTACATGAATAAGTGGGTGAAGAATTGAATAAATCACTTAAATTGAGCACAAAATACATCATAAAATATGGGTTTATCACTTCTCCACCTAGGTTGTCGTCTACTCCTTCACTTGAGTGGGTAAAACTTATCTCTGTTCGTCTTTCTATCCCACTTGAGTACGGTATTCTTGAAACGGACGGCCAACTTAGGAACCTTTGTCGCATTAAGTGTAAGAGAAGAATGTTTAATGGTTGGAGTTGCAAATCAAGGCTTATCAAGGTTGATGCTTCAAGAGAAATATGTAAGGGCTCAACTGGTGATACTTTGGTTAGATCTAAAAGAAGAGTTTGGTACTCTGTAGAGAATTCAGAGTGCTTGCCACCCGGATGGAACCATGATGATCAACTTGAAGACGGGTGCAGAAACAAGATTTGGGATCCAGGCATATATGAGGATCAAATTTGGGAGCTCAAAACTTGTGACAAACTTCATCAAAGCTTGAGAAATTTACTTGGTATTGATAGAGCTTATTGGAAGTCCAAGCATTGGTGGAAGTTTCAGGATGAGTTCAAGCACAAGCCGCCATGACAAGGAGCTCACCAAATGTCCAACTTAAGGACTTTAACTAAAAGTGCTAGGTGGGAGACAACCCACCATGGTATGATCGTTCCTTTTGAATTTTAATTTTATTTCGTTTTGTTTGTTTTAAAGTTTTGTTTTATTCTATTGAACCTGGAATTATTCATAACCTCCATATCAGCATTTGCATTCTGCATTCTGCATATTGCATACTGCATCAAAAAAAAAAGCGTCGCTGACGCGTCCGCGTCACCAGTGCGTTTTGAAGAAAAGAGAATTGGACAGAGAGTCACGCGAAAGCGTGGCTGGAGGCGTGCCTTAGGCACAAACATGCCCACGCGTCCGCGTCACCCACGCGAACGCGTGGCCCTGTAAAATCAACGTAAACGGGTGTATGGCAGCAAGTTATGATGAAGTGGGGCTAGAACCATGCTAGAAGCACCAGCCCTCCCACACGATCGCGTGGGCCACGTGGCCGTGTCGTTTTACAAAATCAGTCCATTCACGCGTGCGCGTCACCCACGCGCACGCGTCACCCTAATTTTTGGCAAAATGAGTTTGAAACAGAGAGTTGCACGAACGCGAGGCAGCTCTCGCGCCAATTGCACAAATCAGGTCACGCGACCGCGTCACCCACGCGTCCGTGTCACCTGAACTTAACACACGGCACGCGATCGCGCCACCCACGCGTCCGCGTCGACTGCGTCGCACAACTTATCCAGATTAGTGCCGATTATCTTATCTTTTCTTCTCTAATCCTAATTTCTTCTATCTTTTCTTCTTTCTTCTTTCTTTCCTACTTTCTTTTTCTTCATCATCCTTCTTCACTTCCATTCTATTTTACTTACTTATTTGCATACTTTCTTTCATTGCATTTTCATTTTGTGCATATTTTTATTTTCTTTTCTAAATTTATTATTTTACCATTGGTGTTAAATTTTCTTATTCAACTGTTACATCTTTTCTTGAATTATTTTGGTACTTAGTGACTTGCTTTACACTGTTAGGTAATATTTTATACTGTCTTTCATTACCTACTCTTCCCCTTTATTGCAAATTTTTTGCAACATTGATATGCTATTTGCTTCCACTGTTTTCTCAATTGCATGTTGTAGCTACCATGTAATTGTGATCCTCATTATTTGGCATTAACCTAGCCATATTTTATTTGTTTTTATCTTTCTTTCTGGGTTACTTTTCTGCTTTTCCTCTACTTTCAGGCTGGCCACCGAGAAAGAGAAAGGGAAAGCTTCTAAATGGGGAGACAAATAAGTCCATCAGCACAATCTTTAGAGAAAAGTATTAGTTGAAGCAACCCTTCCACTTGCACATCTTAGCATGCACCGAGGACGGTGCAACCTTTAAGTGTGGGGAGGTCGATACCGATCTCCATGGATTAGTTATTTTCTTCTCAACACCAATATTCTATTTTCTTTGTTTGTTCATTGTTGCATTTGCATGTTTGATTGCATATTTTTTTGATTTTGTGCATATTTTACCACTTGGTTAAAGTAATAATTTCTTTTTCAAGAAACTTTTTATAGCATTTCACTAATTTGAATTAAACTTTTTGAAAAACTTGTTTGAAGAAATATTATTTTGGAATATGGTTTAGAGCTCGAACACACAAAACCAGTGAAATTCTGAGCCTATTTGATTGGTTGCATCTTATCAACCAATATTTTATTTTTGGTGTGTGTTGTTCTCTCTAAAATTGTGATCTTTGTCTTGCTTGATTCTATATTTCCATTGTTTGATGTATGCATGCACTTATATGATTGAGGCCTTTGTTTCACTGAACTTACATACCCATATGGCCTTACCCTTTCATTATCCTTTGCAAACCAATTTGAGCCTATTTTACCCTATTTGTTCTTTATTTTAGCACATCATTAACTCTAAGTGAAAAACAATAATGTCCTTGATTTGAATCCTTGGTTAGCTTAGACTAGTGAGAGTGCTTATGATTTAAGTGTGGGAAAATTGGGTGTTATATATCTTTATGAAAATGTGAAAGAAATGTTTAGAACATGTTCATGCATTCAATAATTTAATCATATGCATTGAGAAAAACAAAAGAAAAAAAAAGAAGAACAAGAGAAAAAGAAAAGAAAAAGAGCAAATAAATAAAAAGGGGACAAAATGCCCCAAAGTAAGTGGTGAAAGCAATACATATGTACTGTACTTGAAATTAGAATGCATGAATATGTGGAAAACATGGTTAATGGATAGTTAGATATGGTATTATGATTACATGGATTGTCTAAAGCTAGGTGGGAAAAGTTTAAGTTAATTAAGGATTCAGATTTTAGTCCACTTGACCAAATACAATCCTACCTTGACCCTAACCCCATTACAACCCTTAAAAGACCTGTCGATATGTGTATTTGTGCATTAAATTTTTGTTGATTGTTAGATGAAGAGAAAGCCTTAGAAAGCAAGGTTAGTAGAGAATTGAGAGAATCAAACTTTAAACACATGAGTGATTAGAGTGCATACACTTCCAATGAGGGTTCGATGCTCGATTCTTTGTTCCCGGCTTTCACGAGCTATTTTCTTTTGCAAGTTTACTTGTACTTTATTTTGTGATTTGAATTAGTAAAATCTAATTCATATTTATTCTTGAAAGATTTGTTTACTTTTAACCAAGTAGGTAGAAACATTTTGCATGTAGTTGCATTCACAAAGATAGGTTGCATTTTATACAATTTACCATTCCTCTTCACTCTTATAGCTTCTCTTGAGCTTAGCATGAGGACATGCTAATGTTTAAGTGTGGGGAGGTTGATAAACCACTATTTCATGGTTTATCTGGTACTTAATTGAGTGGTTTTTATCAACTTTTTACCCACGTATTCATACTATTCGCATGTTTTACGTTTTCCTTCCTGATTTTGTGCTATGATTGAAAACATGCTTCTTTGGCCTTATATTTGCTAATATTAATCTTCTTTTATTACCATTCGATGTCTTGATATCTGCATTAAGTGATTTCAGAGATTACAGGGCAGGAATGACTCAGAGGATGGAAAGGAAGCATGCAAAAGTGAAAGGAATACAAGAAATTGAAGGAATTGCTAAAGTTGTCCAACCTGACCTTCTGGTACTAAATCGACCATAACTTGAGCTACAGAGGTCCAAATGACGCGGTTCTAATTGCATTGAAAAGCTAACGTCCGGGGATTCGCAACAATATATAATTTGTCATATCTGCCCTGAATCTAGGCGATGCAAACCTGTGGATCACGCGGATGCGTGACCTGGCAAAAATGCAATCTGCACAAACGCGTGGACGATGCCTCCGCGTCACTTTGCCGCGACCTGTACGTACCAGAAATCACAAACAGCGATTTCTGGGCTATTTTTGACCCAGTTCTCGGCCCAGAAAACACAGATTAGAGGCTATAAAGTGGGAGAATGTATCCATTCATAAAAAAAACAACATATACGACATTCATAATACATAATTTTAGGTTTTAGATGTAGTTTTTAGAGAGGTTCTCTCCTCTCTCTTAGGATTTAGGATTAGGATTTCTCTTATTTTAGGATTGCTTCTACAATCACACGTTCAATGTTCTTTTAAATTATTTTCTATTTTTATTTATTTATTATTTTAATTGTTATTTATGTTGCCCAATTGGCTTATGAACCTTTCCATGTTAGGATTTGAATTTATGTTTAAATACAATTTGAGGTATTTCAGTTTATGATTGTTTTATTCCATTTATGAATGCTTTTAATTTAATTTAAGATATTTTTCCCTTTTGGCTTTGGTTAAGTAATTTATAACACTTGAGTTATCAACTCAGCTGTTGATTGAAATTGGAATTCTTTGCTTGAAATTGGAATTCTTTGCTGGTTAATTTGTACTCCAATAACTCTAGTCTTTCTATAGGAATTGACTAGGACCTGAGGATCAAATTAATTTGTCCACTTGGCTTTCCTTTGTTTAGCAAGGGTTAATTAAAAGTCGGAGCAGAATCCAATTCTCTTCACACCTGAGAAGGATAACTAGGATAGGACCTAACTTTCATATACCTTGCCAAGAGATTTTTATTATTATCAATTTATTTTCCTTGTCATTTAAATTACTTGCCCCTTATTTCCAAAAACCCAAAAAATATACTGTTTTACATAACCAATAATAAATCATACCTCCCTGCAATTCCTTGAGAAGACGACCCGAGGTTTAAATACTTCGGTTATAAATTTTATTGGGTTTTGTTACTTGTGACAACCAAACTTTTGTAAGAAAGGAATTCTTGTCGGTCTAGAAGCTATACTTACAACGGAAATTTATTTGCGAAAATTCTAGATCGCGCGAGAGTTTCGCTCTTCAAAGGCCTCCCTCAAACTTAATGCATTTCCAGTCAGCAAAGTCTTCACGCGCACCTTGACAGATCCGTGAAAAGCGGCACAATTCCTCAAATCTGTTATTCAGTAATAGTCATCTGGCCTTGTTTCAGCTGAAACAGTTTAAGTTCCTTAGCATTTCTGACTGAACTGGGAAAGTACTTCTTATAAAACTCTGTTCGGAACAATTCCCAAGAAGTTACAACTCCATCTAGCTGCAGAATACGCCTCATGCCCTGCCACCAATGCTGAGCCTCACCTTGCAGCTGGTAGGTTCCAAACTCAACCCACTATTCTTTAGGAACTTGCTGAGCTTGTAATGCTTGCTCTATAGCTTGAATCCAGTTGTCTGCATCGGTAGGGTTTGAGGTTCCTCTGAAGGTTGGAGGATGAACTTTCAGGAAGGAAGAAAGCATCATAGGACCCTCATCGCTATTATTGCCATTATTTCCATTGTTTATTTGGTTTCCAGGGCTTCGGCTGTTGCCTGCATAGCCACAACCATGTTCCCCAGGGCAGCCATGAAGTCTACAAGGTTAGGATTATTCCCTGTTGCTTCCGGCATAGCATTTCCTATTCTGTCTCTACCTCGCCCGCGTCTGCGTCCGCGAGTCGACATCTGGTCCCTATATACACCAAACAAGTGATATCAAGTTGATCAGTCTCAATATCACAAGTCTAGTGCTTCAGGTCCCAAATACATTCTCATGAACGTTTATACCACATATATCAGTCAGATATCCTAATGATACATAGACACACATAGAGAATACACAGAAGCATAGTCAGTCCGTCCTCAGGCTCTATAGGAACGAACTGCTCTGATACCATAATATAACACCCTACCACACAGAGTCTTATGCTTAAGTCATAAAGCTAAGGTGGCAAGGTATTACGACCTCTAAAAGTAAAATATATAATAATAAGGAAAAAGAGATAGTATACTAGGAGCCTTGGAAAATAGGTAAAACAAAATCGCAAAATCAGAAAGCGCAACCCTCAGAAATGGGGTTACTTGCGTGAGAAGAAAATGAAAGCTCAACAACAAATATATACAGATGACACGAGTAGAGGGCCAATAATACAAAATAACAAGCTCCTAACTCAGCCTGTGAAGCCAAAGCTGGCCGGAGAATATATACGTACATAAACAAAGTACCTTACACAGAAGAGGAGAAACTATACATATATATACATCAAAGTAACAAAAAGAGATCCCAAAGTAAACCACTTTGCCGCAGAAACTTCAGACGCCTACCGAGGTGCCGCTCGACCTGCATCTGAAAACAACAACACAGTATGGGATGAGAACTGGAGGTTCTCAGCATGATAAAGGTGCCACGCACATAATATATAAGGTCCTGAGAATGTCAGAGACAATCCTAGAACGCCAACTCTCAAATTATAAAGCTTAAATTACTAAACAGAAATAAAAAAAAAGGTGGTCTTCTAGGGAATTCTAAACCTAGCTTAAACTTTAACCTTAACTCTAAACTTGCCCACCTTTCCTCCGTACCTCCATCTCCGATGATTTGCATAGACAAAACAAACAGACAAGGCAAGCACAGGTAGAAAATAAGTAGTTCAAGTAACAATTACAACAATTAGCAGAATTTAATCAATTAGGCATTTACAATTAAGGGATAGCGAACAAAGCACACATACGCATATGAGGAATGTCTATCCTACTGGCAGTGAGTTCACGTGTCGGTTACTTTGCCAGAATCTGACACATCTGGTAGCTAACCCAGACATTGGTCTCTAGATTGCGCATCTTCAGGAGGATCATAAACGAAGGAGAGTGTCTTTCCACCTTCTCCTGGAGGTTTCACAAAGGAGAATGCATTTCCACATCGAAGGAGTGTGCCTTTCCACCTTGCAACCAGAGAAGAATGTGGGGGAAATAATATGAAGGAGAGTGCCTTTCCACCTTCCCCACATCCACATCATAACAAGAGAGGGAACTTCCGTCCTCAACTTGCCATCCGAACACATTTTCAGGTTAATACGCAAGCGGGATCACACCCAGACCTTGCCATCTCGACCATTTCGGCCACATACACATCTCGACCATTTCGGCCACATACACTCATCCCAAATCTCATCATTTATCATCATTATTTCCTTACATTCATTCTTTATAGTCATTGCTTAACCGGATCTCATACATACATCTCATATCATTACAATTTGTACCTAATTCTTCATTTAAGATTATTACTTCACTGCCAAGTTATCACATTTTCCTAGCTTCAACTAATTACTAAGCTTACTAGTAAGATCTAGGGTTAAAATGACAAAAATAGAGGTTTAAAGGTCCGAAATCATGTTTAAATCATAAAAATAAAAGTGCTGGAAAAACAGAGTGTGTGCGGATGCACACAAGTGTGCGTGCATGCGCACACCAACCAGTAACTACTTGGTGTGCGTGCGCCCCACCTATGCGAGCGCCACCAGCAGAAAGCATATCCTGGTGCGTGCGTGTGCACAATGGCGTGCGTACACACACTTTCTGAAAAACACCAAGTGTGCGTGCGCACAAAGGCGTGCGTACGCACAAGTAAACTTTTGCTATTGCTGGGTGCGTGCGCACGTCAGTGTGCGTAGGCACACACCAGAAACTCTGGTTCTGCTACATTTTAAAAATTTCTAATTTTTCGCACCAAATTTCTGGCATCCATAACTTCCTCTACAGAATTCGGTTTTCTGCAAAATTTATATTGTTCTCAAGATTATAAAACCCTCTTCAATTTGAAATAAATCTCATTTTCATCCAAAATTTGAGAATCAAGTTATGGACTACCGAAATTCATCAAAAATCAGTTTTTACCAAAATTTACCAAACCCATACTTTTTACCAAGACTTCATTCCATACCAAAATATTTAACAACCAAGGCATACCAAAACTCAACCCCACTCCTTCCATATATTTTACAACATACCACACCTAAGATTCTCAATCATTCAATAACTCCTCACATATTCACATACATCTCCACAATTCCAAATTCAAGACAATAACAATTATACTCATGTTTATACATAGTTTCCTTATCACACATATCAACATGTACATTTAACCCTTTTATTCAACAATTACCCACAATAAATGCTCCACACCACTCTCATGAATGGCTCAACTCTTACATCCAAAATTTGCTAATTAATATCATATATGCTAAGTCAACCTCTATCAAACTCAATTAAATCCATCATCAAGCACCAACACCACACTTGCAACAAAATCATCAATCATTTCTCATTCTTCATATCATTTAATAAATCCATCATAAAATCATCCAAAATTTGCTAATTAATATCATATATGCTAAGTCAACCTCCATCAAACTCAATTAAATCCATCATCAAGCACCAACACCACACTTGCAACAAAATCATCAATCATTTCTCATTCTTCATATCATTTAATAAATCCATCAAAGTTACCAAACATCAACATAATTATACATTTCAACTTATCATAGGGTCGTCTAGCCTAAGTTTTTACAGGGCATTACATATTAAATACGCGAAACATAAACCATACCTTGGCCGATTTCCGTGAATGAAGTGAGGGAGGAAGGGAAGCTGTGTTTGCTTGTGTATTATTGGGCTGGACTTGGGCCTTGGGTCCATTTTGGGCCCGGTTTGCTCGGTTCGACCCAATCTTGGGCCAAATTCTTTAAAATTGATGTCAAAATTATTGTTTTAATGAGCTCTATCCTAATTTAATATAATATTCATATTTTTTATTTTTCTGTTAATTATTTGTTAATTTTATAGGGTTTACATAATATCATTTCTAACATTTGAAATATATTATTTTTAAAATATTTTGTTTTGTTCCATTTTTTAAATTAAAAAAAGATTTTTTTAAATGTCTTTTTTTTGCTATATTATTATTATTATTATTATTATTATTATTATTATTATTATTATTATTATTATTATTATCTTTTTTCTATTTTTTTTTTTGTTATTTCACTATCATGTACCTACATCCACCACAATTTGTAGTTATGGAAAAAGATATAATAGAAAAATAATATTTTTAAAAAATTAATTTTAATATTTCAAACTTAGAGAAAAAATTAAAAATTATGTTAAATGTTAGGGATTAAAATAATAATTTATTTTTAAAATAATTTTGTATACTTGAATGATTTTAAAGTTATATTCCAATTTTTTAAAACAAAATCTTAAACTTCTAAGAATCCAACACAGAACAAATAGGTTCTTTAATTTTTACATACAGTAAATATATTTATTCTATTAAATTATGCAGTTTGAAATATTTTAACCTAAGTATAACAATTTATTACAGTATAAATTTACGATAAAATTAAGTCAAAATTATTCAATAGAGTATAAAATTTGCAGAAGTCAGCTGTCCTTTTTTTTCCCTTTCCAAAATTCCAGTCTCCAAATTCCAAACAAGAAACAGAGGTATCGTTATCTTTATTCTCCGCCCGAATTTCATTTGTTTGCCTGAGCGAAGAGCCGCAGAGAGAGAGATGGAAGGAGGAGTAGTGTTTGGTGGAGGCAGAGCTGTTGCTGCCTCTTGTGTCTCTTCCTCTCTTCTCCGACCAACCACCACCAAGTTCACCGTTTCAGCCTCCACACGCCGACACCAACACCAACACCTCACTGCATTCCCTTCTCATTCCCATCTTTTCTCTTCTTCTTCTCCGTATGCCAAATCCCTTCGCGCCAGAACCGCTTCCAACCCCGGCATCTTCCTCCCACACCTAATTGCTTCTCTGGTTTGCCCCTCTCAATTTTCAATTATTTATTTATTCATTCATTCATTTATTTATCATCGCCTTATTTTGTCAATGCTTCTTGTTCTTGTTGTTATGTGCAGGAACAGGTTGACCAAACTTACATAATGGTCAAACCTGACGGCGTTCAACGTGGCCTTGTAAGCCTCCTACTTTTTTTTTTAACTGCTTTTGGTCAAAGCCCGGTGAATTAAAGGGATTTTTTATGGAATTTGAAGTTTAAGCTTAGAATTATTTATTTACTTATATGATGGATTCTTTTTCTCTTTGTTCTACGGGTTATTGGTTCTTGCAATACTGAATACTTTGTTGTTGAACTGGTTTAGGTAGGAGAAATTATTTCTAGGTTTGAGAAGAAAGGGTTTAAGTTAACTGGCTTGAAGCTCTTCCAATGCTCAAAGGAATTAGCTGAGGTTTGTACTCGCTGAAAATTCAATCAATGCTTGTATTCTGTATAGTAAACTAGTAATGTTGTATATCTGATGTTTTCACACAGTTAAGGACAATTGTTTTTAGTTATTGTTCTTATTAGCGTTTAGCATATACTAATTGCATATGATGGTTATTGTATGAAATACAACAATTTGGAGTGTTTGAATAATGATATCTGACCATCCAATACACCATCTCATTGGATCCAAGTTCTCATGATTGATTGCTATATTGTATGATGTGAACTTACTTCACATGTTTGCATTAATGTTGGTTCTATCTAGCTTTTGGCTTTTGATATGCTATTTGCACCATTAAGGCTTAGTGCTGCTGTGTATGGTTCCAGGAGCATTACAAGGACCTAAAAGGAAAGTCATTCTTCCCTAAGCTGATTGACTATATTACTTCAGGTCCTGTTGTGTGCATGGTATGATTCTGGCCTGCCCATTTTTGCCTACTTTTACGAAATATATCTGTTGAATTCTTCTGGTTTTGATATAATGTTGTATTTTGCAAGGCTTGGGAGGGTGTTGGAATAGTGGCATCAGCACGTAAACTTATTGGAGCTACAGATCCTCTACAAGCTGAACCAGGCACAATAAGAGGAGATCTCGCAGTTCAAACAGGAAGGTAAGTCCCCTAATGCTGTACAATCTGCCTTGTTACTTTCGAGGGCCTCCAGTCAATCAAGGTGTGGAGTATATGTATTTCTTGTTGATTGAGTCTCAAGAATGATGAGTTTATGATGAACTTGTGGCAGGAACATTGTTCATGGCAGTGACAGCCCTGAGAATGGAAAGCGGGAAATAGGTAAGGCCCCCATTGCCATCCAGTGTAATCCAAATCCTTGCAACACAAATGTTATATGAATTTTGAAAAAGAGAATAGAAAATCTCTCCAGTAATATAAACATTAGCAGGTTTCAGAATCAAGTGTTTTGGTCACAGTTTACAATAACACTGAATTTTATTTGCTGTGAACTAGCATCGGTCTACTTTTTAATTAGCGAGTATCAAATGATGTCCCATTTCTCAATCACTTATAATTGAAAGATTGGGATTGCATAGTTATAGATATGTGATGCTTGAACATCATGGCTGGCTAGCATTTTAGGTACCGGAAACTCTTGAAATATCAGGAAATTTTAGTTACTGGAACTCAATGTCCAGAAAAAGAGGTTGGATATTAAAATGAAATTAGGGTCCTTCAAGTTGAATAGGTGATCATGAGGGAGAGAAGAAAATATTACAGGAAAGAAGGGTGAATGAGGTGCTAGCCACCTGTAACAGTAGAGAATAGATAATCAATACACTTTGGAGTGTGTTTCTGTGGTAATGGTATTTAGTATTTACTATTATCCATATCGTCAGATTTATTTTTCACCTGGTCTTTTAGAGAATTCGAGTTCGAAGCTGTTATCAAGTTTACCGAAAAATGCTGAAATTGTTCGATCTCTAGGACAATACGACAAATATGGACTCATCATGATTTTGGGTGCTTTCTTCAATAAATTAAGAATATATATCCAAAATAGGTGCCTAAGAAATTTCGTATCGGACGTTTTCGTCCCCAAAATAATTTATTACATTGAGATGCCTAAACTTTACAAAAGTAAGACAAGGTGGTCTTTCCACCTCAATATAACCACAGCAAACCCGGGAACTTCCTGCCAGTGTTTCTTGCATGGACTGACGCCTAGGAGTGAGAGGGTTGTGCTAAATGAAGAGCTCTATTCCGGTCCATAAAGTGAGGAATCAGGTAGCACGACTTAAGGATCGATCTTAATAAAGAAAGGAGAGTGATTGAGAGGAGAAAGACTTAAGATGCTCTTTGGATACGTCGTCCGTCCTTCCCTGAAATGGAACTTTCATACTGGAGCAAGAACTAGCATGAAAGTCGATCTATTACGACCTACGC
This sequence comes from Arachis ipaensis, assembly GCF_059453495.1. NCBI lineage: Eukaryota > Viridiplantae > Streptophyta > Magnoliopsida > Fabales > Fabaceae > Arachis > Arachis ipaensis. The sequence continues at coordinate 67,988,836 of NC_142436.1, read as the reverse complement.
GGTTGTTCGTATTTCAGCATTTAGGAAAACAACAAGCCTTGGTGCGACCTGACTTGGAACTGGAATTGGCAAAGAAGGAAAGATGCCCCTGCTTTTTCAGGGTAAGAAGGGGTAGAGAAAATACTATTCCCAGGGATTCTATTACTTTTTACTATTCCCTAGATCCAGTCGGAACCTTTTTTTAGATTGGGTTGCTGGATACGGGATCCTCGTAGTAGGCTTGACCCACATCCAGCCGAGAGACGGCAGCTTGGGAGTCACACTTTTGAGGACTTATTTGTCCAAATGAAAATAACGGGTTAGACTGAGGTAGGGACTTATATGTCTTATTTTTGTAAAATTAAGGGGATCTTAAAATTTTGTTGGGAACAAAAACGTCCGACACAAAATTCCTTAGGGTCCTATTTGAGCATATACTCGTAAATTATTGATGTTGTAGCACACATTGTATTGCTAATATCTTGAAAATCTCTTTGCAAACAGAATAATCTGTTCTGTTGGATAGTAAATGGTTTACAAATTACAGTTGAACTGGACATGCTTTTAGAAATAACGGGTTTGAGAATTTGTGCTGTAATGTATGTTATGTATAATAGCTCATTAACCACTCGTTATTTCCATTTGTGGCAGCTCTATGGTTCAACGAAGCCGAATTATGCCAATGGAATCCTGCCCAAGCGCCATGGCTAAGAGAATAATAAATTGCAGAATCTCATGTTCAATGATACTTGCAGTTTCAGAAGAGTTCAATAACCTCGTCAATTGTTTCAGTTGTCAATGTTTCTACATTAACTTTCCTGAATAAACAGTCGCTCAGAAATTTTGTATCACTGCATTAATTTCACAGATTAAACAGTTTCTCAGATACCTTTGTGAATTCTTGCCCTGGTTCTGAATTTTGAATTTGTCAAGTACATTCTGTTAACCTCTAATTAGATCAAATTTGAATGGGAGGTTCTGTTTTAACCAAAGCAAAATAAACAGACATATCCAACCGTTGAAATAAAAAAAAGTGAAATTTGCACTATAAAATTGCATGTGAAGATAAGAAGGACGATGTTATGATTGAGCAAAAATTCAACGGATACAGCCAAAAAGATTAAATATTCTGAAAGCTTTATGACATGTTGCAGATTAATTAACTAAGATACAAGACAACAGATAGAAGCCTTGGAAAATGTAGGCATGAGACATGGCATAATAGACCATTTTTCACATCATAATTTTCTCTCTATTTGGAAAATTCACAAACATCTGAATATTGAAGATCACTCTCCCCTTCACTACTGCTATGTAATTCAACTGAGCTCGATGAAACAGATCCAGAACTACCCTCCTTTGCCGAGGCCACCTCGCCACAAGACGAGACACTCGAATTACTAGGTTCCTTAACTTTAAAGAAACGAAGAATGGAAACATTATTGTGACTTCCCTGTCCAGTGTTGTTCCCAGTACAAGCAATATCACTTGAAGAGCAATCGGTGTCCATCATAGTTATCTCAGTTATTATATGATGCTGGGAAATTGAAGCACTTGGTGGATTGTTGCAATTATGGTTCATATCTGCTTCCTCAACGCAAGATGAACTAGCTGAAGAATCATCCCTAGATTCATCCATTTCTACAGCTTGTGCACTTACATCGCCACGTTTAGCACCAAGCTTTAGCTTCAAAAGAGTAGCTTCTGCATAAATAAAATAAAAAATTGTGAGAATAATTTAATAAGATGAAGAAACCCTAATCTAAGAAAAACAGGAAAAAGAGTAAGTAAAGGGAAAGAGAGTACCGTATATAGAGAAGGAGTCATCTTTGAGAATCTTGGAAGGGGAACCGTCTAAGGTGTCCAGGGACGAAGAAGCGGCTCTGATCCGACCAAACATGGTTCTTCTGTCTGCGATAGGTGCGGGTTGGTTCGGGTCGGGTACCCGCGGGGGGCGGGGGTGAAGAGAGATATATAGAGACCGAAGCAGGTTTTGGATTGGCTTTCACATATTGTGGCGCGCTTTCAGATTCAATTGTGAAATTAAAGCGCCAATCCTGCTTTGAGAACTTATTTTCCGCATGGAGGCTGCCGTTTCATTTTGCTTTTTGTTTATGACAAATTTAATAACAATTAGAATTAACATGTTAATTAATGAAAAAAAAAATATGAGTAATACTATACATCTAAATTTTTTTATGAACCAAGTCCAATCAAATTAAACATTAAGACTTGAAATAATGCTAGCTATAATTAAATTTTGTTATATTAAATCAATTTAGTTAAACTTAATTAACAAAAATATTTGGATATGTAGTATTATTCAAAAAATATATATGTGATTTTCAAAAAATGAGAATTCAGAGAATGAATTATCTTAATTTTTTTCCATGATTGTTTGATAAAGTGTGATAGAAGATATTAAATAGTAAAATATCATATTTTATCAAACAATTGAAGAAAAAAATTGAAAGGATCCACTCTCTATTTTGGATACTTTTTCAAAATATAGGGACAAATCCAAATAAAGAATTTGCCATAGGCGGATTTTATAAGAAAAATGCTACCTATTTTTTTAAAATTCAGTTTCTGTTCAATTATTTTTTAATTAAGCCATCTTTCCATTTTTTAGGCAAACACATTATTAGTCAAATTTAATTTAATTCTTATTAACTAAAATTTCTCTAACTTTTTCTCTAAAAATAAAATGGTTACTTTTGTTTTCTTTAGAGTAATTATTCAAATCACTTTTATGAGTTTTTAAAATTAGACATTTTAGTCACCCAAATTTTAAAATACACAACATAATTTCTAACGTTTATTTTTATTAGACGATATAGTCCTCTTCCGTTAATCACTAACGGTAACTGTTGATGTAAAACGTTGACTTTCACATATGATTGTTAAGTGTTGTGTGAGATTTGGACAAATTAGTCTCTATGTTAAAGTACAAAAACAATCTCAAAAAAAATTAAAAAATTTAAAAAATTTTAAAACAGCCTCTAAAAAATATTTAAAATTTTTAAAAATTTCTTCGAATTATTTATAAATAATTATTTCTAAATTAATAAATTTTAATTTCTAACATTTTTTGCCGATTTGTCTCAAATTTGATTACTTATAGTTATAGATACTAATTTTTTAATATATTTTAAAATTGTAAATTATAAATTAATTTTAAAAAGGCGCTATTTTAAAAAAAAACTAATTTAAAATTAAAAAACCTATGTTTATTTTTTTATCATTTAAGATATTAATTTAATTTAATTTATAGATATTCTATTCTATAATCATTTTTTAATGACGAAGAAGAAAATATACTAATATTGTATAAAGAGATAGAAAAATTCTCATTTAACATAAATTTTTTGCATAACAATTGAGAATATTTATGCAAATACTTATAAAAGTAACACTTTAAAACTTGCACGTAATGCGAACCAAATTTCTAAATTTTGGTCAATATCTTATAAGTTTAGGTATATAAATAATGATCTTTATAATACAATGACCTTTTAATTCGTTATTATTATGGTTTCTACTTTTTACATCACATCTATGTAGGCATAATAGGTTAGTGATTAAATAATGTTATTTCTGATGTCATTTTAGAGTTAATAAATAAAATCATTTTTTAGTATATATTTTATTATTTTTTATATTTTTTATTTTTTATATATTTTTTAATAATATTTTATTATTCTGATTAAAAAATATTATAAGATGTTTGACTTTTGCAAAAGATAAAAAAATATTCGAAGGAACTATTTTGGAATTTTATAATCTTTTAAGGTAGCGTTTGGTGGAGAGATAGGAATAGAAAAACTGAGACTGAGAGACAGAAACTAAGAGACAAAGATTGAAATAAATTTCAGTATTCTGTTTGATGCAAAAGAGGAGACAAAAATTGAAACAAGAATAAAATCCTAATTTAATTTGTACAAAAAATAAAATTAGAATTAATTAATTGAAATGAGGGTATTTTAGGTATAAAATGTTATTAAAGTTTTAGTCTCTATCTCACAAAATTTTAGTCTCATGTGTCCTCACTTTTTGGAGGTACTGAAATACTGAAATTTTAGAGACAGAGACAGCAATTTTAATACCAGTCTCTAAACCAACAAACATGATACTGAGTTTCAGTCTCTCAGTCTCTGCTTAATATCTCAAAACAAACGCTACCTTAGAGACTGTTTTGAGATTTTTTAAAATTTTTCAAGGGCTATTTTATACTTTATCTTGGAAATTGATTTGTCCAACTCGCACACGCAGACACTTAACGGTTATTTGTGCGAGTTAACGTTCTACATCTCATCATTAATGACTAATGAAAAAAGACTGTATTGTCTAATAAAAATAAATATTAAATTTTTTTTTGTATATTTTAAAACTTAAGAGATTAAAATAGGTAATTTTAAAAATTTTAACCACTGATTTAGATAGTTACTATTTCTTTTATTTTTCATTTTCTCTTTTTCAATGTACCCGTCAACGTCATCATCATTGTGCTATCATTTTTTCTTTAGTTTTCTGCCTCAATCAATTCTTATTCTTCTTACAGTAAAGTAAAATCAAAATTTATTCGATATTATTATTATTATTATTATTATTATTATTATTATTATTATTATTATTATTATTCAAAATGCTGTTAATAATATCAAGGAGAAATGAGTCCTATTTTTTTTTTCTAATGTCACCCACTTTACAAATGATTTTTTTTGGGTATATATTTGCAACTTCATTTTTTTTACTTCTTAGTTTGATAAAGAATGTGTACTATTTAGATATTAGTAGAAGTTGATATTCAACACTACATTAATATTTTAAAGCGTTAATAAATTTCGTATGATTATTTTGTTGGAATAAATAATGTATTGGTCTTTAAGATTTGAGATCAAAATTAAAATTGTTCTTAATCTTTTTTTTCTTTTAATTCAAAATGATCTTCAACGTTACATTTCAAATTAAAATCATCTTTTTAAAATTTTTCGAACAAAAATATCCTTTTTTTTGTTCTATCTCCAATCTCATCATCCATCACCACCACTCTTACCACTGCCACCACCATCTCCTTACTCCCACCAAATACCAATATTCAAATTAAAAAACATAGCATTCAACAATAACAATATAGAATTCAAGTTCAAGAACAACATCTATTACACTGATCTTTTAAATCCAATAACAACAACACAACATTCATGTTTTTTGAAATAAAGAAGAAAGAAAAAAATTAGGAGGGAGAGAGAAAGACAAGAGAGATAGAGTGACCGGGGGAGGGGGAGAAGAAGAATAAAGAAAAAGGAGGAGAAATAGATAGTTGGGCAATAGCGGTGAGGGAATCCGCTGCTATTACCGCTAGTTGGGTCACTCGAAAGAGAAATTGAGAAGAGAGGGAGAATGTGGGGGAGAGAGGGAAAAGAGAGAGAGAGAAAAGAGGAGATCTGAGATCTCTGCTGAAATCACTGCCATTGTTGCTCATGTTCTCCAAAATTATTGTTGAAAAAGGGAAAAAGAAGAAGAGATTTGAAATTGACGTCGTTGTTGCACTCTCTTTCTCTCTCTCTCTCTCTCCCTTTCCCTCTCCCTCTCTCAGCTGCATCAATGGCGACGTTGGCACCTAATCCCACCAGTGTCATCCCTTTTCCTCCTCTCTTCTTTTTTCCTCTTCCTCATTTCATTCACTCTCTCTTGTTCTCTCTTTTCTTTTCTTCTAAATGTGTGTAAGTGAGAAGAAGAACATCAGAATCAAAAGAAGAAAGAATAGGTGGTCTGATGAAAATGGTGAGATGGTTAGTGAGGTAAGGGTAAAATAGTCAAAAGGATTATTTTGTTTCTATTTTTTTTTATTTTACATATTTTCATAAAACATCCAAAATAATAAAAAAAATACACAATACTTTTGGTGTAACACCCTAATTACCCTAAGCCTTACCTCATGCTGTAAAGCAAAGGATAACAAAGTGTCACGACAGTTCTAAGGCTTATACGATAATATATAAATACAAAGGAATAATAATACGATGAGCTCGATGAAGAATTATAGCTCAAACAGAAAACAGAAAAATGCGAAGCATTCACACGATAACTAGAAGCGTAAAGGCACAAGTAAGACATAATACCATAATAATCAAGATGGATAGATATATAAGTATGATAGTCATAAGAACTCTAGCCGTAGCCCGCAGAGTTTAGACCGACTAGTTACATACAGACGATACAGAATTTTTGAGTTAAAACGACTTATACAACTTATCTCTCCAAGTCAAGCCTTTAAGGCAACAAAGATACAAAAGTGAGAGAGAGTCTATAACAACATAATCCAAAATACAAAAGGTGATAAAAGATTCTCTACTCCGTCACCATCTCGCAACTCACCGAGGTGGGTTACGACCTGCATCTGAAAAATAACAATATATGGTATGAGAACTGGAGGTTCTCATATGGTAACAGAACTCAGTAATGTGAGATATAAGGCTCCGGGATGGCAAAGGCAATCCTAGAACTTCACATCAAACTTAAGATCCAAACTTAAAGCAATGCTAAATGTAAAATCATAATGAAAAACCATAAGAAAACAGGGGTAATCTAACTTGGGGAATTGCTAACTAAACCAACACCGCTATCCCAAAACCTTCACTAGCCAAACCTCCAGAAGACCATTTTGTCACCGTCTACCGAACCTCCTTAACCCCAATAGAAAACATAAGTAGTTGCATACAAGTAATACACAAGTAACGTCCATATATGGTAGGTAAATCAAGAATCAGTTAAGCATGTTATACAATTAGACATAGGATGCAAGTAGACAAAGCAATAAAACAGATAGAAAATACATATGATGAATGCATGTCCTATTGACTGTAATATCACATTGTCGGTTCAACTGCCAACTCGACACATTCCTATGGGAATGTCGCTTTCGGTCATGTTTATAAATGGGAACCCCTGGGATATAGTGTCCGGCTCACTTTTCCTGAGATACAGTGCTTGACCACTCTTATGACCGAAAGTATGTGAGCGGGACTTCTACTATAGCCCTCACACCTCAGCATAAGAAGGACGAATCTCACGCCTTACGCTTACAACTTAGCATAAGCGGGACGAACCCGGACCTTTGATGGGTGAAAAAATGCCGGTTAAGAATTTCTGATAAAAGTAGCGTTGCAAGTACAGTCTTAACCGACGAAATTCCACTATCAATTTAAAAGTATGTCACAATTAAGAATAAATAACCGGGAGTAGAATCCTGGGTTGTTTTCCTAAGAGTTGACACAAGGTGCAATTTATTGGCTAGGATTTTTTTGAGTAATTTTAGAATTGGAAAATGAAAAAAAATGGCTATCAATTAAAGCAATAAATAATAACAAGAGATGTTATGTATTTGAAATAAAAGGCCTTGGTTAGGGGAGAAAATTGGGGTTTCTATCCTTGTTGTCTTTCCCAAGTACAATCATAAAGGTTCATTGCCCCCACTTATTTATCCTCTAACAACTAAAGAAAAGTCAAGTGGCTACACTAACTCTAACTCACAAGTCCTAGTCACTTCATAGGGAAGGACTAGAGTTGGTGAGAAATGAGCTAGCCAGCAGTGTCCAATTAAGATTGATACTTGAGCTTCACAACTCAAGGGATACCAATTAATCAACCCCTAAGCCAAGTTGAGAGTTTTAAGTCATTAACATGAATGCCATTTTCATGAACATGTAATAGGAATAAATAAAAGATATAGTAATTCTGAAAAATTAATTAAATCAAAATTTGCACAAATAATTAACCAGAATCAAACACGTACTAGAATTAAATATAAAAATAATTCATTGCATTAATAAATTCAAAAATAACAAAATCCAACATGAATTCAAAGTAACTAAATGGAAAAACAAAAGAAGTAGAAGTGACGGAGAAGCAAACTATAAGGATGATGACTTCAATTGAAGGTAGTAGCAGCTATCTCAAAATCCAATTCAAAAGTAAAACTAAGAACATCTAAACCCTAGAGAAAAGTAGGTATTTCTCTCTCTAGAATTCAAAACTAAAACTAAGTGAAAAGTGAAGTGTGTTCAGTCTCAGCTTGCCCCCTGCCTCTAGTCTATGTTTTTTGGCTTGAAACTGGGTCCAAATCAGCCCAGAAATCGCCCCCAGCAAGTTCTGTTAAGTGCAGCACGTGACGCTCTGTTACGCGTACGCGTCGGCCACGCGTACGCATCGCTGAACTCCTGCACTGGTCACGCGTACGCGTTAGTCATGCGTACGCGTCGCTGTAAGATGCTCCAAATCACGCGCACGCGTCAGCCATGAGTGCGCGTCGCTCCTTGCTTCTCAGCTTCTTAGTTTCTTGTGTTCCTTCCACTTTAACATGCTTCCTCTTCATCCTTTAAGCCATTCATGTCCTGTAAACCTGAAAACATTTAACAAACACATCACGACATCGAAAAGTACAAAGGAGAATTAAAAATTAATAATTTTAAGGCCTAGGAAGCATGTTTTCAATCATAGCACAAAATTAGAAAGAAAATGAAAAACATGCAATTTACATGAATAAGTGTGAGAATAGTTGACAAACCCCACTCAATTCAGTCCAAAATATATCATAAAATAGTGGTTTATCAAATCTCCCCACACTTAAACCTTAGCATGTCCTCATGCTAAGCTTAAGGAGACCAAAAGAGTGAAGGGAAAAAAAGTGAGACTCATGCAATGCAACCTATCTATATGAATGCAACTACATGCTAAAATGCTTCTACCTACTTGGTTAAAAGTGAACAAATTTTCCAAGACAAACATAAACTTGATTCCACTAATTCAAATCACACAATAAGGTAGAAGTAAACTTGCAAGAAGAAAGCTCATGAAAGCCGGGAACACAGAATCGAGCATCAAACCCTCACTGGAAGTGTATACACTCTAATCACTCTAGTGTTTGAAGGTCGAGTTTCTCGGTTCTCTATTAATCTTGCTTTCTAAGGTGTGCTCTTCTTTTACCAATCAACACAATTTAATGCACACATACACATATCAAGAGGTCTTTTCAAGGGTTGTAATGGGGTTAGGGTCAAGGTAGGAATGTATTTGGTTAGGTGGACTAAAATCCGAATCCTTGATTAACCTAAACTTCTCACCTAACCTAAGACATTTCAAGTCATTACAATGCAAACCTACTACCCATTGATTATTTTTGTCACAAATTCATGCACCTTAATGTCTTTTGAATACACATCATATGCATTAATTTAATTATTTCACTTGAGGTATTTTGTCCCCTTTTTATTGTTTCCTTTTTTTTTCTTTTTTTTTTTCATTTAGTTTGTTCTCTTTTTTTTTCTTCTTTTTTTTGATATGCATAAAGGAGGTAGTGCATATGATTAAAGTGTTAGATGCATGAACAAGTGCCTAACTATATTCACATTTTCACATAAGAATATAAAATACCCAATTTTCTAAACATGTATTCCCCAATTCAATTTTCCCACACTTAATTCATGTACACATCACTAGTCTAAGCTAATCAAGGATTCAAATTAGGGACATTTATTGTTTTCTGCTTAGAGTTAGTGATGTGCTAATATAAAGAATAAATGGGATAAAATAGGCTCAACATGGGGTTGCAAAGGGTAATGATTGGGTAAGGCCATATGGATATGTGAGCTAAGTGAAACAAGGCCTCAATCACATAAGTGTATGCATACATCAAACCATGGACATATAGAATCAAGCAAGATATAGATCACAATTTTAGAGAGAACAACACACATCAAAATAAATCATTGGTTGATAAAATGCAACCAATCAAATAGGTTAAAAGTCTCACTAGTTTTGTGTGTTCGAGCTCTAAAGCCATGTTCCAAATTAAAAATATTCAAACAAGTTTAACAAAAATTTTAATTCAAATTAGTGAAATGCCATAAAATAGTGTCTTGAAAAAGAATTTATCACTTCAACCAAGTAGTACATAAATACAAGCAAATACTACTCATGCAAGTTATCTTATCTAACAAAAGAAAAAATAAAATATTGGTGTTGAGAGAGAGAGAGTTGTTACCTTCGGAAGTCAGTTACCGACCTCCCCACACTTAAGGCTTGGCACGGTCATCTGTGCCATCAGTGATGAGCAAAGTGGGGTTGGGGTCATCACTTCTACTGTCCGGCTCATCATGGCTCCCCATGCTGTCATGTGAAGTGGAGTTTGGGGTATCAGTCTCTTCCGGAGGTGGGTGAGTACTAACAACGAGCTCCTTCAAGTAGTTGTATCGGCGCTTGTTGCGGTGCTCCATTTGCTCAATCCGCCGGCCTTGCCGGTCTAACTTCTCAAGGATCTCCAGTAGCAACTGATTGGTGGGTGGTGGTGGAGTGGAAGATGAAGGGGCGTCGAAGGACGGGCCTTCATTCTGGCTCGCAGAAGGTGCTAGAGGTCTGATATACATCCTATTCGGATAAATTCATCATCGTTAGGAATCATGGACTTCGTATCCTCAGCCCGATAGGAGACTCCCGCTACAGATACTAAGTCTGTAACCAATGCGGGAAAAGGTAGGTTGCCCCTGATCTGCACTCGTCCTATAGCCTGACGGATAAGTCTTGGCAAGTTGAGAGGTTGCTCTGTGAGAATGCACCAGACGAGAACGGCTATATCAGCAGTGAAAGTGGACTCATGAGTGCTCGAAAAGATGTAGTGGGACATGATCTGTGCCCACACGCAAGCCTCCAAGGTGAGTGCTTGGACGGAGATGCTCTTGGGTCGAGTCCGGTGTTGCCCATATATCCAATTGCTGTTAGGTTGGGCGATGACTCTAAGGACACTGTCCCAGTCAAATTGGTATGTCTGGCACTCAAGCTGGGCCTCTTGATAGGCATCCAACCCCTCCGGGCTAGGTAAGAGATCAAGTACTCTCTGAATGGCACCTTCAGAGACAGGGACTTGATTTTGGCAAATATAGACAGATTGCAGGGTAGATGAGTGATAGTTGGAGTAGAATTCAACTACTCAAGAGAGATTAGCTTCTCGCGGCTGCCTCCTTAAGAATCCCCATTGTCTCCTTTCAATGCGGGACACCACAAAGTCAATGAAGTGCGCTGGAAGAATGAGGAGGTGCTCATTATGGTAGTTTCTCTCTACTAAGACGGGGAACATCCACTTACAGTAGGGGTTAGTGAACCGTGCGGAGTCCCGTACGGGAAATGCCTTCTCTGCTTCATCAACTTGGATGGTCCTATTCACCCGCTTGGTAGGTGGCTTGACCCTTCTGGATGGTTGCGCCTTAGCCGGTGCTCGTTTAGTTCCCTTCTTCACCGGTGTCTTGTCAGAAGCCTTCTCTTTTTCTCTGTTGATGGCCATCCTGAAGAAAGAAGAAAGAGAAGGAATGTCAAATTTAGATAGCTAAAAACCGGAAGGAAGAAAGTCCAAGTGATAATAAATGCCAATTAAAAAGATAGTGTCTTAAATACATGGTAGCTACTACATGCAAGTAAGACATCAAGTAAAATTATGAAGGCATATCATAACAACTAGATGCAAGAGGGATAAAAGCATGCAAGTAACAAGCATGAGAAGAATAGCTCAAGCATCAATATCAACAATAATAGTCACTTGCAATAAAATAATCAGAACTTTAGAATAACAATTAATGAATACTAAACTCGATACACATGGATTGCAAGGGTTATGAAAAAGAGGCATTAAGGTACAAGAATAAAATAGAAAATAAATTGAAATACTATGAGAGCTTTTCCACAAACACTTGGTGTGCAAAGTAAAAATAAGAAGTAAGGTAATCAATCTAAGTGTATATGAGATCCAAAATAAGATGCCAATTGTTAAAGCACACCTCATAACTCAAACAAGCTAAGATATAACAAAATAATCACCCAAATAAAATTCCAACACCAACATAAAAAATGCAAGATAAAAGAATGAAAAAGAAATTACAATTAACAAAGCTAATATGCAATTAAAATTAAATTAAAATATTCAAATGCAAAAACAAAAGAAGAATTTAAGAGTAGAAGAGAGGAAGAAAAGAAACCTTAAAAAGAAGATGAAAATAGGGAGATAAATGGGAGTAAGAATGAGGGAAGAGGGGTAGGAAGAGAAGAAGAAAGAGGAAAGGAAATTGTGGCTACCAGAGGTGGTGGTCTCCAGTGGTAGTGCGCCGGTGGTGGTGGAGGGAAAGAGAAAGAAGGAAGAAGTAGAAAGAAAGAAAGAAGAAGAATTAGGATTAGAGAGAAAGGAGAAGAATGAAAGAAAAGAAGTCTGGGTGGCGCACTTAATTAAGTGATGCTACGCTTATGACGCGCGCATCACTTACGCGTACGCGTGGATGAGCAGAAAATCAAGTTTACGTGTGACCACTTGTCGTGCCAGACGCATGATTCCAGCATCATACCCGCACAACTCTCTATTCAATATACCAAATTACGCCAATTTTCATTCCACGAGTACGCGTCGCCGACGTATATGCGTGGAAACACAAAATTGCTAGTGACGCGTACGCGTAAACCATGCGTACGCGTGGGGTGGTTTGTGCACCAGGAACCCCACCCGCACAGTTCCAGCGTAACTCTCTGTTCATAATACTAGAGAGCGAATCTCCACATGACGCGTGTGCGTCATTGACGCTTACGCGTCATATGCACTTTTTTTTGAATAAAATGGAAATATGCTTAAGTTAAAATTAATCAAAGACAAAGAATGAAGTAAATAGAAGCATATAAATAAAATAGAATTATAAAAAAGAAAGATCATACCATGGTGGATTGCCTCCCACCTAGCACTTTTCTTTAACGTCTTAAGTTGGACGGTCCATACGCTCAGTCCTCTTTCCTTGCTGGATCCTTCAAGAGGAAGATCTCCAACTCCTTGTTGTTCTTCATCTTCACACCATGATACAGCTTCAAACGGTGGCCATTGACTTTGAAGAAAGTGGGGCTTGAGGGGTGACTTAGGTGGACAACTCCATACGGTTCCACCTTCTCCACCACGTAAGGTCCATCCCACCTTGACCTCAACTTGCCTGGCATTAAAATCAACCTCGAGTTATAGATAAAAAATTGATCCCCAGCTCTAAACTCTCTTATCTTGATGTTCTTTTCATGGACCGCCTTCACCTTTTCCTTGTAGAGCCTTGAGTTCTCATATGCCTCTAACCGCAGGCTCTCCAATTCCTCCAGTTGCAATTTTCTTTCAATTCCGGCTCCTTCCAATCCTGAGTTGCATTCCTTCACAGCCCAGTAAGCTTTGTTCCACCTCTACCGGAAGGTGACAAGCCTTTCCGTAGACTAGGCGGAACGGACTCATGCCGATGGGTGTCTTGTAAGCAGTGCGATAAGCTCATAGCGCATCTCCAAGCCTAGAGCTCTAGTCCCTTCTATGAGGTTTGACAATCTTTTCCAGTATGCGCTTGATCTCTCTATTAGACACCTTGGCTTGGCCATTCATTTGGGGATGGTAAGCCGTCACCACCTTGTGAATGATGCCATATTTCTTCAGCAAACCTATCATTCTTCTGTTACAAAAATGAGAGCCTTGATCACTCGCGATTGCTCGTGGTGATCCAAAGCTACAAATAATATTTTTCCTAACAAAAGAAACAACAACGTTAGCATCATCAGTACGGGTAGGAATTGCTTCCATCCATTTAGAAACATAGTTAACAGCTAACAAAATGTATAAGAAACCATTCGAGTTTGGAAATGGATCCATGAAGTCAATACCCCAAACATAAAAAATTTCACAAAACAACATAAGTTGTTGGGGCATCTCATTCCTCTTAGATATGTTTCCAAACCTTTGGCATTGGTGGCAAGAGTCACAGAAAATATTAGCATCCTTAAAAAGTGTGGGCCACCAAAATTCGCAGTCTAAAATTTTTCTAGCAGTTCTTTGAGGACCAAAGTGTCCACTACTCTCAGAAGAGTGGCAGGCCTCTAAAATTGACTGGATTTCGGATTGTGGCACACATCTTCTAATTATTTGATCAGCACCATATCTCCACAAATATGGGTCATCCCATATGTAATACTTGGACTCACTTTTAAGCTTGTCCTTTTGATGCTTAGAAAAATTACGAGGAAAGGTACGACTAACCAAATAATTAGCTATAGGTGCATACCAAAGAACCACCTCAGATATTGCTTGCAAGCTATCAAGTGGAAAAGCATCATTGATAGGAGTGGAGTCACTTTTAATATGTTCTAGGCGACTCAAGTGGTCCACCACCAAATTCTGGGAACCACTCCTATCTTTGATTTCTAAGTCAAACTCTTGCAATAATAATATCCAACAGATTAACCTTGGTTTAGACTCTTTCTTAGCTAACAAACATTTCAAAGCCGCATGGTCTGAATATACTACAACTTTGATTCCATGTAAATAAGGTCGGAATTTATCCAAAGCAAAAACAATAGCTAAAAGTTCTTTTTCAGTGGTAGTATAATTAGACTGGGCACCATCTAAAGTCTTAGAAGCATAAGCAATAATATAAGGGTCCTTACCTTCACGCTGAGCTAGCGCCGCTCCTATCGCATAGTTTGATGCGTTGCACATGATCTCGAACGGCCTACTCCAGTCAGGCCCTCTCACAATAGGAGGTTGGGTCAAGGCAATCTTCAGCTTGTCAAATGCTTCCATGTAGTTTTCACTCAAGTCAAACTCTACGTCCCTCTGCAGCAGATGGGACACGGGTAGTGCAACCTTACTGAAGTCCTTGATAAAACGCTGGTAGAAACCTGCATGACCAAGAAAATAATGGACTTCCCTCATAGAGGAGGGGTAAGGTAAACCAGAAATAACATCTACCTTTGCAGGATCAATATATATACCAGTATTAGAAACAACATGGCCTAGAACAATACCTTGCTTTACCATAAAATGACATTTTTCAAAATTAAGCACAAGGTTTGAACTAGCACATCTTTCTAATACTCTAACTAGACTATCCAAACAAAGGTCAAATGAATCACCATAAACACTAAAGTCATCCATAAAAACTTCTATACAATTCTCAAGAAGATCTGAGAAGATACTCATCATGCACCTTTGAAACGTAGCCGATGCATTACATAAACTAAAAGGCATTCTCTTATATGCATACGTTCTAAAGGGGCATGTAAAAGTTGTTTTCTCTTGATCTTCTAGAGCAATATGGATTTGAAAATAACCAGTATAACTATCTAAGAAATAGTAGTGTGATTTACCTGACAGGCGATCAAGCATTTGATCGATGAAAGGTAATGGGTAGTGATCCTTGCGAGTGGCCAAGTTCAAGCGTCTGTAGTCTATGCACACTCTCCATGAATTTTATACTCTTGTAGCCATAAGTTCTCTATTCTCATTCTTCACTGTTGCGACGCCAGACTTCTTCGGAACCACTTGTACTGGACTAACCCACTCACTATCCGAGATTGGATAGATAATGTTGGCTTCAAGTAGTCGGATCACTTCCTTCTTCACAACTTTCAGAATTGTGGGGTTCAACCGCCTTTGAGATTGACGGATAGGCCTAGCTCCCTCCTCTAGAAAAATGCAGTGCTCACAGACTTGAGGGCTTATACTTACTATGTCCGCCAAACTCCACCCAATAGCTTTCTTGTTTCTTCTCAACACACTAAGCAGACGCTCTTTTTGTTGGGAAGTAAGTTCTTTTGCAATGATAACTGGGAGCTGTTGATTATCTTCAAGATAAGTATACTTTAGGTGAGCTGGAAGGGCCTTCAACTCCATTTTCAGCTCATGGCTTGGCACTTGATCTTCCGGAACCATTGGAGGTGGCAAGGTGTCTTCAGTATACTCAGAGGGCTTTCCCACACTTGCACCTTAAACCATGTTCTTTTCATCAACTGTGTCACACTGGAAGATAGAGTGGTCTTCCGGTGGGTGCTTCATAGCTTCATCAAGGATGAAGCTCACTGTTCTTCCATCAATCTCAAATGAATATGTACTCAAGAAGGCATGCAATTTAAACTGAGAAGTCTTCAAAAATAGCCTCCCAAGCAAGATAGATGAAGGTCTTCCTGAGTCATTAGGGGTATCTTGATAAACCCCAATTTTGTGGTTTATATTGTGTAGAATTTGGGGGGTTTCGTCAATATTTTCCACACTTATTTACAGAAATTGCATGGTTTTGTGTTCTCTTCCTAATATTACTTCATGATGGAAAACATGCTTCTTTTGCCTTAAAAATGCCACATTTTAATCCTCTTTTATTACCATTCGATGCCATAATATATTTTTTGAGTGATTTCAGAGTTTGTAGGGCAAGAATGGCTTAGAAGAGAGAAAGAAAGCATGCACAAGTGGAAGGAACATGAAGAATTGGGCTTTTGGAAATCAGCCGCGATGCGCACGCGCATTCATGAGGTGACGCGCATGCGTGCATGACGCGTACGCGTGACGAGCTATACGTGACCTCATTAAAGAAATCATGCCTGGCAATTTCTGAGGCTCAAGAGGCCCAAATTCAAGCTGGTTCTGTATGGAAAAGACCCAGGAACTCTTGGGGGAAAGGGGAGGGGGATCATCCATTACACACTTATACACAATTTTTGCTAGTTTTTTGTTCTTGTTCTTCTAGAGAGAGAACCCTTACTCTCCTCTAGATCTAGTTTGATTTTGATCTCCCATTGCTGAATTTCTGAATTGGGTTTTGTTAATTGCTAGTTATGATTACTTAATTTGAATTCTCTAGTATAATTTTGCTTAGATCTTGTGTAGAGTTATGTTATCTTGTTATTTTCCAATTTCCCACTCATGTTATGAACATTATGGATCTTGAATTCTGTGAGTACATTGATGTTTTCTATGATCATTAGTGTTAATTGAGTTGTTCTTTATGGATAATTGTTAGTAGGTCCTTATAATTTCCAATTTAATTGTAATTTGAATATGTCTTTTGTTAATGCCTACCATGTGCTTGATGAAATGTTTCCCTTGATTATGGAGTAGTTTTCTTTACTCTTGGCCTAGGCTAAGGGAATTGGGTAAACTTGAGTCATTGGGTCAAATGGATTTGGTGATTTGAGAACCCTTAGTGGTCAATTTGATAACCATTGACACTAACCTACTACTAAGTCAATTAGTAGCTAGGTTAAAGCTTATGGATTGATGTTGATCAAGCTATTTGACATACTCCAAGTATAGAAGTAAACTTAATGAGCTTGGTTCCTCACAATTGTCAAGATATGGTTATTAGACAAGGATAGTGATCCCAATTCCTATGCCTAGCTAAGAGTTGCTTTTATTTTTCATATTTGAAACCCAAAAATCTCAATTGCTTAATCCTAGTTGTAGTTACTTGTTTAGTTTTAGAGTAGAGTCATATCAGATATTCTCTTATTAGTTTGAGATTCCTCATACCTTGCTTTAGTTACTTGATTTAGTTTCTTGCACTTTAAGATTTCTTGCTTTTTAAGTCTATTAGTTTAATTTCTTGATCATGACTTCCAACCCCGGAATTCTAACCAATGTTGATGTATATGTTTGCCCATTCTTCGTGAGACGACCCGGAGTTTGAATACTTCGGTTACTTTTATTGGGGTTGAACTTGTGACGAAAAAAATCCTTAAAATTTGATTCGAGGATTATTTGTCGGTTGAGAGCTATACTTGCAACGTGAATATTTTGTGAAATTCTTTACCGACGATAGTCAACGCTATCAAATTTTTGGCGCCGTTGCCGGGGAATGGTTGCAACGTATGCCTTAACATTGGTTATGTGATTATGTGAATAGTGTAGATAGTTTATTTCCTTTTAATACTTAGTGTAATTTAGATTTCTTTTATACATGTGCTATGACTTCCAATTTTGATGACTCGGTCTCAACCGAACTCTAGCTTAGCCGAGCTTGACCTTGAGATTGAAAGAACTTTGTTACACACTCGGCAAGCTAGACGGCGGTTGGACTATACGGCTAGTACTTCGGCGTCTCTTGAGGAGCATACCAAATCACTAGACGGTACCGAGAGTGACTTAGAGTCCGCTACTTCCTATTCTTCTATTGGCACCACTAATACATCTTTGCATCCCACAGGTGAACCATACATGGCGGAGCCACACCGAATCACCTTGCATGAATAAGGGGCTCCGGACATCATACTTCAACCTTTGCAAGCAAGGTATCCCAACCTTGATCCAAAGTTTGAGTTGAAAAATAGCTTGATAAATCTCCTCCCCAAGTATCATGGGCTTCCGGGTCAAGACCCCATCCGACATCTAAGAGATTTTCAAGTTGCTTGTTCTACGACTCGAACGGCATGGAGCCGATGAGGTGGCTATTATGGTTTTTGCCTTCCCCTTTTCTCTTGAGGGGCAAGCAAAAACATGGTTTTATTCACAACTGGATGAGATTATGACCAATTGGAATTTCTTGAGAAGAGAGTTTCTAGACAAGTTTTTTCCGCTAGAAAAGACTGACTACACCCGGAAGAAAATCTTGGGTATAATGCAAAGGACCAAGAGAACTTATATGAGTATCGGACTAGGTTCAAGAGGCTATTGGAATCTTGTCCACACCATGGATTGGACACTCATTTGCTTATCAGTTACTTTACCAGAGGTCTTTGTGCGGAAGATAGAAGATTGCTCACCATCGCTAGTGGTGGTTCCCTTTCTAAAAACAAGATGGCGGGAGAAGCTTGGAGCTTGATAAATAATGTTGCTGAGGCTACACAACATGTAAGAGTAAGGAGCAATCCCCTCAAGGGTGTGGTAGAAGCACCACCTTCCAAAGCAAGCTTAACCAAGGTGCTTGGGGATATGACTACTATCCTTACGGAGATGCACAAGGAACAAAAGGCATTCTACTCCATCCAAGCCACGCCCTAAGTTGCTCAACTTGAAGGTCCTCCTAGAATTTATGTTTTGTGCTCTAGCACCACACATTACACCGACCAATGCCACCAAATTCAAGAGGAGTACGCCCTTGCCATAGCCAATGTGAACTATAACCATCGTCCACCCTACCCCCCTCAAGGCCAAAAAAACTACTCTCATGGAAATAACTACAATCAAGGGTGGAGGAATAATGCACAAGGGAGCAATCAAAACCAAAGATGGAACAACTCTTCTTCTCACCATAACAACAACTACCAATCTCCATCCCAATACCACCATAACAACAACAACCATCAAGCCAACCAAAATCATCACAACCAAGCACCTCATCAAAACCAAAACAACTACCGCAAATATCAAGCACCACATCATAGGCAACAATCCAACCAATCATCTTCTTCCTCCACTACTCAAGGTGATGACCCCAACCGTGCACTCACCCAAGAGCAAGAGAGACTCAAGGGCGTGGTAGAGAAACATGAGGCTCAATTTGGTACCATAACTGCTCAATTATCCAACATCACCGAGATACTTTCAAGGTTGTCTCAACCTTCCTCCAATAACTCCAACCAACCCTCAAGCTCTTCTAATCTTCCATCCCAACCCCTTCCAAATCCAAAGGGCAGTCTCAACGCCATCACTCTATGTTCGGGTACTACATTGGAGGAGATACCTGCTAGGGTCATGGAAGACATTCATGAGGAAGAAGTGGTTGTTAAAGCTCCACATGAAGAAGAGGAGGTGGACACAAGGCATAAGAAAGAAGAAATGAGCCTTAAAGAACCCAAGAGGAAGGCTATAGTGGATGAATCTATCCCTATCCCATTCCCTTCCATGGTGAAGAAGGCCAAGAAGACTCCGGAGTTTGATTTAAATATGCTTTAAGTATTCAAGAAGGTTGAGGTAACCATTCCACTTCTTGATGCTATTCAATAGATTCTGAAGTATGTAAATTTTTTAAAGGACTTGTGCACACATAAAGATAGGATTGGTGAGTTGGAAATATTATCATTGGGTAGTTCCATTTCTTCATTGATGAAGCCTATCCCGGAAAAGTGTAGTGACCCTGGACCATGTTTGGTGTCTTGTCGTATTGGTGGACGTATCTTTCATGACTGTATCTGTGATCTAGGGGCTTGCGTGAGAATCATGCCACTCTCCATATTTGCAAGGTTGAAACTAGCTCCGTTGCAAAGGTCGCGCCAAGTTTGCCTTAGCCGACAAGAGTGTGGTCACTGTAATGGGAATAGCGGAAGATGTACTTGTGGCAATCAAGGATTTGGTATTTCCGGTTGACGTCTACATCCTTGAGATGTCCCCAACAAAGAATAGAAGTTCTTCCTCCGTTCTATTTGGTAGACCTTTCTTGAAGACCTCTATGTTCAAATTGGATGCCTTTACCGGCACATACTCCTTTGAGGTCAGAGACAAGACAATCAAGTTTAACTTGGATGAAGCCATGAAACACCCTCCCGAAGAGTATTCCATTCTCCGATGTAATGTAATCGATGAGGTGGTAGCGGAGGTACGAAGAGATGATCACAACAAGTTGTGCTACCATATTATTGAAGAGACGGATGACCAAGAGGGTGAACAAGAGAAAGTTGTTGAGAATGAGCTCCAGGAGCTTGATGAAAAGGAATCTCAACTTGAGACAAAAAGTGAATTGAAGCCTCTTCCATCTCATTTGAAGTATGCATTCCTTGAGGACAACCAGAAGTTTTCGGTCATTATTGCTAGTGAGCTTTCGAGTCAAGAGGAAGAGAAACTCCTAGAGGTCCTAAAGAAACACAAGAAAGCAATCGGTTGGAGCTTGGCCGACATTGTGGGGATTGACCCCCGCAAGTGTATGCATCATATCTTTCTCCAAGAGGGAGCCCGGCCAGTTAGACAACCGCAAAGAAGGCTCAACCCCACCATCCTTGATGTGGTGAAGAAGGAGGTCACTAGGCTACTTGAGGCGGGTATCATATATCCGATTTCTAACAGTGAGTGGGTGAGCCCGGTCCAGGTTATTCCAAAGAAATCAGGCATCACTGCGGTCAAAAAGGATGATGGTGAAGTGGTCACCAAGAGAGTGCAAAATGCTTGGCGGGTGTGCATCGATTATAGAAGGTTGAATGCCGCAACAAGGAAGGACCACTACCCTTTGCCCTTCATTGACCAGATGTTGGACCGACTGGCAGGTAATTCCCATTATTGCTTTCTTGATGGATTCACTGGCTACTTCCAGATTCACATTTCTCCTGAGGATCAGGAAAAAACCACATTTACTTGTCCCTTTGGCACCTTTGCTTACAAAAGGATGTCATTTGGGCTATGCAATGCACCCGCCACTTTTCAGCGGTGTATGACTAGTGTCTTTTTTGACCTTATGGAGACTTGTCTGGAAGTCTTTATGGACGATTTTAGCGTATATGGTACCTTTTTTGATAGTTGTTTGGAGAACTTGGCCAAAGTCTTAGCTAGGTGTGTTGACACTAACCTTGTCCTAAATTTTGAAAAATGTCATTTCATGGTGAGACAAGGTATAGTGTTAGGACACATAGTTTCTGACAAGGGTATTTCTGTGGACCCGGCCAAGGTTGATGTTATCACCAGTTTACCTCACCCCCTCTTCTGTGAGGGAGGCCCGTTCCTTTTTGGGGCATGCAGGATTCTATAGGCACTTTATCAAGGATTTTAGCAAGATTGCATTACCACTGTCGTGCCTACTCCAAAAGGACGTGGACTTTGAGTTTGATAGTGCTTGTGCAGGTGCATTTGAGGAGTTAAGGAGAGCTCTTACCACGGCACCAAGTGTGGGGGGCCCTAACTAGATGCAGCCATTCGAGATAATGTGCGACGCGTCAAATCATGCTGTAGGTGCCGCGCTGCACAGCACGATGGTAAACTCCCTTATATCATTGCTTATTCCTAAAAAACATTGGATGCGGCACAATCCAACTATACCACTACGGAAAAAGAACTCCTAATTATTGTTCATGCATTAGATAAATTCAGATCTTATTTGCTAGGATCCAAAATAGTGGTATACATGGATCATGCAGCTTTAAAGTATCTGTTGACAAAGAATGAGTCGAAACCTAGGCTCATACGTTGGATCTTGCTCTTGCAAGAGTTCGACATTGAGATTAGGAATCAAAGTGGGTCTCAAAATTTAGTTGCGAATCATCTAAGCCGCCTTAAAAATCTTAAACATGACCCATTTCCGATTGATGACTCATTCCCTTTGGATAGTTTGCATGCTGTTTCGGATAGCTTTCCTTGGTTTGCACCAATGGCGAACTACTTGGTTGCTAAGATCTTCCCTCCCAACTTTTCTAAACATCAAAGGGATAAGTTGAGGAATGATTCTAAATATTACATTTGGGATGACCCTCACTTGTGGAAGAGGGGAGTAGACCAAGTAATTCGAAGATGTGTCCCGGAATCTGAAATTCAACCCATTCTTGAAGCCTACCATTCATCCGAATGTGGCGGCCACTTTGGCCTACAACGGACGGCTAAAAAGGTTTTGGATTGTGGATTCTGGTGGCCAACCTTATTCAAGGATGCTAATCAATTTTGTGTGTCGTGTCACCAATGTCAGAAGTTGGGAAATGCATCCCAAAGGGATAAAATGCCTCAACAACCGATGTCGTTCTGTGAGATCTTTGATGTATGGGGCATAGACTTTATGGGGCCATTTCCCAACTCAAGTGGGTATCTATATATTCTGTTGGCGGTTGACTATGTATCAAAGTGGGAAGAAGCGATACCTACCCGCCTTGATGACGCAAATACTGTGATTTCTTTCATTAGAAATAATATTGTGTGCCGCTATGGGTCACCACGAGAAATCGTGAGCGACCAAGGTTCCCACTTTTGTAACAGGAAAGTAGAGGCACTACTCAAGCGCTATGGGGTATTGCACAAGGTTGCAATTGCTTATCACCCCTAAACCAACGGACAAGCGGAGGTGTCCAACCGGGAGATTAACGAATTTTGGAGAAAGTGGTGAATCTACAAAGGAAGGACTAGAGCTCTTGGTTGGGAGATGCACTATGGGCATATAGGACGGCCTATAAGATCCCGTTAGGGATGAGTCCCTTCCGGATCGTCTGTGGCAAGGCATGCCACCTTCCGGTGGAAATTGAGCATAAGGCCTATTGGGCGTCGCTTGCAATTTTGCAAGTCTCAGCCTATTTTTCCAAGAGTTGTGCGAGCAATGCGCCAACAATGCCAAGGGTAACCTACCTTTCCCAGCCTTGGTGACGAAGTTAATTGCTACTGCTGATGTTCCTCGAGAGACTAAGGATAGAAGAACGATGATTCCGGTAGAGGGCGACGTCGTCCCAACTGGAAAATATCTCAAGCCTTCGGCGGAACACAACACCCTTGATATAGCTGCTCCCTCGGTTATCCCTACCACTTCTTCTACATCACAAGGATCTTCCCACCAACGGCTTGAAGAGCTCCACAAGAAGATAGATAGATATGAATGGCGGAACCAACGCCGGTATGCTTACATAAAGAAGCTTTTGAGTTGTGTGACTCCTTCTATGGAGGAACCGGAGATCTCCACATCCACCTCGTACTTAAGTGAAGAGAGCATTCGCGAACGGGATAGTGGAAGTTCCAAGCCCGACCAACCCTTGCACCTTGCTAGTAGGACGGAGGACCGTGCTAATTCTTAAGTGCGGGGAGGTCGTGCGACCCATCTCCGTGGGTAATAATCTCCTCTTTTGAACATCTATGGACTTTAATTTTCTTTTGTTTTGTTAATTAGGACATCTTGCATATTTAGTTAGTTTTTTTTCTTGATAGGTCTACTTGGTTAGGGTGATAACTTCTTTTCCAAGAAACTGTATTTTCAGGGTACCCTACCAATTTTGAAATTTTTTTTTGCGAAAAACTTGCCTGAAGAATTTATTTTGGAACATGGTGTTTGAGCCGAGAACACAAGCATGCTAGTTTTGAGCCTTATTGTGTGATTATATCTTCTAACCACTTATTCCCATTCTTGTGTGCATTACTGATGAGCAGATAATTTATACACTTTTTGGCATTGTTTTTACATAGTTTTTAGTATGATTTGATTATTTTTTAGTATATTTTTATTAGTTTTTAATTAAAAATCATATTTCTGGACTTTACTAGGAGTTTGTGTATTTTTCTGTGATTTCAGGTATTTTCTGGACTTTACTGCAGATGTTGTTGGATTCTGACCTCCCTACACTCAAAGTGGATTTTCTGGAGCTACAGAAACCCAAATGGTGCGCTCTCAATTGCGTTGAAAATTAGACATCAGGGCTTTCCAACAATATATAATAGTCCATACATTGCCCAAGTTTAGACGATGCAAACTGGCATTTAACGCCAGATTTTTGCCCTATTCTAGCGTTAAACGCCAGAAACAAATTGCAAAGCAGAGTTAAACGCCAGAAACAAGTTACAAACTGGCGTTGAACTCCAAGGAAGACCTCTACACGTGAAAGCTTCAACGCTTATCCCAAGCACACACCAAGTGGGTCCGGAAGTGGATTTCTGCATCATTTACTCATTTCTGTAAACCCTAGTAACTAGTTTAGTATAAATAGGACTTTTTACTATTGTATTTACATCTCTGGTTAGTCTTTGACTAATTTTATGTTCTGAGATCACGTTTAGGGGCTGACCATTCGGCCATGCCTGGACCTTGTTCTTATGTATTTTCAACGGTAAAGTTTCTACACACCATAGATTAAGGTGTGGAGCTCTGCTGTTCCTCATGAATTAATGCAAAGTACTATTATTTTTCTATTCAACTCAAGCCTATTTCTTCTCTAAGATATTCATTCGCACACAAGAACATGATGAATGTGATGATTATGTGATGCTCATCACCATTCTCACTTATGAACGCGTGCCTGATAAACACTTCCGTTCTACATGAAAGCAAGCTTGAATGCATATCTCTTAGCCTCCTGATCTACGATCAGAGTCTTCGTGGTATAGGCTAGAATTATTGGCGGCCATTCTTGAGATCCGAAAAGTCTAAACCTTATTTGTGGTATTCCGAGTAGGATCTGGGAAGGGATGGCTGTGACGAGCTTCAAACTCGCGAGTACTGGGTGTAGTGACAGACGCAAAAGGATTACTGAATCCTATTCTAGCATGATCGAGAACCGACAGATGATTAGCCATGCGGTGACAGCACATTTGGACCATTTTCACTGAGAGGACGGGATGTAGCCATTGACAACGGTGATGCCCAATATACAGCTTGCCATGGAAAGGAGTATGAATGATTGGATGAAAGCAGTAGGAAAGCAGAGGTTCAGAAGGAATAAAAGCATCTCCATACGATTATCTGAAATTCTCACCAATGAATCACATAAGTATTTCTATCCTATTTTATATTTTAATTATCAAATCTCCATAACCAATTGAATCCGCCTGACTGAGATTTACAAGGTGACCATAGCTTGCTTCAAACTGACAATCTCCGTGGGATTGACCCTTACTCACGTAAGGTTTATTACTTGGACGACCCAGTGCACTTGCTGGTTAGTTGTGCGAAGTTGTGACAAAGAACTAAGATTATGAACGTGCGTATTAAGTTTATGGCGCCGTTACCAAGGAATGAATGATCACAATTTCATGCACCAAGTTTTTGGCACCGTTGCCGAGGATTGTTTGAGTTTGGACAACTGACGGTTCATCTTGTTGCTCAGATTAGGTAATTTTATTTTAATTTTAAGCTTTTTGTTTTTATTATTCTTATTTTCGAAAAAAAAATTTCAAAAAAAAATTTATTAAATTATTCTATGTTCTTCAAAATTTTTAAGAATGAATTCTAGAGTTTCATGATGATCTGTTGAAGTCCGGCTGGCTGTAAAGCCATGTCTAATCCTTTGGACCGAGGTTTCAACTATCATTAGAGAAGAGCTTCTTTGTCTTTCTCAGCAATTTAGCTTTTGTATGTAATGATCTGCTAAAGCTTGGCTGATCATTGGCCATGTCTAGTGTTTTGGACCGGAGCTTTCACTGAAAGCTTGGCTGGCTAGTAAGCCATGTCTAATTCCTGGACCGGAGCTTTAGACTAACATTGCATGATTCATGGAATTCTCATTAGAAATTTTGAAGTCCTTATTTTTCTTTTTCCAATTAATTTTCGAAAAAAAATACAAAAAAATTTAATAAAATCATAAAAACCAAAATTTGATGTTTCTTGTTTGAGTCTAGTGTCAAATTTTAAGTTTGGTGTCTTGCATGTTTTTCTTTTCTTAAAAATTTTCAAAAATAAGTATTGATGTTCATCTTGATCTCCAAAGTGTTCTTGGTGTTCATCTTGACATTCAAAGTGTTCTTGCATGCATCATGTGTTTTGATCTTGAATTTTTATGTTTTGCATCATTTTTATGTTTTTCTATCTCTTCATAAAAATTCAAAAATAAAAAAAATATCTTTCCCTTATTCTTCTCATAAATTTCGAAAATTTTGAATTGATTTAGTAAAAAAGTTTTAAAATTTAGTTGTTTCTTATTAGTCAAGTCAAAATTTTCAATTTAAAAATCCTATCTTTTCAAAACTTTTTCAAAAAATCATATCTTTTTCAATTTTCTTCTTAATATTTTCGAAAGTTTCAAAATGATTTTCAAAAATCTTTTCTTATTTTTGTTTCATATTTTCGAATTCATTGCTAACTTTTAATATTTTGATTCAAAAATCTCAAGTTGTTACTTGCCTATTAAGAAAGATTCATTCTTTAAATTTTAAAATCCTATCTTTTAGTTTCTTGTTAGTCAAGTAATCAACTTTAATTTTCAAAAATCAAATCTTTTTAATTTCCTTTTTAAATCTTTTTCAAATTAAATTTCAATCATATCTTTTTCAAAATCAATTTCAAAATCTTTTCTAACTTCTCACCCTTTCAAATTTGATTTTCAAATCTTTTTCAATTAACCACTTAACTTTTTGTTTGATTTTAAAAGTTTACTATTTCAATCATATCTTTTACAAAATCACCTAACTACTTTTCTCTCTCTTATTTTCGAAAATCACTAACCTCTTTTTCAAAAAAATTTATTTTCATTAACTAATTGTTTTAAATTTTAATTTAATTTTATTTTCCTTCTTAAATTTCAAATTCTAATTAATAGTCAAAATAAAAACAAAAAATATTTTTATTTCATTTTGTTTTTAATTTTCGAATTCTTCCCCCTCTCATCTCTTTCTATTTATTTATTTATCTACTAACACCCCTCTTTTACTCAAAAATTTGAACCAACTCTTCTCCTCTGTGTTTGAATTCTTATCTTTTCCTTCTTCCATTCTTCTCTTCTTATACTCATATAAGGAATCTCTATACTGTGACATAGAGGATTCCATATTTTCTTTTCTGTTCTCTTCTTTTTCATATGAGCAGGAACAAGGATAAGAACATTCTTGTTGAAGCTGATCCTGAACCTGAAAGGACTCTGAAGAGGAAGCTAAGGGAAGCTAAAGCACAACTCTCTGGAAAAAATCTGACAGAAATTTTCGAAAAAGAAGGAGACATGGCCGAAAATAATAATAATGGTGGAGATGCAAGGAAGATGCTTGGTGACTTTACTGCACCAAATTCCAACTTACATGGAAGAAGCATCTCAATCCCTACCATTGGAGCAAACAATTTTGAGCTAAAGCCTCAATTAGTTTCTCTGATGCAATAGAATTGCAAGTTTCATGGAATTCCATCAGAAGATCCTTTTCAGTTCTTAACTGAATTCTTGCAAATCTGTGATACTGTTAAGACCAATGGGGTTGATCCCGAGGTCTACAGGCTTATGCTTTTCCCGTTTGCTGTAAGAGACAGAGCTAGAATATGGTTGGACTCTCAACCTAAAGATAGCCTGAACTCTTAGGATAAGCTGGTCACGGCTTTCTTAGCCAAGTTTTTTCCTCCTCAAAAGCTTAGCAAGCTTAGAGTGGATGTTCAAACCTTCAAATAGAAAGAAGGTGAATCCCTCTATGAAGCTTGGGAGAGATACAAGCAACTGACCAAAAAGTGTCCTTCTGACATGCTTTTAGAATGGACCATCCTGGATATATTCTATGATGGTCTGTCTGAATTATCAAAGATGTCATTGGACCATTCTGTAGGTGGATCCATTCACCTAAAGAAAACGCCTGCAGAAGCTCAGGAACTCATTGACATGGTTACAAATAACCAGTTCATGTACACTTCTGAAAGGAATCCTGTGAGTAATGGGACGCCTCAGAGGAAGGGAGTTCTTGAAATTGATACTCTGAATGCCATATTGGCTTAGAATAAAATATTGACTCAGCAAGTCAATATGATTTCTCAGAGTCTGAATGGATTGCAAGCTGCATCCAACAGTACTAAAGAAGCATCTTCTGAAGAAGAAGCTTATGATCATGAGAACCCTGCAATAGCAGAGGTGAATTACATGGGAGAACCCTATGGAAACACCTATAATCCCTCATGGAGAAATCATCCAAATTTCTCATGGAAGGATCAACAAAAGCCTCAACAAGGCTTTAATAATGGTGGAAGAAACAGGTTTAGCAATAGCAAGCCTTTTCCATCACCCTCTCAGCAACAGACAGAGAATTCTGAGCAGAATCCATCTAGCTTAGCAAATATAGTCTCTGATCTATCTAAGGCCACTCTAAGTTTCATGAATAAAACAAGGTCCTCTATTAGAAATTTGGAGGCCCAAGTGGGCCAGCTGAGTAAAAGAGTCACTGAAACTCCTCCTAGTACTCTCCCAAGCAATACAGAAGAGAATCCAAAAAGAGAGTGCAAGGCCATAACCTTACTTGGTGTGGCCGAACCCAGAGAGGAGGAGAAGGACGTGAATCCTAGTGAGGAAGACCTCCTGGGACGTTCACTGACCAATAAGGAGTTTTCCTTTGAGGAACCAAAGGAATCTGAGGCTCATCTAGAGACCATAAAGATTCCATTGAACCTCCTTTTACCATTCATGAGCTCTGATGACTATTCTTTCTCTGAAGAGGATGAAGACATCATTAAAGAGTAGGTTGCTAAATATCTAGGAGCCATCATGAAGTTGAATGCCAGTTTATTTGGTAATGATACTTGGGAGGATGAACCCCCCTTGTTCACCAATGAACTAAGTGCATTGATAAGGCAGACATTGCCTCAGAAGAAACCGGATCCCGGAAAGTTTTTTATACCTTGTACATAGGCACCATAACTTTTGAGAAGGCTCTGTGTGACCTTAGGTCAGGGATAAACCTCATGCCACTCTCTGTAATAGAGAAACTGGGAATCTATGAGGTATAAGCTGCAAGAATCTCACTAGAGATGACAGATAAATCAATGAAACAGGCTTATGGATTAGTAAAGGACTTGTTAGTGAAGGTTGAAGGCCTTTACATCCCTACTGATTTCATAATCCTAGACACTGGGAAGGATGAGGATGAATCCATCATCCTTGGAAGACCCTTCCTAGTCACAGCAAAAGCTGTGATTGATGTGGACAGAGGAGAGTTGGTCCTTCAACTGAATGAGGACTACCTTGTATTTAAGACTCAAGGTTCTCCTTTTGTAACCATGGAAAGGAAGTATGAAAAGCTTCTCTCACTGCAGAGTCAACCAAAGCCCCCACAGTCAAACTCTAAGTTTGGTGTTGGGAGGCCACAACCAAAATCTAAGTTTGGTGTTGAACCCCCATATTCAAACTCTAAGTTTGGTGTTGGGAGGTCCCAACAATGCTCTGAACATCTGTGAGGCTCCATGAGAGCTCACTGTCAAGCTATTGACATTAAAGAAGCGCTTGTTGGGAGGCAACCCAATGTTATTTAATTATATCTATTTATTTTCCATTGCTATTTTATGTTTTCTTTAGGTTGATGATCACGTGAAGTCACAAAAACTACTGAAAAATCAAAAATAGAATGAAAAATAGCATTAAAAATAGCTCACCCTGGAGGAAGAGTTTACTGCCGTTTAAACGCCAGTAAGAAGCATCAAACTGGCATTTAACGCCAGAAAGAAGCATCAAGCTGGCGTTAAACGCCAGAAACAAGCACCAGACTGGCGTTTAACGCCAGAACAGAGCATGGAATTGGCGTTAAATGCCAGGAACAAGCAGAAAGCTGGCGTTTAACGCCAGACATGCATTCTAAGGGCGTTTGCACGCCTAAATAGAGCAGGGATGTTAAGTCCTTGACCCCTCTGGATCTGTGGATCCCACAGAATCCCCACCTACCCCACCTCTTCTTCTCTCCTCTTCACACCTTTTCATACCTCTCTTCCCCAAATACCCTGCACCAATCACCTCCATACCTCTTCCCTAAATACCCTTAACCACTCACATCCATCCACTCTTCCCCATAAACCCCACCTACCTCCAAAATTCAAATTCTTTTCCCTCCCAAACCCAACCCTAATGGCCAAAACCTACCCTCCACCCCATCCCTATATAAACCCCTCAACACTACTCTATTTTCACACATTACAACCACCACTTCTCCCTCTTAGCCGAATACACCTTCTCCCTCCATATCCTCCATTTTCTTCTTCTTCTACTACTTCCTTTCTTCTTTTGCTCGGGGACGAGCAAACCTTTTAAGTTTGGTGTGGTAAAAGCATTGCTTTTTGTTTTTCCATAACCATTAATGGCACCTAAGGCCAGAGAAACCTCAAGAAAGAGGAAAGGGAAGACAATTGCTTCCACCTCTGAGTCATGGGAGATGGAGATATTCATCTCAAAGGTCCATCAAGACCACTTCTATGAAGTTATGGCCAAGAAAAAGGTGATCCCTGAGGTCCCTTTTAAGCTCAAAAAGAGCGAATATCCAGAGATCCGACAAGAGATTAGAAGAAGAGGATGGGAAGTTCTCTCTAATCCTATTCAACAAGTCGGGATCTTAATGGTTCAAGAGTTCTATGCAAACGCATGGATCACTAGGAACCATGATCAAAGTAGGAACCCGAATCCAAAGAATTGGCTTACAATGGTTCGGGAGAAATACTTAGATTTCAGTCCGGAAAATGTAAGGTTGGCATTCAACTTGCCAATGATGCAAGAAAACGCATGCCCCTACACTAGAAGGGTCAACTTTGATCAAAGGTTGGACTAAGTCCTCATGGACATATGTGTGGAAGGAGCTCAATGGAAAGTTGACTTAAGAGGCAAGCCGGTTCAATTGAGAAGACCGGACCTTAAGCCTGTAGCTAGAGGATGGTTGGAGTTCATCCAACGCTCAATTATTCCTACTAGCAACTGGTCTGAAGTTACTGTAGACCGGGCCATCATGATCCATAGTATCATGATTGGGGAGGAAGTGGAAGTTCATGAGATTATACCTCAAGAACTCTACAAGGTGGCTGACAAGTCATCCACTTTGGCAAGGTTAGCCTTTCCTCACCTCATTTGCCACCTCTGTAATTCGGCTGGAATTGACATAGAGGGAGATATCCTCATTGATGAGGACAAGCCCATCACTAAGAAAA
This sequence comes from Arachis ipaensis, assembly GCF_059453495.1. Lineage (NCBI taxonomy): Eukaryota > Viridiplantae > Streptophyta > Magnoliopsida > Fabales > Fabaceae > Arachis > Arachis ipaensis. The sequence continues at coordinate 67,957,577 of NC_142436.1, read as the reverse complement.
GGATGGAGCAAACAAGAGATCATGGACCTCAACAAGAGCATGAGGAAATTTCTCACCATGAAATCCCTGAGATGCCTCAAGGGATGCACTTCCCTCCACAAAACTATTGGGAGCAAATCAACATCTCCCTAGGAGAATTAAGTTCCAACATGGAACAACTAAGGATGGAACACCAAGAGCACTCCATCATTCTCCATGAGATTAGAGAAGATCAAAGAGCTATGAGGGAGGAGCAACAAAGACAAGGAAGAGACATAGAGGAGCTCAAGAGCACCATTGGTTCTTCAAGAAGAGGAAGACACCACCCTCACTAAGGTGGACCCGTTCCTTAATCTCCTTGTTCTTATTTTCTTGTTTTTCAGTTCTTGAGCCTTATGTTTTATTTATGTTTGTGTCTTTACTATATGATCATTAGTGTTTAAGTGTCTATGAGCTGTGAATGTCCTATGAATCCATCACCTCTCTTAATTGAAAAATGTTCTAAAAACAAAAGAACAAGAAGTACATGGTTTCGAATTCATCCTTGAAAAAAGTTTAATTATTTTGATGTGGTGACAATACTTTTTGTTTTCTAAATGAATGCTTGAACAGTGCATATGTCTTTTGAATTTGTTGTCTATGAATGTTAAAATTGTTGGCTCTTGAAAGAATGATGAAAAAGGAGAAATGTTATTTGATGATCTGAAAAATCATAAAAATGATTCTTGAAGCAAGAAAAAGCAGTGAATAGAAAAAAGCTTGCGGGAAAAAAAAAAGAGAGAAGGCGAAAAAAAAAGAAAGAAAAAGAAAAAAAAAGAAGCAAGCAGAAAAAGTCAATAGCCCTTAAAACCAAAAGGCAAGGGTAATAAAAAGGATCAAAGGCTTTGAGAATCAGTGGATAGGAGGGCCCAAAGGAATAAAATCCTGGCCTAAGCGGCTAAACCAAGCTGTCCCTAACCATGTGCTTGTGGCGTGAAGGTGTCAAGTGAAAAGCTTGAGACTGAGCGGTTAAAGTCGAGGTCCAAAGCAAAAACAGATTGTGCTTAAGAACCCTGGACACATCTAATTGGGGACTTTAGCAAAGCTGAGTCACAATCTGAAAAGGTTCACCCAATTATGTGTCTATGGCATTTATGTATCCGGTGGTAATACTGGAAAACAAAGTGCTTAGGGCCACGGCCAAGACTCATAAAGTAGCTGTGTTCAAGAATCAACATACTGAACTAGGAGAATCAATAACACTATCTGAATTCTGAGTTCCCATAGATGCCAATCATTCTGAACTTCAAAGGATAAAGTGAGATGCCAAAACTGTTCAAAGGCAAAAAGCTACTAGTCCCGCTCATCTAATTGGAGCTAAGTTTCATTGATATTTGGAATTTATAGTATATTCTCTTCTTTTTATCCTATTTGATTTTCAGTTGCTTGGGGATAAGCAACAATTTAAGTTTGGTATTGTGATGAGCGGATAATTTATACGCTTTTTAGCATTGTTTTTACATAGTTTTTAGTATGATTTGATTAGTTTTTAGTATATTTTTATTAGTTTTTAATTAAAAATCACATTTCTGGACTTTACTAGGAGTTTGTGTGTTTTTCTGTGATTTCAGGTATTTTCTGACTGAAATTGAAGGACTTGAGCAAAAATCTGATTCAGAAGCTGAAGAAGGACTGCAGATGCTGTTGGATTCTGACCTCCCTGCACTCAAAGTGGATTTTCTGGAGTTACAGAAACCCAAATGGCGCGCTCTCAATTGCATTGGAAAGTAGACATCTAGGGCTTTCCATACTTTTCCCAAGTTTAGATGACACAAACTAGCGTTTAACGCCAGATTTCTGCCCTATTCTGGCGTTAAACGCCAGAAACAAGTTGCAAAGCAGAGTTAAAAGCCAGAAACAAGCTACAAACTGGCGTTCAACTCCAAGGAAGACTTCTACACGTGAAAGCTTCAACGCTCAGCCCAAGCACACACCAAGTGGGCCCAGAAGTGGATTTCTGCATCATTTACTCATTTCTGTAAACCCTAGTAACTAGTTTAGTATAAATAGGACTTTTTACTATTGTATTTACATCTCTGGTTAGTCTTTGACTAATTTTATGTTCTGAGATCACGTTTAGGGGGCTGGCCATTTGGCCATGCCTGGACCTTGTTCTTATGTATTTTCAACGGTAGAGTTTCTACACACCATAGATTAAGGTGTGGAGCTCTGCTGTTCCTCATGAATTAATGCAAAGTACTATTGTTTTTCTATTCAACTCAAGCCTATTTCTTCTCTAAGATATTCATTCGCACATAAGAACATGATGAATTTGATGATTATGTGACGCTCATCACCATTCTCACTTATGAACGCGTGCCTGACAAACACTTCCGTTCTACATGAAAGCAAGCTTGAATGCATATCTCTTAGCCTCCTGATCTTCGATCAGGGTCTTTGTGGTATAGGCTAGAATTATTGGCGGCCATTCTTGAGATCCGAAAAGTCTAAACCTTATCTGTGGTATTTCGAGTAGGATCTGGGAAGGGATGGCTGTGACAAGCTTCAAACTCGCGAGTGCTGGGCGTAGTGATAGACGCAAAAGGATTACTGAATCCTATTCTAGCATGATCGAGAACCGACAGATGGTTAGTCGTGCGGTGACAGTGCATTTGGACCATTTTCACTGAGAGGACGAGATGTAGCCATTGACAACGGTGATGCCCAATATACAGCTTGCCATGGAAAGGAGTATGAATGATTGGATGAAAGCAGTAGGAAAGCAGAGGTTCAGAAGGAATAAAAGCATCTCCATACGCTTATCTGAAATTCTCACCAATGAATCACATAAGTATTTCTATCCTATTTTGTATTTTAATTATATTTTAATTATCAAATCTCCATAACCAATTGAATATGTCTGACTGAGATTTACAAGGTGACCATAGCTTGCTTCAAACCGACAATCTCCGTGGGATCGACCCTTACTCACGTAAGGTTTATTACTTGGACGACCCAGTGCACTTGCTGGTTAGTTGTGCGAAGTTGTGACAAAGAACTAAGATTATGAACGTGCGTATTAAGTTTTTGGCGCCGTTACCAAGGAATGAACAATCATGATTTCGTGCACTAATTACTCTCTCTATGATTGCAATCCTTGCTTTGTTTGATTCTATATATCCATTATTTTGTGTATGGATGCATTTACATGATTGAGGCCATCATTTCAATAGTCACTTTTATCTACAGTTGCTAACTAGTTTTGAGGCCATGATAAACCCTTTTTGTTCTTAAATTGAGCACACCAACACCCCTAAGCGAAAAACAAAGAACGTCCCTGGATTTGGATCCTTGATTAGCTTAGGCGAGTGAGAGTGTGTATCAGGTGAGTGAGGGTCGATCCCACGAGGATTGTTGGACTAAGCAACAATGGTTGATTAATTTACTTAGTTAGACAAGCAGAAAATGGTGTTTGAAGGTTCAAAAGCATTAACAGTAAATTCAGAATATTAATAAAGCAAGCAGTAAATTGAGGTGAATAATATACGGAGAAAACACTTAAGGTTTCAGAGATATCTATTTTCCTGATTGACTTTTCTTACTAACAATTTTAATCATGCAAGATTTAATTCATGGCAAACTATATGTGACTAAACCCTAATTCCTTAGACCTTTTTAGTCTCCTCTAAAATTCATCAACCGCCAATTCCTTGGTCACTTAATTCCAATTAGAGGGTGAAGCTTAATTCCTTGGTGACTAAATTAAAGGAACATTGAACCTGGAATGGAGAAGAAGTAAACCTAACCTAAGAGAAATCCTAAATCCTAAAACCTAGAAAAAGGAGAAAGCCTCTCTCTCTAGAAACTACATCTCAAAACCTAAAATTGTGAATTATGAGAAGTCCCCTTATTTATTTATTTAATTGGAAAATTTTTTTGGGGGTTTTTTTTTAATATAAAAGTAAACATAATATATCAATGCACATAGATTTTTAATTTTTCTGGTGTCACAAAAGTAGGTACCCAAATTCCTAATATTTTATCATAACGCATTCCCTATTGACCCATGTTCCCATAGTTTTTCCACACTTAGTTGATACACAATCTCTATCTTAAGCTAACCAAAGATTCAATTTGGGGTAATTAGTTTGTTTTTCCGCTTAAGGCTAGTGATGTGGTAAAATATAGAACAAATGGGATTAAAAGGCTCAAGGTGGCTAGCAAAGGTATTTGAAGGGGTAGGCTATTTGGGATAAGTGAGTTAATAACAAATGATGGCCTCAATCATATGCATGCATATACACACATTAAACATTGGACATATAAAGTGGAACAAAATAAAAATTACAATCATAGAGAAGAAAACACACAAGAATAAAATATCATGGTTAGATAATGTAACCATACAATTAGGCTCAAAAATCTCACTGGGTTGTGTGTTCTTTAGCTATAATTCATGTTCCAATTTACAGTCTTCAAATAAGTTTAACAAAAAAGTTTTAATTTAAATTAGTGAAATATTATAAAATAGAGTCTTGAAAAGAAATTTATTACTTTAACCAAGCAAACATACATGCAAACAGTTATTATCATGTAATATATTCTATCTAACAAAAGAAAAAAAAAACTAAGATGTTAGTGTTAAGAGAGAGATTACCTCCGGAAGTCAGGTACTGACCGACCTCCCCACACTTAAAGCTTGGCACCGTCCTCGATTATAACATAAGAACAGCGTTGTAAGTACAGTTCTTAACCCGCTAAAGTACACTTATCAATTTAGAAAGGGTGTCACAAAATTAGAATAAAAATACTGGGAGTATGAATCCCAGGTCATCTCCCAACGAGTTGACAAAAGGGTGCTATCTTATTAATCAGGAGTTTTCCGAGAATTATGAGAGTTGAATAACAAGAAATAAATAATTGTAAATTAACGCAATGAAAATTAAAAGAGATTTATATATTCAAAATAAAAAGCCTTGACTGGGGGAATGATTGATTGGAAGTTCTGTCCTTGTTGGAATTCTCTCAAGTGTAGTATTAAGAGGTTGTTGTTTTCACTTAGTTAACCCTTACTAAATAAAGGAAAGTCAAGTGATTGAGCTAACTCTTATTCGTAAATCCTAGTCCTCTCCCTTGGGAAGGTCTAACGTTAGTAAATAGAGAATTAGCCAACAACTTCCAATTTAACTAATCACTTGAGCATTTCAACTCTAGGATCTCCATTTAATCAATCCCCAAGTCAAGTTGGGAGTCTACTCCATTGACATGAAAATTACTTGCACAGAATTAAAAAGGGAATAAAAGGAAGACATGATAAACAATAATTGAAAACTAATTTAAAGTAAAAGTAATCCTTTGCATTAATAAATTCTAAAAAAACAATCCAATTGTAACTCTGAACAAAGATTAAGGATATGGAAGAGTAAGGGAATAAGAAAACAAACTAGAATAATAGCAACTTCAACGGAGGTAACGACTCTTCTCAATATCCAAAGCAAAAGCATAAAACTAAAAAATTATGAATGTGTAGAAAACCTAGAGGAAGAGTAATTTCTCTCTTAAATTCCAAACTAAAACTAAAACTACGCTAATGAGAATCTGTCTTGAGTCTCTACTCGATCCTTGGCTCTAGTCTGTGTTTCTGGGCCGGAAACTGGGTCCAAACTCAGCCCAAAATCGCCACCAGTATTTTTTGTGATTTCTGCAGATCGCGCATGTCAAGCGTACGCGTCAAGCACGCATACGCGTCGCTGGTCATCTTCGCGTGTCACGCGTACGCGTCAAGCACGCGCACGCGTCGTCTAGCAGAACTCCAATCCAAATGTACGCGTCAGGTACGCGCACGCACCGCTGTGAAAATCTCCAGATTGTGCGCACGCGTGAGCCATGCGTGCGCGTCGATGCTCGCTGGTTGTCTCCTTTATTTCTTATGCTCCTTCTATTTCTGCAAGCTTCCTCTCCATCCTCTAAGCCATTCCTACCTTATAAAGCCTGAAACACTGAACACACAGATCACGGCATCGAATGGTATAAAGGGGAATTAAAATACACAACTTAAAGGCTTAGGAAACAAGTTTTCAATCATAGAACAAAAGTAGGAAGGAATTGTAAAACCATGTAATTCGTATGAATAAGTGTGCAAAGACTTGATGAAACCACTCAATTGAGCAAAAGATAAACCATAAAATAGTGGTTTATCAAACTCCCCACACTTAAACATTAGCATGTCCTCATGCTCAGCTCAAGGAGATCAAAAGAATAAATAGGGAAAAGTAAGACTCATGAAATGCAACCTATGTATTAATGCAACTATATGCTAAGATGATTCTGTCTACTTGGTTAAAAATAAATAAGTTCTTCAAGACAAACATAAATCAAATATTACTAATTAAAATCATACAGTAAAGAAAAGTGTCCTTGTAAGAAGACAACTCATGAAAGCAGGGAACATAGAATCAAGCATTGAACCCTCACTGATAGTGTATATGCACTCTAATCACTCAAGTGTATAGGGTAATCACTCTACTCTTCTCTAGTCATGCTTTCTAAACTTTGTTCTTCACCTAACCAATCAACAAATATTTAATGTACCAATGCAAACATCATGAGGTCTTTTCAAGGTTGTAATGGGGCTAAGGTAAAGGTGAGGGTATATATATGGCTAAGTGAGCTATAAATTGAATCATTGACTAACCTAAGCTCTCGCCCATACACACACACTCTATATACTCTAAAACCATGCCTAGCTACCCAAAATTCCCACTTTTGCATCTCATACTCATGCATCAACTTTTCTTTAATTTTATCAGATATGCATTGATCTTAACATTGGGGTAATTTTGTCCCCTTATTTATTTATTTAATTGGAAAATTTTTTGGGTTTTTTTTAATTTTTTTTATATAAAAGTAAACATAACATATCAATGCACATGGATTTTTAATTTTTCTAGTCTCACATGAGTAGGTACCCAAATTCCTAATATTTTATCATAACGCATTCCCTATTGACCCATGTTTCCACAGTTTTCCCACACTTAGTTGATACACAATCTCTATCTTAAGCTAACCAAAGATTCAATTTGGAGTAATTAATTTGTTTTTCCGCTTAAGGCTAGTGATGTGGTAAAATATAGAACAAATGGGGATTAAAAGACTCAAGGTGGCTAGCAAAGGTATTTGAAGGGGTAGGCTATTTGGGATAAGTGAGTTAATAACAAATGATGGCCTCAATCATATGCATGCATATAAACACATTAAACATTGGACATATAGAGTGGAACAAAATAAAAATTACAATCATAGAGAAGAAAACACACAAGAATAAAATATCATGGTTAGATAATGTAACCATACAATTAGGCTAAAAAATCTCACTGGGTTGTGTGTTCTTTAGCTATAATTCATGTTCTAATTTACAGTCTTCAAACAAGTTTAACAAAAAAGTTTTAATTTAAATTAGTGAAATATTATAAAATAGAGTCTTGAAAAGAAATTTATTACTTTAACCAAGCAAACATACATGCAAATAGTTATTATCATGTAATCTATTCTATCTAACAAAAGAAAAAAAACTAAGATGTTTGTGTTAAGAGAGAGATTACCTCCGGAAGTCAGGTACTGACCGACCTCCCCACACTTAAAGCTTGGCATCGTCCTCGGTGCCATCAGTTAGGAACAAAGGGGGGCTTGTAACAGCATCTCCACCGTCGGAATTGTCATGGCTCCCGGTGCTGGTAGGTGAGGTGGAGTCCAGAGTGTCTGGTTCTTCTTCAGGTGGGTGGTTGCCAACAATCAGCTCCTTGAGGTATGTAAATTGGCGCTTGTTACGGCGCTCTATTCGCTTTGCCTGTCGGTCAAGCTGGTCCAACCTCTGAAGTATCTGTAGGAGCAGTTGATTTGTTGAAGGTGCTTGTGATGCGGAAGGAGAAGGAATATCTTCGGCCGGGTCTGAAATCCGACTAGTAGTGGCTGCTGGAGGTCTGATGTACTTCCCATTGGGGACAATCTGATCATCCCGCGGAAGTATGGTCTTGGTGTCCTGATGAGCGGATATTTTATACGCTTTTTGGGGTTAATTTCATATAGTTTTGAGTATGTTCTAGTTAGTTTTTAGTCTATTTTCATTAGTTTTTAGGAAAAATTCATATTTCTGGACTTTACTATGAGTTGTGTGTTTTTCTGTAATTTCAGGTATTTTTCTGGCTGAAATTGAAGGAGCTGAGCAAAAATCTGATTCAGGCTGAAAAAGGACTGCTGATGCTGTTGGATTCTGACCTCCCTGCACTCAAAGTGGATTTTCTGGAGATACAAAACTCGAAATGGCATGCTTCCAATTGCGTTGGAAAGTAGACATCCAGGGCTTTCCAGAAATATATAATAGTCTATACTTTGCACAAGGATAAATGACGTAAACTGGCGTTCAACGCCAGTTCTCTGCCCAATTCTGGCGTCCAGCGCCAGAAAAGGATCAAAAGCTGGAGTTGAACGCCCAAACTGGCACAAAAACTGGCGTTCAACTCCACAAATGGCCTCTGCACGTGACTTGCTTAAATCTCAGCCCCAGCACACACCAAGTGGGCCCCAGAAGTGGATCTCTGCATCATCCATCATAGTTTACTCATTTTTTGTAAACCTAGGCTACTAGTCTAGTATTTAAACAACTTTTAGAGACTTATTTTGCATCTCATGACATTTTAGATCTGAACTTTGTACTCTTTGACGACATGAGTCTCTAAACCCCATTGTTGGGGGTGTGGAGCTCTACTGTGTCTCGATGAATTAATGCAAGTATTTCTATTTTCCATTCAAACACGCTTGTTCCTATCTAAGATGTTCATTCGCGCTTAACTGTGATGGAGGTGATGATCTGTGACACTCATCACCTTCCTCAAATCATGAATGTGTGCCTGACAACCACCTCCGTTCTATATACGATTGAATGAGTATCTCTTAGATTCCTTAATCAGAATCTCCGTGGTATAAGCTAGAACTGATGGCGGCATTCATGAGAATCCGGAAAGTCTAAACCTTGTCTGTGGTATTCCGAGTAGGATTCAAGGATTGAATGACTGTGACGAGCTTCAAACTCCTGAAGGCTGGGCGTTAGTGACAGACGCAAAAGGATAGTAAATCCTATTCCAACCGGATCGAGAACCAACCGGTGATTAGCCGTGCTGTGACAGAGCGCGTGAGCGTAGTTTTCACTGGAAGGATGGAAGGTAGCCATTGACAACGGTGATCCACCAACACACAGCTTGCCATAGGAGGACGCGCGTGCGTGAACAAGAAGACAGAGGAAAGCAGAGATTCAGAAGACAAAGCATCTCCAAAACTCCAACATATTCTCCATTACTGCATAACAAGTAACCTTTAATCCATGCTCTCTTGTTTATTTGATATTCAACTGATAAACATAATTGACTTCCTGACTAAGATTTACAAGATAACCATAGATTGCTTCAAACCAACAATCTCCGTGGGATTCGACCCTTACTCACGTGAGGTATTACTTGGACGACCCAGTGCACTTGCTGGTCAGTGGTACGAGTTGTGAAAAGTGTGATTCACAATTCGTGCACCAAGTTTTTGGCGCCGTTGCCGGGGATTGTTCGTGTTTGAACAACTGACGGATTATTTTGTTGCTTAGATTAGGAAAATTTTTCTTTTTGGTTTAGAGTCTCTTATTATTGTTCTTGGTTAAAAATATCCTTCTTTAAAACAAGTGTTACATTTACTGCCCAATTGGCTAGAGCGTTAGTCTAAGTCCGTGGCAGTTTGGTACACTCTTTTTTAAAATCTTTTTCAAAAATAATATTTTCTCTATTAACTTTTGTGCCAAACTTTAAGTTTGGTGTTTTCCTGTTGATTTCCCTTGATTTTCGAAAATTTTGGTTTGGTTTTCTAAAAATTTTAAGTTTGGTGTTCCTTCTTCATGTTCTTGTGTTCTTGTGAGTCTTCAAAGTGTTCTTGAGTTTTCCTTGTGTCTTGATCTTAAAATTTTTAAAGTTTGGTGTTCCTTGGTGTTTTCTCTCCAAATTTTTCGAAAATAAGGAGCATTAGATCTAAAAATTTTAAATCTTGTGCTATCTTATTGTTTTTCTCTTTCCTCTTAAAAATAAAAAATATCTTTTCTCTCTATTTTAAAAACAAATTTTCGAAATATATTTCTAAAATTCAGATTTTTTTTTATTTTTTTTCAAAATTAAAAATTTTTTTTTAAAAAAATCATCATATCCTTTTCAAAACTTCCTAACCACTTTCTCTCTCCTCAGTTTTTCGAAAATCTTCACTCAATTTTTATTTACTTTATTTTAATTTATTTCATTTTCGAAATAAATATATAAATAAATAAATAAAAATATTTTTTCTATTTTACATCATCTCCCTTTCTCCATCATGGACCTAAGTGGAAATGAACAGTCCAGGAGGACTCTGGGGTCATATTCTAACCCCTCTACTGCTTCATATGGGAGTAGTATCTGCATACCCTCCATTGGAGTCAGTAGCTTTGAGTTGAATCCTCAGCTCATTATCATGGTGCAGCAAAGTTGCCAGTATTCCGGGCTTCCTACAGAGTTTCTGGCACAGTTTTTACAAATTGCTGACACAGTACATGATAAAGAAATAGATCAGGATGTCTACAGACTACTACTATTCCCATTTGCTGTAAAAGACCAAGCTAAGAGCTGGTTGAATAACCAACCTAAGGCCAGCATAAGGACATGGAAACAGTTGACAGAAAAATTCCTGAATCAATATTTTCCTCCAAAACGGATGACACAGCTAAGGCTGGACATCCAAGGCTTTAAACAAGGAGATAATGAATCTCTTTATGATGCCTGGGAGAGATACAGAGAGATGCTACGAAAATGCCCCTCTGAAATGTTTTCAGAGTGGGTTCAGTTAGACATCTTCTACTATGGGCTTGCAGAAGGAGCTCAGATGTCTCTAGATTACTCAGCTGGTGGATCTATCCACATGAGAAAGACAATTGCAGAGGCTCAAGAGCTCATTGATACAGTTGCCAGGAATCAGCATCTGTACCTAAGCAGCAACGCTTCCATGAATGAAGAGGTTAACACAGCAACTGCTGAGCTCAGTCCTGTAGAACAAGCTGCTGAATTCAATCAGCAATTGGACTTCCTAACAAGGCAGTTAGCCGAATTCAAAGATAGACTACAAGAGACAAGGATGGCTAATATACATATGGAAGAACAGTTTAAGCAAACAAAGCAGCAGCTGTCAAGGCAAATAACAGAAGAATGCCAAGCAGTTCAATTAAGAAGTGGGAAGACATTAAATATCTCACCTCAAGGCAGCAAAAAGTCAAGAAATGAGCAACCCACCAAAGATTCAGCTGAGGACAGTAAGAGCCCAGGAAAAAATAATTCTGGCGCTAAAACGCCAGAAAATTGGTGGAAGGCTGGCGCTGAACGCCCAGACCATGCCCACAACTGGCGTTCAACGCCAGAAACAAGGCAGGATTGGCGTTCAACACCAGAAATGGGCAAGAATCTGGCGTTGAACGCCCAAAATGGGCAGGATTCAGTGCTGAACGCCCAAAATAGGCACATTTCTGGCGTTCAGACGCCAGGAACAGACAGGGAGCTGGCGTCTAATGTCACTCCAGCTTCTGACTCTGGCACTCAATTGCCAGTGAGGGATCAGACACACACAAATGCTGATAACAACCCCTCTAAAAAGGCTTCTTCAACCACTTCTGTAGGCAATAAACCTGCAGCAGCTAAGGTTGAAGAATATAAAGCCAAGATACCTTATCCTCAAAAACTCCAGAAAGAGGAGCAGGATAAGCAATTTGCTCGCTTTGCAGATTATCTCAGGACTCTTGAAATAAAGATTCCATTTGCAGAGGCACTTGAGCAAATACCTTCTTATGCCAAGTTCATGAAAGAGATCTTGAGTCATAAGAAGGATTGGAGAGAAACAGAAAGAGTTCTCCTCACTGAAGAATGCAGTGCAGTCATTCTGAAGAGCTTTCCTGAAAAGCTTAAAGACCCTGGGAGTTTTCTGATACCATGCATATTAGAAGATAATTGTACCAAGACAGCTTTATGCGATCTTGGGGCAAGCATCAACCTAATACCTGCATCCACTGTCAGAAAGCTTGGCTTACTTGACGAAGTTAAACCAACCCGGATATGTCTCCAACTTGCTGATGGCTCCACTAAATACCCATCAGGCGTGATCGAAGACATGATAGTCAGAGTTAGGCCATTCGCCTTTCCCACTGACTTTGTTGTGCTGGAAATGGAGGAGCACAAGAGTGCTACTCTCATTCTAGGAAGACCCTTCCTAGCAACTGGACGATCCCTCATTGACGTCCAACAGGGGGAAATAACCCTGAGAGTCAATGATGATGAGTTCAAGTTGAACGCTGTCAAAGCCATGCAGCATCCAGACACATCAACAGACTGCATGAAAGTTGATCTTATTGACTTCTTGGTAGAAGAGATCAACATGGCTGAGAGTCTCGAATCAGAGTTGGAAGACATCTTTAAAGATGTTCAGCCTAATTTGGAGGATTCAGAGGACATGAAAGAGCCTCTGAAATTTCTTCTGAAAGAGGAAAAACCTCCTAAACCCGAGCTCAAGCCATTACCACCATCCTTGAAATATGCATTTCTAGGTGAAGGTGATACTTTTCCAGTGATCATAAGCTCTGCTTTAAATTCACAGGAAGAGGAAGCACTTATTCAAGTGCTAAGGACACACAAGACAGCTCTTGGGTGGTCCATAGGTGACCTTAAGGGCATAAGCCCAGCTAGATGCATGCACAAAATCCTATTGGAGGATGATGCCAAACCAGTGGTTCAACCACAGAGGCGGCTAAATCCAGCCATGAAGGAAGTGGTGCAGAAAGAGGTCACCAAATTACTAGAGGCTGGGATTATTTATCCTATTTCTGATAGCCCCTGGGTGAGCCCTGTCCAAGTCGTCCCAAAAAAGGGAGGCATGACAGTGATTCATAATGAAAAGAATGAATTAGTTCCTACGAGAATAGTTACAGGGTGGCGCATGTGTATTGACTACAGAAGGCTCAATACAGCCACCAGAAAGGATCATTTTCCTTTACCATTCATAGACCAGATGCTAGAAAGACTAGCAGGTCATGATTATTACTGCTTTTTGGATGGCTACTCAGGCTATAACCAGATTGCAGTAGATCCTCAGGATCAAGAGAAAACAGCATTCACATGTCCATCTGGAGTGTTTGCTTATAAAAGGATGCCATTTGGGCTATGTAATGCGCCTGCAACCTTCCAGAGATGCATGCTCTCTATTTTCTCTGATATGGTGGAAAAATTTCTGAAAGTCTTCATGGATGACTTCTCAGTATATGGAGACTCATTCAGCTCCTGTCTTGATCACCTGAAACTTGTTCTGAAAAGATGCCAAGAGACCAACCTAGTTTTAAACTGGGAAAAATGTCACTTCATGGTGACTGAGGGGATTGTCCTTGGGCATAAAATCTCAAACAAGGGAATAGAGGTAGATCAAGCAAAAATAGAGGTAATTGAAAAATTACCACCACCTGCCAATGTTAAGGCAATCAGAAGCTTTCTGGGGCATGCAGGATTCTATAGGAGGTTTATAAAGGATTTTTCAAAAATTGCAAAACCTCTAAGTAATCTGCTAGCTGCTGACACGCCATTTGTGTTTGACACAGAGTGCCTGCAAGCGTTTGAAACGCTGAAAGCTAAGCTGGTCACAGCACCAGTCATTTCTGCACCAGACTGGACGTTACCATTTGAGCTAATGTGTGATGCCAGTGATCACGCCATTGGTGCAGTATTGGGACAGAGGCATGACAAGCTTCTGCATGTCATTTATTATGCTAGTCATGTTTTAAATGATGCCCAGAAAAATTACACAACCACAGAAAAAGAATTACTTGCAGTGGTTTACGCCATTGACAAGTTCAGATCATACTTAGTAGGATCAAAAGTGATTGTGTATACTGATCATGCTGCTCTTAAATATCTACTCACAAAGCAGGATTCAAAACCCAGGCTCATCAGATGGGTGTTGCTTCTGCAAGAGTTTGATATAGAAATAAGAGACAGAAAAGGGACAGAGAACTAAGTGGCTGATCATCTGTCCCGGATAGAGCCAGTAGAAGGGACGCCCCTCCCCTCTCTTGAGATCTCTGAGACTTTTCCAGATGAGCATTTATTTGCCATTCAGGAAACACCATGGTTTGCCGATATTGCAAACTATAAAGCTGCAAGGTTCATACCCAAGGAGTACAACAGGATACAAAAGAATAAATTAATTACTGATGCAAAGTACTACTTGTGGGATGAACCCTATCTCTTTAAGAGATGTGCAGACGGAATAATTCGTAGGTGTGTGCCTAGAGAAGAAGCACAGAGGATCCTATGGCATTGCCATGGATCACAATATGGAGGCCATTTCGGAGGTGAGCGAACAGCCACCAAGGTCCTCCAATGTGGCTTCTATTGGCCCACACTCTATAAAGATTTCCGAGAGTTTGTACGTAACTGTGACAGTTGCCAAAGAGCTGGCAATCTGCCTCATGGTTACGCCATGCCTCAACAAGGAATCTTGGAGATTGAGTTGTTTGACGTATGGGGAATTGACTTCATGGGACCTTTCCCACCATCATACTCAAACACTTATATTCTGGTGGCAGTTGATTATATATCAAAATGGGTTGAGGCCATTGCCACACCCACCAATGATACTAAGACAGTGCTGAAGTTCCTCCAGAAACATATCTTTAGCAGATTTGGTGTCCCTAGAGTACTAATCAGTGATGGTGGCACTCACTTCTGTAATAAACAGCTTTACTCTTCCATGGTTCGGTATGGAATTCGCCATAAGGTGGCTACTCCATATCATCCACAAACTAATGGGCAAGCTGAAGTCTTTAACAGAGAATTAAAGAGAATCCTGGAACGGACAGTAAATACCCGTAGAAAGGATTGGGCACGGAGCTTGGATGATGCTCTGTGGGCTTACAGGACAGCATTCAAGACCCCTATAGGGACCTCTCCATACCAACTCGTGTATGGTAAGGCATGTCACCTGCCCGTGGAACTGGAACATAAGGCCTACTGGGCAACCAGATTCCTAAACTTTGATGCCAAACTAGCAGGAGAAAAACGATTGCTCCACCTAAATGAGCTAGAGGAATTCAGATTCACAGCTTTCGAAAATGCCAAGCTTTATAAAGAAAAATAAAAAAAGTGGCATGACAGAAAGCTGTCATCTAGAATCTTTGAACCAGGACAGAAGGTTCTGTTGTTTAACTCTAGACTCAGGCTATTCCCCGGGAAACTGAAATCCCGATGGAGGGGACCATACGTGATTACAAGTGTATCACCATATGGTTATGTGGAGCTTCAAGATATTGATTCTGATAAGAAGTTCATTGTCAATGGACAGAGAATCAAGCATTATCTTGAAGGCAATATTGAGCAAGAATGCTCAAGGCTGAAGCTAGATTAAAAGCTCAGCAAGGTCCAGCTAAAGACAATAAAGAAGCGCTTGTTGGGAGGCAACCCAATTTTTATTTATTTTCATGGTTTTTCATGTTTTATTAGGTTCATGATCATGTGGAGTCACAAAATAAATATCAAAAATTGAAAACGGAATCAAAAACAGCAGAAGAAAAATCACACCCTGGAGGAAGCACCTGTCTGGCGTTCAACGCCAGAACAGAGCATGGTTCTGGCGCTGAACGCCCAAAATGGGCAACATCCTGGCGCTGAACGCCCAGAACAAGCATGGTTCTGGCGTTCAACGCCAGAAATGGCTAGTAAATGGGCGTTGAACGCCCAAAATGGGCACCAACCTGGCGCTGAACGCCCAGAGTTGTGTGCAAGAGCATTTTGCATGCCTAAATTGGTGCAGGGATGTAAATGCCTTGACACCTCAAGATCTGTGGACCTCACAGGATCATTTCAAGATCTGTGGACCCCACAGGATCCCCACCTTCCCTCCTCATAATCCTAGTTTTTTTTCCACATCTTCTTCTTCATCTATTCCTTCTTCTTTTGCTCGAGGGTGAGCAACATTCTAAGTTTGGTGTGGTAAAACAATTATGTGAAGGATCTATAGCTCAGTGGTAGAACATGTGGCTGCAAATCAAGAGATCCCTGAGATACCTCAGGGGATGCACTTTCCTCCACATAATTATTGGAAGCAAATGAGGATAGAAATACCAAAAATCATTAGGAATCAAGCCACAAAGGCAAGGAAGAGACATAAAAGAGCTCAAGAACATCATTGGTTCCTCAAGAAGGAAATGCCATCATCACTAAGGTGGACTCGTTCCTTGTTCTTACTTTCTCTGTTTTTCGTTTTCTCTATGTTAAGTGCTTATCTATGTTTGTGTCTTCATTACATGATCATTAGTAGTAATTAGTATCTATTTTGATTTTATCTCCAATTAAGCTATAGTTTATTTTTCTCATCATCAGCAAACATGAATAAAGTAGTAGATCTTTTGAATAAGAGGCAATAAAATTTCGAGTTTTTAATAAGAAAAATTCTAATAAGTTAAATGTGGTGGCAATGCTTTCTGTCTTCTGAATGAATGCTTGAACAGTGCATATGTCTTTTGAATTTGTTGTTTAAGACTGTTAAATATGTTGGCTCTTGAAAGAATGATGAACATGAGACATGTTATTGATAATCTGAAAAATCATAAAAATGATTCTTGAAGCAAGAAAAAGCAGCAAAGAACAAAGCTTACAGAAAAAAAAAATTAGAAAGAAAAAGAAAAAGCAAGCAGAAAAAGCCAAAAGCTCTTAAAACCAAGAGGCAAGAGCAAAAAGCCAATAACCCTTAAAAACAAAAGGCAAGGGCAAATAAAAGGGATCCCAAGGCTTTGAGCATCAGTGGATAGGAGGGCCTAAAGGAATAAAATCCTGGTCTAAGCGGCTAAACCAAGCTGTCCCTAACCATGTGCTTGTGGCGTGAAGGTGTCAAGTGAAAACTTGAGACTGAGCGGTTAAAGTCAAGGTCCAAGGCAAAAAGAGAGTGTGCTTAAGAACTCTGGACACCTCTAATTGGGGACTTTAGCAAAGCTGAGTCACAATCTAAAAGGTTCACCCAATTATGTGTCTGTGGCATTTATGTATCCGGTGGTAATACTGGAAAACAAAGTGCTTAGGGCCACGGCCAAGACTCATAAAATAGCTGTGTTCAAGAATTATCACACTGAAATAGAAGAATCAATAACACTATCTGAATTCTAAGTTCCTATAGATGCCAATCACTCTGAGCTTCAATGGATAAAGCGAGATGCCAAAACTGTTCAGAAGCAAAAAGCTACTAGTCCCGCTCATCTAATTAGAATCTGAGATTCACTCAAAACCTCTGAGATATTATTGCTTCTCAACCTATTAGTCTTCTATTTTATTTGTTTAGTTGCTTGAGGACAAGCAACAATTTAAGTTTGGTGTTGTGATGAGCGGATATTTTATATGCTTTTTGGGGTTAATTTCATATAGTTTTGAGTATGTTCTAGTTAGTTTTTAGTCTATTTTCATTAGTTTTTAGGAAAAATTCATATTTCTGGACTTTACTATGAGTTGTGTGTTTTTCTGTAATTTCAGGTATTTTTCTGGCTGAAATTGAAGGAGCTGAGCAAAAATCTGATTCAGGCTGAAAAAGGACTGCTGATGCTGTTGGATTCTGACCTCCCTGCACTCAAAGTGGATTTTCTGGAATTACAGAACTCGAAATGGCATGCTTCCAATTTTGTTGGAAAGTAGACATCCAGGGCTTTCCAGCAATATATAATAGTCCATACTTTGCACAAGGATAGATGACGTAAACTGGCGTTCAACGCCAGTTCTCTGCCCAATTCTGGCGTCCAGCGCCAGAAAAGGATCAAAAGCTGGAGTTGAACGCCCAAACTGGCACAAAAACTAGCGTTCAACTCCACAAATGGCCTCTGTACGTGACTTGCTTAAATCTCAGCCCCAGCACACACCAATTGGGCCCCAGAAGTGGATCTCTGCATCATCCATCATAGTTTACTCATTTTTTGTAAACCTAGGCTACTAGTCTAGTATTTAAACAACTTTTAGAGACTTATTTTGCATCTCATGACATTTTAGATCTGAACTTTGTACTCTTTGACGACATGAGTCTCTAAACCCCATTGTTGGGGGTGAGGAGCTCTGCTGTGTCTCGATGAATTAATGCAAGTATTTCTGTTTTCCATTCAAACACGCTTGTTCCTATCTAAGATGTTCATTCGCGCTTAACTGTGATGGAGGTGATGATCTGTGACACTCATCACCTTCCTCAAATCATGAATGTGTGCCTGACAACCACCTCCGTTCTATATACGATTGAATGAGTATCTCTTAGATTCCTTAATCAGAATCTCCGTGGTATAAGCTAGAACTGATGGCGGCATTCATGAGAATCCGGAAAGTCTAAACCTTGTCTGTGGTATTCCAAGTAGGATTCAAGGATTGAATGAATGTGACGAGCTTCAAACTCCTGAAGGCTGGGCGTTAGTGACAGACGCAAAAGGATAGTAAATCCTATTCCAACCGGATCGAGAACCAACCGGTGATTAGCCGTGCTGTGACAGAGCGCGTGAGCGTAGTTTTCACTGGAAGGATGGAAGGTAGCCATTGACAACGGTGATCCACCAACACACAGCTTGCCATAGGAGGACGCGCGTGCGTGAACAAGAAGACAGAGGAAAGCAGAGATTCAGAAGACAAAGCATCTCCAAAACTCCAACATATTCTCCATTACTGCATAACAAGTAACCTTTAACCCATGCTCTCTTGTTTATTTGAAATTCAACTGATAAACATAATTGACTTCCTGACTAAGATTTACAAGATAACCATAGATTGCTTCAAACCAACAATCTCCGTGGGATTCGACCCTTACTCACGTGAGGTATTACTTGGACAACCCAGTGCACTTGCTGGTCAGTGGTACGAGTTGTGAAAAGTGTGATTCACAATTCGTGCACCATGTCCCTGGCTCTGTAGGAGACTCCGGCTGCCGAGACTAGATCTGAGACCAAGGCGGGAAAGGGTAGGTTGCCCGTAATCTGGACGTGTCCCATGGCGTGCCGGAGGTGTCTTGGTAAGTTGAGAGGCTGGTCTGTAAGGATACACCAGAGGAGGACAGCCATATCTGCAGTGAAGGAGGACTCATGAGTGCTTGGAAAGACGTAGTGGGACATAATCTGTGCCCACACTCGAGCCTCCAAGGTGAGTGCTGAAGCCAATATTCCTTTAGGTCGGGATCGATGGTATCCATAGATTCATCTACTGCCAAGTTGTGCTATAACTCTTAGGACGTCGTCCCAGTCAAATTGGTATGTCTGGCGCTTGACAGAGGCTTCTTGTTATACGTCCAATCCTTCTGGGACAGGAGGGAGATCTAAAGCTCGCTGAATGGCCCCTTCAGAGATAGGGACTTGCTTCTGACGGACATAGACAGACTGCAGGGTTGGCATGTAAAAATTAGAGTAGAATTCAACTACCCATGAAAGGTTAACCTGCCGTGGCTGTCTCCGTAAGAATATCCATTGTCTGCACTCAATGCAAGGCTCTACAAACTCAATAATGTGGGTAGGGAGGATGAGTAGGTGCTCATTGTTGTAGTTCTGCTAAGCCAGAATGGGGAACATCTGCTCACAGTAGCGGTTAGTGAACCATTCAGTGTCCCTTGCTGGAAAAGCTTTCTCTGTTTCATCGACCTTGATGATCCTCTTGACTCGCTTTGTGGATGGCTTGACTGATGTTGAGGATTGTTCCGCAGCTAGTGCTCTTTTTGTTCCTTTCCTTGCCTGTGGTTTGGAAGCAGCTTTCTCTTTACCCTTCTTGGTGGCCATCATGAAAAGGGAAAAGGAAAGTAACATATAAAGGCAATGGTTAAAGCAAGGAGGAGGACAGTACAAGTGATAATCAATGCCAAGGTAAAGAAGGATGTTGTTAACACATGGTTGCGACTACATGTGATCAGTTCATCAATGGAAATATAGCAAGTGCATATCATGGCAAGTAGATGCAAGATGTTTATTAGCATGCCGGCAAAGGTATGAGTAGCATAGATCAAGCATCAATAGCTAAAATGTATTATCACTCGTAACAAACTAACAATCACGTTTGTATTGATAATTATATTCAATTATTAAAATATTGAAAGGGTTTTGTGAAAAACAGGCATTAGAGTAGAAGGATAGAATAATTAAAATGCACAATGCCATACGGGCTTTTTCACAAATACTTAGTATGCATGGTAAATATGTTATTGAAAGTATTAAATTTGAGTATGCAAGCAACCCCAAAAATAATTTGTGATAATTGTCAAACAACTCCTTAATAATCCACAAGTGGTGCGGATTTTCTAACCACAAACTAACTGGCAAGTGCACCGGGTCGTACCAAGTAATACCTTACGTGAGTAAAGGTCGATCCCACGAGGATTGATAGATTAAGCAACAATAGTGTTTGATAGGATTAGTTAGACAACAGAAAAGAGTGTTTTGGTATTCAAAAAGCATTAAACAGTAAATTAAGAATTTCAGAAAGCAAGCAGCAAATGAGTTGTGAAATATATACGGGAAAACAGTTAAGGCTTCAGAGTTATCAATTTTCTGGATTGACTTTTCTTAATAACTAATTTTAATCATGTAAGATTTAATTCATGGCAAACTATTTGTGACTAGACCCTAATTCCTTAGACCTTCCTAGTCTCCTTTAAAATTTATCAACTGCCAATTCCTTGGTCAATTAATTCCAATTAGAGGGTGATGATCAAATTCTAGTTTATATGCCACAAGAATCCTAATTATCCAAAAATAAAGGGATTATATGTCACATATCCCATTAAATACAAACACTTAGAAATTCAGGATAATATGTTTTCAAGCTATTGTTCAAGTAAAGAGCTTTTCCAAGTTATACAAGAACTCAATTAGAACATGGGTCATACTTCCGTTCCACCCAAATTCATAAAATGAAGAATGAAAACAATTATTGAAATATAAATCAAAACATGAATTAAAAATAGAAAAATAATGGTATCATTCCATACAATAGACAGAGCTCATAACCTTAACAGTAGAGGTTTAGTTACTCATGGTTCAGAAAGAAAATAAGGATTCAGGTAAAAATGTACTTAGTTTTCCTCCCTGGGATTAGGTAAAATTTTCCCTTTTATAACTAATCCTAATAAATTTAAAATCTAATTTTTTAAAATTAAAATAATATCTTTTTCTAAAATCAGATTTTGAATTTAAATTTGAATTAATTAACAAGTCTTCAGCTGATGGGTGGGGACCACTTGCTTTGTCCATTCTGTAGCTTCTAATCTGTGTTTTCTGGGCTAGAAACTGGGTCAAAACAGCCCAGAAATCGCCCCCAGCATTTTTCTGCGTTTTCTGCATGTGGCGCATGTCAAGCGTACGCGTCAGTCACGCGTACGCGTCAGTCACGCGTATGCATCGATGGTCTTTTTTGCGAGTCACGCGGACGCGTCGCTTTGCAAATCTTCAAATCACGCATACGCGTCAGTCATGCGCACGCGTCGCCATGGAAAGCTCCAAAATCACGAGTACCCGTCATTCACGCGTACGCGTCGCTCCTCGCTGCCATCTCCTTTGATTCTTGTGCTGCAGAAACTCCATCAATTTCTGCCGAATGCTACCTAAAATAAGTAAAATTGAAAAAGACTCAAAGTAGCATCTATATTGGCTAAAAGATAATTAATTCTTTATTAAACTCAACAAATTAGATGCAAATTCACTAGAAAAAGATAGAAAAGATACTCACGCATCAACAAGCAATTATAGAAGTAAACAATCACCCAATTAGATTTGTAACACCAAGTAAAATAATGCAAAAATAAATAAATAATAAGAAGAGAGGAAAGAAAATAGAAAGAAAGAACCTTGAGAAGAAGGTGACGAAGAGAGGTAATGGAGAATGTGAGGTAAAGAAAATATAATGGAAGGGGGAAGAAGAAGAAAAGAGTAAAGAAAGAAAGAAGGAGAAAAAGACTGGAGAATAAAGAAGAAAGAAGAGAAAGAAAGAAGAAAGAAGAAAGGAATTAGGATTGGAAAAGAAAAGATAAGAAAAGTGGCGGCGCAGGGATCTGGTGGTGTTGCGTGAGTGACGCACATGCGTACTCCATGCGTACACGTGGGTCGCGCAAATTGGAAGGCGACGCGTAGGCGTATGTCACGCGTACGCGTGACTGTGCTTGTGCTACTCGCGCGAAGGCAGCCTTACGCGCGCACAACTTTCTGTTCGTCTTGGGATGTGTGCCAAAATGGTATACGACGCGTACACGTGAGTGTGCAGAATTGAAAATGACGGGCACGCGTCAGGGACGCGTACGCGTGAGTGACTTAGTGCCTTGGGCACAGTTCCCGCACGAGGCCATCACAACCTTCGGCCTGACACCTTTTTACGTCGATTTTCCTATGTTACACTGTGCTTCATTGACGCGTACGCGTGAGGTGCCAAATATTCAAATGACACGCACGCGTGAGGGACGCATGCGCGTGGTGATGCTTGTGCGATTGGCACACTTTCTGCATTGCTCCCACGCAACTTTCTGCCACATTTTTTTATGCAGAATGCAGATGCAAATGCAGACTATATGCAGAAATCATGAGAAAAGTCACTAAATGAAACTAAGAAGAGAGAAAAGAACGATCATACTATGGTGGGTTGTCTCCCACCTAGCACTTTGCTTTAACGTCCTTAAGTTGGACGGTCCACAAGCTCAATCTGCTTCTGTTGGTGGATCTTCCAATAGGAAGACCTCTAGCTCTTTGTGTTCCTTCATCTTCTCACCATGATAAAGCTTTAAGCGATATCCATTAACCTTGATGAAATTGGAACTTGAAGGATGACTCAGGTGGAAGACTCCATATGGCTCTGCTTTCTCCACTCTGTAGGGACCTTCCCATCTGGATCTCAGTTTTCCTGGCATGAGTCTCAGCCTGGAGTTGTAAAGGAGAACCAGATCTCCTGGTCTGAACTCTCTTCTCTTGATATGCTTGTCATGCATAGCCTTCACCTTCTCTTTGTATAATTTGGAGTTGTCATATGCTTCGAGTCGAAGGGTCTCCAGTTCTGTCAGTTGCAGCTTCCTTTCAGCACTAGCTTTCTCAAATCCCATGTTGCATTCTCGCACAGCCCAGAAAGCCTTGTGTTCTACCTCCATCGGAAGGTGGCAAGCCTTTCCATACACTAAGCAGAAGGGACTCATCCCAATGGATGTCTTGTACGCTGTTCGATACGCCCAAAGCGCATCAACAAGTCTGGTGCTCCAGTCCTTCCTATGAGGCTTTACTATCTTCTCCAGAATGCGCTTTATTTCTCTGTTACACACCTCTGCTTGCCCATTGGTCTTGGAATGGTAAGCTGTTGCCACCTTGTGAACGATCCCATGCTTCTTCAGTAGTCCTGCTAGTATCCTGTTACAAAAGTGAGTGCCTTGATCACTCACGATTGCTCGTGGTGATCCAAAGCGACAGATAATATGGTTTTTAACAAAGGAGATAACAGTGTTAGCATCATCAGTGCAGGTAGGAATTGCTTCTACCCATTTAGAAACATAATCTATAGCTAACAGTATATAAAGATAACCACTAGAGTTTGGAAATAGACCCATGAAGTCAATGCCCCAAACATAAAAAATTTCACAGAAAAGCATAATCTGTTGGGACATCTCATCCCTCTTGGATATATTACCAAAACTTTGGCATGGAGGACAAGATTTACAAAAGCTGTTGATTCGCGCTTGGCATGCGTCCGCGCCACCCATGCGATCGTGTGGATGCCAGTTTCTTTAGAAACTCCGTTTTGTGCTTTCCTTCCATTTTTGTATGTTTCCTTTCCATCCTTTAAGTCATTTCTGCCTTAGAAGATCTGAAACTACTCAACACACTAGTCACAACATCGAATGGAATTAAAGGTAATTAAAATAATTAGTTTTAAAGCATAGGAAACATGTTTTTCACATACATCACATAATGAGGAAGGGAAAGTAAAACTATGCAATTAATATGAATAAGTGGGTGAAGGATAGAATAAATCACTCAAACTAAGCATAAAATATATCATAAAATATGGGTTTATCAACATCCCCACACTTAAACAATAGCATGTCCTCATGCTAAATCCAAGGTGAAAAGTAAGGTTAAAGTGATGGAATGTCATGTAATGCAATCTAATCTAAATGCAACTACCTAAATGAATGATGCATCATGCAATTCTAATTTTTATTCACTTGTATATAAAACTTGCATGTAGTTAAATTAATTCACATTCTCAAGGAGTCATGTATATATATAGCCAAACGTTAGATAGTGATAAAGTGCCTTTACAATTGAAATGGGAGAGAAAAGCATTTTATAAACTTTGCAAGACAATTAATAATTTAAACAGAGATAAATGTTAATGAGCTATTAAACCCTCACTGGATTTTGTGTTTACTCTCTAATCACTCAGTGTTTATTGGGTTAATCACTCTATTCTTCTTTTTTATTCTTACTTTCTATAACTTTGTTCTTCATCTAACCAATCAACAATCATAGAATATAGTCATACCAAAAATCATGAGGTCTTTAAGTAAGGTTGTAATGGGGCCAAGGTAAAGGTAAGGGTATATGTATAAGGCTGAGTGAGCTAATAAGTGAATCCTTAATTAGACTAAGATCTCACCTAACATACATACTTTCTAAATCAAAGCTTCTTTAGCTATTTTCCATATTTTCTCACTTTTGATGTTACATGCTCATATCTCAATGTTTATTTTTATCCTATGTGCATTACTTTATTTCACAATTGGGGAATTCTTTTTGTGTCCCCTTTATTCAAATACTGAAGAATAAAATCTTCTCTTTTTTTTATTGCACATGGTAATTCAATTATTTTGATTTCACATGAGCATGCTTCCCAAAAATTCTTATTTTGAATTATTTTAATTCTTTTCTACCCTTTTGTTTTTATCATCCATGTTCCCAATAGGTTTTTCCACATTTAAACTATACATAATTTTCTATCTTAAGCTAACCAAGGATTCAACTTGGGATTTTATTTTGTTTTTCTGCTTAAGGCTAGTAATGTGGCTAATAGAATAAAAGGGGATTTAAAGGCTCAAGGGGGCTAACAAGAGTGATGTAAAGGGTAGGCTATTTTGGGATAGGTGAGCTAAAATCAAATAATGGCCTCAATCACTCTCTTGGTATGTATTTCTAATCTATAATTGGACATATAGATTAAAACAAAGTAAAGAATACCAGAATATAAAAGAAGGGCAGAACACACAGGAATAAAAATTATGGTTTGAATGTAACCATAAAATTAAGCTCAAAACTCACAGGCTATGTGTTCTCTAGCTCAAAAATCATTTATCAATTATGTATGTCATGCAGGTTTAGTTAAAAATTCCCATTATTCTCAATGTAAAACTTAAGGTGGCTTTAAAGTTCTAGTGTTTCTCCTTGATGAAATGTTGTTAACTAACTAACATGTAATGCTATATGTACAAAGTGTGTGGATTGTTTTGATTCTATTAAAGTCTCTAGTTTACCTCCTTTTTCTTTTCAATCTATTCCAAGTTATCTTATGCTAAAAAAGGGTAAACTATACTAATCAATCCACAATTTCTATAACTAATAAGTTAGAATTACAACTAAACTGAGTGGCTAAAATATGAACTAAAAATGTAAAATGCAGAAATAGAGTATAAATACATGAAAATAGCAATGTATAAGTACTGCAAAATAGAAATAAAAAGAAAAATACAGAAAAATAGCAAAATAAATAAAAAGAGTATGTAGTGGTTCACCAAAAAAAAGAACGCCAGAGATGGCAACCTCCCCACACTTAAAATGTAGCATCGTCCCTCATGCTCAGTCAAGCAAGGTGTGAAGGGGTGTTATCACTGGAAGGACGGGTAGCTGGGGTCTCTGAGGTGGTGATCTGAGGGTCTGACTGCTGTGGAGGAGGTGCTGACTGAAGAGGGATCTCAGGGTCTACAGCCTGAATCTGAGGCGGAGCCTCCTGATGGTGTGCTGCCTGCTGGGTGCCTGCCTGCTCTGCCTCGCTCTGTGGATGGGTCTCTGTCTCGGGATCATCCGCCTCCTCCTCAGATGCCTCGGATGGTGTGTCAGGCTCGGAGGGGATGTCGCCAGATCGTATCATCAGCTTCAGGTGCTCATAGCGTTGCCATCTGGTCAAGCCGTCGAAACAGATGGTGCACTAGATGATAGATGGGCTCTGGGGCAGGTGGAGGTGCAGTGGTGGTGGCAGGTGTAGCTGTAGAGGAAGAGGGGCCGGCAGATGGTGTGACAGTGTCACCAGGAGCAGTGAGGAATGGAGGTCTGTAGCCCAAGGCCAGAAAGTTCCTGTTGTGCGGGATAATCTTCTTGCATTCTGCAGCAGGTGGCCTCTCATCAGCATCCTCCCAAGGCACGTCAGCTCGACGGCCTAGCTGTGTGATCAAATATGGAAAGAGAAGAGTGCCTCGGACGTGGACCCTGGCCATGTAGAACCGGATAAAGCGTGGCAGGTACAGGTCCTTACCCTCCATCACACACCATAGGAGGGTGATCATAGTGGCTGGTATCTCAGTCTCGTGAGTACTCGGCCTAATGAAGTTGCTAAGTATCTGATGCCATAGCCGAGCCTCATCATTCAGGTAAATGCGCTTGATTCCCTTTGGCATGGTGGTGTTCTGACCCATAATCCAAGGAACGGTTGGGTCAAGGGCTATCCAGGCCTTTACTGCATCCCAATCAAATCGCATAAAGTGCATGTCTTCCTCAGCTTTCTAATAACCATCTAGCTGATCAGTCTTAGGCAGAAGCTTTAAAACATCCTCAATGGCCTCTTCAGTAACCAGAATCTGCTTCCCTCTGAGGTTCACTGCATCTAGGGAAGTCTTGAAGTAATTGCAGTAGAATTCTCTAACCCAAGATGCATTGACCTCAGTCAGAGGTCTCTCCAGGAAGAACCAGCCTCTTTGTTTGATCTGGTCAGAGGTGTATTGCTGGAGTTCTTCTGGGATCTTCAGAGTCCTCTCCAGGTATAGGTTCCTGGAGGTTGCAAACACCGGATACCTTAGCTCACAGTATCGGTTTGCAAACTTTACTGGATCAGTAGCAGGGATTAGCTGGTCGGCCTTCTCCTGCGGGGTAAAATTTTTCTCCCACAAGGAGGCATCATGCATGAGATCAATGATAGACATAGAGGCTTCTCCTCTTTTTCGTTTGCCAGTTATTGCCTTTTCTTTCCCTTTTCTGTGGAAGTCCGACATCCTGAAAAATAGAATTCAAGGATACAATAAAAACAGGAAAACAAGGAGGCAGTTAACAAGAGAAGCACATAGTGGCAGAGGAGTAGGAGAGTAATGAATATGAGCTAAGTAAAAGTGCATTAAGGATTGAATAGGAGTTAAAAGTTCGAAAAGAAGAATTTACAATCCAAAATGGAATAGAATTCATGTGAAATAGAAAAATAAACATCATGCCTTGGTTAGAATATTAAGAGAAAGTGAAAAAAAATCATAAAAAAAGTTTTTGAAAGGTTAGGTTGGTCAGAATTGAAAAAGAGTTTAGGAGGTGAAAATTAGTGAGTTAGTAGAAGTGGGTTAAAGTAAGTGGCATAATGAAAATATTCCAAGTAACAAGTATTCACAGTTAGAAACGATAAATAACTCATATCCAAACAAGTAAAACAGTTTGATGATGATTCAAATAGATACAGAGAAAGCAGAAATTTGGAATCAAACATCAAAAATGCAGTGTAAGAACCAGGAAATAAAAAAGGATAAGAAAACTTGCCCGGGCATTCATGAATGGTTTGGTTAAAGCAGAGTAAAACAGATTTCAAAATGGCAAAACCAAAACATGAATGGAAACATTTTACAGAAATTTGGGCAGCATTCCGACTAAAATTGGATTGTCCCGGAAAATAAACAGCAGGCAAATAGTTCATATGAATCAAAATTAGAGCTGTACTTACATATAAGGAATATAAACATGAAAATTCATAGTAAAGAGCAGCATGAAACAAGAAATTATATCATATGAAGAAAATTAACAGCACAGCATCAGCAGAATTGCGAAAATAAAGAAACAAGAAACAAGAACAGTGCAATTAAACAGACCTAAATCCACTAACCACATCCTAGGCTACCTAACATCCTAAAATCCACTACAACATGCATATCTAACTAGCCTAAAGATGAACAATAATAGAGAAGAAAAATAGGAACCAACGACGAAAGGATAAAAGGGTGGCATTCGGCGAAACCTGGTAGGCGAACTAGGGAGAATGGGCAAAAAGGTGGCTGGGGGTGGTGGTGACAGCGTCTGGCGCGGCGGAGAAGGGCGGCGCGGCAGCGGTGATACTGTTCGGAGGGGCAGGGAGGGAAATGAGGGGTAATGGGGGTAGGGGAGAGGGGAAGGGGTGGGTGGCGGATGGGGGGGCGCGGCTGGGTTGGGCCGGCGGCGGTGGGTGGTGGTCGTGGAAGGGGGCAGTGGCGTTGGAGGGAGGGAGGAGAAGGAAGAAGAAGAAAGAAGGGGGAAGGAGGAAGGGGGGTGGGTGGCAGCGGGCTCTGGGTGGTCGGCGGTGGTCGGCGGTGGCGTGGTGGTGGCTGGGTGGTGATGGTTGGATTGGAGGAGAAGAGAGGGAGAAGAAAGGTTTGGCGGGGGCGCGACTGGTAGGGTTCGCATGGCTGGGGGTTATAAATTTGAATCCACGCAGCCGCGTAGGGGACGCGGTCGCGTGGCTAGAGCCAAAAATGGTGTGACGCGATCGCGTAAATGACGCGATCGCGTGGAGGGAAAAAAGAGTAAATGACGCGATCGCCTGGGGCATGTGATCGCGTCACTGGACTTTGTGCTAAACGCACAAATCCAGCGTCATTTCAGCGCAACTCTCTATCTCCTTTTAGGGTGTGGTGCAATCCATGCGACGCGATCGCGTCGCTCACGCGATCGCGTGTGTCAATTGTGCGAAACGCACAATGGCCGCACGATTCCAGCCTAACTTTCTGGACGTTGGATCTTTATGCCGATCTCCAGGTCACGCGGCCGCGTGGATGACGCGGTCGCATGGGTAATGTTTTACGCCATTTGACGCGATCGCATGGATGATGCGGTCGCGTGGAGCACCTTCTCTCTTTTTTTTATGCAGTATGCAGAATGCAATGATTAATATGAATGCGATGCAAAATTCCAGGTTCAATATTATAAAATAAAATAACACTTGAAAACAAACAAAATGAAATAAGAATTGAAAAATGAATGATCATACCATGGTGGGTTGTCTCCCACCTAGCACTTTTAGTTAAAGTCCTTAAGTTGGACATTGGAGGAGCTTCCTGTTATGGCGGCTTATGCTTAAATTCATCCAGAAATCTCCGCCAATGCTTGGAATGCTAATAGCCTCCGTGGTCCTAAACTAGGCACATGAAGCTTCTGGGCAGCTTCAAACAGATTCTCAGACTCCCGGGGTGACGAATGTTAGCATAGATTCCAGGATCCCAAACTTTGCTTTTAAATCCGCCTTCGTCTTGATCTATACTTTTCCATCTGGGTGGTTTAGAGATTAGATTCTCACCAGGATAACCAAACGTTTTCCGAGATCCATCCGGTTGATCATGATGCCAATCCGTGCACTTCAAGTTGAAGCGTGGAACCTTATCGAACCTTGTGCACCAGCTCTGAGTACGAGCCATTTCCCTTTTACTCTTAAAGCCACAGAGAGCTCTAAGCTGGCCATCTGTTTCAAGCAAACCATATTCAAGTGGAAAAATACAGTTAAAAATTAAGGATTGTACCCACTTGAAGCTTGTATTGGGTGGTAATGGCCTTGGGGTAGGTGGTTCCAGTGGTTCTGTGAGTTCTACTCCCTTGTGCTCTTCTGTGAAATTCTCCACTTCTTTGGAGAATTCTTTAAATGTAACATCGTCCTGATCAAAGCCATCTATGTTTTCCTCATCACTTGAGTCATAAATGGGCGGTTTAGAGAAATCTACCTCCGCGTCATCTTCATATTCATCTGGGAAAGAGTCTTCAATCTCAGAGAATTCACTTGCGGATGCAAGTTCATTATCATCATCAAGGAAACTTGCTTCTGGAATTATCCTGTCTAGTTCTTCATAAAAGCTTAACTTTGGAGGTTGTGCACTATCCTCCTTAGCATCAATTGTAACATCTTTGACAGAATTCTCTGCAACTCTGGATTCCCATGGGGTTCAGCGTCTCCTAAGTCTTCAACCAACTCTTTTTCTTGTACAGTGACAGCTTCCTCTACTTGTTCTAGTACGAAGTCAGGCTCTGTCATGTCCACTGGAGTCTCTAGTATCTCCTTCATGCTACGCTCTTCATTAGATTGTCCACATGGTGTTGTGAGAGGTCCTTGAATGTTCGAACGTCTGGCAAAATTGATATGCTACGATTTAGGAAATTGCACGATCGGCAAAATTCCTTCCGGCAAGTGCACCGGTTATCGTCAAGTAAAAACTCACAAAAGAGTGAGGTCGAATCCCACAAGGATTGGTTGAGTGAGCAATTCGGATTAGAAGTATGTTCTAGTTGAGCGGAATCAAGATTTAGATGAGAATTGCGGAATGTAAAATTTGCATGAATTAAAGAGCGAGAAGCTAAATTGCTGAAATTAAAAGGGATGGGGGTGATTGTATGAATTTAATTGCAGAATGTAAAGAGAAAGTGGTAAATCAGAAATGGGGAGTTCATTGGGTATTAGGAGATATTGAGATCTCCGAATCACAACAAGTTTATCCCTTCCTCAACCAATGCATTCATTGAATTTTGCTTGGCAATCTTATATGATTGGATCCCAATCCCTTGGCTCACCAATTCTCTCTAAAAACAAACAAATTCCCAATCCCTTGGTTTAAATGTTCATAAGAAGAGATGATGCTCGATCACTGATTATACCACACAGTTTCATGAACCACAATTTGGTAGGATTACATGTCACAATATCCATCCAAACCCCAATCCAATTCACTGTGAGAAAGCTTCTCTAGCATGAATCCTCCATTCCTTTCCCAAGGTTCCGAAGGATTCCAATTATGGGTAGTTTCTTTCCCAAGACAACTACCCAATGGAATTAGATCGAGAAGCTTTCTAACAAAATTCAAGAGAAAAGATTGAAGAAGAAGATAAAACTATTATTGATTCATTGAATTACAATAGAGCTCCCTAACCCAATGAAAGGGGTTTAGTGAGTCATAGCTCTGAATTCAATTACAAAACTAAAAGAAAATGATCCAAAGTTCTCTCTGTGTCCAAACTTCCCCCTCAGGGGCTGGATTCCCCCTCAATCCCCCCGTGTCTCAAATGCAGAAACTAAGGCCTTTAAATAGGCTCCCTAAATTACAAAATGAAAATGAAATTCAAAGCAAATTACAATCAAATGAAAATAAACTATTCTAGATGATTCTTGTGGCCTTGATTTGGTGTTGTTGATGGGCCTTGCTTGCTTGAAGGGTAGAGTGACATAATTGATCCAAAAAGGATAATGATCCATTAAACTACACTCAAACGTTGCACCCCCCTTTCTTGAGTCGTCACTTTGTTCTCTTGTCAACCTTGCCAATTTGATGCCAAATATAGACTATTATACCTCGTTGGAAAGCTATGGATGTCAGCTTTCTAACGCAACTGGAAGCACCTCATTTGGAGTTCTACAACTCGAGTTATACTCCATGGAAGGTGAAGAGGTCAGCTGGCCTGATTGCATGTTGGTACTATGCTCTTCTATGCACATTACGGGGCTGTTTTCTCCCTCAATTTTTAGTATCCACCATGCATGTCATATATGCTTGGAAAGCTCTAGATGTCTTCTTTCCAATGCATTTTGAATCACCTCATTTTGAGTTTTGTAGCTCAAGTTATTTATGTTTGAAGAAGGCATGGTCAAGCTGTTCCATATAACACGTTTAAGCTCCAGTTTAAGCTTAAACTGGAGCTTAAACGCTGGCACTCCCTGGAGGCACAAGCTCGAGCACGTTTAAGCTTCAGTTTAAGGTTAAACTGAAGCTTAAATGTGGAAATGAGAAAGCAACCCTGGAGGAGAAAAAATAGTCGAACACGTTTAAGCTCCAGTTTAAGGTTAAACTGGAGCTTAAACGTGGAAATGCTCCCTGGTGCATTTCTAATTCTGGCGTTTAACTTCCAGTTTAAGGTTAAACTGGAGGTTAAACGCCACTTTCAGCATTTCCTTAGCTCTCATGGTTTTGGCGTTTAAGCTCCAGTTTAAGCTTAAACTGGAACTTAAACTCCACATGTGATATTCAAGCTTCCTTTATTGATTTTGTTGCTTCCTTGCCTAGCCTCTTCTTCCCTGAAATCATCCAAACAACTGCATCAAAGTCTTGCAAAATTTCATGAGAAATCTTTCATTCATAGCATTCAAGGAATATAACTAAAAACTCATGGAATTTGCATCAAAATCTTCATGTTTGAATGATTTAAGACAAGCATGACTATTTGGCCCAAATGATTACTTAAGGCTCAAGAAAATGCATAAAACAACTAAAAATAACAGAAAATTGCTAGTGAAACTAGCTTAAGAT
Organism: Arachis ipaensis; assembly: GCF_059453495.1. Taxonomy (NCBI): domain Eukaryota; kingdom Viridiplantae; phylum Streptophyta; class Magnoliopsida; order Fabales; family Fabaceae; genus Arachis; species Arachis ipaensis. Next base: position 67,925,015 of record NC_142436.1, on the reverse strand, counting down.
GCCTTGGCATCACAACACCAAACTTAATACTTGCTTGTCCCTAAGCAAGTCCTGAGTTACTTGAGAAGAAAGTATGAAACAGAAAGCAATTACATTGGCTATATTAGTAAGCACTTAAAGTTCATCAGAAGGGTTTTATGCAGAAAGTTGCAGTATCACTTTTTCATTCTTATCAAGTAAGATTATCACTTTTTCATTGCATCCATCAAACACTGCTATGGCCCCTTGTTATTCTTATGTCCTTGGCACTTTTCTCTTCTTTGTTTTTCTTTTCCTTAGAGCTCCTTTGCTCCTTGTTTGCTCAGTGTCATGTGTTGCACAAGCCTTTGGCATTTTTTTTTTCTTATCAGTGCACTACACATATCCACTACAGGCATTTTAGTTCACATTTCTTCTTGAGACATTGGTGCCCAGCACCTCTTTGTGTGACTAAATGTTTTGTATTTAGGTTGCTCTTGATAATGGACTTTTGGTTGATAATCCCGGGTTAGTTAACCCAAGTTACCAAGTGTTGAAACACTCCTCAGAACCTATTCATCCAAGCATATCCTTAATACATAAACACCACAGGCATTTGTCTCAGAAGTTCAAACCATTGGTGCCTAGCTTATTTTCTCAATTTTTTTGCTTTTTTTTTTTTGGTTGCCCTTTTTCAGTGGCTTTTTCTTCTTCTTTTTCTTTCTTTTTCATGGCCAAAGACATTTATTCATCAAGATCCATAGACAGTTTTCAAATTCTACACAAAAAATGATAATTCTACACTCAATTTCCAGTGATCTGACTAAACAATCAAGCATGCATACCACCACTTAATTCTACTTGATTTGTCACTAATTGAGCCAAGTTACTTTTGTTCAAACTTTTCTTTTATTTTTGGAAATAGAACAAGCATGGCAAGCATACATTTAAGCAAGTGAAGTTTATCCAGACACTTAGACTATCACTTATTTGGAAATTAAACAAACAGACAAACAAAAACTGCAATGACTCAAACTTAAAGCAGGGGTGCATGCAAACTTCCAATATCAGCAATTCAAAGTACAAGCAATTAAGTGACAATACAACCTTTTAGCATCTTCTTTGTTGTTCATCATCCTTCCTAGCCTTGGTGTTCTCTTTGATGATGATGTATATTCCTTCCATGAGATTGATTGTCTTCCTGCAAAGCTATTAGAAGTTGCTTTTTCCCCAAGCACTTTGAGAATTGGTTAGCATGCATGTATGTTTGTAGGCCTCTGAACTTAGATTGGTGTGTGAACACCAAACTTAGTTCCTTGCCATATGCAGCAATTTGGATCATATGCAGAAAACCTCATGTGCTTTTATTAAGAAAATAACTATGAACTAGAAATTAAACTATTGTTTAAGTAGTTTCCCTGATTGGTTGGAGCTAGTGACTAGTCATGCTGAGGTAGAAATGTGCTTTTAATGAAGTTTTTGGTGGAACACCAAACTTAGAATCTCACATTCACCCTTGAATTGTTTTGGTGTGCAACACCAAACTTAGCTCCTTGCAATACAGATAAATCTACTTAACTCTTTTATTGAAATAACTAGAAAAGAAAAACTACCTTTGGTTGGGTTGCCTCCCAACAAACGCTTGTTTACTGTCATTAGCTTGACATGCTGTTCCTGACTTTCTTCCTCTTCCTCCAGTTTGTTAAGAGGAATGACTTCAAGTGGATAAAGGAGCTAGTTAGTGCCCCTTGTTGTGAATGCCTCTTTCCAGCAAGCTTTCCCTTGTGATTGGCTTGAGTGAACTTGCTTGTTGGCTCAGGAGTTGGATTGTTCTTCGACCTTCTCTTCTTCATGGATATGGTCCTTTGTTTCTCGGTCACAATCCTCATTTTGGTGCTTGTTTCTACTGCCTTCATATCCTTGATCTCATAACTTGGTTGTTGTTGGACAGTTGGAGTATCCTGTTCATCAAAAGCTTCCTGAATTTGTGGTTCAATGAACCCTTCCTCTTTGCAACTCTCTGTTTCATTGGAGTGTGATCTCCCTTGATTGACTTTCTCCCTTTCTTGTTCTTCTGATTCCTCCCTTGGGTTTGCCATGGTATCGCTAGAAGAATTGTGGGTAGGGATTTGCTTTGATAGATATCCAATTTGTGCTTCTAGCTTTTGAATGGCAGCACCTTGATTTTGTAAGTTGGATATCACTTCTTCCTTAAAGCTTTTCAGATCAGCCACATCTCTGCCCATAGTTGCAAGCATTCCTTCTATCCTGGTTAACTGATCATGAAGTGATTGGTTCGGATTGGGTTGATGAGGTTGATTATCTTGGCTGTGATATGGTGGCTGGGAGTATGTGTTTTGTGTGGGCTGATAGAGTCTTTGGTTGGAGTGTTGGTAGTGGTATGACTCTTGTGTGTAGTGGAATGAGTCTTGTGGATAGTGAAATGAATTGTATGAATTTGAGAAGGAATTTTGTGCTGAGAAATGCTCAAGTGATGAAGAATTTGGATATGTAAAACTAGGAGGTGAGGTTGGATAATTCAGAGGTGATGGCTCTTGATGAATGGGGTGTGAATAAGTGAAATCTCTTTTGTTTTGATCTTCCCAGCCACAACTTGAGTAGTGATCAAATTCACCAAAACATGGACCATTTTGTGGCTCTGGGAAGTACCCCGTTTCCTGTTCCTGATACTCCCACCCACCATGAGCATAATAACATGAATCATTCTGTGGTGGTGGAGAGTTTCTCATGAATTTTGATTGACCAAAAGATGATGGATACTCCTTTCTTTTTTGCAATGTGCTCAGTCTCAAACAATACTCATCCAAAGATAGTGGAAATTCCATAGTGAGGCAATATCACAAACAGCTAGTGGTTAGTATGCTAACAAGTGAATAAGCAAAGAAAACAAATTAAAATTTGCAGAAATTAGCAGTAATAAACTGAAACAAAAACTATTAACAAAAGAAAAGAAAAATTGCTCAATCTAGTTAACTTCCAATTGGAGAATTGTCAATCCAAAACCAATCCCCGGCAACGGCGCCATAAACTTGATGTGCATAAACTTGATATGCTACGATTTAGGAAATTGCACGATCGGCAAAATTCCTTCCGGCAAGTGCACCGGTTATCGTCAAGTAAAAACTCACAAAAGAGTGAGGTCGAATCCCACAAGGATTGGTTGAGTGAGCAATTCGGATTAGAAGTATGTTCTAGTTGAGCGGAATCAAGATTTAGATGAGAATTGCGGAATGTAAAATTTGCATGAATTAAAGAGCGAGAAGCTAAATTGCTGAAATTAAAAGGGATGGGGTGATTGCATGAATTTAATTGCAGAATGTAAAGAGAAAGTGGTAAATCAGAAATGGGGAGTTCATTGGGTATTAGGAGATATTGAGATCTCCGAATCACAACAACTTTTATCCCTTCCTCAACCAATGCATTCATTGAATTTTGCTTGGCAATCTTATATGATTGGATCCCAATCCCTTGGCTCACCAATTCTCTCTAAAAACAAACAAATTTCCAATCCCTTGGTTTAAATGTTCATAAGAAGAGATGATGCTCGATCACTGATTATACCACACAGTTTCATGAACCACAATTTGGTAGGATTACATGTCACAATATCCATCCAAACCCCAATCCAATTCACTGTGAGAAAGCTTCTCTAGCATGAATCCTCCATTCCTTTCCCAAGGTTCCGAAGGATTCCAATTATGGGTAGTTTCTTTCCCAAGACAACTACCCAATGGAATTAGATCGAGAAGCTTTCTAACAAAATTCAAGAGAAAAGATTGAAGAAGAAGATAAAACTATTATTGATTCATTGAATTACAATAGAGCTCCCTAACCCAATGAAAGGGGTTTAGTGAGTCATAGCTCTGAATTCAATTACAAAACTAAAAGAAAATGATCCAAAGTTCTCTCTGTGTCCAAACTTCCCCCTCAGGGGCTGGATTCCCCCTCAATCCCCCCGTGTCTCAAATGCAGAAACTAAGGCCTTTAAATAGGCTCCCTAAATTACAAAATGAAAATGAAATTCAAAGCAAATTACAATCAAATGAAAATAAACTATTCTAGATGATTCTTGTGGCCTTGATTTGGTGTTGTTGATGGGCCTTGCTTGCTTGAAGGGTAGAGTGACATAATTGATCCAAAAAGGATAATGATCCATTAAACTACACTCAAACGTTGCACCCCCCTTTCTTGAGTCGTCACTTTGTTCTCTTGTCAACCTTGCCAATTTGATGCCAAATATAGACTATTATACCTCGTTGGAAAGCTATGGATGTCAGCTTTCTAACGCAACTAGAAGCACCTCATTTGGAGTTCTACAACTCGAGTTATACTCCATGGAAGGTGAAGAGGTCAGCTGGCCTGATTGCATGTTGGTACTATGCTCTTCTATGCACATTACGGGGCTGTTTTCTCCCTCAATTTTTAGTATCCACCATGCATGCCATATATGCTTGGAAAGCTCTAGATGTCTTCTTTCCAATGCATTTTGAATCACCTCATTTGGAGTTTTGTAGCTCAAGTTATTTATGTTTGAAGAAGGCATGGTCAAGCTGTTCCATATAACACGTTTAAGCTCCAGTTTAAGCTTAAATTGGAGCTTAAACGCTGGCACTCCCTGGAGGCACAAGCTCGAGCACGTTTAAGCTTCAGTTTAAGGTTAAACTGAAGCTTAAACATGGAAATGAGAAAGCAACCCTGGAGGAGAAAAAATAGTTGAACACGTTTAAGCTCCAGTTTAAGGTTAAACTGGAGCTTAAACGTGGAAATGCTCCCTGGTGCATTTCTAATTCTGGCGTTTAACTTCCAGTTTAAGGTTAAACTGGAGGTTAAACGCCACTTTCAGCATTTCCTTAGCTCTCATGGTTTTGGCGTTTAAGCTCCAGTTTAAGCTTAAACTGGAACTTAAACTCCACATGTGATATTCAAGCTTCCTTTATTGATTTTGTTGCTTCCTTGCCTAGCCTCTTCTTCCCTGAAATCATCCAAACAACTGCATCAAAGTCTTGCAAAATTTCATGAGAAATCTTTCATTCATAGCATTCAAGGAATATAACTAAAAACTCATGGAATTTGCATCAAAATCTTCATGTTTGAATGATTTAAGACAAGCATGACTATTTGGCCCAAATGATTACTTAAGGCTCAAGAAAATGCATAAAACAACTAAAAATAACAGAAAATTGCTAGTGGAACTAGCCTAAGATGCCTTGGCATCAGCAAGTAATTGACTTATTGCTTGCTCCAGTTGATGAATAGTTGTTTGAAGTTGATCTGCTGTTTTCTTGAGGCGAATCTCTGATTCCCGGGGTGATAGGTTTGGACGTGGTACAGGGGGAAGTGGTGGTGTTTGGGAGTGATTGGATTGGAGCTGGGGTAAATGAGGATCATGTGGTGGTGAATGGTGAAAAGAAGCTTGTGAGCGTGGTGGTTCGAGGTTATATTGAGAGGATGGTCTATAGGCACGTGGTGGGGCTTGTTGGTAGTTACAAGGTTGTCCACCATATCTTTCAGCTGGTTATGCATTGCAGAATGGTCTTTGTCCATGATATCTTGGAGGGTGTTGTTGCCTAAAGGGTTGATTAGGTCCTCTCGGCTCCATCCATCCTTGATTGGTTTGACCTTGATGCATATTCCTGTTATAACTTTCATTCCTTTCAATAACATTAGAACCAAACTCAAAGTGAAAGGGGTGAGAATTCATAGTAGCTGATGAAAATAAAAGGGAAAAATAAAAACAAATAAACAAGTAAAAGAAGAATATTTACAATAACCAATAATAAGGCACACGATTGCAATTTCCCAGCAACTGCGCCATTTTGACGTTAGGATTTTTGCCAGTAAAGAATTTTATAAAAATAGTCGCATTGTAGATATAGTCTCTAAACCAACAGAAATCCCTTCGTACAAACGTTTTGGTTGTCACAAGTAACAAACCCCCTTGAAATTGATAACCGAGTATTTAAACCTCGGGTCATCTTCTCAAGGAACTGCAGGGAAGTATGTTCTTATTATTGGTTATGGAGATTGTAAATTGGGGTTTTGAGAATGAGGAGTGAATAGTTTAATTAACGAATAAAGTAAATGAAGAACAAGCAATTTAAATGGCAAGTAAAATAAATAAATGACTGTAAATAAACTTTTGGCAAGGTATGAGAAACTAGAGGTCCTATCCTGGCTATCCTTATCAATGATGATGAGAATTGAATCTTAAATCCACTTTGTTAACCTTTACTAAGATAAAGGAAGGTCAAAGGATTAATTGGATTGATCTTCGGATCCTATTTTATTTTCTAAGAAAAGATTGGGATTCTTGAAGCTCAATTCAATTAACAAAGATAACAATTATCAAGCATGTTTGAGTTTGATAACTCCTGAGTTACTGATTTCTTAACCAAAACCAAAAGGAGAAAAGTAAATCTACTGGAATAAGAATGTCTTCAGATTGGGAATAATTGTAACTAATAAATAAAAGAAAGCAATATTAACTGAAATACCTCAAATAAAATTAATCCAAAATAATAATCTGTAACATGGAAGAATTCATAAATTAAATTGCAAAAGTAAATAATTAACTAAAGTAGTGAATAAAAGTAAAAGAGAAGCTTGAAGTAAAGGAACATTAAACCTGGGATCGAGAGTTACTCCCGAATTAAGAAAAATCCTAAATCCTAATCCTAAGAGAGAGGAGAGAACCTCTCTCCAAACTAAATCTAACTCATGAAAACTAAACTAAAGTCGTCTCTCTATGAATGGATGCATTCCCTCACTTCATAACCTCTGGTCTATGCCTTCTGGACTTGGATTTGGGCCAAAAAGGGCTTCAGAAATCGCTGGGAGCGTTTTCTGCAATTTCTGGTACATGGCCTCTGTCACGCGTCCGCGTGGGTCACGTGGTCGCGTCATTCGGAGCTTTTCTTGTCACGCGGTTGCGTCAGTCATGTGGCCGCATCGCTGTTGATTCGCGCTTGGCATGCGTCTGCGTCGCCCATGCGATCGTGTGGATGCCAGTTTCTTTAGAAACTCCGTTTTGTGCTTTCCTTCCATTTTTGTATGTTTTCTTTCCATCCTTTAAGTCATTCCTGCCTTAGAAGATCTGAAACTACTCAACACACTAGTCACAGCATCGAATGGAATTAAAGGTAATTAAAATAATTAGTTTTAAAGCATAGGAAACATGTTTTTCACATACATCACATAATGAGGAAGGGAAAGTAAAACTATGCAATTAATATGAATAAGTGGGTGAAGGATTGAATAAATCACTCAAACTAAGCACAAAATATATCATAAAATATGGGTTTATCATAGCCGTTGCATTACATAAGCAAAAAGGCATCATTTTGTATGCATACGTTCCAAAGGTGTAACAACCCCGATTTTCGAGTACGCGAGATCTTTTCTAAAGGCACGGATTTCACCGGAAGATCAGTAAAGGGAAAACCTCTTCTATATCAACAAGTATCTCAATCCTCATTGTCATTATGTATCCTTAAGCTAGAACCTTTTATGAGGCAAGCTCAATAACACAGTCACGAAGAACCTAGTTTTTGAACCGTATCGGTTAGGAGTATTGATTCTGTTTTTCGTAAATAGTCTCAGTTTGATGAACCGGACTCGATTTATGAGAGAAGAGAGATAATAGGATAATATTATCATTATATTAGTATTAGAAGCTTCTTGAATAATATTATAAGGTTACCTGGTCCGTTTTAGTTAAAAACAGAAAATCGGTTTAACCGGGTTTACGGTTTACTGGTGCAGCTTAGCACCAGCACTCTTTGATGACTTTAGCAATGCTAAGGCTTCATCATACATGTTCTATTCTCATAATAAATATGTTACTAGTGTCATTTATGCTAGTAGCTCAGAAAATAATTTTAGAGATGTTTTTTACAAGTGTTTCGATACATCTAGTTTCAGTAGTAATACACCTGAGATATTTTAATATTATTTTAACCCACCTCCAAGCCAACCAATCACAACTCACCCTACACCCCCAAGACCTCCAAGGCTGTCTCATTACATCATTTTGGCCGAAAATAACAAGAGAGAAAAGAGAGAAACTTTCATGAACACTTAATCTTCAAAGCTTGATTTCTTCTGAACTAAAACTCAAATCAAAACTCCAATTTCACCAAAATGATCCTCTCTTCTTCCTCTACATAACCATGTGACTTATCAAGGCTGGAAATAAGGTGAGATGGCTGTCTCCCTCCCATTTCAATTCGGTTTTCAAGGAAAACCATGCAAAACATGTGTTTTCTTGATGTTCTTCCTTAGGAATCATGCTTAACTTGACTTGAGGGCCAAGAAACGTGAATTTCCAGCAAGTCTAAGGTGATATATCTCTTCCTAACATACTGAGTGAGATTTGGTCAGTTGAGAGTTTTTGGATTTAAAGTTGTTCTTGATGTGATTTAGGAGGAAAAAGTGCTTAAGGACCACCTGAAAGTTTAACCGAATTAGGAGTAGCAAAACCAGGTAGGGTGTCACGAAATTAATCTTGATTATTTGTGTTTGAGTTGTGTGAATGTTGTATAAATTGGCTGTGCTAAAAATTGGTTGCATATATGATTGATTCTTGGTGAAAATTTGGTGAAATTTTGATGAAATTTGATGAAATTCAAGCTTTAAAGTTCATGTTCTTGGGGCAGCTGGAAAAACGAAAACCTAAGCTTAAATTGAGGTTCAATTTGTGTTGAAATCATGTAAAAAAGATGGGGTTTTAGTGGCTGCTAATTTATTTTGAATTTTGGTAAAAATCGGTTGCTGAAAGGACTGAAAAACGGGTAAAAATAGAGAAAGAATCTGAAGAATTTATGAAGAACATGAAGAACACTTTGAGTGTGGTGAAGAACAATGAAGAACACCTTTTAGATCTTGAAAAGGGCAAGGAAGTAAATATTTTGGTGTTTGAGGGGTTATTTTGTAATTTCTGAAAGTTAGGGTGGTTAAAGTAGAAATATTAAAAGTTACGGGTGGTAAAAAGTGAATTTTAAAGGTTAAAAGTTAAAGTGGGGTAATTTTCAAAAATATTTTAATAAAATAATAGATAATAATAAAATATTAAATAATAATATTTAATTAAAAATAATATTTTAATAAAAATAATAAAATAATGCGGAAAAGGCAGTTTTCTGTAAAAGCTTTAGAAAGACAACTTTAAGCGCAGAATCTCATAATTACCTTCATAAAACACTTAGGGAGTGGTAATAACATGTTAGTGAGGCAAAGATAAATAAAAAATAAAAAGTTAAAGAAAAGATAAAAACCAAAGAAAAAGTCTGTAAAGTTTTAATTACAGAAAAACAGACAGAGATTAGTAAACGAACTAGGAGCAACATAGTTAGTCCTTGAGTTGCGACTAGGATTAGTGATAAACCCATATTTCATGAGTTATTTTGTGCTTAGTTTGAGTGATTTATTCAATCCTTCACCCACTTATTCATATTAATTGCATGGTTTTACTTTCCCTTCCTTATTATGTGATGTATGCGAAAAACATGTTTCTTAAGCTTTAATATTAATTATTTTAATTACCTTTATTTCCATTCGATGCCGTGATTAGTGTGTTGAGTAGTTTCAGATTTTCTAAGACAGAATGACTTAAAGGATAGAAAAGGAAACATACAAAAATGGAAGGAAAGCACAAAACGGAGTTTCTGAAGAAACTGGCATCCACGCGATCGCATGGACGAAGCGATCGCGTGCCAAGCGCGAATCAGCAGCGACGCGGCCGCATGACTGACGCAACCACGCGCCTTAAGCAGAACGCACATGACGCGGTCGCATGACTGACGTGACCGCGTGGCAAGGAAATGCTCCGAATGACGCGGACGCGTGACAGAGGCCACACACCAGAAATTACAGAAAACGCTCATAGCGAATTCTGAAGCCCTTTTTGGCCCAAATCCAAGTCCAGAAGGCATAGACCAGAGGTTATGAAGTGGGGGAATGCATCCATTCAAGAGAGAGCTCGCCAATTTTCACTTTCCATGATTTAGATTTAGTTTGAGAGAGGTTCTCTCCTCTCTCTCTTAGGATTAGGATTAGGATTTAGGACTTCTCTTAGTTTGTAAGAGTGACTCTCGATCCAGGTTTAATATTTACTTTAATGCTTTTATTCGTACCTATAAATGTTGCCAACTTGACTTATGAATCCTTCCCATGTTATGATTTGAAGTAATGATTATTTGAGGTATTTCAGTTATTGATTACTTTCTCCTTAATTTGTGTTACCATTGCTTCCCATCTAAGGACATTTTTATTCCAACAATTTTACTTTTTCCCTTTTGGTCTTGGTTAAGAAATCAGTAACTCAACATTATTAAACTCAGCATAATTGATAATCGTTATCTTGCTAATTGAACTGAACTTCAATAATCCCAACTTTTTCTTAGGAAAATAAATAGGATTCGAAGGTCAAACTAATTAGTCCCTTGACTTTCCTTTACTTTAGTAAAGGTTAACTAAGTGGAATTTAGATTCAACTTTCATTATTGTTGAGGGAGATAACCAAGTTGGACTTCCAATTTCTCTTACTTTGCCAAAAGTTGCTTTACAGTGTTTATTTATTTCAATTGCCATCAACTTTACTTGTCATTTAAATCACTTGCTTCTCACCTTCTAAACCCCGATTACAACCTTTATAGCCAGTAATAAGAACATACTTCCTTGCAGTTCCTTGAGATGACGACCCGAGGTTTGAATACTCGGTTAACAATTTTTAAAGGGGTTTGTTACTTGTGACACCCAAAACGTTTGTAAGAAAGGTTGATTGCTTGGTTTAGTAACTATACTTACAACGAGAGTTTTTATAACCTCTGAACCATCAATCTTCGGTTCTTCAGTTAGGTATAATATGAAAAGTTAAACTATTTCAGTATAGACTTAATGAACCTATACTTGGGACAGACTAACTATTCATACCAAAATTTACATAAGCTTTAAATACATACGTTAAACAGAGAAATCAGAGCAGAGTAGAGAAACACAGAAAACAGAGTAACCAGAAAAAAGTAAAGAGATATAGAAAAAAGAGTAACCAGAGTAGAATAAAGGGATACAGAGAAAAGAGTAATCTGATAAAGAGAAATGGTTTGAGCTAAGATGTTGTAAAAGTAAAAGCTGTAAAGTTTGTATAGTATGATTGAAAAGAGAAAGAAAGAAGTACTGCATAAGAATGTGAAAGTGATGATGAATAATGAGAATGATAATGAATGATGATAATGAGAAAAGAGTAATATAACAAAGAGAAAAGAGGAGAAGAGTATAAGAATAAAGAGTTAAGCCTTGTGGCATGATGTTCTGTTGTTTGTTCATCTGCTGCTTTTCCATTGGCCCTAGAGGTCCTGTAGGCCCAAGTTCACCTACAGTGAGTTGTTATTCCTGTAGGCCAAAGTTCACCTGCAGTGAATATCAATTGTGTATCTCAGGGTGTTGCTCCTGTAGGCCGAAGTTCACCTACAGAGAGTTGTAATACCTGTAAGCCGAAGTTCACTTACAGGGGCACCATTTCTGTAAGCCGAAGTTCACTTACAGAGGTGTTATTTCTGTAGGCCGAAGTTCACCTACAGAAAGTTGTTGTGTTGTGTTTAGACTATTCCTGTAAGCCGAAGTTCACTTACGGGAGTGCTATCTCTGTAGGCCGAAGTTCACCTACAGAAAATAAGCCATATCTAGGACTAGTTCTTAGGTAATGTCGGGCTACAGGGTGTAAACCGACACGTGAGCTCATGGCCTGCATAGGACAGACATGCATCATACTTGGTTGCGCATTTCCTCTGTCATGATTGTTGTTTGAATGTATGCTTTCTTTGTTTTCATTCTATTCTCTGTGTCTGTGTTTTGTTTTCTTGTATTCTTTTGTTTGTGTTTTGCTTTCTATTTTCTCTATTTATTTGTTTCTTCTGTCTACTACTTCTCGGTATTCTGCTATTTATCTGCTAAACAACACGGAATTAATGAACATAACTAATAACCCCGACCCTACTAAGAACTCCCCAGTTCTTACCCCTTCTCTCTCCCTTCCCCCTTCAGATGGAAGCATGAGTACCCTTCCATAGTTTGCTGATGACTGTTTTGCAAAGAGGATTCCGCTCTAGGTAGTCTTCTGAGTCTAGAGTGAACTTCGTTACCTGTTTGTATGTATAGTGAGACCAGCCAATGTCTGCACCCTGTTTGTACATGAACTTTAACCTAAATCCTGTGTACGAGACTCCTATTGTGTGGCTCCTTGATGTGGTACCAGAGAGATGTCATATGGTAATGTCTGATCGTGCAGAGGAGTAACAAATGATGTTCTACCTTTTGATGACGTTCTACCTAACTTGAGTTTTAAAGACTTAGAACGTACTTTCCCTCGCTTTAGTATTTTAGAGGGACTAGGTGAGTATAGGGTCTAGGCTAGCCTGGGCGCCAGCTTAGGGACTTCTTGAACAGGTCAGGGCCTGGGATGTTGTATGTATATATATGTATATAGTTATTATCTAGCTATATCTAGGGGTGTTCTAACTAAAAGTCTATACCTAAATAAAGGCTGGATCACTGAATGTTATTAACTGCTTGCGATGTATTTATGTGTGATTGTTTATAACTATTTTATCTGTTATCAGTTGTGGAATGATTATGAATGATTCCGTCTATTAATCCAAATGTTTTAAAAAAAAAAATACCTCGCAAATTAACTACGTTTTTAACAGCAAAACAGGCTCATATGATAAATTATAGATAATAATTAGGAAGACAAATTGGTAGCTCTCATTTTCCGATATGATCTAGACATATTGAAAATTGGGTTGTTACAAAAGGGACATGTAAAAGTAGTCTTCTCCTGATCTTCAGGAGCTATATGAATTTGAAAATAGCCTGTATAACCATCTAAAAAGCAGTAATGTGATTTACCTGACAGGCGATCAAGCATCTGATCAATAAATGGCAAGGGGTAATGATCCTTGCGAGTAGCTTGGTTGAGACGCCTGTAATCAATGCAAACTCTCCATGAGTTCTGCACTCTAGTTGTCAGGAGCTCTCCATGCTCATTCTTTACTGTTGTGACTCCAGACTTCTTGGGCACCACTTGTACTGGACTGACCTATTCACTATCTGAAATGGGGTAGATGATGTCTGCTTCAAGTAGCCTGGTCTGGAAATTTCACACCATCTATAGTAATAGTAACCATGCATGGACCTGGGTCACTACATTTTTTAGGTATATCACCTACCAATGCAGAAATGGAACTACCTAGAGGAATAGTTTCTAAATTCTGTAATTTATCTTTATGCATGCACAAATCCTTTAGAAATTTAGCATATTTAGGTACCTGCTGAATGGCATCAAAAAGTGGAATGGTTACCTCAACCTTTTTGAATATTTCTACCATTTTAGGGTCTAGTTCCATCTGCTTTCTGGACTTCCTAGCAAAGTGCAGAAATGGGATAGGGATGGCGTCACTTGCAGCTTCTGCGTCCCTTGGTGCTCCATTCCCTGGTTGAGCTGCTTCTTCTTCAACCAAGTCTTGTACTGCATCCTCTTCTTCAGCATCCTCTGCCTCCACAATGCCTTCAACTTGTATGTTTTCTTCTGAGCTTGGCTCCTCATGATTCCTCTCTTGCAGTGTGGTTCTGGACCTCAAAGTGATGGCATTGATGCCACCTTTCCGGTTGGGTATAGGTTGAGAAGGAATTGTACTGGAGCTTGAAGGTTGAGTGTTGGAGGTGCTCAACGATCCCATATGAGAGACGAGAGCTTGTATAGCAGAAGTCAGACCAGTAAGTGTGTTTTCCATGGTCGTTTGTCTTTGTGCAAGAGTGTGAAGCAACTCGTCATTGGGAGAGGAAGATGGGTAAGTGATTTGAGGGACCTGCTGTTGGTTGTTCTGAGGCGCTTGGGACTGCCTTTGGTGAGGTGCTCTGTAAGGCTGGTTTTGGTTCTGCTGTCTGTTGTTGTTGTTCCACCTCTGATTTCCATTGTTGTCTCTGCCTCCTCTATTATAGTTGTCCCTCCATCCTTGGTTGGAATTATCTCTCCGTCCCTGGTTGGAATTATCTCTCCACCCCTGGTTGGAGTTGTCTTGCCAACCTTGATTGTGGTTTCCACTTTGGTTGTAATTGCCGCGTTGTTGAGTGTATCCTTGATTCGGGCGGTCATAGAAATTATGAGTAGCTGCCAAGGTGTTGTCTTCTTGTTGGAGCTGCGGACACTCATCAATGTAATAAGTGTGATCAGCACATATTTTGCATACTCTTTGAGGAACCAACTGTTGACTTTGTTATGGTGAGGGAGGCTGAGGTTGTTGTTGATTTAGCTGTATCTGCTTCAGTAGGTTGGTCATCTCACATATAGCCTGTGTGAAGGCGGTAGTCTCACTACTAGAGGAAACCTCTGCAACAGCCTTGGGGTGGTTGTTCCTGTGCCTGTGATTCCGAGTGGACTCAACTAGGTCACTGATCAGTTGCCATGCTTCATCTGCGGTCTTGTACTTTTTCAGAGAACTATTACTTACACCATCCAATGTAGTCTTATCCCGAGGCTTCATGCCTTGAGTGAAGTAGCTGATCAACACCAACTTATCAATCATGTGATGGGGGCATGCGTCCAGAAGATTCTTGAAGCGCTCCCAATACTCTTAAAGAGTCTTTGATTCGCCTTGAATAATGCAAGAGATCTCTTTCCTTAGTCTATCTGTAACTTCAGCTGGAAAGTATTTTTCCAAGAATTCTCTCTTGAGCGTATCCCAGTTAGTAACAATCGCTTCAGGTTGAGTGTAGTACCACTCCCTCGCCTTTCCCTCAAGAGAAAATAGGAAGGCGGTTAGCAAGATAGAAGTTTCATATACACCGTGACGCCTAACAGTAGAACAGACTGTCTGAAAATCCCTGAGGTGCTTGATAGGCTCCTGAGCAGGTAAGCCATGAAACTTGGATATCAAGTTGATCAGTGCAGTCTTCAGTTCAAAATCTGTAGCCAGATTTGGGTGACGCACTTGATACGGTTGCAGAGTAAAGTCTGGAGCTCCAGCTTCCTGGAGAGTAATCCTTCTGGGCTCCGCCATATTACCTGCACGTAAATCAACCGAATTAGTAGAAAAGAAGCTTGTTTCTTCCTCAGAGGGCGCTTCAGATTCGCCCTCAGATAAGACTGGTGAATTGATAATAACTACTTCACCACCCTCAGAGGCTAACCTACGCCGAGCTCGCCTAATACTTGAAAGAGTTCTTTCAATTTCAGGATCAAATGCGGCTAAGCTCGGATCAGGAAGTGAACGCATCATTCAACGAAAGAAACATACAGCTCATGGTAATAAAATAAAATAAAATACACGAAAATTAAAAATATGTACACCAACTAATAATTTAGCATACTATTGCAACTCCCTGGCAACGGCGCCAAAAATTAAGTGTGTAAGAACATCGTTGTAAGTACAGTTCTTAACCAGCTAAAGTTCGCTTATCAATTTAGAAAGGGTGTCACAAAATTAGAATAAAAATACTAGGAGTATGAATCCCAGGTCGTCTCCCAACGAGTTGACAAAAGGGTGCTATCTTATTAATCAGGAGTTTTTCGAGAATTTTTGAGAGTTGAATAACAGGAAATAAATAATTGTAAATTAACGCAATGAAAATTAAAAGAGATTTATATATTCAAAATAAAAAGCCTTGACTGTGGGAATGATTAATTGGAAGTTCTGTCCTTGTTGGAATTCTCTCAAGTGTAGTATTAAGAGGTTGTTGTTTTAACTTAGTTAACCCTTACTAAATAAAGGAAAGTCAAGTGATTAAGCTAACTCTTATTCGCAAATCCTAGTCCTCTCCCTTGGGAAGGTCTAGCGTTAGTAAATAGAGAATTAGCCAACAACTGCTAATTTAACTAATTACTTGAGCATTTCAACTCTAGGGTCTCCATTTAATCAACCCCCAAGTCAATTTGGGAGTCTACTCCATTGACATGAAAATTACTTGCACAGAATTGAAAAGGGAATAAAAGGAAGACATGATAAACAATAATTGAAAACTAATTTAAAGTAAAAGTAATCCTTTGCATTAATAAATTCTAAAAAAAAATCCAATTGTAACTCTGAACAAAGATTAAGGATATGGAAGAGTAAGGGAATAAGAAAACAAACTAGAATAATAGCAACTTCAACGGAGGTAACGACTCTTCTCAATATCCAAAGCAAAAGCATAAAACTAAAAAATTATGAATGTGTAGAAAACCTAGAGGAAGAGTAATTTCTCTCTTAGATTCCAAACTAAAACTAAAACTATGCTAATGAGAATCTGTCTTAAGTCTCTGCTCGATCCCTGGCTCTAGTCTGTGTTTCTGGGCCAGAAACTGGGTCCAAACTCGGCCCAAAATCACCCCCAGTGTTTTCTGTGATTTCTGCAGATCGCGCATGTCACGCATACGTGTCAAACACGCGTACGCGTCGTTGGTCATCTTCGCGTGTCACGCGTACACGTCAAGCACGTGCACGCGTCGTCTAGCAGAAATCCAATCCACGCGTACGCGTTAGGTACGCGGACGCGCCGCTGTGAAAATCTCCAGATTGCGCGCACGCGTGAGCCATGCGTGCGCGTCGATGCTCGCTGGTTGTCTCCTTTATTTCTTGTGCTCCTTCTATTTCTGCAAGCTTCCTCTCCATCCTCTAAGCCATTCCTACCTTACAAAGCCTGAAAAAACACTGAACACACAGATCACGACATCGAATGGTATAAAGGGGAATTAAAATACACAAATTAAAGGCTTAGGAAACAAGTTTTCAATCATAGAACAAAACTAGGAAGGAAGTGTAAAACCATGCAATTCGTATGAATAAGTGTGCAAAGACTTGATGAAACCTCTTAATTGAGCACAAGATAAACCATAAAATAGTGGTTTATCAGCGACTTACCAAAACATCCAATCATAGGCAGGAGACTGCCACAGCCCCTATGTCGGCGTACCAAATTTCAGTATATCATTAATATATAATCTGTCTCGAAATTCCAAGTCCCAAACTCATCATACCCATCATCAGTTCTCAATTCATTTTCTCACTCCATTCCCAAATTATCATCAATGCACTACTTCACAACTTAACTCTCACTAATTTCATCCACCTGTCTCAAAAAACCTAAGTCACCAGCTCTAAACTCATAATCAATTCCCTTTTTAATTCACTCCTTGTGTTCTCCTTTAATTCAAAGCCTAAAAGCTAGCTAAGAGGTCTTAAACAAGCATCACGAAAGTTTACAAGTTTGTCGGAAAGGTAACACAGTTCAAAATAAAGATTTTTATGAAAAACAAGGTTTGTGCGCATGGTGCGTGTGTGTGCATACGCACGCACTAGAAGGCTTTCCCGACCTGTGCGTACGTACGAGTTGCAAATTTCTCGGGATGTGCGTGCGCAAACCCCCACAAGTGTACGCACGAGTTGCAACACTCGCTCTGTTCCATGCGTGCGCACGGGTTGTGTGCATCGGCACAAAAATCAGAGATTCTAGTTTTCAACAATTTAGCCAAATTTAGCTTTTTGCACCTAACTTCCGACGTCCATAACTTTCTCTAACAAACTCTGGTTTCCTAAATCTTTTAACCATTTTAAAGCTCTTAAAAATTATCTTTAATTTGAAATAAATTTTACTCAAATCCACAATCCGAGGCTCAAGTTATGGTCCGTCAGAGTTGGTTAAAAACAAGAATTTATCCAATTTGCCAAATCCTCAAAAATACCAATTCTATCAATTCCAAACCAATTTATTCACAACCCAAAAAATACTAAAACAATGTAAAATCCTTACCCACATTCCTCATCTATAATCAAGATCAATACACTACCACTCATAACTATTAATCCTCAATCACCTTTCATCCATTCCAACACCTATTTTGCTCAATTTCCATCTTTTCCATTCATAAGTCAACAAACTCAAACATTCAAAAATATTCAAATATAATCTCACCTAATTTCCATATTCACAATTATTATCACTCCCTCATCATAAAAATCCATATTCTTCATCATCATTCATAATCAACATCAATATTCACCATTTTAATCAACCAAACTTAATAATCATCATCATTATCACCTTCCTACACATACTTATATCCAACCTCCAAGACAAATCCACTACACATAATACACATACACACATTCAATGAAGAAGGAGTATGATAAATAGTAGAAAGGGTTTTCTTCTTCTCTTTACAAGTTCAGCGCCTCTTTCTTTGTGTGTGTGTGTATGTTGTGAGCTGAATGCTCGTTAAGTTAGTGTATTTATATGTTGGGCTTGGGCCCAACTAGGGTCCAGTCCAACTCATTTTGCGTTTTAGGTTCATTTGGCCCAACTTTGAGTGAAAACCTTTAGAATTAGTGCCTGGTTTTTAATTCTAAATATTTTCCTAAGCTTATCTATTGTTTTATTTTTCTCTCATGCAGTACCAGACAGACTTAAGCCGGAACTGCCAGCTAAATCACTGGTATGCATTTTTACGTAATTTTCTACAAAAAATGACATGTTTCCACTCGGAAAAATATACTGAATGCAAATCTCGTCATTAAATTTTTTAATTAATATTTCTAGATTTTTGAACCTATTTTGCGCAGTTAAATTATTATTTTAAACAGGTATTAACGTTCTGTTCTTACATTCTCCCCTCCTAATTAGGAATTTTATCCCCAAAATTCGAATCGTTTGTAAACCAACGTCGATAGCCTATCTCCATCTCAGATTCGAGTTCCCACATGCCTTCTGTTACGTCACTCTGATCGTTTGTCATTAAAATCCATATTACTCCGCTACATCGAATAAAAATTTTCCTTTCCTATTTTTTCTCAAATCATCTTCCTTTAAAATAAATACTGCTTTTGTAACATTTTCCTAAACCTTTAAAACAAGTTCAATCTAAACCAGCTCAATGTTAAACCTTTTTCAAAAGACTCAAAAATTATTTTTTCTTAAATTAATCACTTTAAATCATTATTATTAATAAAACTCAATGGAAGAATCTCAAGACTTTAGGGGAAAACAACCAATCTCTTTTTCTTAAATTTTTTTAAAAATCTTAAATCATAGCTTCTTAATTTGAATCAATAAAAAAATCACATTGGATAAGTTAAATTATAAACCAATTCCACAAATTAATAAAATCATAGAACTCACTTTTCTTTTGGACCATATCATTTAAACCAAGAGTTCTAAACAAATTTCAAAATCATTCTAGGCTTTAAAACATTTTCAACAAGGTTCAATACCGGTTAGAAATTGAAAATCCTAATTAAAAACCCCAAAAGCATTCATCCTCATTCTGTAGCTGCATCAGTCGGCACTCCCCCTACCACCAATGTTGAACCTCTCCCAACAACTGATATGCCGCAAACTCCACGAACTGGTTTTCTGAAATATGTTGAGCTTGCAACGCATTGGCTAGGTTAGTCATTGCTGCCATAAACTCGGCATGGTTGTCAGCTGACTGATTACCCTCACTCTCTCCTCATGTACGTGGTCGACCTTGCCTGTGAGGCACTGATGGGTGGAAATCAAATTCCACACCAAAACTCACCGGCAAGTGTACCGGGTCGCATCAAGTAGTAATTACTCACAAGAGTGAGGTCGATCCCACAGGGATTGATGGATTGAGCAATTTTAGTTAGGTGATGAATTTAGTTAAGCGAACAGATGATGAATTGAGTGATTTTGAATGACAGAAGCTAAATTGCAAGTAAATAGAAGTGCAGAATGTAAATTAAGCAGAAAAATAGAGTGCAGAGGGTAAATTGACTGAATCTGAAGGAGCAGAAAGATTAAATTGCATGAAACTTAGAGTGCAAGAAAGTAAATGAACTGAAACTTAAATTGCAAGAAAAATAAATAGCTGAAACTTAAAGTGCAAGAAATATAAATTTGCTGAATCTAAATTGCTGAGAAATGTAAATTGCTTGAAGAGTAAAAGGATTTGGGTGCTGGGATTTGGAATTGAACAAGGAATTGCAAACTAAAGTAAATCAGAAAGCTCTGAGATGCAGGACTTCAGATCTTGATCTCAATTTAGCAGGAACAGAAATGGAAAATTTCTTCAAGAAATAAAACAGCAAGAGAATTTGAGTCAATTACGAAATCCTTAAAGAGAAATTGAAGATCGAAGAAGAGCAATGAGGTTAGAAAGCAGATCTAACTCTCAATTACTCTCTAGATCAACCAGAAAATAAATTGTAGAAGAAAATGAAATTTAAAACAGCAAAAGAAACTCAGATCCAAATTCAATAGAATTCCTCAATCTCAATCCAAAAATCCAAAACAGAAAAGTAGAAGTTACAGATGAAAGAAATTGAAAACAGAAAACTAAACTCAGATCCAATTCTTAGAACAATTGAGAAGAGAGGTAAAAGATGATTCTCAAACTTAGAATCAATGGAGCTCTTCAATCTCAATTCCAGTTCCAAGAACAGATAGTGAAAGTTGCAGAAGAAAAGAAAATGCAGAAAAAAAACCAAATCCAATTCCCAAATCCCAAAGGAAAATTCCAAAGTGAAAATTAAAAAGTGAGCTAAAGGTAAAACTAAAAATTGAGCAAAAGGTTCCTTTACAAATCAAATTAACTCATATATATACATTTTCTATTTTGGTCTTCAAAGCTTGGAGTGGGCTTTTCAAAGTTGGCCTTGAATGAGAAATGGATTTGAAGAAGGATAGGTCCGGTTTGGCGTTGGTTCAATTGAAGTGGAGGCATGGGTCCGGTTTGGCTTTGGTTCAATTGAGTTGGAGGCATGGTTTAGCTCCCAGGGGAGTGCTCCGCTCGGTTTTATGAGCATTGTGCTCACTTTCCTTGGTGAAGCATGCTCACTAGCGCTCACTAAGTGAGCACTGCGCTCAAATAATGAGCGCTATGTCTAGTGTTGATGCGTGCTTCCCCCTTCGAGCCTTGGTGAACCCCTTTTTGCATGATGCGCTTCCTTTATTTACTTAGTTGAGAGCTCGAAAATGCTCACTTCTTTTGAGCATAGTGCTCACTTCTTTGAGCACCATTTGAGTGCTCCTTGCCTTCCTTGGTTTGATGCGCGACAATGCTCACTAGAGTGAGCATAGCGCTCACTTAATTGAGCACCAGCCTTGTCTTGGCCTTGCTTCCTTTGCTGAAGAGCATGCAAATGCTCACTAGAGTGAGCATAGTGCTCACTTAATTGAGCGCCAGCCTTGGATGCTGGTCGTTGTTTCCAAGCTTAGCGTTGCCTTAATGAATTGCCACGCTTTGGTAAAGCAACGCTTTCCTGGTTCTTTCTTTTCTTCATCATTTCTTCACCTGCAAGCAACCACACAAACATGTCAAAGTATCACTAAATTCACAAAGTTTCTAATTCATTCATAAAATCAACTAATTCTAGCTTAAACCCTATGATTTTGTGTCAAATAAATGATGGTTGATTGATTTAATATAATCATGAAAATCCACTCTAAATCACTTACTTATTGTGCAAGAAAGTGCATAAAACCTAATGAAACAAGTGAAAAATGCTTGAAAAGTTAGCATAAGATGACTTGTCATCAGGCACCATTTGGGTCTTTTATCCACACCAAACAAGCGATATCAAGGTGATCAGTCTCAATATGTCAAGCTCAAAGCTTCAATTATCCCAAAAGTACTCACAAATAAGCGTGCTATGCATATCAAACAGATATCCTAAATAGCACGAAAGAAAAATGACCCAAAGTATGCAACGAAGCACAATCGGTCCATCCCTCAGACTCACGAGGAAGAACCGCTTTGATACTACTAAATGTAATACCCTATCACCCTAAGCCTTACTTCTAGCCGTAAAGCAAAAGATAACAAAGTGCCACAATATATATATATATATATATATATAAACCCGATGAAGGAATAAAAGCTCAAAGTCGCATAAAGTGGAATTACAAAGCGCGAAGCGTTCACACATGATAACTAAACGCATTGGCACGAAAAGGACAAAGAAGGATATATATATATATATATATATATATATATATAAACCTTGCAAACAGCTCTAGGATATACATGGTAATAGATAATAAGAACAAGTTATATATACAAAATACAAAAGGGAACTAGTAGCGATCCGCGAAGTTTAGGTCAACTAGTTTAAACCTGATACAACAGAGTTTTTTGTTTAAAACAGCAATATCCTATCTCTCAAAGTTTTTAGAAATAAAGCCTCTAAGGCAACAAAGTCATATATACAAAAGATGAGTGAATACTACAATAAAAGTAAAACAAAATCAAAATAAAGGGAAGCCATCCTCTGTAATGTCACCAATCTGCAACTCGCCGAGGTGGGTTGCGACTTGCATCTGATAAACAACAACAACATATGGTATGAGAACCGGAAGTTCTCAGTATGGTAACAGTGCCCAATAGATAAGATATAAGGTTCTGGGAAGCAAAAGGCAATCATAGAATTTCACACCAATATAGATATTCAATCTTAACAAAATATATATACAAATTAACCATAAATAAGGTAATCTAACTTAAGGAATTTCTGCCTAATATTAGTCATCGCTGTCTCACAGTTTTCGCCAACCTATCCTGCCACGCCCTAGATATGGTGTCAGACACACTCTTTCTTGGCACTTCTTAGTGTATAATGTCCAGAACTTTTTCTTGCGCCCCCTGGATATAGTTCCAGGCACACTCTTTCGGGTTATAGTGCCCGAGTTCACTCTTGCGGCAGAAGAGGTTATGTGAGCGGGAGACTGCCACAGTCCTTACATCTGCACATAGACGGGAGATAGCCACGGCCCCTACGCCGGTGTTGCTACCTCGACAAGTGGGATTCACCACCTTCCTTGTCCGAGGCCCATAGTAACTTACCAAAATATCCAATCATAGGCGGGAGACTGCCACAAACCCTATGTCGGCTTACGAAATTTCAGTATATCATTAATATATACTCCGTATCGGCATTCCAGGTCCCAAACTCATCAAAACCATCATCAGTTCTCAATTCATATTCTCACTCCATTCCCAACTTATCATCAATGTACTACTTCACAACTCAACTCTCACTAATTTCATCCACCCGTCTCCCAAAACCTAAGTCACCGACTCCAAACTCATAACTAATTCCCTTTTTAATTCACTCGTTGTGTTCTCCTTTAATTCAAAGCCTAAACGCTAGCTGAGAGGTCTTAAACAAGCATCACGAAAGTTTACAAGCTTGTCGGGAAGGTAAAATAATTAAAAACAGATATTTTTGTGAAAAATATGGTTTGTGTGTACGCATGGTGTGTATGCGTACGCACGCACCAAAAGGTAGAGGTGTGCATGGCCCGGCCCGGCCCAAAGACTCGGCCCGGCCCCGAACATTTTAGGGGCTATTTTGATGTGATTTCACCGGGTCTAGGACCGGGTAAGGATCTCAAAAATAGACCCGGTCATTATTTCGGGTCAGATACGGGCCATGGCTCGGGTCACCCGAAGTCGGTCCGGTGGCCCAGTCATCATACACAATTAATATTTTGTGTTATTAGTGATGGATGATGGCTATTCTTATGTGGAATTTAAGTATTGTAAACCTTAATATTTTATGTTATCAGTTATTATAAGACTATAAGTTAATATTTTATGTTTAAAATGCATAAGATTTTAGACTAATGCATAATATTGTGTTATTTATATTGATTTAAATATTTAGTGTTATTAGACAATATTAGTATTTGATTATGGATATGCTTTAATTTTAGAGAAGAGTTGGTTCTTGTTATATTTTTCTAAGTGAATTTTACCATGTCAAATAATGGTTGGAGTCTTGGAAATTTGGATATTTTCACATGCTAGCTTATAAGAAGGTATCAAGGTAATGTAATGTTAACGGCCCAGTTTTCATCCGGTTTTTACCCGGTATAATCGTGGCCCGAAAGTGTATAGGTTTCATCGGGTCTAGGGCCGGGTTAGGGTCTAATAAATAGGTTCGGTATATATTTCGGGTCGGGTTTGGGTCACATCAAACCCGGTTTCACCCAACCCATGCACACCCCTACCAGAAGGCTTTCCCGACCTGTGCATACGCATGATTTTGTGCGTATGCATAACTTACCAATTTCTCAGGATGTGCGTGCGCACACCCTCTCGTGCGTACGCACGAGTTGCAACCCTCGCTTTGTTCCGCGCGTGCGCACGGGTTGTGTGCGTGGGCACACAAACCAGAGATTCTAGTTTTCTACAACTTAGCCAAATTCAATTTTTTACACCTAAATTCTGATGTCCATAACTTACTCTACAAAACTCCAATTTCCTAAATTTTTAAACCGTTTTAAAGCTCTTAAAATTATCTTTAATTTGAAATAAATTTTACTCAAATCCACAATCCGAGGCTCAAGTTATGGTCCGTCGAATTCGATTAACAACAAGGATTTACCCAATTCGCCAAAACCTCAAAAATACCAATTCTCTCAATTCCAAACCAATTTATTCACAACCCGAACAATACCAAAAACAACTTAAAATCCTTACCCGCATTCCTCAACCATAATCAACATCAACACACTACCACTCATAACTATTAATCCTCAGTCACCTTTCATCCATTCCAACACCTATTTTGCTCAATTTCCATCTTTTCCACTCATAAGTCAACAAAACCCAAACATTCTCAATATTCAAATATAATCTCACCTAATTTTCATATTCACAATTATTATCACTCCCTCATCATAAAAATCCATATTCTTCATCATCATTCATAATCAACATCAATATTCACCATTTTATTCAACCAAACTTAATACTTAATAGTTATCATCATTATCACCTTCCTACACATACTCATATCCAACCTCCAAGACAAATCCACCACACATACACACATTCAATCAACCACAACATACAATCCAGTCCTATCTTAGAGGCCACTAGCCTAAGTTTCACGAAACATTACATATTACCTAAAGAAAACCAAAATCATACCTTGGTCGATTCACAACACACTCAAAACATTGAAACAATACCACCAAGCTTAATCCAAAAGCTCCAAACTCAATCTCAATGCTCCAAGTAGTCAAAACAACTCCAATAATCACAAACCTCAATCTAACATAATATAAAATACCAAAATCAATACTAGGGCTAACCAAAATATCAAACCACAAGGGTTTCAAAGAGACTTACCTTACCCACTGGTATTAGGGGCAAAACTCAATAATATTCCAATGCTAGATCACCCCTAAACAACCAAAATCACAAAATTTATTCAAAAACAAAACCAAAAAATGCGAAATTGTTAGGGCAAAAAACTGGAGTATAGATTTCGAGATTCTTACCACTTTATTTGGATAGAATCGATGAGCTCGGCGAGAGTTTCGCATGGCCGCAAATAGCACACAAATCGAAGCACTGTAACTCAAGTTATGAGCAATTGAAGCAGGAGGATAAATAGTAGAAAGGGTTTTCTTCTTCTCTTCACAAGTTCAGCACCCATTTCTTTGTTTGTGTGTGTTACTGTGTTATCATCTGAATGCTCATTAAGTTAGTGTATTTATATGTTGCGCTTGGACCTAACTTGTCCAACTCGTTTGCGTTTTAAGTTCTTTTGGTCTAACTTCGGGCCAAAATCCTTAGAATTAGTGCCCAGTTTTCAATTCTAAATATTTTTCTAAGCTTATCTACCGTTTATTTTTCTCTCACGCAGTATCGGACAGACTTAAGTCGGTACTGCCGACTAATTTACTGGTACGTGTTTTTAAGCAATTTTCTACAGAAAATTATATTTTTCCACTCGAAAAAATCTACTAAATGCAAATCTCACCGTTAAATTTTCTAATTAATATTTCTAGATTTTCGATTCTATTTCGGACAGTTATATTATTATTTTAAACCGGTATTAACGTTAAGTTCTTACAATATACATAACTTTGTAGGAGAAAATACCCCACTTCCATTTTTAAAGTGTTAAAAAGTATATATGTATATATATTTATGCCATTATAAAATTATATTTGTCTCCATATAAAGTTAAAAATGATCTTATTAACTTTTGTGTAAAAAAATTATTTTATTAAATTTAATCTCTCACAATAATAAGTTTTTTATTAAATTTTATCTTAAAGTACAATATATATTAAATTAATTTAATAAAAATAGAATATTATTTAATTAAAAGATTAAATTAGTTAAAATTCATATTCTTGATTTTGTTTTTTACTAAACATTAATATTTACTAGTAAATTGAAGAATTTTGCCCTATATTTATATTTTGATAATTTATTCTCAAATATAAATTAGATTACAAATTATTTAAAAATGAGTTAAAATAATAAAGCATTTAGTACTTCTATCTATCTATCTATCCGACTAATTTTGTTGTTGTTGTCGTTATTTTTTGTTGTCGTTATTATTATTATTAGAGTTTAATTTTGATACATTAATAATGTTAAATATTTTAAAATAGTCTTATTTTTTAATGATATTTATAAAAAATTACATCAAAATCTAATTTTTAAAACACTTTTTGAAAATATATATTTAACATTAGATATTTTTATTGTATTTTAAAATATTTTGAGAATATTTTTGTGATTAATAAAAGTGGAGGTCATTTTTATCCACATTTTGATAATTCGGATACGGAATTAGTGATTTAACCTTCTTATCTATTATATATTACTAATTTTACAACTAAAATGTGTCACATGTCATTTTTCACTGCAATTGAAATTAAATATTTTTTTCAAAATTGAAGAGTTCTTCCCTCCTCCTTCTTTCTTTTCTCTATCTCTTTCATTCCTTCACTACTTTATCTCTCCTATATATCATTATTAATGACTAATTACAAATTTGACAATCAAATGCAACATCACATTCTCGAATTGCATTCAAATTAAATTAAAATTAAAATATTAAAATAGAAATATAGCTATATTATATATTTATATATTACTAACTAATTTAATAACCAAAACGTGTCACATGACACTCGCTTATTAAAATTGAGATGAAACATTTCCTTCCAAAATTCATATACTCCCTTCTTAAATTCTCTTATCTACCTCTCTCCCTTTTCTATTTCTCTCTATCCTTCCCACTCTATATATAATTTATAATTTATATTAGTAATTTTGACAAATCAAAATGTCATTAGATATTTTTTATTACAATTAAAATAAAAAAATCTTTCAAAATTGACAAACTCCCTCTCATTCTTCTTCTTTATTTTTCTTTATATTTTCTCTCATTCTCTATTTTTCTCTATCTTTCTTTTCTACAAAAAATAAAATCAACAACATAATATAATTCAAATAAAAGTGAGTTTTGCTAGAGAGCCAATGGAATATTTGTATAATGTGTATGGGCTATATGAGTTACAAAATGAACATCACCCATAATATCCAGAATAATCATTCGAGTACTAGGGATAATAAACATCTCATGTCATAAAACCACTCATCCCAAAAGCTTAAACTGATTTTGGGGTTCACCAAGGATCAAACTCTTGACCTTTCGGATCTAGAGCTCTAATACCATGTCATGATACCACTCATCCCAAAAGCTTACACTGATGGAAAAAGGTAACACTAATGGTTATGTCTCTAATACTCCCTAAACCTCCATTGTGCACATTGTACAGATATTCCATTGGCTCCTTATACTTTCTTAAAAGATATTATTATATGCATACTTTTTATTTAAATTTAAAATTTTACTACTTTTCTTTTTAATTTATATTTTTAATTCTTTTCCTTTTCAAATATTTATTACATATAATTTAGAAAAAATACTAATGTTGTGATTAAAAGTTAGAATCAATATTCAATTTTTTTTAAAAAAAATAATTGAATTAATTTTATAACTATCAATATAAATTTTTTTATGCTAATATTTAATTATATTTTTATATACATAGAAAAAAAATATTATTTTTAAATAGCAACCATAAAAATTAATTACTTCTATTTGTGCAACAGATTTAACACCTAAATAAATATAAAAGCACACACGTTAAATTCTTTCAAAGTTTAGATAACAAATGTTAAAATTAATTATTAGTAAAAAAATTAAACTCTTTCACATGAAAATAATAACTAAAAATCTTATTATTTGATTTTTTTTATCTACGGAGATTCTGATCTTCTTAGTCGATGAGACTTTTGTTCCCTACGACTTTTTTGTAAAAGTAATTTAATTTTATAAATCTTTTGAACTATAATCTATAATGTCAGGACAAAATCGACGTAATTTTAAAAATTTTATATTCTCCTAATATTATTACGAATAAAAATACTAGTATATTATATATTTGTCCCACAGCTTAAAATTTCTAAATCCGGTCACTGTTTGGAGGAATCAGTCGTGTCATCATAGCAGAGGGTGTATAAAAGACACTCCCCAAGACCTCATTGTTAGGGAACTTCCTCAATAACAGGCTCCCTCCTCCCGTTTGAGATGGTGCCTTCCATCACATATACACCGTGTTGAGGAACTATATTACTCTCTTAGTTTGCTATGAATGCACCAATTTGGTCAATGTACAACTATTTCAAATAGAGTAAATTATAGATGGATGTTGATGCAATTAATCCCATGAAAATAAAATGTACAATTCCAAAATAACAAATTTTAAAAGAATACCCTCCAAGGCACCACAAAATCTTATTATGATAAATTGTAATCATATACATTGATTATTTTGAGACAGAGAGAGCAGACTATAAATAAATCGTGATGGAGTTAATCTTGTAAAAATTTTAACAAAAAAAATAAAGAAATAGAAGAAAACGGCACAATCCAAAAATTAAAAAAAAAAAAATCTAAAAGAACCTGCAAGGTACCGCCACCCAAAATCCTAATGAAAAAATACGGATCATCGGTAACCATCAATGTCAACTGTGAAATATGAAAAATTGAACTTAAATAATTGGCCAATTTACCAAGAAAGAAGATGCAAGTAACTTTGATCAAAACCTACCTATTTAGCCTCTCGAAAATAATCTCCACGAACGGCGTTTTTTAGGCCTGGGCTTAACATCCTTGCCTGTAAGAAAGTCAAGAGCTTGGAATCAGATATTAGCTGGTTTAGCGGGATGTTGGGACATCTAAAATTCACAAAAGAAACAACAGAAACAACCAAAGATGTAAGGACTGCACAATGTTTATTGCCATCTATTTTTCAAAGCGTTAATAAAGCTTGAAGTCTTATGGTGACACCTTGAAGTCTTCCCGCCTGAAATAAAGCTTCTTCTGCAATGGGTCGCCACTGTTCTGCACAAGAATAATTGATTCCCAGTCCAACACTAAGTCCCCTCAATAGATGCACCGTCCGAAGTACCGAAAACAGTTCTTCTGGGAAAGACTAGCATAACCAGCCACAAACAATTTTAGAAAATTTAGTTAGGGAAAGTAGAAGCATAGAATATTAAGAAGTTATCTCCACCTTGTTCTGTTACAATAAATGTCAGTTATATATATGTTACATCATCTTTTAATAATTTGATTCACTGCCAACATATTCTCCCAAATTTAACGACCAGGAACTAAAAACTGAAAAAGATTTTGCCACCAACATTATAAAAGGATTGGAATTTTCCATCTCGTACATAGTGTAACATTCAAAGATATGACATTATGATCTATACAAAGGAAAAAAGACTCATCATGCAAGGAGCTAGCCAACCAGGATTTTTTGGTCCTGCCTAAAACCCATTAAAATTTGCCCCCATTTTCCCTTTAAACTTTAGTCATCCTGGAATTAAGTTTTATTTTTATCAATAACTGACACCTGCTGCATCTCAAACTAATGGCTCTAAATCCGGCTTCTAAAGCTTCATCTCTCCTTAGACTAGTGTAATCAAATTATCTGACATGTTTATACAGTGACCTTACCCTGATTAATAAAACCAAATTGTTTCTCACAATAAAAGCAGACACACGAATTTAGTAGCATTCTTACTAATACATAAGGAGGAACAAACAACTAAATATTTGGACTCGAAAACATACTTGAACCCCGATTTTCTTTATTGAAGACTCCTCTGAGAAAGGTTGCAGCATTGTGACCCCAGGAGGCAATTTTGTATCAAACATCGTCGTTGCTAGTCTAAACAATTCTTGTTGCTCATTTTCACAATTGCTAATGGTTTCTATACCAAGCTCCCTATAAAGTAATATTAAAACGAGTATTTAGATCAACAAAATTGAACATAACATAAATTGTTGACATTTTCATTTCAAAATCAGGATGTTAACTTAAAAAGAGACATCTGTCCTACAATGATCTCTGTATGTGCCAAAGCATATAAAATGTCATGGACATGATCTTGTGATAAAAATCTACCACAATTTGGACCAATCAGGATTTCATTCGAGTGTTTTTACCTTCAATTTTGTTGAGCTAAATTGAGATTCAAGTGACAGTTTCTTTTAACTTTGCATGATGACAGAACTTTAGAAATTTTCTCAATAAAAAGACTAGTTAGGGTCATCAAATCTGATTTTACTAACAAGGAATTAATTACTTCCTTTCCCCCTATCTTATCTATCTCACTTTTGTGCTTCATACTCCACATATCAAGGCTTATCAAACTCATTATCTTGTGTTCATATGTTCTTATTTTCAACAAACAACAGTAGATGAGACTTAAATATATACTTCAATACCTATAGCTTTCTGCAGCTCTTAATTGGTCACCATCAGCAATTGCAAGAACTAGATTAGCATAACCAAGCCTCAATGGTTCTGGGAGATCCTTCACCTGCCCATAGTCCAGCAAGCCAACCTGACTACAGGAAATACAAACATTAGGGAAGTTGCAAGATAAACATTTATATTAGGTCATCAAGTATTGAAACTAATTTTCAATATCATACAGAAGTCATTTCCATATTTAATATCTTGATGAAGGTCGAATTGGTTGAGTTTGTACTTAATGAAAGAAAGTGACTATTTTAACTAGAAAGATCACATTTCAAAGATATGAGCATATTTGGATAAAGAAACATTTAAGAACATACAAGAATATATATACATATATGGCAGCTGACTTGCCTCTGATCCTTTACAAATCAGGATATTTCCTGGGTGAGGATCTGCATGGAAGAATCCACTTTTCAATATCATTTGACCATAAGCTAGAGTCAAGCTTTGAAGAATCTTCCTGCACTTTTACAGTATAGTTAATAGTGTGATATGCATAGAACTACGTGCATCAGAATGAAGAATTATCCACATTCAGAATCTCTAAGAAGAAGAGTTAATGTTCCTATTTATTAAAACTTCACCATCCCCTCTATGCTCCTGATTCTCTCATCTATATCCTCCCAAAAATTCTGGACATGAATGAAATATATTCAAAGTTGAACAAGTGACAAGAATATCAAAATTCAGAATTTAGGTTATATATAAGTACTATTTGAGGCAATATTGTGATATAGTGAATTCATATAGGATAACTGAGAAGCTTACTGCTTTGCTGCTGCTGCTGCCCTACCACGAGGGTTTATGCCTCTCTTTGCTATTTCATCACCAAGGTTCATTATTGGAATCCCATCAATAAACTCCATCACTAGTACCCTCCTGTACAATCAAGGAAGCATAACATAACCAAAAGAAGTTAACACTAACAAAATACGCATGGATCATAGCTTTCTTGGTCATTTGACGATTATCAAATATGTAACAGCAACTATTTTGCTGTACGGGATTTCTTATGTTCGTTGTTCTTTTCACTTCATCCTAGTTTTTAACAACAAAGAGGCAGTTCATAACATACCATGCATGGTATAGCAACCTTAAAATTTACTGTGATTGATTCTCAAAGCACAATCCTCACAACAACTATATGCACAAAATATTAGTGCTCTAACATTCAAACTCTTATATTATTTTATTGTTAATGTGTAAGAAACCTATGTTATCATAGTGCAGCAAGAAAGGGAAAATGGAGAAATAGACAGATAGCAATAAGGAATAGTGGGAGGATAATATTTGTGAACAACACAGCTAAGTTAGCAAAGGGAATGAGGCAGTTAGAACTATATAGGGTGCAGGAAAGTGCTGTGAATAATACGTAGGGTTTTGTCTACATAATATTACTTAATTTGTCCAATCAGAAAAGCTAGTTTACCTCAAAAACTCATTTTTATTAGATAACATAAGTTAATGCTGCAAGCACCAAGACATTTGAAAACAATATAGGGGTGACATCTCTTCAAAATAATACAATAAGTTACCAATCTAGTTCATTATTAATATTTCGAAGCAGATTATCTAAAATCCTTTTTGCTGCATAACATACCTAGTAACCATATCTCGTATTACCCGTGGAACCAAAACAGGAGCCCTTCTGTTATTTTGATACAAGAACTTTCTAATACATTCCATCGCAGCAGCTTCCCTCTTGAAATCAAATTCATAGCCAATCTAGAATGTCTCAAGTTTTCATTAGAACAAGTCATAGTAGGTTGTGGGAAGAACCTTAACATTAACATCACTGAGTTACTACAAGTGAGATAAAGAAACTACAAAAAAAAAAAAAAAAAAAACAAAAAAAAAAAAAAAAGTGGTCTACATAAAATTTACATGTTAACTGAAGAGAAGCTTGCAAAGATTTCTAATGAAAAGTAATATGTATCCTTGTTAATATATGCAGCAAAAACAAATAAGATCCAGCTAAGTAGTGCACTGGTTTTTCGTTCATAAATCTCATTAGTAACACTATCCAACTAATATTTTTAACCAAGTTATGTCAGATTTAAGTTCAAGAAGTTGTCAACAGTTCAACGAACTTCACTCTAGCATAAACACTCAGTCGAGATTTAATCACAAAATGCTACTGGTGAGAGTGATAATATATTGTATTTGGATAAAAGTTGCTGATATATGACTCATTCAAGAGTACAAGAAACAAATAAGCTGCATGAAGTCAGATATGACAGAAACTTCCTAACCACTCGATTATATAATATACTCCCCAGCATGCTTCTATTATGAATTGCATACACAACCCATCCATCAATCGCTTTCTATATAATAAAAGTACCTAATAAAGTTTATTCTTAATAGGAACTTCTATTTAATCGGCAACTGGGGAAAAATGCGAGTAAGTTCTGTCCTTTGATAAGAATCCTACTAAATAACAAACCAATAAAACAAAATAGGGGAAAAAAAGGCAGGCATTAATTATCAAATAATCCATGTAGTATAATAAAGCTAACGAACAAATCTAGCAAGCAAATAACAGGCACCTGTTTTTCCATTTCCTTTGTCACCGAATATAGATCAAATTTGATATCTGTCTTTTGCATGTACAGGGCGAAAGCTTGCAAGTTACGGAGATCTGTCATCATCAGATCCTGAACGCCAGGATGTTGAACCTATTATATGCTAAAGAAATCAGAATCAGAAGTTTAGTGGTGTCATGAGGTCACAAGACCAATCACTTATCCACCTCAATTACCTTGACAACAACATCACTTTTATCCCCTCTCAGTCTTGCTTTATGAACCTAGTACGAGAAAAATGGATTTGTCAGAAACATGGAAATGAATGTTCATAAGAATATAGGTCTGTCAAAAATATACTTATTCCGAGTTATCACCAAACAGAATGAATTGCTTTGGCATAACAACCATAACATTACTCTAAGGCCCACCCTTAAAGAATAAACATGCGTAAGAGGGAAAATTTTTAAGAAATAGCACGCAACAGGACTTCTTTAAATTCCAAGATAAAACACAGTGATTCAACATAAAACATGCATGAGTAACCTAACAGCAAGTATCAAGAAAAAATCTAACAAATGTTGAGAGGATCATAAATAACAATCCGTTACTGATATCCTAATATATATCAGCAAAATCAGAAGCATAAGCATGTGTTCTTGAGGGCATTGCTGAGACAGCAGAACAGAAATTTCACACCGACCTGAGCAATCGAAGCAGAACCAAGGGGTTCCATATCAAATCTATCAAACACATCGTCAATACCCTGTCCCAGCTCATTCTCCAGCATCAACTTTACAGTTTGAAATGGGGTCGCAGGAGCCTGATCACACAGCGTGACAAGCCTTCTCACCCACGCAGCCGGGGCTAGGTCAGGCTTCCCTAAAATTTGTGCGATCTGTTCCACAATTTTATGTTCAAATCAAAGATACATCATCATGAGCACACCAATCATAATCAAAACTAAAAAACACCAGCTGAAAATGCAAGTCATAAAAATAAGCCAAAAATTCAAAGCTGGTCCATAATTTTTCCAAGGACAATGTAAACCAATTGAACAAAAATGCGAAATCCAAACTAAAATACAACTATTCACAGTAACTAAAATGTGATTGAGAAAATAATCTAAAAGGGGAAAGAAAACCTTGAGGAAGAAACCACCGAGGTCGGCACACATGGCGTAAACCTTGTCAGCAGCGAGCTCGTGCTGCCTTTCCCACAATGCTTCTCGCTTCTGCACATCCCTCTCGAAATTCACTTTCACTTGAAACACCTACCAATTCAAAACCACGCGCAATTCAATGAATAAACAAGTAGACTACGCTACACACACACACACACACACACATAGAGAGAGAGAGAGAGACCTTGTAACCAGTGTAGATATCAATGGCTCGAACCCAGAATTGGAAGGACCGTTGCAAAGGGCGAAACTGGTAGGAGAGCTTCTCTCTTATGTCGTTGATATCTACAGGGGGAAACATCACTCACTCACTTAACTAACTATTTCTCTTCTCTTCTCTTCTCTTCTGCTGCATATATGTATATAATTATAATACGTTGTTCTTGTATAGTATACTGTATAAGCATACGGTATCAGAGAATGGCAGCTCGAACACAAATTGAGATATCTCAATGTATGTCAGTGGCATGCCATATTTGGGTTGCAAGGCTTTTTGTTTTTGTGATTCAGAAGCGTTTGGATGTTGTTATAGGTTGCACGTTATGTCACCTTCACTCATCACTTACTAGGATAAACTGGTGGTGGGTGCTCTTTCTTTCTTTTCCCTTCTTTTCTTTTCTTCTCACTCTTGGCTATGTGGGGCTCCTAGAGTGGATTAGGGAAATATTCTTCTGTGCTTCGTTAGCATGATTTATGCGTGCTTCACATTTCATAAATTATATACACAACTATTTATTTATTACATATTTTTCAAAAAGATATTTTAAATTAAATAAATAGTTATGCATCTTCTAAAAGGAAATCTATGAGTACAATACATAGTCATAGATTGCTTGGATTAGGGGACCATACATTGCTGCCTAAAACTTGGATTTTTTATAAATGACTGTTAAGCATCAAGAAGTAACTAATGAAACAGGTGAAGTTATTAGTGCTGTACTATTTTTTCAAAGGAACTTAATTGCTTCACATGAGATTCAGGCGGATAATTCTAGTTGTGCTGTCCATGGGACTATTGACCTATTGTTTTCATCATCTCTTATTATTTTGCTTTTACTTTGACTTTGTTTTATTTATGTTTAGCTTTTTTTTTTTTAAGTCCGTGGATTGGACAATTCTCAATTCTAACCATTATACTTACACACCCTACATTCACACACACAAAAATATTTTTTTTTATTAAACTTGTATTAGACGAGGTCCAAACTCGAGATTTCTCAGTAAAAAAGGGAGACATATGCCTATTTTAAATTTATTAATATGTGTTTTAAGAGTAGTGATTTGTCTGACATTTTCTCTTGGATGCTGATGGAAAATATTTACAAGAGACTTTAATAATTAAGTTAGCAAAAATTTTAGCAGACTTTTTGAATAAAAATTAGATTGAAAAAAATATCTATGTGAAGGAGGTATTTATAAAGTACAAATGTTAGACTGAGTCATTCTTTGGAAGTGACTCCTAAAGATCATGGGCAGTTACTTTTTTATAGCGTGCGAAGTTAGCCTCCTCATATTCAGAGTGGTTACTACTTAGAGGTGGTAACCGAAGTAGTGAAACAGGCGCTTAGTTTGCTCCGCACGTTAGGTCGGGTATGGATTTCAGAAACCTGTATCTTGGTCAGTCTGACCCAGGTGAACCAACCCTTTTGTGGTAAATTTGGCACCCTTGGGCCAATCTTCAGAGGGCCTAATATTGAACGTAGCCTACATGTCCAAAACGGTACAGACTGGGCTTTATAAGACCTAGATATGGACAAGAGTATTATAAAAGAAAATATTTGATTCATATTCTTTGAAAAAAAGTCTTATATATTTTAAATACATTGAATGGATACAAAATTTAAAAATTTTCTATTATTAAATTTTTAAAATGAGAAAGCGATTTAGAAGAGACAAAGAACTTAATTTTTCCTTTGGCAAAATTGCAACATTCATAAGTTATAGTTCATTCTTTTGACTATTTTATTTAAGAAAAATGTTGAATGAACAAATATTTTTGCATCTAAGTCTTCAATCAAATTTTAATAAGTTGTATGTTGAATTTTTTCAAACTAATCTAATTCATATAAAAATCAAATTCTTTGAATATAACATAGAAATGTCTGAAAACTAACACATAATTTTTTAGAAAAATAATATAAAAATTTTGTTAAATAACACGAGACGTGAAGAAGAGATGAAAAAAAAAAATAGAAACGTGCTTAAGCTATAAAACAGACACTTTTCATAAATATGGAATACGGCACAATACATAAATTTTAAACTTTTGTTAGATGTCAATATAATATATATAATTTTTAGATAAATTATAATAATATCTTGATATTTTATATTAATAATACATTTTCAAGAATATATATCAAAAATAAATTTTGACACATTGACATGTAATTTTATGTGGATGTGTTTAAATATGTCCAAAAAATATTTTTATATTTTATTAATATATAGTTAAATACAAAGATACACGTGTTGAATGTGTTTTTCTCTTTGATCAATTTTCTTTTTAAAATGTGTTTGTCACACAAATAGGACAATTCAACAGAATGTCCAAGAAAGAAGAAGAAAAAAAAATAAGAAAAGATCGTATTAACAAATAATAATTGTATTATGATAATTTTATGATGAAGAAATTTTTGTTTGAAGAGAATGAAAAGACTGTATAATTTATTTTAAAAAATTAATAAAAAGAAAATGATATATTTTCCTAAATAAGTATCTAACTATTCTACTAAAGTGAATCTTCATCTCCAGTCTCCACTATTTTTTCTTTTCATCATAATATACATTGTATTTTGTTGAGTATATCGGAAGTTTTTGTTGTTTAGAAATTAGAAATGTAAATAACATATTGTTCAAAGGAATATATCATTACCCAATGCGTATTATAGATGATTATTATCATACGTTAAAAGTGTTGCCCAATAAATGCGTTACTTAAGTTCTTTTGTAAGTGTTTGTTTTTGAAGTGTTAGATGTTCAAGGGGTAGTGCAGGTGTTGACTCAATTTATTGTCATGTGGACAAAATATATTTGTATAAAATTAGTATTAGCTATATTTGTATAAAATTAGTATTAGCTCCTTATTCTTCTTACTCAAGCGCACACATTTTTTCATCAGAAATAAAATATAACTAAAACAGTTATAAAAAATGAATTGAAACTGATTGGGATCGAGAAACACTCGAATTCCCAAAAACAAGATTGTTCATTAATTTTTAAATTACGAGACAACAGAAATCTTAAGTCCCACCTAGTAAAATTTAAAATCAAAAGGGATACCCTTGAAATCTCAATATCTCAACTATTTCAGATAAATATGAACTTAGAATCACATGAAAGGCCTAAAGATCGATGACGCGTGACAACTTCTGTATCCTGTTCAATAGGAAGTCCCCTTGCTTAATAGTTGCTTGGTAAAGAGCATTCTTTGCATCAGGCCGGTTAGTTTCAAGAACTCCAGCAACTTTGTCAATCTTACAATGAAGCTTCCCTGCTGCAATAAATCGAGATAGCTCCCTGAAACAAATTAAATGCAATGAGTTGACTCGCATAGATTTCGAAAACCTTTGTTTTTCCCCCATCAATTAAAGAATAAATTACACTAGCCTCCTCCACCTAGAATTTAAGTGATATTACCCATTGATTTTGAAATGCCTATACTAACCTCCTTGAAAGCGAGGGCAGTATCATACTATCATCTTTATAAAGGAATTTGGGTTATGTTTTACAAAAATGTTGATTTTGATATAACCTAAATGTTAGCGAATAATTTTACAAATGAAGTGTAATGCTCAATATCACCTAATTACCATCTACAAGGGAGTCGGTGTAATTTGCCCTAGATTAAATTCAATACTAAACCAAAGATTGAATACGTGAAATGTATTCACTTACAGATCAATAAAATCCACGGTCACTCCAAAGGCTTTTGCCATTGCTTCAATTGTCACGCTCTTGTAAGATTCCAAAAATTGGGAATAAACAACAGTTCTGACCTCCCTCATGTAGTATCGGAAGTGTGGATGCAGATAGCGGTCCAACTTAATTTGCTCCGTCAGGCCAGCTGAAATGATTTCACGATGTAGTTACAATATGAACATAGGACCACAAGCATATAACTGAAATATTTGCCAACACTTTGTAGCCCCAGTTCTGTATCAGATTAATTCCTCAGATTCTCAAATTATAACACATCAATCACAAGACTTCTAGCATGAACACGGTGACAAACCAAAACTTCAATAAATCACTACAAATTAGTCAGATATGGCAATGTATGCTTACCAAATGCAGAGAAGAAAGACTTGTATCGACAATCATACAAGGAGTTTAGGAACTCTGACAGATATTGGATTTTGCCAATGACCGTCAAGATCTCAGGAGCATCTACTACCTGAAATAGATTATTTTAAGTTATGATAGTTTGGAATATGCAGAGCACTCACCAAGAGGCAAAATGCAGCATAAGACACAACAACAGAAGAAGAACAGATGATAGAATTAATATACCTTTTGTTTTAAGGAAACTCTATCCAACGATATAATGCTTGTCAAAACAGTGTAAAATATAAAAGTGTCGTAGGGGAAAAGTTCATAGGTTGTAAAGGTCGAAATAGAATCCAGAAACAATTTGGCAGCCTTCTTGAAATTTCGGGTGGACATGCAGTACAGGCCTTCATATACTTTCAGCCGATTCTTCCTTTCCCAATCACCACCTTCTTCAAACAAGCTGTCAATATGGTCCAACAAGTTAGAATTTAAAAAACCAATCCGGAACAGAAAATAACAAAGGGAGCATTACTACAGACACTTGTAAGTTCAGATGATTACTTTTTGGCTTTGTCAATGCTTTTGGCAATGAGGTCAAAATCCATGTCAAAGAAACCAAGCTGCAATGTATAAAACACCAGATCCATCTTCTGGCCAACTGCAACTGTCTTGCTTTCTGTAAGCTTGAGATGTTCCAAGGCTTTCTCCTAGAATAAAAGGTAGTGTTTAATAAAAATTTGATTCCAGCAGAGGACAGGAAAGGATCAATAAATTTAAGTTATCTGCGTACCTTGTCACCAATCCGGATGAAAAACAAGGATTTTGCCAAGTGAGCCTCTCTAACTTCACTCTCACCTAGGTTTTCCTCAGCATCAGCAATCCTGAAGTGAGGAAAGGGTTATTAAAATTGCCGCTTTCATATAATAGTTTCATTTCAGAGAATCACAAAACTTCAACAACTTCAGTGCCAGGTATTTAGCATTTTACATCTTTTTCTTTCTGTAATGTCATCTCTAGCTTTCCATCCAAGTATTATCATTCTGGCGAACCACAAAGCAAAGCAAAACAATC
The DNA here is from genome assembly GCF_059453495.1 of Arachis ipaensis. Lineage (NCBI taxonomy): Eukaryota > Viridiplantae > Streptophyta > Magnoliopsida > Fabales > Fabaceae > Arachis > Arachis ipaensis. The sequence continues at coordinate 67,885,340 of NC_142436.1, read as the reverse complement.
TGCCCACATGCTAAACTCTAATGGTATGTCATACATCAGTTGCAATCCAACTAACAAAAATATTCAACTTTCAACCCCACACTAGTTAGATGCGCTTAACAACCTAAGTGATGATAATAATATTAATCATAAAAGTAATAATGAAAGATCAAGTAGAACTTTGTTACTACATACTAACCAAAAAATCAAATACGCTTACAAAATTTACCAGATGCATTTGTTCAATTCAAACTAGCCCAGATGGGTAATTAAAAGACAAACTTGAAGTAGTTATCAGTATGCAAGAAAGTGACATACTGCTAAGTTACATATAATCCTCATTAGACCCCTTCAAAGCCATGTTAATCACAAATGTGCAAGTGCATGCGCGGACACACCACACACACACACACACACACACACAATCTGCTCACGAATTGTCTACTTACTTGGATTTTAAACTTATAATTCACAAGCTTGTATGCATGCTCATTCTGCTCACTTATGGTCTACCTAAATGGACTTCAATCTACTTACTATTCACAAAACTGTGGAAGTTCTTCCTCCATGTAAGTGCAACATCTCTTAAGTCTAACTTTTGATAAGTTTGAGCAAAATCTACATACTCTATCAAACAATTTCACCTAAACTCCTAGCCCTTTTTTTCCCCAAAAAGAAAGTAACCAACAATTATAACACATTAGTTCATAACCCTCAAAATCTAGACTGCAAAACAAAAGAGCACCAATTAGGACTACCCCACTCAATATCCCTTATCACAAACCCTAACTCATTTCAAATTTCAAACACGATGCATCCGAAATTCTCAATAAACCCTAAAAACAAATAAAGAATTGGAAGAGGAAAGATAAATGAACTGACTTTTCATCAAGCTTCTTGAGCTCATCGTCAATCTTAGCACGCATCGAATCCAAAAGGGCACGATCCATGTCCAACACCGAATCAGCCACTAGGGTTTCGTACAAAGGAACCATATCTGGGAAACAAAAATTACATAAAAACAATCAAAATAAGAAACAATACCGGATTGAAAGAGGTTATCGAAGTGGAATTGAATTGAATTACGAATAATACCGTTTTCTTTGACGAAAGAGAAAACGTCGTCTTTGAAGCGAACTTTCTCGATGTCAGGGACATCGGGTTGACGGAGAAGGAAGAGCTTGTCGGCGAGTACAAGCTGTGGCTGCTGAGACCCTTCTTGACCTTCCATGGCTTCTTTGCTTCCTTCACACTTCAGCTAACTCGGTTGCTCTTTCCAGATGCAAAACGCAGCTTATGCTATGTACTATTGTAGCTCTCCCTAAACCAACGTCATTACTCATTACTATTTAGTATTTATTCTCCTTCATTTAAATTAAAAATTAACAAAAGAAAAGGAAAAAAAAAAAAATCTTCTGGTCCGTTTATCAAGTTAAAAAATAGTGTAAAACTCCAAACTGGTTTCTTAAATTGGGAGTGATACTCATTAATTATTTTTGCAAGTTTTGATAATATGAAGTAAGAATTATTTTTTAAAAAAAAATTAAAGATTAATTTGTCATATAATTTAAAAGTTTATAAATTAAAATCTAATAACCAAATATGAATATCTAAAATGGCCACTCAACAAAATATATAATAACCAATTTGGTATAGAAAAACTTTCTTTTTTCTTTCCTAAGGTGGAAATACTTCAAAAATTAAATTATTTAGGTATTTAATATTATTATTTAATTTTTTAATATTAATAAATTATTTAGATCTTTAACATTATTTATTTAATTTTTTAACATTATTAAATTACCTAACACTTAAATATATGGACATAACTAACTAAACTAGAAAGATATCCGCACGGTGCGCAGACAATACAGATGCAGACTATAATGACATGAATCTCTGTTTATATTTTGCATTTTATTTGGTATAAAAAGTAAAAGAGGTTATGTATGTTGTAAAAAAATTTATTAAAATTTTGGAAAAACTAAAAAGAGTTTCTATAAAGGAAAAAGAAAAACTAATGAAGTTTATGCGATAGATATTTTTGTCTGTAACTAAGGATATGATGAATTGAATATTATGTAAAAATAATTCGTATATATTTTTATCATTTTGATTTATTAAGATTTGATTTGTATTAAATATGAACACTTAGAATGAGTCTAACGAAAGAAATAGGTAGCAAAAAATGAAATAGAGTTTTAATAGTGTAAAAACTACAAAAAGGATGCAATAGAAGTACAACAAAATAGTTAGAATGACATATCTAAAATAAGTCATGTAAGTCTTAATCTTCTGTAATGATAGGATATGTCATGTGGTAAGATTGGTAGTATTTAATATTCAAGATGTCGGTGTTGTTGCTGGATCTGCAAGATTGAGAATAATATAAGAAAATTACAGGTTATTATATAAATTCCAAAAAGAAAAAAATATTGGTCAAACGTATTATCATGGCCGATAATAAATCAAAGTTGGAGCAATAGGTTTGTATAAGGGACTATGGATGTATATAGAAATGAGAAGATAAAGAAAAAAATACCTCAAGTTGAACCCATTGTCATATATTTCTGAAGACTTTGGGATAAACAATATTCTCTATATTGCTAGTGTTTTCATCATGAGCAATTAAAATTTTCAAATCTTTTTTATTTGTGACTCTTGAGATGGCAACATAAAGTTGGCCATGTGTAAAAACTGGTTTTTCCAGTAGCAATCTGACGTGGTCCAACGATTGTCCTTGACTTTTGTTTATTGTCATTGCATAAGATAGCATAACAGAAAATTGTCTCATTTGAAATCTAAATGGTATCCTTACATTTGATGGTGTGAATGTCATTCTAGGAAATGAAGAGCTTATCAAGACAGTGATTAGAATTCAACAACTTTGCCTTGATAACTTTATCCCCAAGTCTTGTAATTTATCAACCTGGTACCGTTGCAAAGCCTTGATGAGTGATCAATGTTTCTGATAAGCATAACAGGACAACTGACCTTTAGCTTCAATTCATGATTTGGAAGCTCTGAGCACCTAAGTGTTGCTAAAAATTATGGTGTGTGGATGCCTTCAATTTCATTGTTACCTCCTTCAGACAGAGACTTATTGGAACTAACATAGGTCCTGCATTGATTGTTGTTCATTGCAGTCATGTAATCATTTACCTCATCTACAACATGAATTGTAGGAACTAAAATAGCTCGACTTTTCAAGTAGCTTTCGTTAGCTATGTCAGCAATGTAATCAGAATAGATTGCTTCAATCATTGCCTGTATAGGATCATTATAATTAGTGATAAGCAATTCAGGAGGTATGTTAATCATGTTGCATCCATCACATGTTCCTTCAGATGTTCCATTGCCGACCTGAAGAATCCATTCAGCAAATTGCTTTAAATCTTCTGCCGGAGTATCTGTAGTCATACATTGTAGTCGCATGTTTACAGTGAGCTTTAATATTTCACAATGCTGCCATAGATATGATGAGTTTAAACACGCATTTACAATGTTTTGTCTTGTTCGTTTTGGGATCACTGGTAAGATTTGTCTAAAATCCCCACTGAAAACAATTGTTTTTCCCCCAAAAGGCAATTTTCGATTCTGATCATATTTGAACCTCATCAAATCTCTCATTTTCTTATCCAGTGCCTCGAAGCAAAATTTGCTCATCATAGGAGCTTCGTCCCAAATTTTGAGCTTAGCTGTTATAATCAATTATGCTAACGGACTTCCTTGCTTGATGTTGCAAGTTGAGAACTCATCTGGAGTTAATGGTATGGCAAACCTAGAATGTGCAGTCTGACCTCTAGGTAGCAATAAAGAGGCAATGTCGCTAGATGCAACAGTTAAGACTATTTGTCCCTTTGATCTTAGTGCCGAAGCTAAAGTTTTCCAAAGGAAAGTCTTTCCTGTACCTCCGTGGCCATACAAAAAAAAATACACGTCCATGTTGACTTTCTGCAGTGTTGATGATCTTATCATAAACCTTTCTTTGCTCTGCAGTAAATTGGAGAGGCACTCAGTGTGTTGCTTTTCTAATGTAATACGATCATAATTTAACTCATCAAAGATCATTTTGTTTCGGGTTCTGAGATGGTCAGTATCTCCTGATGGAAATGGCATAGTCGGGTAATCTCGTAAGCTTTTTCTGTTACTGTTCAAGATTTGCTCGATCTCAATCAACGTTAGATTCTTTAATTCTTCATCACTCAAAGCTAGATCTGAAATGTTGAGAAGGTAAAAATGTCATTTACTATTGTACACAAAAATTGATTATGGATAAAAGAAAGACAACAAAAATATATAGGCAACATTTTAAAGATTTTAAATTTAATTAAAAAGATATTTATTATAATCGTTTGCTTACTATATAGGCCAAACATGGCTCTATGATCATGCAAAATTCCATTACTCAATAGCATGGCTGTTTTTTCCCAAACAGCTTCGGGGCGCACCATTGAGTTAGACCACAATAGAGTCACAAACAACTTTCGCAAATAATGACCCGAGCCCCAATGACTTGCTTCCTCAATAGCATCAACGTATTCTTTGTCGTCATCAAGCAAGTCGCGTGCATAGCATGCATCTTGAAATGATGAGTAAATAACATCATTGTAAGTTCGAATGTCTGCATAATTTGTTGGTCCCTTTACAATATTTAACAACAACCTTAAATAATAGAGCTCACCATATGATGGTGGAACAAAGATCATCCTTCCAATGACTTGATGACTTTTCCTGGGTGCCCAATCTCTAGGTGACGATTTCCAAACAAACTTGCTTGGAAACTCATTGTAGGTTAGTTCTCTAGCTATAGCATATTCTTTGTTAGCTATAAACCAAGCTAGAAACATGGACTCTTTAATAGTCGCCTTTGCAACTACCTCAAGTAATGATTCGTCATCTGTAAAGACAACAGGTTGTTGATCTGGAAAATGAAAGCTAAGCCTTTCCATGGATGGATTCTTGTAGTGAATGTCATAGGAAAATATCTTCCAAGCAGCTTCACAGGGAGATATATATCGGCAATCGTAAAACATTTTCACTTCATCAACTTCTTTAGTTGATTTTTCATTGGTGGAGTTTGCGCAAAAGGAGGCTGTGACACGATCACTCCCTTTGTTTACATATTTGAATAAATACTTAATAGATCTTGACTGGTTACACCATTCGACATTAATGTGAGCACGGTACTTTGGTAACAACAATCTATTATGTGGCACGACATACCTATTGTCAAGATGAATTCCTGATACTTCGACTGTGCGTCCATTGTTTTGACGCTTATAAATTGGGTAACCATCTTCGTCTACTGTGGTAACTTCATTATACTTCTTAGGGAAATGACATATGCAACGCCCTTCATCCATGCAAGGCGAAGTTGGCCTGCTAATACCACATGGACCATGGAACATAAAAGTCTTCACAGCTTCGTAATATGCATTGTCCACATTAGGATCCGGAATTTCAGCACGAATAATTTTGTCTATATCTGCCGGAGTTGGATATTTATCTTGTTCATGCAAGAATAGTAGTATATGTGCGTGTGGGAGACCTCGCTTTTGAAATTATATTGTATAGATAACTGAGAAAAATGGCGAAAACTCATTGGTATTAACACCACTAAGCTAAGATATGATGAAGTATTTTCATGGTAGCAATAAAAATCCGAAAGATGTATTTAAGTTGCATACCTGCTTTTGTCACCCCGAATAATTTGTTGTATCTAAAATCCTTAATCATCTTGTCCAGTTTTACTTTGAATAGTCTACAAACCATATCTGGCCTGTCCTCTGGTTTGACTTTATGCTTTACACAGTACCGTTGTATTTCATCCCATTGCGGATTGCAAGTAAAAGTGATGAATAAATCTGGATAACTAACGCATCTGCATATTGCCATAGCATCTTGAGAATTTTGTATCATGTATCTTGGGCCACCAGTAAATATTGCTGGTAGTATAATTCTCTTTCCTTTTGAAGTAGCATTTGTCTCACCGTTGAATACAGCATCTCGAAGCCCATGGTATATCTCAGCTCTAAAATCGCTTTGGTGGGTGTAAATTTATTTCAACCTAGCACTTTCAACTATTGAGAATGCATCAACTAAGAACTGTTAGAATAAGCGATAGGATTATAAAAGGACACCATTTTGTGAACCCCAATCTTGGATTCGAAATGCGAAAAACTCCCGCATTGTGACATGCTTGTCTTCATCTGTTGGGTTTTTCTTAACTCAGTTCAACACAATATCTTCTCTCCATCCATCTTCACCATAGGGGAATAAACTAGGATATTGTAAGCCTAGATAAGATGGGTGGAGCTCTGTTATTCTTTGAAGTGCTCCCGACTTAATCTCGACAATAATATCTCGTTCTTTTGTGGATCCATCAAAATTCCTGACAATTAAGGTAGCAACCTCAGATACCGAAGGCAAATTGTATCTCCTTCCATTTTGTCCTCTTTTTCCTATGAGTCGTAGGCGAACTGAATCGGCAGCGTTCACTGCGAGTGCATCGCGAGCAAGTCGAAAAGACTTTGCAAGGACATTATGATCGTCCAAGATAGTCTTGATAGTAGAGACTATATCAGCATGGAGCTTGTTCAATTTATCCTTTGAGCTACAAAGAATCAGCAAGAAAGGATGTTAACATGACTGTGTGTATAACATTTCAACCAAATCATACTTTCTTTATTCCAAAATTTAATTAAAATGTATTGAATTTACCTCACAACATGGATTCTATTTTTATCTCATTTCCGGTGTCATATATGTATAATTGTGCAAATTTTGCTATTCCTCCATTCAGTGGAAGCAACCTCCCCATTAAATGATAGTTTTGACCGTGCAAAACAAACGTTGGAGGTCCACGGCTTTCATTAATCGACCTGTGTATCTTGCCTCCAAATGATGTGAAAGCGAACATACTATTGTAGCTTCTAATATTCGATCGAAAATGTTCGGCCTTTTGATTATTATCAAAGTAAAGCCTCTTCAATGGCTCAGGAGGATCTTGGATCATAGGAAGTTGAACTTGACTTTGTCGGCAGCATAGGTTGAACTTTGGTAATTTAGAATTGTAATGCTTTTCTATTCGCTCTTTGGCATGTATAGTTGGGATCTCCGATATCCCAAAAATCTATGAAAAAGGAAAAGGAATTAGCAAAGGAAAGTAACATGAGATGACAAAGTATAGCAGTTTATGCAAAATAAAAATAAAGTTTTTCAAAAAATTAAGATGCAGTCTTGTATAACTTTAATTACAAAAACTCGTTTTTTAATCTAGAAATCGATTCAAAATGTTAAAATAGTAAAATGAATTTAAGTGTTTATTAGAAATTAGTTGAATAATTAAATGGAATTGAGTCCGAAAACTTAAATCAATATTGTGCAATCTACTTTTAATATATGACACATAAATTTAAGATTAATGTATACTTTAATTATATGCAGGGACAAATTTAGAGGGGGCAGTGAGGCCATGCTCCCCCCTCCTGGCCGAAAGGATTTAGAACTTCTATATATTATATGATGATATATTCAACTTTAAAATTGAGCTTTTTCTGTCCCATGACTTGGGTTCAAATCCCAATTGTTACATTTTGAACATTAATAATGTATTATATTTTTTTAGAACAATCTTTTTGATTCATAAATCTTTTTTAATTGTTCCTTTAATTCTTCATTTTTTTCATTAACCATTTGTTTTGATGAATTATTTTTTTATTGTTCCTTTTATGTTTTTAACTTTTTCCTTACCTTTCAAATCTATTATCATATAAAAAAATACTTTAATTTTTATGATAAATTCTAATTGAATGGTAAAAAAGTATACACATACAAAATAAATTATTTCAATATTTATTTATTTTCTTATGATATTAAATTAATAACATATTAAATAAATTATATATTAATATGAATATTTTACATATTTTGTTTGCTAAATTATTTTATACTCGTATATAAAAAATATAAGAGTAACTGATGTATATTATTCATGTTATATTCTTCATAATAATAAAGGATAAAAATTAGAATTTTAGTTATTATAAATGATATCAAATATGACATTATTATTTTGGAGTAGAACTTTCTATTTTAACATAGTACTTATTAATAACTTTTTATTAAAAATAATAATAATAAAATGATATCATCAGTTATATAATACAATATTTAATTAAATAAATATTGTTTTCAGCCCCTTTTTAAAAAATTTTTGGATCCGCTCCTGACTATATAGATAATTAATTTTCAGTTTCGCAACAATATAAGATAAAGTAAATGATGGGTGTTTGTTAAATAAATGGAATGTAAAATAAAGATAATATAACTTTCATGGTGAATCTGTGAATTGAACTATGTAAATGAACTCAATAGCAAGCTTTACCTATTTTAATCTTATATCTCAATGAACGAAGCTGATATTCATAAGTTTAATGGTTATATTGAGACATTTTATCACGTTAAAGCTTGAAAGTTAGATTCTCAAATCTTTTTACGGTAGACAGGTCCATCATCGAAAGGGTGGGTGTGGCAAAAATTTACTCAAAAAGCACAAACCTGTATTGAAGACGTCAGTTGTACTTGTGTGCAATGTTTCATTCGGTGTTAGGTTCAACTGTATGTTGCTAGTTGTGCATTCCAAGTCTGATAAATTCAAAAGATTCAATTAATTATGTTATAATAAATGAATATTTTGCTAGCTCACATCTCAATATCTGGAACAGATGCTTTAAGTTTGTTATTGGGAAGAGATTCTCCAGAATTTTGTTGGTTACCTAAATGGGAACTGGTAATTGTGCTAGTCTGAAATTCATGTGCATAATCTCCAATGGCTTCATCTGGATTTGGAAAATGCACTGTAGAAATCATTATGTTTTTCATGAGAAAAAGTTGTACATGCTTTTGATTTGCTGTTAAGCATTCTTTGAAATATTTTGTTGAGTGAAACTTCTATATATTTGTGTACATGAATAAGTAGCCTATTTAAAAAAAAAAATTAAATGTAACCTTCGCTGGGTTGAAATGAGATGGAGGTATGCAGGGTAGTTGATTCTAAGTTGGCTCTACCATCTAATGAGGCATTGAGCACCTCTCATGTCAATGCTAGACCTCTGCAAGACCTACCACTTTGACTTTCGTTTGAAGGAATCTCCTGGGACATTGTTGGATCTGAAAAGAAAATATTGTGGTTTCATCATTTGGTTCTTTGATACCATTCAACAAATACATTGATGTTGGCAGGGATAATCTATGTTGAAGAATTATGAAAAAGAATAGAAAGAGATTTGTACCATCGGTTGCAAGCAGATGAGAATTTGTTAGTAGTAAGGATGATTTTGCATTGGTGAGGTCATGTGAAGATGGAATCAGAATGTGCCGGCCTGCGCCCACACTTCTCGAAGGCTTTTGAGCATAACAACATGGATGACTTGGATACAAAGTTGGTTGCATCGTGTTTTCTGCACATATAAACAAATAGTGTATATATTTTGGTTACAATTGGATTCTTTGTTAAACATTAACAATGTGCATAAAATTTGTAAGTCTCCAAACCTTGAGGTGTTCTCCTTGTGATGGAGGAATCTGAACCCGAGAAGTTGTGAGGGATATTCAAAATCTCTGTACTCAGTGGTTGGTTAGTGGTGTCCAAAATTCTTGAAGTGGCCAATTGTGATGTCAACTTATTTTTGAAGGTGGCACTGGTTGATGGGTTTAAAGAAATTGGATCGATTGAGTTATAGTTGGAGTCTGAAACATGCATGTTTTGGGTAACCTTCATTAGCTAACAAAAACAATTAAGAATAACATGATGGAGTGGTCGTAACTCGAAGATGCCATTTTGTGACAATTCAACGTGATAGGCTTCTCTAATTAGTTGGGGTACCCAATTGTTAAAGCAAGAAAGTTTACTTTACAACATAATTAGAAGATTTATCTGAAAAATAATAAGCAAAAGATATGTACGGTATAACTGAAGACAACATTAGTTATTGCTTTGCGTTAATTATTTTTCCTGCATATGTAAACCATGAACATGACATACCTTGTAGCAAAGGTAAAGGCAGCTGCTTGAAGGGGGTTCTATATTGCCATTGTTGAGCCACATACTCAGAAGATTAATGCATTGTGGATAGATGTTGCTTCTGCAGAAGGTCTTGTGCTACTTCATTATTTTCTGCAACGTGTTAGCACATATGAGATAAAGCTTGGTAATCTACGAACAGAGCATATAGGCAACAGTGAAATTGTTTCATCCAATCTAAACATATACTTCAGAAGCACCTTTGTGGCAGGAATCCATTAGCTTTCTTTTTTTTTCTGGTTAGCTTTTCAAATCTATTTTGCCTAGCTTCTTTGGCGTTGGGAAGATTTTGCTCTGTCTCTCTCATGTTAGTGTTTCAATGCTGGAGATTTGAATGCTCAGGAAAAAAAGGTTCAAAAGCAGTTAAAGATAATTGTATGGTGTTTATGAGAATTAGTGATATTTATGCCATTTTACATTTAAGAATGGAAATGCAATTGGAATCTTCATGTTGCAGTTCAGATGAAGTTCAAGCGTGACCCCATGGTTTGGTTGCTTCGATGTGAAGGCCACATCCATAGCTTCTTAGGGAGAAATATAGGAAATGAATAGTTTATGACGTTAGCTATACTTATTTGGCGCGAAGTCACATTTTTCACTGCTACAGAAAAGTAGTGGCATATGTCTTTGAGTACAATGCTAAGACTGAACACAGTCCATTCTTTTGGTGCAGCTCTTGGCATGTATAATTTAATATATACTGAGCTTGAAAGTTGAAATGACATTACTTTACACTGTAGAAAATGTAAGGTCCAAGATGGAGTGCAACCTTTTGTCTGTTTAATTAGATTATCCCTGTACAGACTTTAGAAATTAACTATGCTTGCAATTGAATTTTATCCTCTATCTTAAGCTTAAGTTATGCGACAGAGGAATTTTCTTTCAAGGAGTACATATAGTTTAAAATTCAGTGTAACCTTGGTTTGGAATGGCTTATGTTTGCCTTCATGTGTAGATATATTTGGGACTTTTTGTAAATCAATTGAGGATGCAACAAAGTTTTAGCAGCATGAAAACTAATACTTAATGCATGTAATCTAGTTTATCATACCAACTAATTAGAGAGATTTATAGTATAAATTAACTAAAAAAATATAATTGAATAATTTACTTTTTGAATCAATGAAAAAAAATAGAATTCAATTTTCAGGTATTAATAGTATAAAAAAATTTACATATTTATTTAATTAAATTTATATATTTAGGTGATTTTTTAAATTATAAATTTGATGATATTACACTTATATTCAACTATCAATAAGTTAAAAACAACATTAAAAAATGAATCTTTTTATTAAAGGAGTTGCATATCAATCATAAGAGATGACATTAATAATTTTTATTCTTAAAAAATTGTAACATATGAATTGTCATAATATAACACTCCCGTAGCAATAAGTAAATTGTCTCACAAAATTCATAATCTTGTGGATAATATAAACAAAAATAATGACTTAAATATAATCTCAAACAATGGTAGTCAAGACCTAGTCTTATTTTACAATAAAGAAATTCACATTTCTTAATTTACTTTATTTTGAGCATTTTTGTTTTAGGTTAGTTCTGATTTGTGAAAAATCTATTGCTTACATTTTTATTTGTACAAATGTGTCGATATATATGAATTTCAACAACTATTACATATCCATTTACGTAGATAGATGGGAGAAACCATATTAAAAAAAAAAATAATATGGTCAATATACTAAGACCAAATTCTTTTTTAGACTATTCTGCAACCTGATATTAATCAAACCAAGAATTGCTCATATTAATCAAAGCAAAAAATGTAATTGCAACAAAGTAAATTAATACTGAATGCATGTAAGCTACTTCGAAAGGCATGGTTATTTCACTCTGTTTTCACATTGATGCCTAAGCCAATTAGTATAACAAAAGAAATTGACAGGATTCTTTGAATAAATACTAAGTCCTTTCTTAGTTTGAACCAATTCATATATATTGTTAACTTTATTCTCCTACAAAGAGAGCTAGATAAATAGTAAACTAATAGAAGCATGTTAGCAAAATTAGAGAAATATTAGTCCAACCAAGATGTAAACCTCATTAATGTATGTAATGGAAAAGTAGTCATTTATGGACTCGTATACAAATAATATATTGTTTGCTAGTAAAGTGTAACAACCACAAAATCTGAAACTAATTTAACAGTTTCTTTATAGACATGTCTTGTTTAGTAGTTTTAGTGTGTCCTTTGCATTCTATTTTTGCCACTCATTACAGAGCCATGTTCTGAATAAAGATCCCGTTAAATTAATTCTGTACGTATTAGAATTTATGGTGAGAGGCATATAAGGAGAAATCCAGTTTTCATGAGTTTTTTTCCCAAAAAATGGCAGATTCTATGACATGAAGCTCCCTTTACTATGTTGTATTTTGCCTCAAATTGACTTCAACAAACAATATATGACATTGACTAAAGCATTCATTTTTTTTAACCCATCTTCATGTTATGATTGAAGCATAAAGTGAGTGACTTTAAGTCACAATGCTGAGTAATGCATTTAAGGCGATTATAACAACATTAATCCATATTAGTTCATAACAACCAAACCTTTGAATTACATGACATTGTAGTAGATGTGCCATACAAAAGATGCATTAACATGCCACTGCATAATTATATTTCATATATACCTTGTACTACTAATAAGGACGCTTAGACCATGTGATTAATCACTAATGACATAAACTAAAGACTAATATGAGACATGCACCATACTTAGGCTTAAAACTAAGATCATTACAAACAACAGAGGTAACTTAGAGGTATTTTAACATCTGGCTTCTTATAACCTTGCTGAAACTGAATGCAATCTATGAGATCGGCTTCACACTAGGTATATTGTCTCATAGTACACATGTAGAGACCTAAGTCTTACTTGATCTTCATATTCTACCCAATGAAGAGTTCTCCTTGTGTCGTTCATTGGAGTATATTGGCAGATATGAAAGTGTGAAAAGTGTGATTCATCTGCACCCTCGATTTCAAAATGTCTTTCCTTGATTTCTATTATATCTTCATCAACAAACATAGTAGGAGTAAAGAGAGAACCAATGCCATTATACATGAACAACCTAGTCCATGTTGGGTCTTTCTCAGTAACATGAACATGCCAAATATAAGTGTGGAACACTTCCTCGTCATGATTAGATGTAGCAAGGCAAAGCTTTTGATTAAGAATCATGAGCATGTAGCAATGAGACAGATCTTGTTCAGGAACAAAAATTCGTTGAAAAGTGTTAGATAATATTGAGAAGCATACAATATAAGGGTTTGTTCTTTCAACATCCTCATCTGAGTATGTTACCCAATAAATACATCCATCACGTGTAACGTAAATTGCATCTATAGTTTGCACATATGGTGGACATGTCATTACCACACGCCAGTCTCTTGCAAAGCTTGTATAGATGGCTAGTGTGAATGTAGTACTTTCCGAACTGTGCTTGAAGACATGCAAAATGGCATAATGAAGAGTGTACGGATAGTACAGAAATGCATATAGATATACCATGTCAGGTTTGTAAACATAAACATAATCTTGAATGATTTTGGACCTTCTAGTAACAGGGTTCCAAGCTAGCAGGTAAGACTTCCATCCCATGGAGGAGTATCTTATGCAGAAGATGCCATTTTGAACGCCAATAATTTGGAACCAACCTTCATATGTCAATAAAAAAGGAAAGTGAAATGCAATAGTGTAACCACTTGAAGAATCCATCCGCATGACCCAATCAAGTGACTTCAGGAGAGAGGATGGATAGCAAAAATGCAACATTAGTGAGCAGCCATGATGTTTCCACCTTTCAGCAACGATTGACATGAATTTATAGCTGCTAAGCTTCAATCTCTAGTAGCGAGATGTACAGCAGGCATTCAAGATGGTTGAAGCATCAACAAGGTAGAATATGTCTAAGAGAATCTCGTCAGGAAGTTTTGGAAGAGGAAGAGAAACTGGAGGAATGTCACTCATCCTCTTTGAAAAATAGGATTGTACAAATTAGATTTGCGAGAGTAGAAAGATATGATAGTTTAGGATAGAAGTTTTAGCTGAATATGAGATGAGTTCCTCTGCTGTGAGGACTGGTTTTTATTTATAAAGGAGTATAGTGGAGTTTTGCTTTAATGACATGATTGGATTTTTTAGATGTATTTACCGAATTCAATTTCCTTTAAATTCAAGTATACATATATTGATGAGTCTTTTTTAGGTAATATTGGAAGTTGAAAAATAAAGTATATCTCACAACAAATAGTGAGAACAACTTTCATCTCTACTACTGTTAGTGGAGTGAGGGTTTGTGAAGCCAATTTGAGTGAGGCAAGGAAACCCGTTGAACATCTTCTAATGCTCATTCAGTAAATAGTATTTTGGCATGCTCCATTTTTAGCAATCAATGCACTTTTCATACACTTTTGACATCTTGCGTGTTATGGTCACACTGATCTCGAAGTCATGATGGCAAAATGCATAGAGAGAAAGTAGAGTTTTATTATTTGCAAAAACAAAAAAATGAAATCTCAACATTTCCAAGGCATATCTTGAGACAATAAAGAGAAGTTTTAATTCTAGCTATAAATGTAATCAAAGATAATCTTAGTGAAGATTCACCATTAATGGTGACATGACTAAGAAATCAGGCTTAAGTGTGTGTATTGTCTATTCTGTTCTCTGCTTGGTTTATTTACTTTCCAATGAGTTCTACTTTACAAAGAGGGAAGTGTGTTTTTCATTTAGAATTTTCCTTGCCATCTGGTTCCTCTAACATGAACAGGTAAGCCCTCCATTACTTTAACAATGTCAGATTTCTATAATAAATGGGTGAAGGGACTTCTTAGACATGATAACACATTATGAGGTGAAATTTTAAAAATCTAAGTATAGGATATATAGATAATTATCTATGTAATTAGAATGCCATAAATGAAGCAACTGAAATAGGATACAATTTGGTAGAGGTTTGAGTTCTTCATTTCATTCCAATGTATTTAAATAAAGTTGCATCAGTAATTGATTGAAGCACTGTACTGCTCAATTCATCTAAACTAATTGTGAAAGGTTTGAGTTTAAATTAAACAACAAAACCACAATGAAAACTCTAAATCTTAGTTTGAAGTATATTTAATTAACCCTTCATTAGTGTGTCCAGGGCATTTGTTTAAAGAGTTTTTTATCAGATGAAATTGAGCCACCTAAGAAATTGAAGGAATGTATAAAGTTGTTGGTTATGTAGAAGAGTGGTCTAATTGACTTAGTTGAGGTACTATAAATAGCAACATAGTATATATCATTTAATGTATATAACAATGATACACTAAATGAAAATTCATATAGCATTACTTATATGTATTGTCCGAAGGAGATTATTATATAATATGCATGATGAAAGTATAAAGTGCTAAGTAATACTTGTTTCATTCATTATTCATGTGTTTGTTGTTTTTTTAAAACATTTTTTCTTCAATATTCTCTTATGCATATTATTAATTTTTTTAAAACTTCAATTATTTTTTGTTTATAAGACACTTATTACTGTTATTTTTATTTCTTTTTTATATGGAATATATTGTTTTGGTGTTTTCTATTATGATTCTATTAATTCTATTAAAGTACTAAAGAGTACTGAGACTACTAAAATAAAGAATATAAAAATTAATTAAATATCTAAAATTAAATTTTAAGATAACATCAAATAATTATTTTAATTTAGTTTTGAAAGATAAAAAGCTTTACGATATGGTGAAAAGTTTCTGCAAGACTGGTTTAGTTATGATGGATGAGTTAGGCATCCTCTGAATCAAGTAACATTGCATTCATGTTAATGAGTAATAAGTGCAAGGAATTTTCTGGCACATAGTAAAATAGAAAATTTTACTTGTAAGGTTTAAAGGCTTTGACACCCATAGTATCTGCTAGTTAAAAAAGTAAACTAATTAACCATAGTAAATACATAAATCACTACCAAATTGCAGTTACTACATATACTAAGCTAGAATGCTAAGAAAACATTTGTCTCATCACAGTTTTTTAAACACACCAACACTATAATTAACATCAAAAGTTTTCAATCTAGCTTTTTTTTTCTACAATTCCTCTTAAAAGTCTTGTTAGCTGATGCTTGCACATTTGCAGACATAACTGCTTCTGCTGTCGAGCCATCACCTATATCAGGAGATGACCTCTTGGCTGGAGTCTCATAGGAGCTATCACAGTTGCTCTCAACTGCTGAATCCAATTGTTGTCAAAAACTCGAGAATTAGCAAGTAAAACATAAGTGACCTCTTGATCAGGCCAATCATCTTTATATAAGGTGGATGACAATAAAAAAACACAATAACTTCTTACCTTGGACAGAGAAACTACCTCATGTCCATTGCTATTATTACCTATTTCAGTTGTAGAGGTATTAGGTACATGTTGAGAGCACTGCAGGAACCAAGATCTTTTGAAGGAAAGATGTTAGTTTGAACAATAAATTGTTCAACACAACTCAGTTCTAGTTCCAATCGCAACATGCTATACTTACAGAAGCATTGAAAGAAGAATTGGTAGAACCAAAAATGGACATGAGGTACTCATCATCTGAAATCTTTAAAACGCTATATACCCCTTCAACGACATTAATATTCTTATAGGTGATATTGAGTTTGAATAAGAACCTTTTGTCAACAATAGTATCCAAGGACTTATGATACCACTCTCATTTTTCCCACTTCTTTACATGCACATAATAATTTTGTTATCAGTCCGGAAAACATACAATACAGAAGCAAAATATTTTAAACTCCCATCAGTTAGACTTACAGATAACTCCTTAATTTTCTTAGCAGCCTTTCCCACCATTTGCTCTACTTCTTTGTTCCATAGAAGGAGCTTCATACAACTACTTCCATCAGTCATGATTACTTGCAGCGAATAACATATCAGTAGCACATGACTAATAACAATAAAAACATGGCCATATGCAACTATACTGAATTTCATAATTCAGATATCAAGCAGACCCAAAAAAAAGCAAACAAAGACTGGACACAAAACAACTAACCTTAGCATAGCCTTGAAGCCTACACGCCGACAATGATCACACCAGTACCTATCTTTGCTCTTTAGAACTTTCTTTGGACATGTCTTACACGACGTATAGGACCAGTCATCTTTACCGACCTCTAAAGACACAATGTTTCCCATAATCCAACAAGAGGTTTCTGATAAACCCCAATTTTGTGGTTTATCTTGTGCTTAGTTTGGGGAATTTTATCACCTTTTCCCACATTTATTCAATGAAATAGCATGGTTTTGCAATTCTCCATTGATTTGTGCTTAAATGTGAAAACATGCTTTTTAGGCCTTAAAATAGCTAAATTCAATTCACTTTAATTCCATTCGATACCTTGATGTGTTTGTTGAGTGATTTCAGGTTTATAAGGCAAGTATTAGATGGAAGAAGTGAGGAGAAAAGTATGCAAAGTGGGAGAACTCATGAAGAAATGAGGGAACCGCAAAGTTGTCAAGCCTGACCTCTTTGCACTCAATCGACCATAACTTGAGCTACGGAGGTCCAAATGAGGCGGCTTCAGTTGCGTTGGAAAGATAACATCCGGGGCTTCAAAGTGATATAAAATTTGCCATAGTTGCCTGACGTCTAGGGACGCGCACGTGCACTGTATGCGTGTGCGCCAATGGAGCAACGTGGGTCCACAATGGACAACTCGTTGGGGGGCGATTTCTAGCTCATTTTGGGCCCAATCCAACTCATTTATGATGCTATTGAACCCAAGGATTGAAGGGGGAATGAACCAAGTAGTCATAGTTTAGTTTTCACCATATTTTAGGGTAGAATTCTAGAGAGAGAAGCTATCTCTTCTCTCTAGAATTTAGGGTAGTTTAGGTTTAATTCTCTCAAATTCATCTTTCAATTATTATTTTGATTTAGTTTTCTCTTTTAATTTCTTGTTGTTACACCTTTGTTCTTCTAGTTCTTGTTGTTAATTACCCTATTTTGCCATTTTTATGTTTATGAACAATTGTTAAATCTTGATTTCTTTGAATGCAATTTCATGTTTCTATGTCTCTTTTATGTTACCTCCATTGTTATTGTTGATTTTTTGTTATGATAGTTATGGATCTTGTTAATTTTGGTATGTGGTGATGTTTACTTTTCTTGCACTCTAGGTGTTTGTTAAAATGCTTCCACTAGTTTTTGAGTAGTTTTGTTGACTCTTGGCCTAGGCCAAGGGAATTGAGTGACCTTGAGTCATTGGGTCTCATTGAATTGGTGATTTGAGAACCCTTGGTGGTCAATTTGATATCCATTGACACTAACCCACTACTAATCTAATTAGTAGATAGGTTGGGATTTATGGGTTGATGTTGATTAAGCCATTTGATATACTTCAAGTATAGAAGTACACTTAATGAGCTTGGTTCCTCACAATTATCAATAATTGGTTTGTAGACAAGGATGGTGATCTCAATTACCTATTTCTAGCCAAGAGTACTTTTCTTTTATTTTATTAGTTTTTATCATTTTACTTTCTTGTCATTTAATTTTTCTTGCCATTTATTTTCTTGCAAAAATACAAAATCAAACCCCTTGCATCCTCATAGCCAATAATTCAACACTTCATTGCAATTTCTTGTGAGACGACCCGGAGTTCCAATACTTCGGTTAATTCTTATTTGGGATTTGTACTTGTGACAACTCAAATTTTTGATGTGGAAATTGTTTGTTGGTTTAGAACTATGCTTACAACGAAGTTCTTATTTCTAGAAGAAAAATTCTAAACCATCGAGTAAGTCTCACTTATCAAAAATGGCGCCGTTGCCGGGGAATTGCAATGGTGTTATATTATTGACTATTGTGAATATGTGAATATGTTTTTCTTTTGCTTATTTGTTAGTTTTTGTTAGCTTTTGCTTTTATTTGTTACTATGAATTCTCACCCCTTTGGCTATGAGTTTGGCTCAAATTATGTTGTAGGGAATGGGAACTATAATGACAATATGCATCAAGGATGGAACAATCAAAGGTGGGAGGAACCTCAAGGGATTGATCACCCTTCTTGGCAACAACAACCTCCGAATTCTTATGGGCATAACTCTCATCCTAATGCATATCAATCTAATGGATGTGGTAACCCTTATTGTGATTGTCAACAACCACCACCACATGCCTATGAACCACCCCCTCAACATGGTTTTGAACCACCTTACTCACAAGCCCCATACCACCAAACACCCCCATATGACCCTAATACTTATCCACCATACCAACCACCTTATGAGCCATATGAACCATACACAGAACCACCACAATTCCAACACAACTACTCCCAAAAGAACCACCTCCATATACACCATCTCCATACCCTTACCAATATGAGTCACCTTCCAACTACAATGCCTTCCCCTCAAACAATGAACCCTCTCTTCCACCACCGCCCCCCGATGAAGCCCTCACGCTAGAACTAAGAGATATTGACTCTCAACTCCAAAGGCAACAAGGGGGGAAGGAAAAGGAGTTTAAAGAGCTAGGAGCCAAGATGGCTACCCTAGCGGAAGCCGTTAGCAATATGGTCTCACTAAGCCTAAGCAACCAAGGCACTCCCATTGACGAATGTGGAGAAGCAACCAAGGAGCATAGTGAGGGAGTGAGTTTAGAGATTCAAGGTGAAGAAGATGAGTTGAAGAAAGAATTGCCACAAGGGGAGGAAGATGAGACAATTGAGCCGGAAGGAGTGGTTGAAGACCTAGGAGATGTTGGAAGTCCATGGAAATGTAGAATCAGAGAGCTCTCTTCCAAGATGCTTGATGTTGATATTGAGGAGGGTGTACAACCTCCAAAGCATATTATGATTGAAAACTTTGAAGAGGTTGATCAAGAGATGGATTCAATCATTGAGGAGTTCCTATCTACAATTGAATCCTCTCCCATTGGGCTTGAAATTGAGGTCAAAGAAGAAGATGCACAACCTCTCATGCCCTTGGTGAACAATGAAGAAGAAATTGAATTAGAAGCGAGCCACCAAGAGGAAGAGGTTGAAGTTGAGGAAAGTTGTAAAGAAGTGGAGATAGTCAAGAAGGAGCACAAGGGAATGGACCTCGCATTGGCTATGTGTGGGGAGGTCCCCCTTCCTAAGTTACCAACATCCAACACAACATTCAAGTGGGTAAAATTCTTATCTCTAATCTTTACTTTCCCACTTGAATATGGTTTGATTGAAAATGATGGTCAACTTAGAGCTCTTTATGGAGTTAAGAGTAGGAGAGAGTTGTGTAGTGGTTGGAAACATCACTCTAAGTTCATGATGGTTGCATACTCAAAGTTGAATGGCTATGGTTGGTGTAAAACCAAATTGCATGGTCTAGGGAAATGTTTGGATGCTCAATTGAGAATTCACAAACCTTGTCACCCAAACTTAACTATGGTAATCAACAAGAAGATGGGTGCAAGAACAAGATTTGGGACCCCAGAATTCATTTCAACAATCAAAACTCTTGGGGCCTTGTCATCTACCTAAGCTTACCTGAAGGCCTTGTGCGCCTAATTTGGGATCCCGGTGGACATTGGAGATGCAAACAATGGTGGGGATTCAAGGATGAATTCAAGCATAAACCACCGTAGCAAGGACCCCCATCAATGGTCCAACTTAAGGACTTAAACTAAAAGTGCTAGGTGGGAGACACCCCACCATGGTAACCACTTTCCATTCTCTTGTAGATATAATCAATAAAGGAATTGAGTTGCCATTGTAGGTAGTTTTTGTTATTTTCTATGCTCTCATACATTTTTCTTTGATTGATTAGTTGTTTCTTAGTTTGTTTTGATTAGTTTAGTTGTTGTTAAATTGCATTTTACTTGTAGTATAAGTTTTCTTTTTAGTATGTTTGAAAATTTTTCAAAAACCAAAAATATTTGTTGTTGAATTTAATTTTGGTTATATTAGAATGCTTGTAGATTAGGAGAGTTCCTTGTTTAAAAAAAAATGGGCATCGGCGCATAAGGGCGCTGTGCGCACGCGTGCCGGTGGTGCATCTCACGCTCCTGGTACAAAAACCAGAGAGTTGTGCCCACTTTATGCCTACTTTGTGCCAGGCGATCCGCGCGTAAGCACGCATGGCGCGCGCGCGCGGATTGTCCCTGCTGCATCCGCGCATAAGCACGCATGGCGCATATGCGCAGATTTACCCCCTGTTTTTTCTCCTTTCTCCTTTCTCCTTCTTTCTTCTTTTCTTCTTCTTTCTTTCTACTTTTTTTTCTTCTTCCTCTCTTGAAAAAAAATTTCTTTTAAAAATAAAAAATAAAAAATAAAAAAAATAATAATTTTTTTTCTTTTCTTCCATTTTCTTTTATTGCATTTGCTTATTTTCATTTATTGCATTTTAATTTTGTTTTTATAGCTTGTTCTTATCTTCGTTTCTAAGTTTCTTATTTTAATAATGGTGTCGAATTTTCTTACTCAATTGTTGAGAATTTCTTGGTTAATCTTGGTGCTTCTTGACTTGTTTGATATTGTTGGGTGATGAAACTTATAAATCAATGCTTAATCTTGTATGAGTCTTATATTCTTTATGCATTGATATGAACTTGCATGTCCTTCATGACCCACTCTTTCTAGTTGAACTTGATGCTTTTGAGTGCTCTTCATGCTTTAACTTGTTCTTGCATCAAGTATTAGTTGATATGCCCTTTGCCTATATTGCTCTTGATGACAAGTCATCTTAGTCTAGTTTTACTAGTCTTTTTCTTTGTTTTTATTAGGTTTTATGCACTTTCTTGCATCATAAGTTAGTAATTTTGAGTGGATTTGCATGATTTTGTTGAATCAATCAACCACCCCTTAATTGATACTAAATCATGAGGTTTAAGCTAAATTTAATAGCTTTTTGAATGATTTATAAACCTTGTGAATTTGGTGATACTTTGATTGGTTGTTTTGATTACTTGTAGGTGAAGAAAAGAAGAAAACAAAAAGCGTAGCCTAAGAAGCGTGGCCCAAGGAAGAGAAAAATGTAGCAAAAGAAACAAGGAAGCATGGCACATGAAAGGAGGAAGCCACAGCGCTCTCTCCAAGAGCTCAGTGCTCTCTAAGGGAGCACAACAATGAACCAAGGAAGCAAGGCTTGGATGCTACGCTCTCCTTGAGAGCGGAGCATAATAATGAACCAAGAAAGAGAGGGGAGAAGCATGATGCTCCGCTCTTGCCAAGAGCATTATCGGGCTCCATCCAAAATAATTGCAAGGGAAAATGTTTGCCAATGCTTGCCCCAAGGATCGAACCAAGCACCTAAGGAAAGGAAGGAAGCGCTACTACAAAGCTTGGCAAAATAAAAATGCACAAAATGGCTCAGCAAAGATTCGAACCAAGGCACTCCCACTCAATGCATGCGCCAACCTTGTTTCCTTCACAAAGAAAAAGAGCCAGCAATGGCTCCCCAAGGTTTCGAACTTGGGACCTCACCCTAGCAAAAGGAGTGCTACTCTCTTGCCAAGAGCAAAGCGCTACTCTCCTTATTCCTTGCACGAGTTTGACACGGCCCAGGGAAGCATGTCACACACAAGACACGGCCAAGGCAACATGATGCTGCACTCTCCCCAAGAGCGGAGCGCTACCCTGATGCACCCAAGCTTGGCACGCAACAAAGAGCCAAGGACATGAGCCACAATGCTACGCTCTCACCAGGAGCAGAGCACTCCACTGGGAGCAAACACTCATGGGCTAAAATTGGACCAAAATTCAATTTAAATTCAATTCTTCACCAAAATAAAAAGCCCACTCCAAATTCTAAAATCCAAAAATAGAAAGTGTATAAATAGAAGCTAGTTTGATTTAGTGAGAACCTTTGGCTTCTTTGAGATTTTTTTTTCATTTTGTAATTTTTAGAGTTTTTACTTTGAATTTGGATCTTGGAGAATTTGGAAAGAGAATTGATCTCTCTTCTTCCTTGTTCTTGCTTGAGCACTCTTTACTTCTTATCTTGGATCTTGGGTGGAGAATTGGAGAAATTCTGTTTCAATCTCACCTTGAGATCTCTTTGTTTATCTTTCTGCATAATTCTAGAAACTGTGATTTGATTGCAAATTTTGTTTACTACTTTCATTCTTCTATTTCTTCTGCATTTTACTACTCCATTTTCTTTTGCAATTGTCCTTGTTGGATCAAGGAAGGATTTGAGATCTAGACTTATTTTTTAGTCTCCTCCACTCTTGAGATCTTCAATTTCGCTTTAGTTTTTGCAATTGAACTGCATTTCACTTTCTGTCTGATTTTCAAAGAAATTTTCCTTTTCTTATTTGAATCTGCTGCATCTTAATTCTTCTTCTACTTTTTTGTTAATTGTCTTTTACTTCTGCTTGTTTAAATTCTGCAATCCCGACTCCCAATTCCTTTTATAATTCAAGCAATTTACATTTCTTGCACTTTAAGATTCAGTTATTTACATTTCTTGCAATCTAAGTTTCTGCAATTTAATTTACTTGTTCTTTAAGATTCAGCACTTTTATTTTCTGTTCTCTTTAATTTGCTGCAATTCTTCCCCCTCCCTTTACAATTCATGCAATTTAGCTTCTGTCAATTACAAACCACTCAAACCAACACTTGATTCGCTTGACTAAATCAACCACTAAACCAAAATTGCTCAATCCTTCAATCCATGTGGGATCGACCTCACTCATGTGAGTTATTATTACTTGATGCGACCCGGTACAATTGCCAGTGAGTCTTGGGTGTTGGAATTTATTTTCCAAAAATATCCATCAAGTTTTTGGCGCCGTTACCGGGGATTGATTAGATTGACAATGATTAAGTGAAGTGGAGATCTAGATCAAGCACTTTTTTCTTTTCTATTTCTTTACTTTTTAACTAACACACTAACTGTTTGAATTTTTGCTTAAGCTAACTAAAATTTCACTCTAGCAATGGATTGAAGTGTTATTGTTTTTCTGGCTTTGTGTGATTTTTATGTTTGGTTTGTATGTCAGGGACAAGGGGAGCTATACCCACCTTTTGTGAACAAGACAAAAGAACCCTCAGGAGATTAAGAAGAGCTGAAAGAGGGAAAAGCATTGTTGGAGAAGAGGATTCAGAAGAAGAGTTCCAAGATATGGAAGAACACTCAACAAACCCAACAAATCTACCAGGAGGAGCAGCCAACAACAATAACAATCCACCACAGAGAAGAGTTTTGGCTTCCTACACATTTGCAAATCCTAGACATTGTGGGAGTAGCATTCTTACCCTAAATGTTAATGCAAATAACTTTGAACTGAAGCCACAACTCATCACCTTGGTTCAAAATAACTGCTCTTATGGAGGAGGACCACTTGAAGATCCGAACCAACACTTGTCTACTTTCTTGAGGATTTGTGACACTGTCAAAACCAATGGTGTGCTTCCTGATAGCGACAAGCTACTGTTATTTCTATTTTCTCTCAGAGACAAAGCTACTCAATGGTTGGAATCTTTTCCAAGAGATAGTATCAACAATTGGGACGATCTAGTGAGCAAGTTTCTTGCCAAATTTTACCCACCTCAAAGGATCATTAGGTTGAAGACTGAAGTACAAACATTCACACAAATGGACACTGAACCCATCTATGAGGCATGGGAGAGATACAAGGCTCTAATTAGGAAGTGCCCTCCTGAAATGTTCAATAAATGGGATAGATTACAGAATTTTTATGAAGGTTTGACATTGAAATCTCAGGAGGCCCTGGATCACTCAGCAGGAGGCTCTTTATAATTGATGAAGACTGCAGAGGAAGCCCAAAATCTCATTGATATGGTGGCTAACAACCAGTATTTCTTTGCTCACCAAAGGCAATGCCAACCATCACAAAGGAAAGGAGTGATGGAGTTGGAAGGAGTGGACTCAATCCTAGCTCAAAACAAAATGATGCAGCAGCAAATTCAACAACAATTTGAGCAAATGGCCAAGAGGATTGATAGCCTCTAAGTTGCAGCAGTCAACACAAGCGATCCATCAACCACATGGGGGCAAGGTGAAGAAGCTTGTGAAGACCAACAACAGGAACAAGTCAAGTATATGCACAACCAAAATTCTGGGCCAAATGAGGTTTATGGTGACACTTACAACCCCTCCTGGAAGAACCACCCCAACCTTAGATGGGGAGACAATCACAATCAAACTCAACAGCCATGGCAAAGGACTTCAAATCAAAACAGTTGGAAAAACACAAACCACAACAACCAGCAGAATAATAACCAAAACACATACAGAAAGCCACCAATCAAAACACTTACCCTCAACCCTCAACACCTCACAACCAACCAATCTCATAAGACTCTCAGAGGATCACCAAATCGGAGATCTTAATGGAGAAAATGATGAAGCACCAAGAGATGACAACAAAGAACCAGGAAGCATCCATGAAGAATATGGAAAGACAGATTGGACAGCTCTCCAAGCAAATTGCTGTTGAGAGTCCTTTAAACTCACTCCCAAGCAACACCATCCCTAATCCAAAAGAGGAATGCAAAGCTATACAGCTAAGGAGTGAAAAGATCTTGGTGAAAAATGAAGAAGCAACCAAGAAGCCAAAGGAAAATGTCAAGAAGCAGGCTGAAAAAGAGGAAGTCAATGATAAGGATGTAACAGCAAGCAAGCAAACTCAAAACCAGGCTCAAGAAAAGGAAGACCAGTCACAAATTTCAAGAAAAGGGAAGGAAGCAATGGAGGAACCAACCAAGAATCACAGGCAATGAGTGAACTTCACACCTCCATTGCCATATCCCCAAAGGTTCAACAAGGAGACTAAGGACCAACACTTTCCTAAATTTTTTGAAGTCTTCAAGAAATTGGAGATAAACATTCCACTAGCTGAAGCACTAGAGCAAATGCCCCTATATGTCAAGTTTTTGAAGGAGCTTATAAACAAAAGAGAAGTTGGCAAGAGAATGAGACTATACTGCTCACTGAAGACTGCAGAGCATTAATCCAGAAAGGACTTCTCCCTAAACTTGAAGACCCTGGAAGTTTCTTTCTACCTTGTGCCATCGGTAGTATGACCATCAACAAAGCAATGTGTGATTTAGGGGCTAGTATCAATCTGATGCCTTCCTCTCTAGTGAAAAAGCTGTGCATAGAGGAAGTGAAGCCAGTACAGATGTCTTTAGAATTGGTGGACAAGTCAGTGATATGTCCCAGGGGTGTGATTGAAAATCTTCTAGTCAAGGTAGACAAGTTCATATTCCCTGCAGATTTTGTGGTCTTAGACTCAGATGAGGATGAAGGTGATTCCATTATACTGGGAAGACCATTCTTAGCCACTGCTAGGGCCATTATAGATGTAGAGCAAGGAGAGTTAACCCTCAGAATGCATGATGAAAGCATCACCCTGAACGTATTTCCAGAAACACAGCTCATTGATGAGAAGAAGGACTGTATGGAAACTGACAGGGAAGACTCGCAGTAGAAGGAAGGAATCAACAAGACGATTAGTAGTTACCTTCCAAAGCAAGAAATAGATAACACAGCAGGGCAAAAAGAGAAAGAGACTGTGCAGAATGATGAAGAAATTCAAGAAGACATTAAAGATTTAACCACTAAGAAGAAAAGTCCCAAAGTGAAGCCCACTGTCAAGGAAAAAGGATCAACAAAAAGAAGGAAGAAAAACAAGAACAAAACTAAAAAGGGTTGGAAGAACAAAAAGATTCCAACAGAGAGGTTCTCCAAGGGTAATGAAGTACAGTTGATCTATCAACAACTGGCGGCAAGCCAACAAGCTGATGACTACTATACTGTCAGCAAAATACTCTCACTAGAGCATGCCGAAATTGAGCATCAAGGAACAAAGAAGAAGCTCACAGTCAGGGGGGACAAGCTGAGACACTATAGTCATCAACCAAAAGAAGAGTCCAATGTCAAGCTAATGACAATAAAAGAGCGCTCCATGGGAGGCAATCCATGATTTAAGATTCTTGTTTGTTTTTAAATTCAATAAATTATGATCACCTTAGCATGATTTTGAATTTTATTAGACATACTTGACAGATGCATACACTGTTTTGAAAACACATACCAGACTTCTAAGTTTGGTGTGCTTGACAGCACACAAAAATCAGCTTTTCAAGCATTCTTATATCATATGCTTAGTCATTTCGATGAAGTACATGACTGATGAGCAGATAATTTATACACTTTTTGGCATTGTTTTTACATAGTTTTTAGTATAATTTAGTTAGTTTTTAGTATATTTTTATTAGTTTTTAAATAAAAATCACATTTCTGGACTTTACTATGAGTTTGTGTGTTTTACTGTGATTTTAGGTATTTTCTGGCTGAAATTGAGGGACTTGAGCAAAAATCAGATTCAGAGGTTGAAGAAGGACTGCAGATGTTGTTGAATTCTGACCTCCCTAAACTCAAAGTGGATTTTCTGGAGCTACAAAACTTTAAATGGAGCGCTCTCAATTGCGTTGGAAAGTAGACATTCAGGGCTTTCCAGCAATATATAATAGTCCATACTTTGTCTGAGTTTAGACGATGCAAACTGGCGTTCAACGCCAGTTCCATGTTGCATTCTAGAGTTAAACGCCAGAAACAGGTTGCAAAGTGGAGTTAAACGCCAGAAACAGGTTACAAACTGGCGTTCAACTCCAAGAGAAGCCTCTACACGTGTAAAGCTCAATGCTCAGCCCAAGCACACACCAAGTAGGCCCCAGAAGTAGATTTCTGCATCAATTACTCATTTCTATAAACCCTAGTAACTAGTTAGTATAAATAGGACTTTTTACTATTGTATTTACATCTTTGGACGTTTAGTTCTGAGATCATGGAGGCTGGCCTCTCGGCCATGCCTAGACCTTGTTCTTATGTATTTTCAATGGTAGAGTTTCTACACACCATAGATTAAGGTGTGGAGCTCTGCTGTTCCTCGAGTATTAATGCAAAGTACTACTATTTTTCTATTCAATTCAAGCTTATTCCTATTCTAAGATATTCATTTGCACCTAAGAACATGATGAATGTGATGATTATGTGACGCTCATTACCATTCTCACCTATGAACGCGTGCTTGACAACCATTTCCGTTCTACATGCAAACAAGCTAGAATGAATATCTCTTAGATATCTAATATAGTGGACCGAGTCCGAGATATTAGAGTCTTCGTGGTATAAGTTAGAACCCATGGACGGCCATTTCTGAGATCCGAAAAGTCTAAACCTTGTCTGTGGTATTCCGAGTAGGATCTGGGAAGGGATGGCTGTGACGAGCTTCAAACTCGCGAGTGCTGGGCGTAGTGACAGGCGCAAAAGGATAGTAAATCCTATTCCAGTATGATCGAGAACCGACAGATGATTAGCCATGCAGTGACAGCGCATTGGACCATTTTCACAGAGAGGACGGGATGTAGCCATTGACAACGGTGATGCCCAACATAAAGCTTGCCATGGAAAGGAGTAGGAATGATTGGATGAAGACAGGAGGAAAGCAGAGGTTCAGGAGGAACGAAAGCATCTCTATACGCTTATCTGAAATTCTCACCAATGAATTACATAAGTATCTCTATCC
The DNA here is from genome assembly GCF_059453495.1 of Arachis ipaensis. NCBI lineage: Eukaryota > Viridiplantae > Streptophyta > Magnoliopsida > Fabales > Fabaceae > Arachis > Arachis ipaensis. The sequence goes on along the minus strand of NC_142436.1, from coordinate 67,856,713 downwards.
TACTTTATATTTTATTTATATTTATTATCAATTCACCATAACCATTTGAATCCGCCTGATTGAGATTTACAAGGTGACCATAGCTTGCTTCAAGCTGACAATCTCCGTGGGATCGACCTTTACTCACGTAAGGTTTATTACTTGGACGACCCAGTGCACTTGCTAGTTAGTTGTGCGAAGTTATGACAAAGTGTGATTCACGTTTGAGAGCACCAAGTCTTTGGCGCCATTGTTGATGATCACAATTTCGGGCACCAAGTTTTTGGCGCCGTTGCCGGGGATTGTTCGAGTTTGGGCAACTGACAGTTTATCTTGTTGCTCAGATTAGGTAATTTTATTTTATTTTTAAGCTTTTTTATTCCTTATTTTCAAAAATAATAAAAAAATTTCTTCTTTTTCGATTTTCCCAAAATAATTTTCAAAAAAAATCCAAAAAATTTTATAAAATCATAAAATCAAAAATAGTTTGATGTTTCTTGTTTGAGTCTAGTGTCAAATTGTAAGTTTGGTGTCAATTGCATATTTTCAATTTCAAAAAAAAATTTCGAAAACTCATGCATGTGTTCTTCATGATCTTCAAGTTGTTCTTGATGATTTTCTATGTTTGATCTTTAATTTTTCTTGTTTTGTCTCTTTTCTTGTTTTTCATATGTATTTTCAATTTCTTAGTGTCTAAATATTAAAAATTTCTAAGTTTAGTGTCTTGCATGTTTTCTTTTATTGAAAATTTTTCAAAAATACATACTTGATGTTCATCATGATCTTCAAAGTGTTCTTGGTGTTCATCTTTGCATTCAAAGTGTTCTTGCACGTTTCCTTTGTTTTGATCCAAAATTTTTATGTCTTGAGTCTTTTTGATGTTTTTCTCTTTTCTTATTAAAATTCAAAAATAAAAAAATATCTTTTCCTTATTTTACTCCCAATTTTCGAAAATTGCATTGAATTAGTCAAAGATTTTCAAAATCATATTTTGTTTTTTTAGTCAAATCAAATTTTCAATTTAAAAATTCTATCTTTTTCAAATCTTTTTCAAAAATCAAATCTTTTTCATTTTTTCTTTCATAATTTCGAAATTTTCAAAATTTATTTTCAAAATCTTTTTCTTATTTCTATTTCATATTTTCGAAATTAATGCTAACAATTAATGTGATTGATTCAAAAATTTTAAGTTTGTTACTTGCCTAGTAAGAAAGGATCAATCTTTAAATTTTAAAATCATATCTTTTTGTTTCTTGTTAGTCAAGTAATCAACTTTAATTTTCAAAATCAAATCTTTTTAAATTTCTTTTTCAAATCTTTTTCAAAATAAATTTCAATCACATCTTTTTCAAAATCAATTTCAAAATCTTTTCTAACTTCTTATCAAACTTCCTATCTTTTCAAAATTGATTTTCAAATCTTTTTTTTATTAATCTTATCTTGTTTGATTCTTATCTTTTTCAAAACTACCTAAATAATTCTCTCTCTCTAATTTTCGAAAATCACCTTCCTCTTTTTTAAAAATCCTTTTTAATTAACTAATTGTTTTAAATTTTAATTTAATTTAATTTCATTTTTTTAATTTTCGAATTATAACTTTGATTGTAAATTAAAAACAAAAATATTTTTATTTTATTTTATTTAATTTTCGAATTCTCTCATCTCCCATCCCCTTCTATTTATTTATTTATCTACTAAAACCTCTCCTTCACTCAAGAATTCGCACCCACTCTTCCCCCCTGTGTTTGGATTTTTATCTTTTCCTTCTTCTGTTCTTCTCTTCTTATACTTACATAAGGAATCTCTATACTGTGACATAGAGGATTCCATGTTTTCTTTTGTGTTCTCTTCTTTTTCATATGAGTAGGAACAAGGATAAGAACACTCTTGTTGAAGCTGATCCTGAACCTGAAAGGACTCTGAAGAGGAAGCTAAGGGAAGCTAAAGCACAACTCTCTGGAGAAAATCTGACAGAAATTTTTGAAAAAGAAGGAGACATGGCCAGAAATAATAACAATGCAAGGAAGATGCTTGGTGACTTTACTGCACCAAATTCCAATTTACATGGAAGAAGCATCTCAATCCCTGCCATTGGAGTAAACAATTTTGAGCTAAAGCCTCAATTAGTTTCTCTGATGTAACAGAACTACAAGTTTCATGGACTTCCATCTGAAGATCCTTTTCAGTTTTTAACTGAATTCTTGCAAATTTGTGATACTGTTAAGACCAATGGGGTTGATCCCGAGGTCTACAGGCTTATGCTTTTCCCATTTGCTGTAAGAGACAGAGCTAGAGTATCGTTGGACTCTCAACCTAAAGATAGACTGAACTCTTGGGATAAGCTGGTCACGGCTTTCTTAGCCAATTTCTTTCCTCCTCAAAAGCTTAGCAAGCTTAGAGTGGATGTTCAAACCTTCAAACAGAAAGAAGGTGAATCCCTCTATGAAGCTTGGGAGAGATACAAGGAACTGACCAAAAAGTGTCCTTCTGACATGCTTTCAGAATGGACCATCCTGGATATATTCTATGATGGTCTGTCTGAGCTATCAAAGATGTCTCTGGACCATTATGTAGGTGGATCCATTCACCTAAAGAAAATGCCTGCAGAAGCTCAGGAACTCATTGACATGGTTGCAAATAACCAGTTCATGTACACTTTTGAAAGGAATCCTGTGAGTAATGGGACGCCTCAGAGGAAGGGAGTTCTTGAAATTGATACTCTGAATGCCATATTGGCTCAGAACAAAATATTGACTCAGCAAGTCAATATGATTTCTCAGAGTCTGAATGGAATGCAAGCTGCATCCAACAGTACTCAAGAGGCATCTTCTGTAGAAGAAGCTTATGATCCTGAGAACCCTGCAATAGCAGAGGTGAATTACATGGGTGAACCCTATGGAAACACCTATAATCCCTCATAGAGAAATCATCCAAATTTCTCATGGAAGGATCAACAAAAGCCTCAACAAGGCTTTAATAATGGTGAAAGAAACAGGTTTAGCAATAGCAAACCTTTTCCATCATCCACTCAGTAACAGACAGAGAATTTTGAGCAGAATCCATCTAGCTTAGCAAATATAGTCTCTGATCTATCTAAGGCCACTCTAAGTTTCATGAATGAAACTAGGTCCTCCATTAGAAATTGGGAGGCACAAGTGGGCCAGCTGAGTAAAAGAGTCACTGAAACTCCTCCTAGTACTCTCCCAAGCAATATAGAAGTGAATCCAAAAAGAGAGTGCAAGGCCATTACCTTACTTGGTGTGGCCAAACCCAGAGAGAAGGAGGAGGACGTGAATCCCAGTGAGGAAGACATCCTGGGACGTTCAGTGACCAATAAGGAATATCCCTTTGAGGAACCAAAGGAATCTGAGGCTCATCTAGAGACCATAGAGATTCCATTGAACCTCTTTCTACCCTTCATGAGCTCTGATGAGTATTCATCCTCTGAAGAGGATGAAGACATTACTAAAGAGCAAGTTGCTAAGTACCTTGGTGCAATCATGAAGCTGAATTCCAAATTATTTGGTAATGAGACTTGGGAAGATGAACCTCCCTTGCTCACCAATAAACTAAATGCATTGGATAGGCAGAAAATACCTCAAAAGAAACAGGATCCTGGTAAATTCCTAATTCCCTATAACATAGGCACCATGACCTTTGAGAAGGCTCTGTGTGACCTGGGGTCAGGAATAAACTTAATGCCACTCTCTGTAATGGAAAAACTTGGGATCTTTGAGGTGCAAGCTGCCAGAATCTCTTTAGAGATGGCAGACAACTCAAGAAAATAGGCTTATGGACAAGTAGAGGACGTGTTAGTAAAGGTTGAAGGCCTTTCCATCCCTGCTGATTTCATAATCCTAGACACTGGGAAGGATGAGGATGAATCCATCATCCTTGGAAGACCCTTCCTAGCCACAGCAAGAGCTGTGATTGATGTGGACAGAGGAGAGTTGGTCCTTCAACTGAATGAGGACTACCTTGTATTTAAAACTCAAGGTTCTCCTTCTGTAACCATGGAGAGGAAGCATGAAAAGCTTCTCTCACTGCAGAGTCAACCAAAGCCCCCACAGTCAAACTTTAAGTTTGGTGTTGAACCCCCACATTCAAACTCTAAGTTTGGTGTTGGGAGGTTCCAACCTTGCTCTGATTATCTGTGAGGCTCCATGAGAGCTCACTGTCAAGCTATTAACATTAAAGAAGTGCTTGTTGGGAGGCAACCCAATGTTATTTAATTATATTTAATTTTATTTTTATCTTTATTTCATGTTTTATTAGGTTGATGATCATATGGAGTCACAAAAACTACTGAAAAATCAAAAATAGAATGAAAAATAGCATTAAAAACAGCACACCCTGGAGGAAGAGCATTCTGGCGTTTAAACGCCAGAAACAAGCATTTGTCTGGCGTTTAACGCCAGAAACAAGCACCAAGCTGGCGTTTAACACCAGAAACAAGCATCTGCCTGGCGTTAAATGCCAGAAACAAGCAGCAGTCTGGCGTTAAACGCCAGGATTGCACAGCAAGGGCGTTTTACATGCCTAATTGGAGTATGGATGTTAAGTCCTTAGCCTCACTGGATCTGTGGACCCCACAGGATCCCTACCTTTTCTTCTCTCCTCTTCACACCTTTTCATAACTCTCTTCCACAAATACCCTTCACCAATTATCTCATTCTCTCTTCCGCATCACCTCTTCACCACTCTCCCCTCCCAAACCCACCCACACATGGCCGAACCACTCACCTCTCTCCATCACCTCTATTTTCTTCTTCTTCTACTACCTTCTTCCTTCTTTTGCTCGAGGACGAGCAAACATTTTAAGTTTGGTGTGGTAAAAGTATTGCTTTTTGTTTTTCCATAACCAGTAATGGCACCTAAGGCCAGAGAAACCTCAAGAAAGAGGAAAGGGAAGGCAAAAGCTTCCACCTCCGAGTCATGGGAGATGGAGAGATTCATCTCAAGGGTCTATAGCTCAGTAGTAGAGCATTTGACTGCAAAACAAGAGATCATAGACCTCAACAAGAGCATAAGGAAATTCCTCACCATGAAATCCCTGAGATGCCTCAGGGGATGCACCTTCCTCCACAAAACTATTGGGAGCAAATCAACACCTCCCTAGGAGAATTAAGTTCCAACATGGGACAACTAAGGGTGGAGCATCAAGAGCACTCCATCATCCTTCATGAAATAAGAGAAGATCAAAGAGCTATGAGGGAGGAGCAACAAAGGCAAGGAAGAGACATAGAGGAGCTCAAAAGCACCATTGGTTCTTCAAGAAGAGGAAGACCTCACCCTCACTAAGGTGGACTCATTCCTTAATCTCCTTGTCTATTTATTTTACTGTTTTTTTATTTTTGAGCTTTATGTTTTATTTATGTTTGTGTCTTTACTATATGATCACTAGTGTCTAAGTGTCTATGCCTTAAAGTTATGAATGTCCTATGAATCCATCACCTCTCTTAAATGAAAAAATGTTCTAAAAAAATAAAAGAACAAGAAGTACATGGTTTCGAATTCATCCTTGAAACTAGTTTAATTATTTTGATGTGGTGACGATACTTTCTGCTTTCTGAATGAATGCTTGAACATTGCATATGTCTTTTGATATTGTGGTCTATGAATGTTAAATATGTTGGCTCTTGAAGAATAAGGAAAAAGGAGAAATGTTATTTGAAGATCTAAAAAATCATAAAAATGATTCTTGAAGCAAGAAAAAGTAGTGAATACAAAAGCTTGCGGGAAAAAAAAAAGAGAGAAAAATAGCGAAAAAAAGAGAGAAAAAGAAAAAGAAAAAGCAAGCAGAAAAAGCCAAAAGCTCTTTAAACCAAAAGGCAAGAGCAAAAAGTCAATAGCCCTTAAAACCAAAAGACAAGGGTAATAAAAAAGATCCAAGGCTTTGAGCATCAGTAGATAGGAGGGCCTAAAGGAATAAAATCCTGGCCTAAGCGGCTAAACCAAGCTGTTCCTAACCATGTTCTTGTGGTGTGAAGGTGTCAAGTGAAAACTTGAGACTGAGCGGTTAAAGTCAAGGTCCAAAGTAAAAAAGAAGAGTGTGCTTAAGAACCCTGGACACCTCTAATTGGGGACTTTAGCAAAGCTGAGTCACAATCTAAAAAGGTTCACCCAGTTATGTGTCTGTGGCATTTATGTATCCGGTGGTAATACTGGAAAACAAAGTGCTTAGGGCCACGGCCAAGACTCATAAAGTAGCTGTGTTCAAGAATCAACATACTGAACTAGGAGAATCAATAACACTATCTGAATTCTAAGTTCCTATGGATACCAATCATTCTGAACTTCAAAGGATAAAGTGAGATGCCAAAACTATTCAAGAGGCAAAAAGCTACAAGTCCCGCTCATCTGATTGAAGCTAAGTTTCATTGGTATTTTGGAATTCATAGTATATTCTGTTCTTTTTATCCTATTTAATTTTTAGTTGCTTGGGGACAAGCAACAATTTAAGTTTGGTGTTGTGATGAGCGGATAATTTATACGCTTTTTGGCATTGTTTTTACATAGTTTTTAGTATAATTTAGTTAGTTTTTAGTATATTTTTATTAGTTTTTAAATAAAAATTACATTTCTAGACTTTACTATGAGTTTGTGTGTTTTTCTGTAATTTCAGGTATTTTCTGGCTGAAATTGAGGGACTTGAGCAAAAATCAGATTCAGAGGTTGAAGAAGGACTGCAGATGCTGTTGAATTCTGACCTCCCTGCACTCAAAGTGGATTTTCTAGAGCTACAGAACTCCAAATGGCACACTCTCAATTGCATTGAAAAGTAGACATCCAGGGCTTTCCATCAATATATAATAGTTCATACTTTGCCTAAGTTTAGATGACGCAAACTGGCGTTCAACGCCAGTTCCATGTTGCATTCTAGAGTTAAACGCCAGAAACAGGTTGCAAAGTGGAGTTAAACGGCAGAAATAGGTTACAAACTAGCGTTCAACTCCAAGAGAAGCCTCTACACGTGTAAAGCTCAATGCTCAGCCCAAGCACACACCAAGTGGGCCCTAGAAGTGGATTTCTGCATCAATTACTCATTTCTGTAAACCCTAGTAACTAGTTAGTATAAATAGGACTTTTTACTATTGTATTTACATCTTTGGACGTTTAGTTCTGAGATCATGGAGGCTGGCCTCTCGGCCATGCCTAGACCTTGTTCTTATGTATTTTCAACGGTAGAGTTTCTACACACCATAGATTAAGGTGTGGAGCTTTGCTGTTCCTCGAGTATTAATGCAAAGTACTACTGTTTTTCTATTCAATTCAAGCTTATTCCTATTCTAAGATATTCATTCGCACCCAAGAACATGATGAATGTGATGATTATGTGACGTTCATCACCATTCTCACCTGTGAACGCGTGCCTGACAACCACTTCCGTTCTACATGCAAACAAGCTAGAATGAATATCTCTTAGATATCTAATACAGGGGACCGAGTCTGAGATATTAGAGTCTTCGTGGTATAAGTTAGAACCCATGGACGGCCATTCCTGAGATCCGAAAAGTCTAAACCTTATCTGTGGTATTCCGAGTAGGATCTGGGAAGGGATGGCTGTGACGAGCTTCAAACTCGCGAGTGCTGGGCGTAGTGACAGACGCAAAATGATAGTAAATCCTATTCCAGTATGATCGAGAACCGACAGATGATTAGCCATGCAATGACAGCGCATTGGACTATTTTCACAGAGAGGATGTGATGTAGCCATTGACAACGGTGATGCCCAACATAAAGCTTACCATGGAAAGGAGTAGGAATGATTTGATGAAGACAGGAGGAAAGCAGAGGTTCAGGAGGAACGAAAGCATCTCTATGCGCTTATCTAAAATTCTCACCAATGAATTACATAAGTATCTCTATCCTAGTTTATATTTTATTTATATTTATTATCAATTCACCATAACCATTTGAATCCGCCTGACTGAGATTTACAAGGTGACCATAGCTTGCTTCAAGCCGACAATCTCCGTGGGATCAACCCTTACTCACGTAAGGTTTATTACTTGGACGACCTAGTGCACTTGCTGGTTAGTTGTGCGAAGTTGTGACAAAGTGTGATTCACGTTTGAGAGCACCAAGTCTTTGGCGCCATTGTTGATGATCACAATTTCGTACACCAATGACCAAACATTTAGTTTGGTGTCTGCACATGTAACAATTTTCAGAAGAATCAACTTTTGTTCATAGAATCAAAGTCATGCATAGATGAATCATACATTGTTACATTTCAGAATTTATATTAGAAAATGAATCAGAACTTATGATGAAGGTATCAATTGTGATAAATTGCTTGCATTTGACATTAATCCCTTAGCAAGAGACAAGTTTGGTGTTCACCAAACCTTGGTTCACTAAGTAAGGGACACAGTTGATCTTTTATGACTAAGAAACATAATAAATAATCTAAGCATTCACCACTTCATCACCGTGCTACAGTTGTGTCCTAAAGCTTACCATTTTGATTTAATTAGGAAACAGAAGGTTGAGATAATACATAAAAGATTGGAGGCAGTTGGGCTCTCAGGTCTTATAGATCCTATCTGGGATAGAAGGTGCCCTAGTGAAGAAACTCAGCACTACTCCAAGCTCTGGAAGAGAAAGAAGAAGAAGGGAGAATCAAGCAATAACTAGGGACATGACAACTAGAAGGTGGTGAAGTTTTTTCATAATTTCAAACTAAATAAGGAAGATGTATATCTGAAACATGATATACCTCCAATTGTTCTTTGTTTTTCATATATTTTTAGCTTAAAAGTTATCTGCATAATAATTGTTATCCTTCGTTAGCTTGAGTATTTTGTTTTGTTCCCCTTGCTGTTTGAATAAAAGAGAGATGTTTGATTTAGAAAAGTAATTGTTCAATGTTGCAAAAGTTAGAATGAAAGTTAGTGGTGGTATGTGTTTGATTCAATTGTTAGCTCACAAAATAAATACTGCATAATGACATGTTACTTGAAGCTTAAGCTAGTTTGCTGCTATGATCCTTCAACTAATAAAAATCCCTTGAAAATGAATCAAAATAGAAAGAAAAAGAAATAGAAAAGCCAAAAAAAGTGGCAAAGAAACAAACAATAAGGCTAGACACCAATAGCTTGGACCCTAGGACATATGCCTGTGGTGTTTTTGTACTAGGATATGCTTGGACAAGTAAGTTCTAAGGAGTATTTAAAAACTTGGCTACTTAGATCAACTGATTTGGGATTGCCAACTGAAAGTCCACAATAAAGAGCAACCTAGCTACAAAACACTTAGTTATCCAAAGAGATGCTGGGCATCAATGATCCTAGGAAGAAAAAGGTGAGCCATGTGTCTGTGGTGAAGGAATGTTGAGTACAATTAAGCCAAAGGCTGCTGCAACATTTGCTACCAAGCCTTCAATGAGTAATAAGCTCTCTAAGCAAAGAAAGAAGGAAAAAGCAAACAGGGGAAATAAGCAGAAAGCAAGGCATTGTAGCAGTAACCTTAGTGAACCCTTGTGGAAACATTGTTTATTTAGCAGCAAGTAATAAATAAGCTACTATTGATCTGCATAAAACCCCATGAACCAAGTTCAACTATATGCTAAATAAGGACATGCATACTTCTCTATTTCATTATATCTTCTCTTATGTTTAATGCTTGCTTGGGGTTGTGATGACAAGTCATCTTAGCCTAGTTTTACTAGTCTTTTTCTTTGTTTTTATTAGGTTTTATGCACTTTCTTGCATCATAAGTTAGTAATTTTGAGTGGATTTGCATGGTTTTGTTGAATCAATCAACCACCCCTTAATTGATACTAAATCATGAGGTTTAAGCTAAATTTAATAGGTTTTTGAATGATTTATAAACCTTGTGAATTTGGTGATACTTTGATTGGTTGTTTTGATTACTTGTAGGTGAAGAAAAGAAGAAAACAAGAAAGCGTAGCCTAAGAAGCGTGGCCCAAGGAAGAGAAAAGTGTAGCAAAAGAAACAAGGAAGCATGGCACATGAAAGGAGGAAGCCACAGGGCTCTCTCCAAGAGCTCAGTGCTCTCTAAGGGAGCACAACAATGAACCAAGGAAGCAAGGCTTGGATGCTACGCTCTCCTTGAGAGCGGAGCACAATAATGAACCAAGAAAGAGAGGGGAGAAGCATGATGCTCCGCTCTTGACAAGAGCATTATCGGGCTCCATCCAAAATAATTGCAAGGGAAAATGTTTGCCAATGCTTGCCCCAAGGATCGAACCAAGCACCTAAGGAAAGGAAGGAAGTGCTACTACAAAGCTTGGCAAAATAAAAATGTCACAAAATGGCTCAGCAAGGATTCGAACCAAGGCACTCCCACTCAATGCATGCGCCAACCTTGTTTCCTTCACAAAGAAAAAGAGCCAGCAATGCCTCCCTAAGGTTTCGAACTTGGGACCTCACCCTAGCAAAAGGAGTGCTACGCTCTTGCCAAGAGCAAAGCGCTACTCTCCTTATTCCTTGCACGAGTTTGACACGGCCTAGGGAAGCATGTCACGCACAAGACACGGCCAAGGCAACATGATGCTGCGCTCTCCCCAAGAGCGGAGCGCTACCCTGATGCACCCAAGCTTGGCACGCAACAAAGAGCCAAGGACATGAGCCACAATGCTATGCTCTCACCAGGAGCAGAGCATTCCACTGGAAGCAAACACTCATGGGCTAAAATTGGACCAAAATTCAATTTAAATTCAATTCTTCACCAAAATAAAAAGCCCACTCCAAATTCTAAAATCCAAAAATAGAAAGTGTATAAATAGAAGCTAGTTTGATTTAGTGAGAACCTTTGGCTTCTTTGAGAATTTTTTTCATTTTGTAATTTTTAGAGTTTTTACTTTGAATTTGGATCTTGGAGAATTTGGAAGGAGAATTGATCTCTCTTCTTCTTTGTTCTTGCTTGAGCACTCTTTACTTCTTATCTTGGATCTTGGATGGAGAATTGAAGAAATTCTGTTTCAATCTCACCTTGAGATCTCTTTGTTTATCTTTTTGCATAATTCTAGAAACTGTGATTTGATTGCGAATTCTGTTTACTGCTTTCATTCTTCTATTTCTTCTGCATTTTACTACTCCATTTTCTTTTGCAATTGTCCTTGTTGGATCAAGGAAGGATTTGAGATCTAGACTTGTTTTCTAGTCTCCTCCACTCTTGAGATCTTCAATTTCCCTTTAGTTTTTGCAACTGAACTGCATTTCACTTTCTGTCTGATTTTCAAAGAAATTTTCCTTTTCTTATTTGAATCTGCTGCATCTTAATTCTTCTTCTACTTTTCTGTTAATTGTCTTTTACTTCAGCTTGTTTAAATTCTGCAATCCCAACTCCCAATTCCTTTTATAATTCAAGCAATTTACATTTCTTGCACTTTAAGATTCAGTTATTTACATTTCTTGCAATCTAAGTTTCTGCAATTTAATTTACTTGTTCTTTAAGATTCAGCACTTTTATTTTCTGTTCTCTTTAACTTACTGCAATTCTTCCCTCTCCTTTTACAATTCATGCAATTTAGCTTCTGTCAATTACAAACCACTCAAACCAACACTTGATTCGCTTGACTAAATCAACCACTAAACCAAAATTGCTCAATCCTTCAATCCCTATGGGATCGACCTCACTCATGTGAGTTATTATTACTTGATGCGACCCAGTACACTTGCCGGTGAGTCTTGGGTGTTGGAATTTGTTTTTCAAAAATATCCATCAGCTCTCACTTACATGCGTAGCTAACATGTAGTGAGAACCATACTCTTATTTGGCATTAGTCTCCACCTATGTTCTAAATTGTTTTGATATGTTTGTTGTAGGCTTAATTTTCTTTCTTTTTCTTTCCTTTTAGGTTGGCCACCAAGAAGGAAAGGAAAGGATAAGCTTCAAATGGGGCAACAAACAAGTTCATCCGCACAACCTTTTGAAGGAGCTCATCAATTGTAGCAACCCATCCACCTTGCTTTTCTTTGCATGCTCCGAGGACGGTGCAAATTTCTAAGTGAGGGGAGGTCGTCCGACCGACCTCCATGGGTAAGAATTTCCCTTTCAACACCAATTTTTTCAATTTTTATCTTTGCTGGTTAGTTGTTGCATCGCATGATAGGTTGCATGTTAGTTAGAATCTGTATATATTTTATTACTTCTTTTTATTTTAGGACTACTTGGTTAGGGTGATGATTTCTTTTCCAAGAAAACTGTTTTTACGGCACCCTACCAATTTGAAATTTTTTTTGTGTTGAACTTGCTTGAAGAATTTATTTTGGAACATAGTTTTTGAGCTAAGAACACAAGCATGTGAGTTTTGAGCCCAATTGCGTGGTTACATCACATAACCACTTATTTCCATTCTTGTGTGCATTATTCTCTTTCTATGATTGTAATCTTTGATTTGTTTGATACTTTATGTCCATTATTCTATGTACACATGCATTTATATTATTGAGGCTATCATTTCATATAGCTCACTTATCCAAATAGCCTACCTTTCATCAATCATTGTTAGCCACTTTTGAGCCTATTTAATCCCTTTTGTTCTTAATATTAGCACATCACTACCCCTAAGTAAAAAACAATAAATATCCCTTAATTTAGATCTTTTATTAGCTTAGGCAAGTGAGGGTGTGTATCATTTGGGTATGGAAACTTGGGACATTGGTTGAGGTAAAGGTGTAATTTTTATTTTTGTTAAAAATATTCGGAATTGGGTACATATTCATGCACTATATGTAAAACCATATGCATTGATACATTTGTATATACTTTAGAAAAAAATGATGATAAAGAAAAAGAAAAAGAACACACACACACACACACATATATATATAAAAGAAAAAAATAGAAAAAGAAAAAAAAGAGAAAAAGAAATAAAAAGGGGACAAAAATGTCCCAAAGTAAAGTTCAATAAAAATCAATGCATATGGAATGTTAATTAAAGAGAATGTATGAGTATGTGAAAAAGTGGGAATTATGGGTAGCTGGTTTGTATTAGAATTATGTAGGTTGTTGTATGTGTTTGGTGAGAGCTTAGGTTAATCAAAGATTCAAATTTCAAGCTCACTTGACCATATGCATCCTACCATGACCCTAGCCCCATTACAACCTATGAATAAGTCCTCATGATGAATGTATGCATGCATTGAATAATTGTTGATTGTTAGAAGAAAAATAAATCTTGGAAAGCCTGAGTAGAAGAGAATTTAGTGATCGACCCTATACACTTGAGCGACTAGAGCGGATACACTTCTGGTGAGGGTTCGATGCTCAATTCCTTGTTCCCGGCTTTCATGAGATTTCTTCTTGCAAGTCTATTTGAACTTCATTTTGATATTTGAATTGGTAGGATTCATGAATCGTCATATGATCTTAGCCCTACTTGTTCATATATGTTCTTGGGGATTGATTTACTTTTAACCAAGTAGGTATAATCATATTGCATTTAGTTGCATGCATGTAGATAGGTTTATATAGTTTCTTTGCATTGAATAAGTGTTCATACCCTTTTTCTTGTCCTTCTTTATTATTAGCATGAGGACATGCTTGGTTTAAGTGTGGGAAGATTTGATAAACCCCGATTTTGTGGTTTATCTTGTGCTTAATTTGGGGGATTTTATCACTTTTTCCCACATTTATTCAATGAAATAGCATGGTTTTGTAATTCTCCCTTGATTTGTGCTTAAATGTGAAAACATGCTTTTTAGGCCTTAAAATAGCTAAATTCAATTCACTTTAATTTCATTCGAAGCCTTGATGTGTTTGTTGAGTGATTTCAGGTTCATAAGGCAAGTATTGGATGGAAGAAGTGAGGAGAAAAGCATGCAAAGAGGGAGAACTCATGAAGAAATGAAGGAACCGCAAAGCTGTCAAGCCTGACCTCTACACACTCAATCGACCATAACTTGAGCTATAGAGGTCCAAATGAGGCGGTTCCAAATGCATTGGAAAGCTAACATCTGGGGCTTCAAAATGATATAAAATTTTGTCATAGTTGCTTGACGTCTAGAGACGCGCACACGCACGGTACACGTGTACACCGATGGAGCAGTGTGGGTCAACTTTGGGCAACTCATTGGGGGCAATTTCTAGATCATTTTGGGCCCAATCCAACTCATTTCTGATGCTATTGAACCCAAGGATTGAGGGGGGAATGAACCAAGTAGTCATATTTTAGTTTTCACCATATTTTAGGGTAGAATTCTAGAGAGAGAAGCTCTCTCTTCTCTCTAGAATTTAGGGTAGTTTAGGTTTAATTCTCTCAAATTCATCTTTCAATTCTTGTTTTGATTTAGTTTTCTCTTTTAATTTCTTGTTGTTACACCTTTGTTCTTCTAGTTCTTATGGTTAATTTCTCTATTTTGCCATTTTTATGTTTATGAACCATTGTTGAATCTTGATTTCTTTGAATGCAATTTCATGTTTCTATGTCTCTTTTATGTTACCTCCATTGTTATTGTTGATTTCTTGTTGATGATAGTTATGGATCTTGTTAATTTTGGTATGTGGTGATGTTTACTTTTCTTGCACTCTAGGTGTTTGTTAAAATGCTTCCACTAGTTTTTGAGTAGTTTTGTTGACTCTTGTCCTAGGCCAAGGGAATTGAGTGATCTTGAGTCATTGGGTCTCATTGAATTGGTGATTTGAGAATCCTTGGTGGTCAATTTGATACCCATTGACACTAACCCACTACTAATCTAATTAGTAGATAGGTTGGGACTTATGGGTTGATGTTGATTAAGCCATTTGATATACTTCAAGTATAGAAGTACACTTAATGAGCTTGGTTCCTCACAATTATCAATAATTGGTTTGTAGACAAGGATGGTGATCTTAATTACCTATGTCTAGCCAAGAGTACTTTTCCTTTATTTTATTAGTTCTTATCATTTTACTTTCTTGTCATTTAATTTTTCTTGCCATTTATTTTCTTGCAAAAATACAAAATCAAACCCCTTGCATCCTCATAGCCAATAATTCAACACTTCATTGCAATTCCTTGTGAGACGACCCGGAGTTCCAAAACTTCAGTTAATTCTTATTTGGGATTTGTACTTGTGACAACTCAAATTTTTGATGTGGGAATTGTTTGTTGGTTTAGAACTATGCTTACAACAAAGTTCTTATTTCTGGAAGAGAAATTTTAAACCATCGAGTAAATCTCACTTATCAAAAATGGCGCCGTTGCCGGGGAATTGCAATGGTGTTATATTATTGGCTATTTTGAATATGTGAATATGTTTGCCTTTTGCTTATTTGTTAGTTTTTGTTAGCTTTAGGACTTTGTTGCTTATTTTTGTTAGATTTTTCTTTTATTTGTTACTATGAATTCTCACCCCTTTGGCTATGAGTTTGGCTCAAATTATGTTGTAGGAAATGGGAACTATAATAACAATATGCATCAAGGATGGAACAATCAAAGGTGGGAGGAACCTCAAGGGTTTGTTCACCCTTCTTGGCAACAACAAGCTCCGAATTCTTATGGGCATAACTCTCATCCTAATGCATATCAATCTAATGGATGTGGTGACCCTTATTGTGATTGTCAACAACCACCACCACATGCCTATGAACCACCCCCTCAACATGGTTTTGAACCACCTTACTTACAAGCCCCATACCACCAAACACCCCCATATGACCTTAATCCTTATCCACCATACCAACCACCTTTTGAGCTATATGAACCATACACAGAACCACCACAATTCCAACACAACTACTCCCAAGAACCACCTCCATATACACCATCTCCATACCCTTACCAATATGAGCCACCTTCCAACTACAACGCCTTCCCCTCAAATAATAAACCCTCTCTACCACCACCACTCCCTGATGAAGCCCTCATGCTAGAACTAAGAGATATTAACTCTCAACTCCAAAGGCAACAAGAGGGGATGGAAAAGGAGTTTAAAGAGCTAGGAGCCAAGATGGCTACCCTAGCGGAAGCAATTAGCAATATGGTCTCAATAAGCCTAAGCAACCAAGGCACTCCCATTGATGAATGTGGAGAAGCAACCAAGAAGCATAGTGAGGGAGTGAGTTTAGAGCTTCAAGGTGAAAAAGATGAGTTGAAGAAAGAATTGCCACAAGGGGAGGAAGATGAGATAATTGAGCCGGAAGGAGTGGTTGAAGACCTAGGAGATATTGGAAGTCCATGGAAATGTAGAATTAGAGAGCCCTCTTCCAAGATGCTTGATGTTGATGTTGAGGAGGGTGTACAACCTCTAAAGTATATTATGATTGAAAACTTTGAAGAGCTTGATCAAGAGATGGATTCAATCATTGAGGAGTTCCTATCTACAATTGAATCCCCTCCCATTGGGCTTGAAATTGAGGTCAAAGAAGAAGATGCACAACCTTTCATGCCCTTGGAGAGCAATGAAGAAGAAATTGAATTGGAAGCGAGCCACCAAGAGAAAGAGGTTGAAATTGAGGAAAGTTGTAAAGAGGTGGTGATAGTCAAGAAGGAGCACAAGGGAATGGACCTCGCATTGGCTAAGTATGGGGAGGTCCCCCTTCCTAAGTTACCATCATCCAACACAACATTCAAGTGGGTAAAATTCTTATCTCTAATCTTTACTTTCCCATTTGAATATGGTTTAATTGAAAATGATGGTCAACTTAGAGCTCTTTATGGAGTTAAGAGTAGGAGAGAGTTGTGTAGTGGTTGGAAACATCACTCTAAGTTCATGATGGTTGCATACTCAAAGTTGAATGGCTATGGTTGGTGTAAAACCAAATTGCATGGGTCTAGGAAATGTTTGGATGCTCAATTGAGAATTCACAAACCTTGTCACCCAAACTTAACTATGGTAATCAACAAGAAGATGGGTGCAAGAACAAGATTTGGGACCCCGGAATTCATTTCAACAATCAAAACTCTTGGGGCCTTGTCATCTACCTAAGCTTACCTGAAGGCCTTGTGCGCCTAATTTGGGATCCCGGTGGACATTGGAGATGCAAACAATGGTGGGGATTCAAGGATGAATTCAAGCATAAACCACCTTAGCAAGGACCCCCATCAATGGTCCAACTTAAGGACTTAAACTAAAAGTGCTAGGTGGGAGACACCCCACCATGGTAACCACTTTTCATTCTCTTGTAGATATAATCAATGAAGGAATTGAGTTGCCATTGTAGGTAGTTTTTGTTATTTTCTATGCTCTCATACATTTTGCTTTGATTGATTAGTTGTTTCTTAGTTTGTTTTGATTAGTTTAGTTGTTGTTGAATTGCATTTTGCTTGTAGTATAAGTTTTGTTTTTAGTATGTTTGAAAATTTTTCAAAAACCAAAAAGATTTGTTGTTGAATTTAATTTTGGTTATATTAGAATGCTTGTAGATTAGGATAGTTCCCTGTTTAAAAAAAATGGGCATCGGCGCACAAGCGCGCTGTGCGCGCGCGCGCCGGTGGTGCATCTCACACTCCTGGTACAAAAACCAGAGAGTTGTGCCCACTTTATGCCTACTTTGTGCCAGGAAATCCGCGCGTAAGCACGCATGGCGCGCGCGCACGGATTGTCCCTGCTGCATCCACGCATAAGCACGCATGGCGCATATGCGCAGATTTACCCCCTGTTTTTCTCCTTTCTCCTTTTTCCTTCTTTCTTCTTTTCTTTTTCTTTCTTTCTACTTTTTTTTCTTCTTCCTCTCTTGAAAAAAAAATTCTTTTAAAAATAAAAAAATAAAAAATAAAAAAAATAAAAAATAAAAAAAATAATAATTTTTTTTTCTTTTCTTCCATTTTTTTTTATTGCATTTGCTTATTTTCATTTATTGCATTTTAATTTTATTTTTATAGCTTGTTCTTATCTTCTTTTCTAAGTTTCTTATTTTAATAATGGTGTTGAATTTTCTTACTCAATTGTTGAGAATTTCTTGCTTAATCTTGGTGCTTCTTGACTTGTTTGATATTGTTGGGTGATGAAACTTCTAAATCAATGCTTAATCTTGTATGACTCTTATATTCTTTGTGCATTGATATGAACTTGCATGTCCTTCATGACCCACTCTTTCTAGTTGAACTTGATGCTTTTGAGTGCTCTTCATGCTTTAACTTGTTCTTGCATCAAGTATTAGTTGATATGCCTTTTACCTATATTGCTCTCACTTACATGCGTAGCTAACATGTAGTGAGAACCATACTCTTATTT
Organism: Arachis ipaensis; assembly: GCF_059453495.1. NCBI lineage: Eukaryota > Viridiplantae > Streptophyta > Magnoliopsida > Fabales > Fabaceae > Arachis > Arachis ipaensis. The sequence goes on along the minus strand of NC_142436.1, from coordinate 67,838,606 downwards.
GGCATTAGCCCCCACCTATGTTCTAAATTGTTTTGATATCTTTGTTGTAGGCTTAATTTTATTTCTTTTTCTTTCCTTTTAGGTTGGCCACCAAGAAGGAAAGGAAAGGATAAGCTTCAAATGGGGCAACAAACAAGTTCATCCGCACAACCTTTTGAAGGAGCTCATCAATTGTAGCAACCCGTCCACCTTGCTCTTCTTTGCATGCACTGAGGAAGATGCAAATTTCTAAGTGTGGGGAGGTCGTCCGACCGACCTCCATGGGTAACAATGTCCCTTTCAACACCAATTTTTTCAATTTTTATCTTTGCTGGTTAGTTGTTGCATCGCATGATAGGTTGCATGTTAGTTAGAATCTGTATATATTTTATTACTTTTTTTTTTATTTTAGGACTACTTGGTTAGGGTGATGATTTCTTTTCCAAGAAAACTGTTTTTAGGGCACCCCACCAATTTAAAATTTTTTTTTTTGTGTTAAACTTGCTTGAAGAATTTATTTTGGAACATATTTTTTGAGCTAAGAACACAAGCATGTGAGTTTTGAGCCCAATTGCATGGTTACATCACATAACCACTTATTTCCATTCTTGTGTGCATTATTCTCTTTCTATGATTGTAATATTTGATTTGTTTGATTCTTTATGTCCATTATTCCATGTATACATGCATTTATATTATTGAGGCCATCATTTCATATAGCTCACTTACCCAAATAGCCTACCTTTCATCAACCATTGTTAGCCACTTTTGAGCCTATTTAATCCCTTTTGTTCTTAATATTAGCATATCACTACCCCTAAGTGAAAAACAATAAATATCCCTTAATTTGGATCTTTGATTAGCTTAGGCTAGTGATGGTGTATATCATTTGGGTATGGGAAACTTGGGACATTGGTTGAGGTAAAAATGTAATTTTTATTTTTGTTAAAAATATTGGGAATTGGGTACATATTCATGCACTATATGTAAAACCATATGCATTGATACATTTGTATATACTTTAGAAAAAAATGATGATAAAGAAAAAGAAAAAGATATATATATATAAAAGAAAAAAATAGAAAATGAAAAAAAAGAGAAAAAGAAATAAAAAGGGGACAAAAATGTCCCAAAGTAAAGTTCAATAAAAATCAATGCATATGGGATATTAATTAAAGAGAATGCATGAGTATGTGAAAAAATGGGAATCATGGATAGCTGGTTTGTATTAGAATTGCCTAGGTTGTTGTATGTGTTTGGTGAGAGCTTAGGTTAATCAAAGATTCAAATTTCAAGCTCACTTGACCATATGCATCCTACCTTGACCCTAGCCCCATTACAACCTATGAATAAGTCCTCATGATGAATGTATGCATGCATTGAATAATTGTTGATTGTTAGAAGAAAAATAAATCTTGGAAAGCCTGAGTAGAAAAGAATTTAGTGATCGACCCTATACACTTGAGCGACTAGAGCGGATACACTTCCGGTGAGGGTTCGATGCTCAATTCCTTGTTCCCGGCTTTCATGAGCTTTCTTCTTGCAAGTCTATTTGAACTTTATTTTGATATTTGAATTGGTAGGATTCATGAATCGTCATATGATCTTAGCTCTACTTGTTCATATACGTTCTTGGGGATTGATTTACTTTTAACCAAGTAGGTATAATCATATTGCATTTAGTTGCATGCATGTAGATAGGTTTATATAGTTTCTTTGCATTGAATAAGTGTTCATACCCTTTTTCTTGTCCTTCTTTATTCTTAGCATGAGGACATGCTTGGTTTAAGTGTGGGGAGATTTGATAAACCCCGATTTTGTGGTTTATCTTGTGCTTAATTTGGGCGATTTTATCACTTTTTCCCACATTTATTCAATGGAATAGCATAGTTTTGCAATTCTCCCTTGATTTGTGCTTAAATGTGAAAACATGCTTTTTAGGCCTTAAAATAGCTAAATTCAATTCACTTTAATTCCATTCAATGCCTTGATGTGTTTGTTGAGTGATTTCAGGTTCATAAGGCAAGTATTAGATGGAAGAAGTGAGGAGAAAAGCATGCAAAGTGAGAGTACTCATGAAGAAATGAAGGAACCGCAAAGCTGTCAAGCCTGACCTCATCACACTCAATCGACCATAACTTGAGCTACGGAGGTCCAAATGAGGCTGTTTCAGTTGCGTTGAAAAGCTAACATCCGGGGCTTCAAAATGATATAAAATTTTCTATAGTTTCCTGAAATCTAAGGATGCGCACGCGCACTGTACATGTGCACGCCGATGGAGCAGCGTGGGTCCACTTTGGGCAACTTGTTGGGGGCAATTTCTAGCTCATTTTGGGCCCAATCCAACTCATTTCTGATGCTATTGAACCCAAGGATTGAGGGGGAAGTGAACCAGGTAGTCATAGTTTAGTTTTCACCATGTTTTAGGGTAGAATTCAAGAGAGAGAAGCTCTCTCTTCTCTCTAGAATTTAGGGTAGTTTAGGTTTAATTCTCTCAAATTCATCTTTCAATTATTGTTTTGATTTAGTTTTCTCTTTTAATTTCTTGTTGTTACACCTTTGTTCTTCTAGTTCTGGTTGTTAATTTCCCTATTTTGCCATTTTTATGTTTATGAACCATTGTTTAATCTTAATTTCTTTGAATGCAATTTCATGTTTCTATGTCTCTTTTATGTTACCTCCATTGTTATTGTTGATTTCTTGTTGATGATAGTTATGGATCTTATTAATTTTGGTATGTGGTGATGTTTACTTTTCTTGCACTCTAGGTGTTTGTTAAAATGCTTCCAGTAGTTTTTGAGTAGTTTTGTTGACTCTTGGCCTAGGCCAAGGGAATTGAGTAACCTTGAGTCATTGGGTCTTATTGAATTGGTGATTTGAGAATACTTGGTGGTCAATTTGATACCCATTGACACTAACCCACTACTAATCTAATTAGTAGATAGGTTGGGACTTATGGGTTGATGTTGATTAAGCTATTTGATATACTTCAAGTATAGAAGTACACTTAATGAGCTTGGTTCCTCACAATTATCACTAATTGGTTTGTAGACAAGGATGGTGATCTCAATTAACTATGTTTAGCCAAGAGTACTTTTTCTTTATTTTATTAGTTCTTATCATTTTACTTTCTTGTCATTTAATTTTTCTTGCCATTTATTTTCTTGCAAAAATACAAAATCAAACCCCTTGCATCCTCATAGCCAATAATTCAACACTTCATTGCAATTCCTTGTGAGACGACCCGGAGTTCCAATACTTCGGTTAATTCTTATTTGGGGTTTGTACTTGTGACAACTCAAATTTTTGAAGTGGAAATTGTTTGTTGGTTTAGAACTATGCTTACAACGAAGTTCTTATTTCTAGAAGAGAAATTCTAAACCATCGAGTAAATCTCACTTATCAGTTTCCTAAAAAAATATTTGAAAATCAGTAACAAAACTTTATCGGCTTAAGTGATCAATTACAAATCTCACCTGTGTCATATTATGAACCTCCTCTATGGTGCGTATTGGGACGATGCCTGCATTGATTTCATCTGCCACAAAGTATTGAGGCTATGATTGATGTAAGAACCAAGACTAATTAATCATTTAAGTAAATAATTAATATTGCCCAAAATAGGATCCAAAAAGTTAGAGTGAGAATTGGAGGATTTAAATATGATTTTTGGACTCAGTAGATTTTTCTGAGTCAGAAAATGTATTTTCTGCGGAAAACCGAGTAAAACCGCGAACCGACAGCCGAACTGGTCGAACCAATTTAAGTCTGTCCGGTACTATAAGAGAATAATTAAAAATAGTTGAAAACCTTAGAAAAATATTAGAAATTGAAAACCGGGCATTAATTTTAAAGGTTTGGTCCAAAGGTGGGCCAACGGGCTAAAAAAGATAACGGGTTGGACCGGACCCAAGTTGGACCCAAGCCCAACATATAAGACCCTCTATAATGAGCCTCACTCAGCTCATTCACCATCAAACATAACACAACATAACTGAAGTGAGAAGAGAGTGAGGTTCCATTGTTACTATTCATGTTCATCTTTCTTCCGAAGCTCATAACTTGAGCTACGGAGCTCTGATCACCGTTTGCGGCCACACGATCACCACGAAGAGCTCTACAAAACCTACCCAAGAAACTGGTAAGGAAATCATGAAATCTATCTCAGTTCTTCCTTCCAAAATTTTGAATTTTTAGGGATTTGTATTGAGTGAAATTTTGTGATTTTGGGTGTTTAGGTACACTTTAGCACTTGATTACTATTGGGTTTTTTTCCCCAATCATCATTGGATAAGGTGAGTAATTCAAATCTCTTGTGGTTTTATGGATTTGATGAACCCTAGGTTGAATTGTTGTAAATTATGTGTATATAGATTGAGATTGTGATTGTTGGCACTTCATTGGAGCTTTGGAGTAATTGTTGATGCTTGTTGGAGTTGGTTGGTGACTTGGTTATTGGAAGCTTAAATTGCACTTAATTTGGGTTTTTGTGCATATTGAGAATCAGCCAAGGTATGGTTTTGGTTTCCTCTATGTAATATATAATATTTCTGGACACTTAGGCTAGTGACCCATAGGATAGGATAGGATTGGATTGGTTTGATTTGTTGAGATATGATGTATGATGAATTGATGAGTTTTGGCTATTTTAATGAATTGTGATGTTAATGTTGATAACATGATGTTGAAGAGTGAGATTAGGGTTAAATGAGTTTAATCATGATGATTGTTAGTGACATAATGATGATGGATGATTTTGTGGATTGAAAAATGGTTTTAGTGTGATATATTTGATGTTGAGGTTGATGATATTATAAAGTGAGTGGAAAATTGGTATGAAGGGTGAATTATGACACAAAAGGATAGATTTTGATGTAACTTAGATTTTGGAATGGTTTGATTTGGTTTTGGCTATATGTTTCAAGGAATTGGGAAATTTGTGCCTTTTGCTAAAAACGAAATTTTGGTGAACTTTGACGAATCATAACTTGAGCCTCAGTTTTCAAAATTTATTGAAATTTATTTTAAATTAAAGTTCTTTGTGTAACACCCTAATTAGCCTAAGCTTTACCTCGCGTCGTAAAGCAAAGGTTAACCAGAGATTACGACAGTTCTAAAGCTCATACGTATAATATATAAAAAGAATAATATAATCTAGGAGCCCGATGAAAGATATAGCTCAAAATTTTGGATTTGAAAAGCGCAAAATGTACTAACGAAGCTACTAGCTTAAGGCACAAGAAACAGATAAGATATAACAAAAGATAGGTATATAATATCACAGGAAACTAGCCACGGCTCACGGAGTTTAAGCCAGCTATCCATATACAAGTATACAGAACCATACAGAAACCTGACAGTTTAAAAATAGGTTATAGAAGTTTTTCTCTCATAATACAAGCCTTTAGGCAAAGACAAAATACAAAAGGAGAGATGTATAAACAAGATAAACCAAAAAGACTTCAAAAGAATCTAAGATCCCCCGCTTCTGTCACCATCCAAAGCAACTCACCGAGGTGGGTTGCGACCTGCATCTGAAAAACACAACAGAAATATGGTATGAGAACCGGAGGTTCTCAGTATGGTAACAGTGCCCAGTGATGTAGGATATAAGACCCCGGGATGCCAAAGACAATCCTAGCTCCATATCCATTATGAGATTCAACTTAAAGCATTCTAAAACAAATAAGCATAATTATATGAAACCTTAACATAACTAAACAGGGTACTCTATCTTAGGGGAATACTATTCTAACCAAACACCGATGTCCCACAGCCTTCACCAACCTATCCTCCATACGATCCCATCGTCACCGCCTTCCGAACCTCCTCAATCCCAGTAGAAAGCACAATTAATAACAATGCAAGTAATTCACAAGTAAAAGCATACAAGGCAAGTAGATCAAGTAAGCAAATAGGCATGTTATTCAATTAGGCATACAATTACAGGTCGGCGAAGCCAACAAACAGATAGAAAATGTATATGATGAATGCCTGCCCTACTGGCTGTGATTTCACATTGTCGGTTCAACTGCCAACCCGACATATCTCCATGGAGACGTCGCCCTTCGGATTTTCTCATATGGAAACTCCCGAGATATAGTGCCCGGATCACTGTCCAGGTACCAACACCTACACGCTCTATTGATCTGAACGGATGTGAGCGGGATACTCTTGCCACATACCTCACATCTCAACGCAAGCGGGTCGAACCACCGCCCTTACGCTGCCGCCGCTACCTCGACAGGCGGGATCCAACCCCGTCCCTGCCAGGCGCATAGCGTATCACAAATCTCAGTACAAATCAATACTTCAGTAGTTTTCAGAAAAACATTCCTAGTATACATGGATCCATCATCTCATTCAAAGTTCTTGACTCATCTCAACCACAGTAAATTCACATCTCAGTTCCGAACTCAATGGTTCCTCAATTCTGATCTCATACCTCAACCATTCATCACATAACGTCAAACCATCCTCAACACGCCAGAAACCTATGCCTCTATTTTCTAAGTTTTCCAAATAATATCATCTAAAATCCCTACATTCTTTTCCAATGTTTTAAAGGTCTAAAAATAGGGACAAGAATCCTAAAATGGTGTTAGAGAAGCTTACAACCTTGTTGGGAAGGTAGAATAGTTGAAAACAGAGAAAAATTTGAGAAATAGGGCGTGTGTGTCTGCATAGGGGTGTGTGCGCGCATGCTCTGGAGAGTTTTAAAATGTGTGCGTACGCACAGGGGTGTGCATACGCACAGGTGTCAGAATTTACAAGATTTGTTCACTCGCACAACCTGTGCCAGCGCCCCCAACAGACTGGCCTTCCCAACGTGTGCGTCCGCATAGACCTGTGCGTCCACACAGGTTGACATTCTTCCTTAGATATGCGCGTGCACAAGCTATGCTAGCGCTGCAAACAGAACGCACTTTCCTGCCTGTGCGTGCGCACAGGTGTGTGCGTCTGCACAGGTCAACATTTTTATAGGGCGTGTGGTACACGAAATCGTGATCTCAATACTTTTTCACAACTCCGCGTAACTGACCAGCAAGTGCACTGGGTCGTCCAAGTAATACCTTACGTGAGTAAGGGTCGATCCCACGGAGAATGTCGGCTTGAAGCAAGCTATGGTCATCCTTGTAAATCTCAGTCAGGTGGATTCAAATGGTTATGAGGTTTTGATAATTAAAATATAAATAAAACATAAAATAAAATAAAGTTACTTATGTAATTCATTGGTGGGAATTTCAGATAAACGTTTGGAGATGCTTTGTTGCTTCTGAACTTCTGCTTTCCTACTGCCTTCTTCCAACCATGCGTGCTCCCTTCCTTGGCAAGCTGTATGATCCTCTCGGATGAAATCAAATCCATATGCACTGTCACCACACGGCTAATCATCTGTCGATTCCCGCTAGCGTCAGAATAGGACCATCGTCCTTTTGCACACTGTCACTGCGCCCAACATTCGCAAGTTTGAAGCTCGTCACAGTCATCCCTTCCCAGATCCTACTCGGAATACCACAGACAAGGTTTAGACTTTCCGGATCTCAGGAATGCTGCCAATGGTTCTAGCCTATACCACGAAGATACTAATCTCACGGACTCGGTCCGTGTATTAGATATTCAAGAGAGTATACTCCAGCTGTCATCCAATGACTACGTTGAACATCATGTAGATCGCTTTGTGGTTGTCAGGCACGCGATCTTGGCTAAGCGAGTAACGAAGATTGGGTGATTATCACGGGTCACCCCTTCATTCTGACTTAACTGAATTAAGAACAAGAGTATATCTTGGAGAAGAAGTAGGCGTGAATTGAAGGAAAAACAGTAGTAATTGCATTAATTCATGAAGAACAGCAGAGCTCTACACCTTTAATATATGGGGTGTAGAAACTGCACCATAGAAAATACATAAGTGAAAAAGGTCTAGGCATGGCCGTGAGGCTAGCCTCCCAAATGATAGTCTATGATTACATATGTTCCAAAATATGGTCAAAAGACTTTTAAATAAATCACTAAAAGTAGTTTTTATACTAAACTAGTAATCTAGGTTTACAGAAAATGAGTAACTAAGTGTAGATAGTGCAGAAATCTACTTCCGGGGCCCACTTGGTGTGTGCTTGGGCTGATCATTAAAGCTTTTTTGTGCTTAGGCTTTTCCTGGAGTTAAACGCCAGCTTTGGTGCCAGTTTGGGCGTTTAAGTCCAATTCTGGTGCCAGTTTGGGCGTTTTACGCCAAGATATTTTAGGCTGACTTTGAACGCTAGTTTGGGCCATCAAATCTCGGAAAAAGTATGGACTATTATATATTGATGGAAAGCCCTACTTTCCAACGCAATTGAGAGCACGCCAATTGGGCTTTTATAGCTCCAGAAAATCCATTTCGAATGTAGCAGGGTCAGAATCCAACAGCATCTGCAGTCCTTTTTCACCCTCTGAATCAGATTTTTGCTCAGGTCCCTCAATTTTAGTCAGAAAATACCTGAAATCACAGAAAAACACACAAACTTATAGTAAAGTCCAGAAAGGTGATTTTTGAATAAAAACTCATAAAAATATAATAAAAAGTAATTAAAACATACTAAAAACTATGTAAAACTAATGCCAAAAAGGGTATAAATTATCCACTCATCACAACACCAAACTTAAATTGTTGCTTGTCCCCAAGCAACTAAAAACAAAATAGGATAAAAAGAAAAGAATATACAATGAATTCCAAATATCAATGAAGCTCATTTCCAATTAGATGAGCAGGGCTAGTGGCTTTCTGCTTTTGAACAGTTTTGGCATCTCACTTTATCCTTTGTAGTTCAGAATGATTGGCATCTATAGGAACTCAGAATTCAGATAGTGTTATTGATTCTCCTAGTTCATTATGTTGATTCTTGAATACAGCTACTTTATGAGTCTTGGCCGTGACCCTAAGCATTTTGTTTTCCAGTATTACCCGGATACATAAATGCCACAGACACATAACTGGGTGAACCTTTTCAGATTGTGACTTAGCTTTGCTAGAGTCCCTAGTTAGAGGTTCCCAGAGCTCTTAAGCACACTCTTTTTGCTTTGGACCATGACTTTAACCGCTCAGTCTCAAGTTTTCACTTGACACCTTCACGCCACAAGCACATGGTTAGAGACAGCTTGGGTTAGCCGCTTAGGCCAGGATTTTATTCCTGTGGGCCCTCCTATCCATTAATGCTCAAAGCCTTGGATCCTTTTTACCCTTGCCTTTTGGTTTAAAGGGCTATTGGCTTTTTCTGCTTGCTTTTTCTTTTTCTTTCTCTCTTTTTTTTCGCCAATTTTTTTCTGCAAGCTTTTCACTGCTTTTTCTTACTTCAAGAATCAATTTTATGATTTTTCAGATAATCAATAACATTTCTCCTTTTTCATTATTCTTTCAAGAGCTAATGATGGTGGCAGAAATTAGCGAATTAAAAATTATTAAAATATATACGTTGCAAGTATAGTTCTTAATTCGCCAGAAATCCGCCTATCAATTTAGAAAGGTGTCACAGAAAATTGAATTTAAAATACTGGGAGTATGAATCCCAGGTCGTCTCCCAACGAGTTGCAGAAAAGTGTGTTATTTTATTAATCAGAGGTTTTCAAAAAGGTTTGAATTGGGCAAACAGGAAATTAAATTGGTGAAATTGAATATTGTAAACAAAAACCTTGACTGGGAATTGATTAGTTGGAATCCCTATTATTGTTGGAATGCTCTCAGGATTAATTGACAATTAAAGGTTATCCTGTTTAGTTATCCTTCACTAGGTGAAGGAAAGTTAAACAAGTTGGAATGCTACGTCCGTTCACAAGTTGCAATCCACTTAATTAAAAGGGATTGGTGTTAGTGATTAGAAGGCAATCCAACCATAAACCCAATTATAATTTTTCTTTCAAGCCTTCCAACTCAAAGGTTCCTTTCAATCATTACCCCATCAAGTTAGGAAACTACTCACTCATTGTAAAGGTAAAATTCATAGCATATAAAAAGGAATTAAGGAAAGACATTGTAAATAAAATTAAAATAGATAAAAGTGATCCTTGTATTAAATAACCCTAAGAATATTCCAATGGTAAAATTAAACAAAGCAAAGAACATGGAAGAGTAGGACCAAGTAAAGAAAACGAACTAGAATGACGAAGTCTTGATGAGGTAATAACTCTTCTCAAATCCCAAACTATGAATGTAAAATAATAATCCTAAAAACTATGAATGTGTAGAGAGAAAACCTAGGGGAGGAGCAAAACTAGATCTAAAACTAAAACTGTGTAGAATGAATGTTGTCTTTGGTTTCTGCTTGTTCTCTGGCTCTAGTCTGCTGTTCCGGGCCGAAAATTGGGTCAAAAAAGGGCCCGAAATCGCCCCCAGCGAATCTGTAAATTATGCAGATCGCGCACGTCACGCGATCGCGTCGCTCATGCGGACGCGTCATTCGCGTTTCTGCTTTGCCACGCGGACGCGTCGTCCACGCCTCCGCGTCACTCGTGCTTTTCCATTTTGCACGGTCGCATCATCCATGCGGCCGCGTCACTGCGATTTGATCTTCTCCGTGCGGTCGCGTCGTCTATGCGGCCGCGTCACTTCTCGCTGGTCATCTCCTCAATTTCTTTTGTTCCTTCCATTTTTGCTAGCTTCCTTTCCAATCTCCAACTCATTCTTGCCCTATAAAGCCTGAAACGCTTAACACACAGATCACGACATCGAATGGAATAAAGGAGAAGTAAAATGTATAATTAAAAGTCTCTAGGAAGCAGTTTTCACTCATGTAATAATTTCAGGAAGGAAATATAAATGCATGCTATTTTATTGAATAAGTGGGTCAGGATCATGATAAAACCACACAATTAAACACAATATAATCCATAAAATAGTGTTTTATCAACCTCCCCACACTTAAACATTAGCATGTCCTCATGCTTAATTGAAGGTGATGAAGTAAATAAGTATGAACATGCAGAAACTCATGCAATGCAATGCAATCCTATATATATATATATATATATATATGAATGCAACTATATGATTCTTGTCCACTTGATCAAAAGTAAATAAGTTCTTCAAAACAATTATAATTCAAATTCTACTAATTCAATTCTTATAAAGTAAGAGCAGATAAAAATGCAAAAGGATAGCTCATGAAAGCAGGGAACATAGAAATTCAAGCATGGAGCCCTCACTGATGGTGTATGTACACTCTAGTCTCTCTAGTGTATAGGGTAATCACTCTATCCTTCTCTAATCATGCTCTCTAACTTTTGCAGTTAACATACCAATGTAAACATCATGAGGTCTTTTCAAGGTTGTAATGGGGCTAAGGTAAAGGTAGGGATACATATATGGTCAAGTGAGCTTATAAATTGAATCTTTAATTAACCCAAGCTTCAACCCAACCTATATATTTTAGATAACTTTAGAATTCATGCCTAGCTACCCAGAGTTCCCCTTTTTACATTCCATACTCATGTATCAACTTTTTATTTTAATTTTTATCATATGTGCATTGATCCTTGAATTCTTAATTCAGCATTTTTGTCCCCTTATTTATTTATTGCTTTTTTTTAAATAGAAACATAAAAATAAACATAGCTTATCAATGCACATAGATTTTTGATCCTTATAGTTTCACATGGGTAGGTATCCAAATTCCCATTAAATTATCATGACATATTCCCTTAATAACTTTTGTTCCCACAATTTCCCATACTTAACTAGCACACACAATTCTATCTTAAGCTAACCAAAGATTCAATTTGGGATATACAATTGTTTTTCCGCTTAAGGCTAGTAATGTGGTGAAATATAGAACAAATGGGATTTAAAGGCTCAAAGTGGTTAAAAAAGGTAATTGAAAAGGGTAGGCTTAATTTGGATGAGTGAGTTTAAACAAATAATGGCCTCAATCATATGCAAGCATACAAATATAATAAATATTGGACATATAAGATAAAACAAAATATAGATTACAATCATAGAGAAGTAAACACACAAGAATAAAATAGTTATGGTTAAATAATGTAACCATTCATAAAGGCTCAAATCTCACAGGTTGTGTGTTCTCTAGCTCAAAAATCATGTTTCAAATACAACTTCAAGCAAATTTAACATAAAAAATGTTTTTTTTTAAATTAGTGAAATTTTGTTCCAAAGATAGAGTTTTAGAAGAAACTTATAGTCTTTTCAATCAAGTAGAGCATGCATGCAACTAACCTATTACTATGCAATTTATCCTATTCTATAAAGGAAAGAAAATCTAACTAAATATCCTAATTTATTGGTGCTAGGGAAGAGAAATTACCTCCAGAAGTCAGGTACTGACCGACCTCCCCACACTTAAGGCTTTGCACCGTCCTCGGTGCCATCTGTCAGGAACAGGGGTGGGCTGGTAGCAGTATCTCCACAGTCGGGACCATCATGGCTCCCTGTGCTGGTAAAGGAAGTGGAGTCCGGGGTGTCTGAGTCCTTGAATTTTCCCTTGAGTAGCTCCTTGAGGTGTTTGAATCGGCGCTCGTTTCGGCGCTCTCTTAACTTCACTTTCTGTTCTTGCCGATCCAATCTTTTGATTATCTGCTGGAGCAGTTCATCAGTTGTAGGTGCTTGTGGTGTTGAAGAAGGAATATCTTCAACTAGAGCAGTAGGAAGGCTTGTAGTGGCTGTTGGAAGTCTGAGGTACTTTCCATTGGGGACATACTGATCATCCCGTGGAAGCATGACTTTGGTGTCTCCAGCTCTGTAGAAAACTCCGACTGCTGAGACAAGATCTGAGACCAAGGCGGGAAAAGGTAAGTTGCCCGCAATTTGTACGTGTCCCATGGCATTCTGGATATGTCTTGGTAGATTCAGAGGCTGGTCTGTAAGGATGCACCATAGTAGAACGGCCATGTCCGCAGTGAAGGAGGACTCGTGAGTGCTCAGAAATACGTAATGGGACATGATTTATGCCCATACGTGAGCCTCCAAGGTAAGTGCTGAAGCCGATATTCCCTTAGGGCGAGTACGATGGTATCTGTAGATCCAACGGCTGCCAGGTAATGCGATAACTCTGAGAATATCTTCCCAGTCAAATTGGTACTGCTGGCGCTTGAGTGCGGCTTCTTGAAAGGCGTCCATTCCTTCTGGAATAGGGGGAAGACTTAGAGCTTGTCGAATGGCCTCTTCTGTAATGGGGACTTGCTTCTGACGTACATAGACAGATTGCAGAGTAGGCAGGTAGAAGTTAGAGTAGAACTCGACTACCCAAGAGAGATTGACCTGCCTTGGCTGTCTTCGTAGGAAATCCCATTGTCTTTGTTCAATTTGCGGCTCAACAAAGGTAGCAATATTGGGCGGGAGGATAAGAAGGTATTCGTTGTTATAGCTCCTTTCTGCCAGGATGGGGAACATCTGCTCACAGTAGCGATTGGGAAATCGCGCAGTGTCCTTCGCTGGAAAGGCTTTCTCCTTTTCATCAACCTTGATGATCCTCTTAACTCGTTTTGTTGAGGGCTTGACTGCAGTTGAAGAAGGCTCTGCCACTAATGCTCTTTTTGTTCCTCTTCTTGCTGGTTGTTTGGGGGTAGCTTTCTCTTTTCCTTTCTTGGTGGCGATCCTGAAAAGGGAAGAGAGAGAGTAAATTGAATTCAACGAGATATATAGCAATGAAGAGAACGATAAATAATGGTTATAAATGCACATTAAAAGGTAAATGACGGAACACATGCTCATGAGTACATGTGAAAGATCATTAATGGAAAATAGTTAGTGCATATGATGACAAGTGAATGCAAGGTGTTTATTGGCATGCCGGCAAAGGGCACGAGTAGCATAGACCAAGCATTACTTTGTAACAAACCATCACGTTTGTATTGACAATTAAATTCAATTAATAGAATAGTAAAGGGAATTTGTGAAAAGCAAGCATTGAATATTTAGAATAACATAGAGAAGTGCATAAAGCCATATGGCCTTTTTCACAAACACATAGCATGCAAGGTAAATAAAGTATAGAAAGTATTAAAGTGAACATGCAAGCAACCCTTTAATGAAAATAATATATAATTGTCAAACAATTTGCAACAATTCACAAGCATATAATGAAGAATAATGACTCATATAAATTGATAACACCATGTAAAAAGGATAGAAGAAGAAAGAAAATATGAATAATGAAAAGAAAAAGAAAAGAAAAGAAGATAACATATAAAATAAGAGGAATGATAGAAAAGAAAGGGGTGAAGAAGAAAATAAAACCTTGTTAATGGAGGTGAGGGATAAAGAGTGAAAGGTGAGATAGAAGGAAGAAGAGAGGAGGGAAGAAATAAGGCGGGAAAAGAAAAATTAGGATTTGGAGAAGAGGAAGATAAGATATTTTGGCAATTTAGGTTGAGCTGTGCGGCGCATGCGACGCGGCTGCGTAGGGCACGCGTTTGAGTGAATGTGCTTTAAGTAAGGTGACGCGGTCGCGTCAGTCACGCGGTCGCGTGACCCATGTTATGCTTCTGGCGTGAGTGCAGCCTCGCGCCTGCACAACTCTCTGTTCAAATTAATTTATTTGCCAAAATTGGGGTGACGTGATCGCGTTGGTCACGCGATCGCGTGAGTGGGCTTCAGAAAAAGAATGACGCGGACGCGTCGGCGACGCGGTCGCGTGATAAGGATTGTGCGTCCAGCACCAATCCAGCACCACTCTCGCACAATATTTTGTTTCGCACCCTTTTTACGTCGAAAATCAGGGCACGCGGCCGCGTAGGTCACGCGGCCGCGTGGGTCACGCGGTCGCGTGGGAGGTTATTATTTCCAGGTGACGCGGACGCGTGGGGCATGCGTCCGCGTAGGTAAAATTGTGCCATTGGCACGCCTCCAGCCACGCTCCAGCGTGACTCTCTGTTCGTTTTTATTTTTCTTCTCTCTCCATGCGACGCGGACGCGTCGCTGTTGCGGTTGTGTCACGTGGCACTTTTTTTTTTTAAAAAAAAATATGCAGATGAAGATGCAGATGCACAAAAGTACTGATAAAGAGAAGAGTTATTGAATATGAAAAACTAAAAATAAAGAAAAGAACGATCATACCATGGTGGGTTGTCTCCCACCTAGCACTTTGCTTTAACGTCCGTAAGTTGGACGCTCCACTAGCTCAATCTTCTGCTATGTGGGGGTCTTCCAAGAGGAAGATCTCAAGCTCCTTATTCTTCTGTTTCTTCTCGGCATGGTATAGCTTCAAACGGTGTCCATTAACTTTGATAAGTTCAGAGTGTGAAGGATGGCTGATGAGAGAACTTTTGCGTGGTCTAGAAATTTGCGGATAAATCCTCGTTGCAAGTATAGTTTCTAAACCTTCAAAAGTTCTTTCATACAAATGTTTTGGTTGTCACAAGTAACAAACCCCTTTGAAATTGATAACCGAGTATTTAAACCTCGGGTCGTCTTCTCAAGGAATTGCAGGGAGGTATGTTCTTATTATTGGTTATGAGTTGTAAATTGGGGTTTATTAGGAGGTAAGGAGGGAATATGTTGAATGACAAGTAAAATAAAATAATAACAACAAAATCTCTTGGCAAGGTATGAGAACTGGAAGGCCTATCCTTGTCAATTGCGATGAGAATTGGGTTTTAATCCTACTTTGTTAACCTCTAACTATGAAGGTAAATCAAGTGGATTAATTAGCTTAATCCTCAGGTCCTAGTAAATTCCTATGGAAAGACTAGAGTTATTGGAGCAACTCCCAATTTTAACCACTGCTTTATTTGACAGCTCAAGCGTTACCAATAAATCAACCAAAGCCAAAAGGGAAAAATCTAAATTATTTAAATAAAGGAAAGCAATCATAGATCTAAAAATACCTCAAATTAGCACTAATAAAGATATCAAATGTAACATGGAAGAGTTCATAAATTAAATTAGAAAAATAAATAAAAGGAACATTGAACCTGTGATTGCAAAAGATGAAATAATCATAAAGTGAAAAGAATCCTAATTCTAAATCCTAAGAGAGAGGAGAGAACCTCTCTCTCTAAAAACTATATCTACTCCTAAAATTGTGAATATGAAAGCTTGATCATGAATGGATGTATTCCCCCACTTTATAGCCTCTAATCTGTGTTTTCTGGGCCGCAAACTGGGTCAAAAACAGCCCAGAAATCGCTGGAGAAGAATTCAAACACGCTGATTTCTGTCCGTGCGACGCGGCCGTATGAATCACGCGGTCGCGTCACCTATCGTCAGGGGAACAATAGCATATTATATATCAAATCGAAGCTCCGGACATTAGCTTTCCAACGCAACTGAAACCGCATTGTTTGGACCTCTGTAGCTAAAGTTATAGCCGTTTGAGTGCGAAGAGGTCAGGCTGGACAGCTTAGCAATTTCTCCAACTTCTTGTATTCCTTCCACTTTTGCATGCTTCCTTTCCATCCTCAAAGTCATTCCTGCCCTATAATCTCTGAAAACACTTAACACATATATCAAGGCATCTAATGGTAATAAGAGAGGATTAATAATAAGAAAATATAAGATCAAAGAAGCATGTTTTCAATCAAAGCACATAATTAGGAAGGCAAATGTAAAACCATGCAAATAGTATGAATAAGTGGGTAAAGAGTAGATAAAAACCACTCAATTGAGTACAAGATAAACCATAAAATAGTGGTTTATCAAACTCCCCACACTTAAACAATAGCATGTCCTCATGCTAAGCTCAAGAGAAGCTATAAAGATGAAGAGGAGTAGTAGAATGTATGAAATGCAACCTATCTATCTGAATACAACTACATGCAAAATAATTCTACCTACTTGGTTAAGAGTAAATAAGTTCTCCAAGAATAAATATGAACTGGATTTCACTAATTCAAATCATAAAAGTGAAGTACAAATAGACTTGCAGAAGAAAATAGCTTATGAAAGCAGGGAACAAGGAATTAAGCATTGAACCCTTACTGGTAGTGTATATCACTCTAACTCTCAAGTGTTTAAGGTTCGATCTCTCAATTCTCTACTAACCTTGCTTTCTAAGGCTTGCTCTTCATCTAACAATCAACATAAATTTAATGCATAGATACACATATCAAGAGGTCTTTTAAGGGTTGTAATGGGGTTAGGGTGAAGATAGGATTGTATTTGGTTAAGTGGACTAAAATCTGAATCCTTAATTAACTTAAACTTTCCACCTAACTTTAGACAATCCATGTAATCACAATACAAATTCTAACTATCCATCAACCATGTTTTCCACATTATTCATGCATTCTAATTCTAAGTACCGTACATATGCATTGCTTTCACCACTTACTTTGGGGCATTTTGTCCCCTTTCTCTTATTTGCACTTTTTCTTTTCTTTTTCTCTCTCTCTCTTTTTTTTATATATATTTTTTTCTTTTGTTTTTCTCAATGCATATGATTAATTTATTGAATGCATGAACATGTCCTAAACATTTCTTTCACTTTTTTAGGAAAAACATACTCATTTCTCAAACCAAATATTTCCAAACCCAATTTTCCACACTTAAATCATAAGCACTCTCACTAGTCTAAGCTAACTAAGGATTCAAATTAAGGACATTATTGTTTTCCGCTTAGAGTTAATGATGTGTTAAAGTAAAGAACAAAGGGGTAAAATAGGCTCAAATTGGTTTGCAAAGGATAATGAAAGGTAAGGCCATATGGGTATGTAAGCTCAGTGAAACAAAGGCCTCAATCATATAAGTGTATGTATACATCAAACAATGGAAATATAGAATTAAGCAAGACAAAGATCACAATTTTAGAGAGAAAAATACACACTAAAACAGAATTTTGGTTGATAAAATGTAACCAATTCAAATAGGCTCAAAAATCTCACAGGTTTTGTGTGTTCGAGTTTTAAACCATGTTCCAGTATAATATCTCTTCAAACAAGTGTAACATTAAATTTTATTCAAATTAGTGAAATTCTCTAAAAATTTTCTTGAAAAAGAAAATATTACTTCCACCAAGTGGTAAAATATGCAAAAATCAAACAAACATGCAAATGCAACAACTAGTCTACAAAAAAAATTTAAACATTGGTGTTTGAGACAAGAAAGTACTAACCCATGGAGATCGGTATCGACCTCCCCACACTTAAAGATTGCACCGTCCTCGGTGCATGCTAAGATGTGCAAGTGGATGGGGGTTGTGGTTTCTCAGCTGGGCTCTTTTTTGTTCCTTTCCTTGCCGGCGGTTTGGGAGTAGCTTTCTCCTTTCCTTCCTTGGTGGCCATACTGAAGAAGGGAAGAGAAAGTAAATTAAATTCAAATAGATATATAGCAAGGAAGAGAATGGAAAAGTGGTGATGGATGCACATTAGGATGTAATTGACATTAACACATGCTCTCGAGTACATGTGAAAAGCCAGCAATGAAAAATAGCCAGTGCATCGAAAGATAAGTAGATGCAGGGTGCTTATTGGCATGCCGGAAAAGGGCATGAGTAGCATAGACCAAGCATTACTTGTAATAAATTACCATGTTTGTATTGACAATTATATTCAATTAAAATAGTAAAGGGAGTTTATGAAAAGCAAGCATTAAATAGTATAAAGTATAATAGAGAAGTGCATAATGCCATACGGGCTTTTTCACAAACACATAGCATGTATGGTAAATAAGCTATTTGAAAGTATTAAATTGAACATGCAAGCATCCTTTAAAAAAGTAATATATAATTGTCAAATAATTATGCAATAATCCAAAATGACCCAAATAAAATTCCAACACCAGTGAAAATAATGCAATGAATGAAATATGCAAATAAATAAAGTAAAATAAAATGAAAGATAAGAAGAATGAGAAGGGAAAGAAAGAGAGGAGAAGTAAGTAAGAAATAAGGAGGGAAAAGATAAAATAGGATTTGGGGAAGAGAAAGACAAGATATTTTGGCATATGAGGTTAAGGTGTGCGACGCTGGCGACACGGTCGCGTGGGTGACGCGGCCGCGTCGTGCGCAATAAGGTCAGGCGACGCGAACGCGTGGGGCACGCGATCGCGTGACTTGATTTGTGCTAGTGGCGCGAGTGCAGCTTCGCAGTCGCACAACTCTCTGTTCAAAACTTAGTATTGCCAAAATCCTGGGTGACGCGATCGCGTGGGTGACGCGATCGCGTGAGTGGCCATCATGGGGATATGACGCGGACACGTGGGGCACGCGTTCACGTGGTGAGGCTTGGGCTTCCAGCACGATTCTAGCCCAACTCCAGCTCAACTTTCGGCCATGCACCCGGTTGACGTTGATTTTCAGGTCACGCGGCCGCGTGGGTGACGCGGTCGTGTGGGAGGCCATTATTCCCAGGTGACGCGGTCGCGTGGGGTGATTTGTGCCATTGGCACGCCTCCAGCGTTGCTCCTGCGAAACTCTCTGTTCATATTAATATTGTCTCCCATCTCCTTGCGACGCGGACGCGTCGTTGATGCGGTCGCGTCGTGTGCTCGCTTTTTTTTTTTAATCTGAAAAATGAAGAATGCAGTGTTAATATGAATGTGATGCAAAACTCCAGGGTCAATAAAATAAAATAAAACTCGAAAACAAATAAAACTAAATAAAAATGAAAAATGAACGATCATACCATGGTGGGTTGTCTTCCACCTAGCACTTTTAGTTATAGTCCTTAAGTTGGACATTTGATGAGCTTCCTGCTATGGTGGCTTGTGCTTGTACTGATCCAGGAATCCCCACCAATGTTTGTATTTCCAATAGCCTCCGGGGTCCCAAACTAGGCGCAGAAATCCTTCAAGTAAATTAAAGCAAGTGACAAGGCCCCAAGAGTGGTGATTGGTAGAATGGATTTCGGGGTCCCAAACCTTGCTTTTACACCCATTTTTGTCGGGATCTGTATTTTTCCAGCCGGGTGATAAGTAATTTGAATTCTCACTGCAGCTACCAAACAGCTTCCTAGACCCATTCAATTGAGCTCTACACCAACCTTTGCATTTAAACTTAAAGCTTCCAACCATGATGAACCTTGCAGGACAATTCTTACCACTGACCATCTTCCTCTTATTCTTAATGCCACAAAGAGCTCTAAGTTGACCATCTGTCTCCAGTAGCCCATATTCAAGTGGGATTAGAAAGCTAGGAGATATGAAATTTACCCACTTGAATGTTGTGAAGGATGATGGCAACTTAGGGGGAGGTGTTTTTAATGAAATTGCAAGCTCCACTCCCTTGTGCTCTTCTCTGATAATTACCACCTCTTTGCAAGCTTCTTCAATTTCAACCTCTTCCTCTTGGTAGCTTTCTTTCAATTCAATCTTCTCTTCATTGCTTTCCAAGGGCATGGGAGGTTGTGCTTCTTCTTCTTGAATCTCCATCTCTTGATCAACCTCTTCCAAGTCTTCAACTGTGATATGCCTTGGAGGTTGTACACCCTCCTTAGCATTAATTTCAAACGTCTTGGAAGGGGGTTCTATGACTGGACTTTCCCATGGAGGTTCTGCATCTCCTAAGTCTTCAACCACTTCTTCTTCTTCAATAATTCCAGCTTCCTCTACTTGTTCCAGTACAAAGTCATGCTCCGTACTGTTCACTGGAGTTTCTAGTATCTCCTTCGTACTACGTTCTTCATTAGATTGTCCACATGAAGCCATGGGGTTCCTTGAGTGTTCGAACGTCGGGAAGCTAATTGACTCATTATTGCTTGCCCCAATTGATGAATGGTTGCCTAAAATCGATCCACTGTTTCTTTTAGGCAAACCTCTGCTTCTCAAGTTGCCGGATTTGGACAAGACACATAGAGAAGTGGTGGTGGTTGGGAGTGAGTGGATTAGAATTGGGGTGGTTCTATATATGGTTCATATGGCTCATAAGGTGGTTGGTATGGTGGTTGAGGGTTAGGGTCATATGGAGGTGAATGGTGGTAGTTGGCTTGTGAGTGTGGTAGTTCAAAGTTGTGTTGAGGAAAGGGTTCATAGGCATATGGTGGTGGTTGTTGATAGTCCATTGGAGGTGGTTGTTGCCATGAGGTTTGATCAAATCCTTGTGGCTCCTCCCATCTTTGATTGTTCCAACCTTGATGCCTGTTCTCATTGTAATTTTTTCTTCCTGCAACATAATTGTAACCAGACTCATAGCCAAAGGGGTGGGAGTTCATAGTAGTAAATAAAAAAATTAAAAACAAAAATAAAAATAAATTTAAATTAAAAGGTTATTTAAATTTTGAATTTGAAAATTAAATTTTGAAATTTGAAATTTTTGAAATTTTGAAATTTGAATTTTGAAATTTGAATTTTAAATTTTTGAAATTTGAATTTTTAAAATTTGAAATTTGAAATTTGAAAATTTTTAAATTTAAATTTTGAAATTTTTTAAATTTGAATTTTGAAAATTGATTTTTGAAATAAGATAAGATAAGAATAAAATTTTAAAAATAAAAATCTGAAAATATATTTTTTTTTTCGAAAAAAATTTAATAAAAAATATTTTTGAATTTAATATGGAAAGAGAAAAACAATAAAATGACACCAAATTTCAAATTTTTAGATCAAAACGAAGAAAACAACTAAGAACAACTTGAAGATCAAGATGAACACTAAGAACAAATTTTTGAAATTTTTTTTTTAAATAACTAAATAAAAACAAATAACCTCTTAATTTAAGAAAAAGCAAAAAAAATATTTACAATAACCAATAATAAGGCACACGTTTGCAATTCCCCGGCAACGGCGCCATTTTGATGAGAGAACTTTTGCGTGGTCTAGAAATTTGCGGATAAATCCTCGTTGCAAGTATAGTTTCTAAACCTTCAAAGGTTCTTTCATACAAACGTTTTGGTTGTCACAAGTAACAAACCCCTTTGAAATTGATAACCGAGTATTTAAACATCGGGTCGTCTTCTCAAGGAATTGCAGGGAGGTATATTCTTATTATTGGTTATGAGTTGTAAATTGGGGTTTATTAGGAGGTAAGGAGGGAATATGTTGAATGACAAGTAAAATAAAATAATAACAATAAAATCTCTTGGCAAGGTATGAGAACTGAAAGGCCTATCTTGTCAATTGCGATGAGAATTGGGTTTTAATCCCACTTTGTTAACCTCTAACTATGAAGGTAAATCAAGTGGATTAATTAGCTTAATCCTCAGGTCCTAGTAAATTCCTATGGAAAGACTAGAGTTATTGGAGCAACTCCCAATTTCAACCACTGCTTTATTTGACAGTTCAAGCGTTACCAATAAATCAGCCAAAGTCAAAAGGGAAAAATCTAAATTATTTAAATAAAGGAAAGCAATCATAGATCTGAAAATAGCTCAAATTAGCACTAATAAAGATATCAAATGTAACATGGAAGAGTTCATAAATTAAATTAGAAAAATAAATAAAAGGAACATTGAACCTGTGATCGCAAAAGATGAAATAATCATAAAGTGAAAAGAATCCTAATTCTAAATCCTAAGAGAGAGGAGAGAACCTCTCTCTCTAAAAACTACATCTACTCCTAAAATTGTGAATATGAAAGCTTGATCATGAATGGATGTATTCCCCCACTTTATAGCCTCTAATCTGTGTTTTCTGGGCCACAAACTGGGTCAAAAACAGCCCAGAAATCGCTGGAGAAGAATTCAAACACGCTGATTTCCGTCACTGCGATGCGGCCGCATGGATCACGCGGTCGCGTTGCCTGTCGTCAGGGGAACTATAGCATATTATATATCAAATCGAAGCCCCGGACGTTAGCTTTCCAACGCAACTGGAACCGCATCGTTTGGACTTCTGTAGCTAAAGTTATAGCCGTTTGAGTGCGAAGAGGTCAGGCTGGACAGCTTAGCAATTTCTCCAACTTCTTGTATTCCTTCCACTTTTGCATGCTTCCTTTCCATCCTCCAAGCCATTCCTGCCCTATAATCTCTGAAAACACTTAACACACATATCAAGGCATCTAATGGTAATAAGAGAGGATTAATAATAAGCAAATATAAGATCAAAGAAGCATGTTTTCAATCAAAGCACATAATTAGGAAGGCAAATGTAAAACTATGCAAATAGTATGAATAAGTGGGTAAAGAGTAGATAAAAACCACTCAATTGAGCACAAGATAAACGATAAAATAGTGGTTTATCAATGGCTTAGGTGATAAACTCCGTACGGTTCGGCCTTCTCTACTCTGTATGGACCTTCCCATCTTGATCTCAATTTGCCTGGCATGAGCCTCAGTCGAGATTTGTAAAGGAGGACTAAATCCCCAGGCTGGAACTCATTTTTCTTGATGTTCTGATCATGTACAGCCTTCATCTTCTCCTTGTATAGTTTTGAGTTCTCATAAGCTTCTAGGCGAAGGCTTTCCAGTTCTTGCAGTTGCAACTTCCTTTCAGCTCCGGCTTTCCGAATTTCCATGTTGCACTCCTTGACTGCCCAAAAGGCTTTGTGCTCCACTTCAACTGGAAGATGACAAGCTTTTCCATAAACTAAGTGGAAAGGACTCGTCCCAATGGGTGTTTTATATGATGTTCTATATGCCCAGAGTGCATCTTGTAGCCTGGTGCTCCAGTCTTTTCTATGAGGTTTGACTATCTTCTGCAAGATACGCTTTATTTCTCTGTTTGACACATCGGCTTGCCCATTGGTCTGAGGATGGTATGCTGTTGCAACCTTATGAATTATCCCATGCTTCTTCATTAATCCTGTTAGTCTCCTGTTACAAAAATGGGTGCCTTGATCGCTCACGATTGCTCGTGGTGACCCAAAGCGACAAATAATATGGATTCTCACAAAGGAAACAACAGTGTTAGCATCATCAGTACGGGTAGGAATTGCTTCCACCCATTTTGAAACGTAATCTACAGCTAACAATATATAAAAATATCCATTAGAATTTGGAAATGGACCCATGAAGTCAATGCCCCAAACATCAAAAATTTCACAGAAAAGCATAATTTGTTGAGGCATCTCATCCCTCTTGGATATATTACCAAATTTTTGGCATGGGGGGCAAGATTTACAAAATTCAGCAGTGTCTCTGAAAAGAGTAGGCCACCAGAATCCACAGTCTAAGACCTTTCTAGCTGTTCTTTGAGGGCCAAAATGTCCTCCACTCTCAGATGAGTGACAGGCCTCTAAAATGGACTGGAATTCTGATTGAGACACACAACGTCTAATTACCTTATCAGCGCCACATCTCCATAAATATGGGTCATCCCATATATAATATTTAGACTCGCTTTTCAGCTTGTCTCTTTGATGCTTAGAAAAGTTTGGAGGAAATGTGCGGCTAACTAGATAATTAGCTGCAGGTGCATACCAAGGGGATACTTCAGATACTGCTTGCAGGTTATCAAAAGGAAAATTATCATCTATAGGAGTAGAATCATCCTTAATGTGCTCAAGGCGACTCAAATGGTCTACCACTAAATTCTGGTTACCACTCCTATCCTTTATTTCTAAATCAAATTCTTGTAATAGCAGTATCCAACATATAAGTCTTGGTTTGGACTCCTTTTTAGCTAATAGATACTTTAAAGCTGCATGGTCCGAATACACTACTACTCTAGTACCAAGTAAATAAGCTCGGAATTTATCCAGAGCAAAAACAATAGCGAGAAGCTCTTTCTCAGTAGTAGTATAATTGGACTGGGCAGTGTCTAAAGTCTTAGACGCATAAGTAATAATAAAAGGATCCTTACCTTCGCGTTGAGCCAGCACTGCTCCTACTGCATGGTTAGAAGCGTCGCACATGATTTCAAACGGCTGGCTCCAGTCTGGTCCTCTCACAATAGGGGCTCGAGTCAGGGCAGCTTTCAGCTTATCAAATGCTTGTTTGCAATCTTCACTAAACTCGAACTCAATATCCTTCTGTAGTAATCTGGATAAGGGAAGTGCTACCTTACTAAAGTCCTTAATAAATCTCCTGTAAAAACCTGCATGGCCAAGGAACGAACGAACTTCCCTCACAGAAGAGGGGTAAGGTAAACTAGAAATAACATTCACCTTTGCTGGTTCTACAGAAATGCCATTATTAGATACCACATGTCCTAATACAATCCCTTGTTTTACCATAAGATGACATTTTTCAAAATTCAATACAAGGTTTGTATTAACACATCTATCTAATACTCTAGATAATCCATCTAAGCAAAGGCTAAAAGAATCACCATAAACGCTAAAATCATCCATAAAAACCTCCATACAGTCCTCAATAAGATCAGAGAAACGACTCATCATACACCTTTGGAAAGTAGCTGGTGCATTGCACAAGCCAAAGGGCATTCTCTTGTAAGCATAGGTCCCAAAAGGACATGTAAAAGTGGTCTTTTCCTGATCCTCAGGGGCTATATGAATCTGGAAATAACCTGTGTAACCATCTAAAAAGCAATAATGTGATTTACTTGACAGGCGATCCAGCATTTGATCAATGAATGGAAGTGGGTAGTGATCCTTACGGGTTGCTTGGTTGAGAAGCCTGTAATCAATGCAGACTCTCCAAGCATTCTGAACTCTAGTTGCCATGAGCTCTCCATTCTCATTCTTTACTATAGTGACTCCAGACTTCTTGGGCACCACTTGTACTGGGCTAACCCATTCACTGTCTGAAATGGGATAGATGATACCTGCTTCCAATAGTCTAGTCACTTCCTTTTTGACAACTTCCAAGATAGTGGGATTCAATCTCCTTTGGGGTTGACGGACAGGTCTTGCTCCTTCTTCTAAAAATATTCTGTGCTCACATACTTGAGGGTTGATGCCTACTATGTCTGCCAAACTCCACCCAATTGCCTTTTTGTGCCTCCTTAGTACATCACGTAACTGCTCTTCCTATTGAGAAGTGAGTTCCCTTGCAATGATAATGGGGAACTTCTGTTCATCTTCAAGATAAGCATATTTGAGATGTGGAGGAAGAGGTTTCAGTTCCAACTTCTGATCATGGGTAGGCTCTGGATTGTCTGGAGCTTGTGAAAATGTCGAAGTGCCCTCATTGTTAGTTAAGGGGGTCCCCACACTTGGACCTTGTCCAGTGTGCCTCTCTTCTAACTCTTCCTTGTGAACTTCAGCTACACTTTCATCTATGACATCACACTGGAAGATAGAATGATCTTCTGGAGGGTTGTTTATGACTCCATTCAGATTGAAGATTACTATGCGGCCATCTATTTCAAAAGAGTATGTTCCTGAAAAAGCATCCAATTTGAATTTTGATGTCTTCAGGAATGGTCTTCCAAGTAGGATTGATGATGGCTTATCTGAGTCATTATGGGGCATTTCCAAGATATAAAAATCAGTGGGAAATGTAAGCCCCTTAATGTTCACTAAAACATCTTCAGCAACTCCAGCCACTGTAATAATGCTTTTATCTGCTAATACAAAACGAGCTGCCGACCTTTTTAAGGGAGGGAGCCTCAAAATATCATATATAGACAAAGGCATTATACTGACACATGCTCCTAAATCACACATACAATCATAAATTACTACTCCACCAATAGTACAACTAACTATACAAGGACCTGGGTCACTATACTTTTCAGGTAATCCTCCCATTAAAGTAGATATGGAACTACCTAAAGGAATAGTTTCTAATTCATTAATTTTGTCTTTATGTATACATAAATCTTTTAGAAACTTTGCATATTTAGGTACTTGTTGAATAACATAAAAAAGAGGAACAGTTACCTCAACCTTTTTGAATATTTCTACCATTTTGGGATCGGGTTCCAGCTGCTTCCTGGGCTTCTTTGCAAGTTGTGGAAATGGAATAGGAGTATTGTTTTCTGCAGTGTCTGCGCCTCTTGGTGCTTCCTCCTGTGGTTGAACTTCTTATTTTTCAGCTATGTCCTGTATGTCCTCTTCCTCTTCAACATCTTCTATTTCTACTACCTCTTCAGCTGAGGCATGTTCTGGTGAGCTTGGCTCCTCCTGATTCCTCTCCTGCAGTGTGGTTCCGGACCTCAGGGTGATGGCATTAATGCCTCCCTTTGGATTGGGTAATGGTTGAGAGGGGATTCCAGTGGAGCTTGAAGGTTGGTTACTAGAATTTTGTATGGATCCAATCTGTGAAACAAGAGCTTGCAAAGTAGAGGTCAGACCATTCAGACTGGCATTAATGTTATTCATAATGTTATTTTCCATGGTCTGTTGTCTCCGCTCAAAAGATTGTAGTAACTCTTCATTAGGAGATAAAGAAGAATGAGTAAATTGAGAGGTCTGCTGTTGGGTATTCTGTGGTCCTTGGGATTGCCTCAGGTGAGGTGCTTTGTAAGGTTGGTTCTGCTACCTGTTGTTATTATTATTCCACCTCTGATTTCCCTGATTATCTCTGCCTCCTCTGTTATTGTTGTCCCTCCAATTCTGGTTAGAATTGTCCTGCCATCCATGGTTATGATTTCCACCTTGATTGTACCCTTGGTTGAGGCGGTCAGAGAAGTTATGAGTGGATGCCACCATGTTGTCTTCCTGTTGGAGTTGCGGGCATTCATCAGTATAATGGCTATAATCATCACAAATTCCACAAACTCTCAGTGGGACTAACTGTTGGTTTTGCTGTGGTGAAGGAGGTTGAGCTTGCTGAACTTGTTGATTCAATTGCATCTGCTTCAGCAAGTTGGTCATTTCACAGATACTCTGAGTTAGAGCAGTAGTCTCTCTGCTAGAGGATACCTCTGCAACGGCTTTTGAACGGCCTTGCTTCTGTCTATGGTTCCTAGTAGATTCAGCTACGTCGCTGATCAATTGCCATGCCTCATCAGTGGTCTTGTACTTCTTCATGGACCCATTGCTAGCACTTTCCAATGTGGTCTTATCTTGGGGCCTCATGCCCTGCGTGATATAGCTGAGTAACACTATCTTGTCAATCATGTGGTGAGGGCATGCTTCCAGAAGATTATTGAAGCGCTCCCAGTATTCAAAGAGAGTCTCGTTGTCATCTTGAACAATAGTGGAAATATCTTTCCTTAGTTTATCAGTAACTTCAGATGGAAAGAATTTCTCCAAAAACTCTTTTCTGAGCGTATCCCAGTTGGATACATTAGCTAGGGGTTGAGTGTAGTACCACTCTCTTGCTTTTCCCTCAAGAGAAAATGCGAAAGCTTTCAGCAGAATTGAAGTTTCATCTGTAACATCATGCCTGACAGTAGAACAGGCTGCCTGGAAATCTCTCAGGTGCTTGATGGGCTCCTGAGCAGGTAAGCCATGAAACTTGGGCATCAAATTGAGCAATGCGGTCTTTATTTCAAAATCTGTAGCCACCGCTGGGTGATGCGCTTGAAACGGTTGCATTGTAAAATCAGGGGCTCCTTCCTCCTGGATGGTAACTCTCTTAGCTGCTATGTCGTCTGCACGTGAATCAACCGAATCTGTAGAACGGGAGCTGGTTTCTTCCTCAAGTTCACTTTCAGATCCGCCTTCAGAGCAGACTAACCGTCGCCGAGCTCGCCTTATTCGTGAAATAGTCCTTTCAATTTTCAGGATCGAATACTAGCAAGCGCAGATCAGGAAGTGAACGCATCATTTGACGAAAGAAACATGCAGCTCATAGTAGCAAAATAAAATAAAATGCAAATAAATAAATTCTAATTAATAACTTTAGCACTCTATTGCAACTCCCCGGCAACGGCGCCAAAAATTGATGGTGGCAAAAATTAGCGAATTAAAAATTATTAAAATATATACGTTGCAAGTATAGTTCTTAATTCGCCGGAAATCTGCCTATCAATTTAGAAAAGTGTCACAGAAAATTGAATTTAAAATACTGGGAGTATGAATCCCAGGTTGTCTCCCAATGAGTTGCAGAAAAGTGTGCTATTTTATTAATCAGAGGTTTTCAAAAAGGTTTGAATTGGGCAAACAGGAAATTAAATTGGTGAAATTGAATAATGTAAACAAAAACCTTGACTGGGAATTGATTAGTTGGAATCCCTATTATTGTTGGAATGCTCTCAGGATTAATTGACAATTAAAGGTTATCTTGTTTAGTTATCCTTCACTAGGTGAAGGAAAGTTAAACAAGTTGGAATGCTACGTCCGTTCACAAGTTGCAATCCACTTAATTAAAAGGGATTGGTGTTAGTGATTAGAAGGCAATCCAACCATAAACCCAATTACAATTTTTCTTTCAAGCCTTCCAACTCAAAGGTTCCTTTCAATCAATTCCCCATCAAGTTAGGAAACTACTCACTCATTGTAAAGGTAAAATTCATAGCATATAAAAAGGAATTAAGGAAAGACATTGTAAATAAAATTAAAATAGTCAATTAAAAATAAAAGTGATCCTTGTATTAAATAACCCTAAGAATATTCCAATGGTAAAATTAAACAAAGCAAAGAACATGGAAGAGTAGGACCAAGTAAAGAAAACGAACTAGAATGATGAAGTCTTGATGAGGTAATAACTCTTCTCAATATCCCAAACTATGAATGTAAAATAATAATCCTAAAAACTATGAATGTGTAGAGAGAAAACCTAGGGGAGGAGCAAAACTAGATCTAAAACTAAAACTGTGTAGAATGAATGTTGTCTCTGGTTTCTGCTTGTTCTCTAGCTCTAGTCTGCTTTGCCACGCGGACGCGTCGTCCACGCCTCCGCGTCGCTCGTGCTTTTCCATTTCGCACGGTCGTATCATCCATGCGGCCGCGTCACTGCGATTTGATCTTCTCCGCGCGGTCGCATCGTCCATGCGGCCGCGTCACTTCTCGCTGGTCATCTCCTCAATTTCTTGTGTTCCTTCCATTTTCGCTAGCTTCCTTTCCAATCTCCAACTCATTCTTGCCCTATAAAGCCTGAAATGCTTAACACACAGATCACGGCATCGAATGGAATAAAGGAGAAGTAAAATGTATAATTAAAAGTCTCTAAGAAGCAGTTTTCACTCATGTAATAATTTCAGGAAGGAAATATAAATGCATGCTATTTTAATGAATAAGTGGGTCAGGATCATGATAAAACCACACAATTAAACACAATATAAACCATAAAATAGTGGTTTATTAGCCAACAATTCTAACATTCATAAACAACAATATCAAAAATATGCACTGTTCAAGCATTCATTCAGAAAATAAAAAGTATTGCCACCACATCAAAATAATTAGATTATTTTTCAAAATGTAATTCGAAATTCATGTACTTCTTTTTTTTTTTTCAGAAAATATTTTTTCATTTAAGAAAGGTGAAGGATTCATAGGACATTCATAGCTTTAAGACATAGACACTAGACACTAATGATCATGTAATAAAGACACAAACATAGACAAGACATAAAGCATAATTTTCGAAAAATAGAAAATAAGAACAAGAAAATTAAAGAACGGGTCGACCTTAGTGATGGCGGCTAGTTCTTCCTCTTGAAGATCTTATAGAGTGCTTGAGCTCCTCTATGTCTCTTCCTTGCCTTTGTTGCTCCTCTCTCATGGCTCTTTGGTCTTCTCTAATTTCATGGAGGAGGAGGGAATGCTCTTGGTGCTCCATCCTTAGTTGTCCCATGTTGGAACTCAATTCTCCTAAGGAGGTGTTGATTTGCTCCCAATAGTTTTGTGGGGGAAAGTGCATCCCTTGAGGCATCTCAGGGATTTCATGATGAGAAATTTCCTCATGCTCTTGTTGAGGTCCATGAGTGGACTTTCTTGTTTGCTCCATCCTTTTCTTAGTAATGGGCTTGTCCTCTTCAATGAGGATATCTCCCTCTATGGCAATTCCAGCTGAATTGCACAGGTGACAAATGAGATGAGGGAAGGCTAACCTTGCCAAAGTGGAAGACTTGTCTGCCACCTTGTAGAGTTCTAGGGATATGATCTCATAAACTTTTACTTCCTCTCTATTCATGATACTATGGATCATGATAGCCTGGTCTATTGTGACTCCAGACCAGTTGCTAGTAGGAATTATAGAGCGTTGGATAAACTCCAATCATCCTCTGGCCACGGGTTTTAGGTCAAGCTTTCTTAGTTGAACTGGCTTGCCTCTTGAGTCTCTCTTCCATTGAGCTCCTTCCACACAAATGTCCCTAAGGACTTGGTCCAACCTTTGATTAAAGTTGACCTTTCTAGTGAAAGGGTGAGGATCTCCTTGCATCATTGGCAAGTTGAATGTTAACCTCACATTTTCCGGGCTAAAATCCAAGTATTTCCCCCGAACCATTGTGAGCCAATTCTTTGGATTCGGGTTCACACTTTGGTCATGGTTCTTAGTGATCCATGCATTGGCATAGAACTCTTGAACCATTAAGATCCCGACTTGTTGAATGGGGTTAGTGAGGATTTTCCAACCTCTTTTTCAAACTTCATGTCAGATCTCCGGATATTCACTCTTTTTGAGCTTGAAGGGGACCTCAGAG
Organism: Arachis ipaensis; assembly: GCF_059453495.1. Lineage (NCBI taxonomy): Eukaryota > Viridiplantae > Streptophyta > Magnoliopsida > Fabales > Fabaceae > Arachis > Arachis ipaensis. The sequence goes on along the minus strand of NC_142436.1, from coordinate 67,807,387 downwards.
ATCACCTTTTTCTTGGCCACAACTTCATAGAAGTGGTCTTGATGGACCTTTGAGATGAATCTCTCCATCTTCCATGACTCGGAGGTGGAAGCAATTGCCTTCCCTTTCCTCTTTCTAGAGGTTTCTCTGGCCTTAGGTGCCATTAAAGGTTATGGAAAAACAAAAGCTTAGCTTTTCCCACACCAAACTTAGAAGGTTTTCTCGTCCTCGAGAAAAAGAAGAAAGAGAGGAGTAGAAGAAGAAGAAATGGAGGAGATGGAGTAGTGGTTTGGGTTCGGCCAAGGGGGTAGTAGTGTGTATGTTGTGTGAAGATGAAGGTGGTAAGGAGGGGGTATTTATAGGGTAAGGGAGAGAGGGTAGCCATGTATGAGGGGTTAGGTTTGGGAGGGAAATGGTTTGAATTTGAATGGTGAGGAAGGTGGGGTTTAATGATGGATGGATGTGAGTGGTGAAGAGGTTTTTGGGGAAGAGGGTAGGATTTGATAGGTGAGCGGTGTTTAGGGAAGAGGGTAGGATGTGATAGGTGAGGGGTGTTTGGGGAAGAGTGTTATGGAAAGGTGTGAAGAGGAGAGAAGAAGAGGTGGGGTAGGTGGGGATCCTGTGGGGTCCACAGATCCTGAGGTGTCAAGGAATTCGAGTCCCTGCACCATTCTGGCGTTTAACGCCAGCTCTGCTACTTTTCCTGGCATTAAACGCCAGTTTGCTACCCATTTCTGGCGTTAAACGCCAGTCAGATGCCCATTTCTGGCGTTTAACGCCAGTCAGATGCCAGACAGCCCTTTCTGGCGTTAAACGCCCATTCTACTATCCTTAACGCCAGTAAGCCTGTCCTCCAAGGTGTGTTGTTTTCATGCTATTTTTTCATTTTGCTTTAATTTTGCAGTTATTTCTATGACTTCACATGATCATCAACCTAAAGAAAACATAAAATAATAATGGAAAATAAATAAATATAATTAAATAACATTGGGTTGCCTCCCAAGTCCCAACAAGCACTTCTTTAATGTCAATAGCTTGACAATGAGCTCTTAGAGAGCTTCACAGAGACTCAGAGCTTGATATTAGCCTCCCAACACCAGACTTAGAAGTTGAGTGTGGGGGATCTATTTGACTCTGTATTGAGAGAATCTTTTCATGCTTCTTCTCCATGGTTACAGAAGAAGATCCTTGAGCCTTAAACACAAGGTAGTCCTCATTCAATTGAAAGACTAGCTCTCCTCTGTCCACATTAATCACAGCTCTTGCTGTGGCTAGGAAGGGTCTTCCAAGGATGATGGATTCATCCTCATCCTTCCCAGTGTCTAGGATTATGAAATCAACAGGGATGTACAGGCCTTCAACCTTCACCAAGACATCCTCTACAAGTCCATAAGCCTGTTTCCTTGAATTGTCTGCCATCTCTAGTGAGATTCTTGCAGCTTGCACCTCAAAGATCCATAGTTTCTCCATTATAGAGAGGGGCATGAGGTTTATCCCTGACTCCGGGTCACATAGAGCCTTCTCAAAGGTCATGGTGCCTATGGTACAAGGTATTAAGAACTTTCCAGGATCCTGTTTCTTCTGAGGTAATGTCAGTTGAACCAGATCATTTAGTTCATTGATGAGCAATGGAGGTTCTTCCTCCCAAGTCTCATTACCAAATAACTTGACATTTAGCTTCATGATTGCTCATAGATATTGAGCAACTTGCTCTTCAATAATATCTTTATCCTCTTCAGAGGAAGAATACTCATCAGAGCTCATGAATGGCAACAGTAAGTTTAGTGGAATCCTTATGGTCTCTATATGAGCCTCAGATTCCTTTGGTTCCTCATTAGGGAACTCCTTGGAGGCCAGTGGACGTCCATTGAGGTCTTCCTCACTGGAAATCACTGCCTTTTCTTCCTCACTAGGTTTGGCCATGTTGGTTATATTTATGGCCTTGCACTCTCTTTTTGGATTCTCTTCTGTATTGCTTGGGAGAGTACTAGGAGGGATTTCAGTAACTCTTTTACTCAGCTGACCCACTTGTGCCTCCAAATTTCTAATAGAGGACCTTGCTTCAGTCATGAAACTGAGAGTGGTCTTAGATAGATCAGAGACTATAGTTGATAAGTCAGAGTGGCTTTGCTTAGAATTTTCTGTCTGTTGCTGAGAAGATGATGGAAAAGGTTTGCTATTGCCAAACCTATTTCTCCCACCATTATTGTTACTGAAGCCTTGATTAGGTTTCTGTTGATCCTTCCATGAGAAATTTGGATGATTCCTCCATGAAGGATTATAGGTGTTTCCATAGAATTCTCCCAAGTAATTCACCTCTTCCATTCCAGGGTTTTCAGGGTCATAGGCTTCTTCTTAAGAGGAAGCTTCTTTAGTACTGCCTGATGCAGCTTGTATTCCAGACAGACTCTGAGAAATCATATTGATTTGCTGAGTCAATATTTTATTCTGAGCCAATATTGCATTCAGAGTATCTATCTCAAGAACTCATTTCTTTTGAGTTGTCCCATTATTCACAGGATTCCTTTCAGAAGTGTACATGAACTGGTTATTTGCAACTATTTCAATGAGTTTCTGGGCTTCTGCAGGTGTCATCTTCAGATGAAGAGATCCTTCAGTAGAGTGGTCCAATGACATCTTGGACAATTCAGACAGACCATCATAGAATATACATATGATGCTCCATTCTGAAAACATGTCAGAAGGACACCTTCTGATCAATTGCTTGTATCTTTTCCAAGCTTCATAGAGGGATTCACCTTCCTTCTGTCTGAAGGTTTGGACTTCCACTCTAAGCTTGCTCAACTTTTGAAGTGGAAAGAAAATTTGGCCAAGAAAGCATTGCCAACTTTTTCCAAGAGTTCAGGCTATCTTTAGGTTGTGAGTCCAACCATGCCCTAGCTCTGTCTCTTACAGCAAAGGGGAAAAGTATAAGTCTATAGACCTCAGGATTAACCCCATTGGTCTTAACAGTGTCATAAATTTGCAAGAATTCAACTAAGAATTGATGAGGATCTTCCAATGGAAGTCCATAAGACTTGCAATTCTGCTACATCAGAGAAACTAATTGAGGCTTAAGCTCAAAGTTGTTTGCTCCAATTGCAGGAATTGAGATGCTCCTTCCACAGAAGTCAGAAGAGGGTGCAATAAAGTCACTAAGCATATTCCTTGCATCTCCACCATTGTTGTTGGGTTCGGCCATCTCTTCTTCTTTTTCGAAAAACTCTGTCAAGTCCTCTCCAGAGTGTTGTGTCTTAGCTTCTCTTAGCTTCCTCTTTAGAGTCCTTTTAGGTTTTGGATCAGCTTCAACAAGAATGTTCTTATCCTTGCTCCTGCTCATATGAAAAAGAGGAGAACAGAAAAGAATAGGAATCCTCTATGTCACAGTATAGAGATATTCTTTTATGTGAGTAGAAGAATAGAAGGGTAGAATGAAGAAGAGAGAAGATGAAGAATTCGAACACAGAGAGAGAGAGGGTTCGAATTATAAGAAGAAGAGAAGTGTTAGTAAATAAATAAATAATTAGAAAGAGATGAGAGAGAGAAGAAATTCGAATTTAAAAAGAGGGAGAAGAAAAATATTTTTATTTTTATTTAATTAATTAATTAGAATTCGAAAATTAAGGGAAGAAATAAAAGTAAATTGAAAGCTAAGTAAGTTAATTAGTTAAAAATATTTTTGAAAAAATAGTTAGTGATTTTCAAAAATTGGAGAGAGAAAATTAGTTAGGTGGTTTTGAAAAAGATATGATTGAAATTTATTTTGAAAAAGATTTGCAAATGAAATTAAAAAGATTTGATTTTTGACATTAAAGTTGATTACTTGACTAACAAGAAACTAAAAGATATGATTCTAGAATTTAAAGTTTGAACCTTTCTTAATAGGCAAGTAACAACTTGAAAATTTTTGACTCAAAACATTAAATGTTAGTATTAATTTCGAAAATATGAAACACAATTAAGAAAAAGATTTTGAAAATCAATTTTAAAATTTTCAAAAATATTAAGAAAAAAATGAAAAAGATTTGATTTTTGAAAAAGATAGGATTTTGAAGTTGAAATTTTGACTTGACTAATAAGAAACAACCAAATTTTAAAACTTTTGACTAAATGAATTCAAAATTTCAAAATTTATGAGCAAAATAAGGAAAATATATTTTTTTTATTTTTGATTTTTTAATGAGGAGAGAGAAAAACATTAAAATGACACAAAACATAAGAAATTAAAATCAAAACAACTAATGGATGCAAGAACACTTTGAATGTCAAGATGAACACTAAGAACACTTTGAAGATCATGATGAACACCAAGAACATGTTTTTGAAAATTTTTAAGAAAAGAAAAATATACAAGACACCAAACTTAGAAATTTTTAATCTATAGACACTAATAATTCAAGAATGCATACAAAAAACAAGAAAAGACGCAAAACAAGAAAATGTAAAGATCAAATAAAGACAATCATCAAGAAAAACTTGAAGATCAATGAAGAACACATGCATGAACTTTCAAAAATTTAAAGAAAATTAAAGGCATGCAATTGACACCCAACTTAAAATTTGACACTAGACTCAAACAAGAAACACAAAATATTTTTATTTTTTATGATTTTATTGATTTTTTGTATATATTTTCGAAAATTAATTTGGAAAAAGACTAAAAGAATTCAAAATTTTTATTAAGATATCTAGGAATCATGCAATGTTAGTCTAAAGCTTCGGTCCAAAAACTTAGACATGGCTTAATAGCCAGCCAAGCTTTAAGTGAAAGCTTCGGTCCAAAGGATTAGACATGGCCAAAGGCCAGCTAAGCTTTAGCAGAGCATTGCATACAACAGCCAAATCGATGGAAACCAAAAGGCTCTTGCAAAGATAAGTGGAAACCTCGGTCCAAAAGATTAGACATGGCTTAACAGCCAGCTAGGCTTCAACATATCTCAAGAAACTCTGAATTCATTCTTAAAAATTCTGAAGAACATAAATTTTTTTTTTGAATTTTTCGAAAACTATATTTTTTTTGTATTACTTTTTGAAAATAAAATTAAAAATAAAATGCTTAAACATAAAATAAAATTACCTAATCTAAGCAATAAGATGAACCGTCAGTTGTTCAAACTCGAACAATCCCCGGTAACGGCACCAAAAACTTGGTACACGGAATCGTGATCTCAACACTTCTTCACAACTCCGCGTAACTGACCAGCAAGTGCACTGGGTCGTCCAAGTAATACCTTACGTGAGTAAGGGTCGATCCCATGGAGATTGTCGGCTTGAAGCAAGCTATGGTCATTGATAAACCACTATTTTATGGTTTATCTTGTGCTCAATTGAGTGGTTTTTATCAACTCTTTACCCATTTATTCATACTAATTGCATGCTTTATGTCTTCCTTCCTGATTTTGTGCTATGATTGAAAACATGCTTCTTTAACCTTATATTTGCTAATATTAATCCTCTCTTATTACCATGAGATGCGTTGATCTGTGTGTTAAGTGTTTTCAGAGATTACAAGGCAGGAATGGCTTGGAGGATGGAAAGGAAGCATGCAAAAGTGGAAGGAATACAAGAAGTTGGAGAAATTGCTAAGCTGTCCAGCCTGACCTCTTCGCACTCAAACGGCTATAACTTTAGCTACAAAGGTCCAAACAATGCGGTTCCAATTGCGTTGGAAAGCTAACGTTCGGGGCTTCGATTTGATATATAATTTCCTATAGCTGCCTGGAAGTTAGGCGATGCGAACACGTGAATGACGCGCCCACATCGCATCTGCGAACTTCAATCCGCGCGGACGCGTGGACGACGCCTCCGCGTCACTTGCCCGCGACCTGAACGTAACAGAAATCGCAGGGAGTGATTTCTGGGCTACTTTTGACCCAATTTTCAGCTCAGAACATACAGATTAGAGGTTATAAAGTGGGGGAATGCATCCATTCAAGGAGAGTCTCCACTTTAGTTAGTTTTCATGATTTAGATTTAGTTTACAGAGAGGTTCTCTCCTCTCTCTCCTCTCTTTAGGATTAGGATTTAGAATTAGGATTTTATGCGCTTTCAGGATTATCTCTTTTTATCAGGTTCAATATTCATTTTTATTATTTTCCCAATTTCATTTATGAATTCTTATATGTTACAGATTACTCTTTGAATTAATGTTATTTGAGGTATTTCAGTTTATTATTGCTTTCTTTTATTTACATTATTGTTATTCCCATCTGAAGACATTTTTATTCCAGTAGATTTACTTTTCTCCTTTCGGTCTTGGTTAAGAAATCAGTAACTCAGGAGTTATCAAACTCAAACATGATTGATAATTGTTATCTTTGTTAATTAAATTGAACTTCAATAATCCTAATCTTTTCCTAGGAAATAAATAGGATCCGAAGATCAAACCAATTAATCCCTTGACCTTCCTTTATCTTAGTAAAGGTTAGCAAAGTGGAATTAAGATTCAATTCTCATCATCATTGATAAGGATAACTAGGATAGGACCTCCAATTTCTCATACCTTGCCAAAAGTTTATTTACAGTCATTTATTTATGTTACTTGCCATTTAAATTACTTGTTCTTCATTTACTTTATTTGCTAATTAGACTATTCGCTCTTCATTCTCAAAACCCCAATTTACAATCTCCATAACCAATAATAAGAACATACTTCCCTGCAGTTCCTTGAGAAGACGACCCGAGGTTTGAATACTTCGGTTATCAATTTATTTAGGGGTTTGTTACTTGTGACAACCAAAACGTTTGTACGAAGGGATTTCTGTTGGTTTAGAGACTATATCTACAATGCGACTGTTTTTATAAAATTCTTTACTGGCAAAAATCCCAACGTCAAAATGGCGCCGTTGCCGGGGAATTGCAAACGTGTGCCTTATTATTGGTTATTGTAAATATTTGCTTTTTACCTGTTTATTTGTTTTTATTTTTGTTTTTATTTTTTCTTTTTCGTAAATTAAGAGGTTATTGGTTTTTATTTAGTTATTAAAAATTTTTCAAAAAATTTTTTCTTGGTGTTCATCTTGATCTTGAAGTTGTTCTTCGTGTTCATCTTGACCTTCAAGTTGTTCTTAGTTGTTTTCTTCGTTCTGATCTAAAAATTTTAAGTTTGGTGTCATTTTATTGTTTTTCTCTTTCCTCATTAAATTCAAAAATTCAAAATTTAAAACTCAAATTTCAAATTTCAAATTTCAAATTTCAAAATTCAAATCTTTTTCAAAAATCATATATTTTTCAAAAATCTTATCTTATCTTATTTCAAAAATCAAATTTCAAAATTCAAATTTCAAAATTTTTAAATTCAAAATTTCAAAATTTCAAATTTCAAAATTTAATTTTCAAATTCAAAATTTAAATAACCTTTTAATTTAAATTCGTTTTTATTTTCATTTTTAATTTTTATTAGCTACCATGAATTCTCACCCCTCTCGCTTTGAGTTTGGTTCTAAATCTGTTGAAAGGAGTGGAGGCTATAACAGGAATATGCATCAAGGTCTAAGTAATCAAAGATGGATGGAGCCAAGAGGATTTGATCAACCCTTTAGGCAACAACACCCTCCAAGATATCATGGGCAAGGACCACTCTACAATGCATACCAAGCTAATAGATATGGTAGACCCCCTTGTAATTACCAACAAGCCCCACCCTGTGCTTATGAACCACCTCCCCAACATACCTTTGAACCACCAAACTCACAAGCCCCTTTACACCATTTACCTCCATATGACCCTAACCCACATCCACCATACCAACCACCCTATGAACTGAATGAGCCATACATAGATCCACCGCAACCTCCATTGGATAACAATACACTCATCTCTCACATCATTGGTCTCACCTCTACACTCCAAAATCTTATATCCCGCATGAACCAACCCTCTACCTCCAATATTCAACCTCAAGCTCTAGTTCACTTCCTTTTCAACCACATAATGATCTTTTTATCCCATCACCACCCTCTATGGAAGAGCACCCACATCCATCAATCCAAGAGCAAGATGATCCCAATTATGCTATTGATATGGAACAGAAAAGAAGGAATCATTTTCGCAAATCCATACTTCATAAAGAGCTAGAGGAGGCCCTACGGGTAAAGGTAGGAGAGACCCTTGAAGATGAAGGAGTAGTTGAAAGGAGTTGTCATGGAAAGAAAATCATCGAGGATGAGTATGATTTTATACTTAAACAACTGGACAAAGCAGCAATTATTAAAAAGGAAGAAGAGGTTGCAAACTTAAGAGATGCTGTACCTCCATTGGAAAGTCCAGTCACAGAGCCTCCTTCCACGGTGTTTGATGTTGATGTTGATGTTGAGGAGAGCGTACAACCTCCAAGGCAGATCATGGTTGAAGACTTTGTAGAGGTTGATCAAGAGATGGAGATTAAAGAAGCAGAAGCACAGCCTCCCATGCCCTTGGTGAGCAATGAAGAAAAGATTGAACTGGAAGAAAGCTACCAAGAGGAAGAGGTTAAAATTGAAGAAGCTTGCAAAGAGGTGGAAGTTGTCAAAGAAGAGCACAAGGGAGTGGAGCTGGAAATCACCTTGCCGAAGTTATTGGAGACCCCTCCCCCTAAGTTGCCATCATCCTTCACAACATTAAGGTGGGTAAAATTCATATCCCTTAGCTTTCTAATTCCACTTGAATATGGGCTACTGGAGACGGATGGTCAACTTAGATCTCTTTGTGGTATTAAGCATAAGAGGAAGATGGTTAGTGGTAGGAGTCGTCATGCAAGATTCAATATGGTGGAAAACTTAAAGTTTAAATGCAAAGGTTGGTGTAAAGCTCAACTGAATGGGTCTGGGAAGTTGTTTGGACGCTTCAGTGAGAATTCTAAGGCTGAACACCCGGATGGAATCATGATAATCAACTTGAAGACGGGTGTAGAAACAAGATTTGGGATCCCGGAGGCTATTGGAAGTACAAACATTGGTGGAGATTCCTAGATGAGTTCAAGCACAAGCCACCATAACAGGGAGCTCATCAATTGTCCAACCTAAGGACTTTAACTAAAAGTGCTAGGTGGGAGACAACCCACCATGGTATGATCGTCCCTTTTTCAGTTTTAATTCTAGTCTGTTTTGTTTGTTTTTGAGTTTTATTTTATTTTATTTCATTGAACCTGGAATTACTCATAACATCCATATCATTTTGCACTCTGCATACTGCATAAAAATAAAAGCACGCAAGTGACGCGGCAGCGTCGCTGACGCGTCCGCGTCAGGTGGGAACATTGGCCTCCCGCGCGACCGCGTCACCCACGCGGCCGTGTGACCTGAATATCGACGTGAAAATGGTGCTTGACCGAAAGTTGTGCTGGAGTGGTGATGGACTGGTTCTAAACACACAAGCCCTACGACGCGACCGCATGACCGACGCGACCGTGTCATATCCCAATATTGGCCACTCACGCGATCGCATGACCCACGCGATCGCGTCACCCAGATTTTTGGCAATATGCATTTAAACAGAGAGTTGTGCGAACATGAGGCTGCACTCGCGCTAATCGCACAAATCAGGCCACGCGATCGCGTGACCCACGAGTCTGCGTCACCTGACCTTATCGCGCACCACGCGACCGCGTCACTCACGCGTCCGCGTCGCCTGCGCTGCACAACTCATCCAAATCAGCGCCAATTATCTTCTCTTTTCTTTTCTAATCCTAATTTCTTCTATCTTTTCTTCTTTCCTTCTTACTTTATTTCTTTCACTTCTCATTCCTTTTCACCTTCATTCTATTTTACTTAATTTATTTGCATACTTTCATTCATTGCATTTTAATTTTGTGCATATTTTTATTTTCTTTTCTAAATTTATTATTTTACCATTGGTGTTCAAATATTCTTATTCAACTGTTATATTTTTTCTGGTATTATTTTGGTGCTTCATGACTTGTTTTATTCTGATTGGGTAATATTATTTAAATCAATGCTAATTTTTATATTACTGATATTCCTTTTGCATTGACATGAACTTACATTGTCTTTCATTACCCACTCTCTTCCCCATTGTTGCAAATTTTGCACCACTGGTATGCCATGGCTTCTATTGTTTTCTCACGTACATGTTGAAGCTTCCATGTAAATGAGACCCTTATCATTTGGTATTAACACCCATATTTTATTTATTTTCTATCTTTTGGGTTACCTTTCTTCTTTTTCTCTTCTTTCAGGCTGGCCACTGAAGACGAAAAAAGGGAGACACTTCTAAAAGGGGAGACAAACAAGTCCATCTGCACATTCTTTGAAGAAAAGCATCAGTTGGAACAACCCGTCCACCTGCATATCTCAGCATGCACCGAGGACGGTGCAATTTTTAAGTGTGGGGAGGTCGATACCGACTTCCAGGGGTTAGTTACCTTCTTTTCAACACCAATATTTTCTTTGTTAATTGCTGCATTTGCATATTTAATTGCATATTTGTTTGATTTTTTTGCATATTTTACCACTTGGTTGAAGTAATATTTTCTTTTTCAAGAAACCTTTTAGAGCATTTCACTAATTTGAATAAAATTTAATGTTACACTTGTTTGAAGAAATATTATACTGGAACATGGTTTAGAGCTCGAACACATAAAATCAGTGAGATTTTGAGCCTATTTGATTGGTTGCATTTTGCCAACCAATATTTTATTTTTGGTGTGTGATTTTCTCTCTAAAATTGTGATCTTTGTCTTGCTTAATTCTATATTTCCATAGTTTGATGTATGCATACACTTACATGATTGAGGCCTTATTTCACTGAGCTTACATACCCATATGGCCTTAACCTTTCATTATCCTTTGCAAACCAATTTGAGCCTATTTTACCCTTTTTACTCTTTACTTTAGCACATCATTAACTCTAAGCGGAAAACAATATTGTCCTTAATTTGAATCCTTGGTTAGCTTAGACTAGTGAAAGTGCTTATGATTTAAGTGTGGGAAAAGTGGGTTTGGAAACATTTAGTTTAAGAATTGGGTGTTATACATCTTTATGAAAATGTAAAAAAAAATGTGTTTAGGACATGTTCATGCATTTAATAATTTAATCATATGCATTGAGAAAAACCAAAGAAAAAAAATAATAAATAAATAAATAAATAAATAAAAAAGAGAGATGAAAAAGAGAAAAAGAAAAGAAAAAGGGCAAATAAGTAAAAGGGGACAAATTGCCCCAAAGTAAGTGGTGAAAGTAATGCATATGTACTGTACTTGAAAATAGAATGCATGAATATGTGAAAAACATGGTTAATGGATAGTTAGGTTTTGTATTTTGATTACATGGATTGTCTTAAGTTAGGTGGAAAGTTTAAGTTAATTAAGGATTCAGATTTTAGTCCACTTAGCCAAATACAATCCTACCTTGACCCTAACCCCATTACAACCCTTAAAAGACCTCTTGATATGTGTATCTGTGCATTAAATTTATGTTGATTGTTAGATGAAAAGCAAGCCTTAGAAAGCAAGGATAGTAGAGAATTGAGAGAATCGAACCTTAAACACTTGAGTGATTAGAGTGTATACACTACCAGTGAGGGTTCGATGCTCAATCCCTTGTTCCCTGCTTTCTTGAGCTATTTTCTTCTTGCAAGTCTATTTGTACTTCAGTCATCCTTGTAAATCTCAGTCAGGTGGATTCAAATGGTTATGAGGTTTTGATAATTAAAATATAAATAAAACATAAAATAAAATAAAGTTACTTATGTAATTCATTAGTGGGAATTTTAGATAAGCGTTTGGAGATACTTTGTTGCTTCTGAACTTCTGCTTTCCTACTGCCTTCTTCTAACCATGCGTGCTCTCTTCCATGGCAAGCTGTATGATCCTCTCAGATGAAAACAAATCCATATGCGCTGTCACCGCACGGCTAATCATCTGTCAGTTTCCACTAGCATCGGAATAGGACTATTGTCCTTTTGCACACTGTCACTACGCCCAACATTCGCAAGTTTGAAGCTCGTCACAGTCTCCCTTCCCAGATCTTACTCAGAATACCACAGACAAGGTTTAGACTTTCCGGATCTCAGGAATGCTGCCAATGGTTCTAGCCTATACCACGAAGATACTAATCTCACGGACTCGATCCGTGTATTAGATATCCAAGAGAGTATACTCCAGTTGTCGTCCAATGACTACGTTGAACATCATGTAGATCGTTTTGTGATTGTCAGGCACGCGATCTTGGCTAAGCGAGTAACAAAGATTGGGTGATTGTCACGGGTCACCCCTTCATTCTGACTTAACTGAATTAAGAATAAGAGTATATCTTGGAGAAGAAGTAGACGTGAATTGAAGGAAAAATAGTAGTAATTGCATTAATTCATGAAGAACAGCAGAGCTCCACACCTTAATCTGTAACGACCCAATTTTCAATATGTCTAGATCATACCGAAAACTGAGTGCTACCAATTTGTCTTCCTAATTATTATCTATTATTTATCATATGAGCCTGATTCGTTGTTAAACGCGTAGTTAATTCGCGTGGTGTATTTTTTTTTTTGAAAACATTTGGATTACAAGACAGAATCATTTATAATCAATTCACAAGTAATAACAGACAAAATAGTTATAAACAACCACACAAAAATACATCACAAGTAGTTGACAACATTCAGTGATTCAGCCTTTATTAGCATATAGACTGTTAGTTAGAACACCCCTAGATATAGCTAAATAATATCTATATACATATATATACATACAACATCCCAGGTCCTGACCTGTTCAAGAGGTCCCTAAGCTGGCACCTAGGCTAGCCTAGACTCTATACTCACCTAGTCCCTCTAAACTACTAAAGCGAGGGAAAGTGCGTTCTAGGTCTTCAAAACTCAAGTCAAGTGGAATGTCATCAAAAGATAGAACTTCATCTGCTACTCCTCTACACGATCAGACCTTTCCACAGGACGTCTCTCTGGTACCTCATGAAGTAGCCACACAATAGGAATCTCGTACACAGGATTTAGGTTAAAGTACGCATACGAACGGGGTGCAGACGTTGGCTGGTCTCACAGTATATACATATAATCAGAGTACGATATTCACCCTAGACTAAGAAGACTATCTAGAGCAGAATCCTCTTCTTGTGAACGGTCATCAGCGAACTATGGTAAGGTACTCTTACTTCCATCTGAAGGGGAAAGGGAGAGAAAAGGGGTAAGAACTGGGGAGTTCTTAGTAGGGTCGGGGTTATTAGTTACATTCATTTATTTGGGGTCGATTAGTAGACGAGTAACATAATATAGTGAAGCAGTAAACAGAAGATAAAGATAGAAAGAGAAAGTAGAGAGAACAGAAAGTAGAACATAAACAAAAGAATACAAGAAAATAAAACACAGAAGTAGCATACGAGCAGACAAACATAAAGAAGTAGATCACACACAGAAAGGAATGCAACAGAGAATGATGCGCAGACAAGAATGATGCATGTCTAGCCCTAGCGCAGGCCATGAGCTCATGTGTCGGTTGGCTGCCCGCAATCCCGAGATTTATCCGGTCACGAGTAATCCCGATTTCCCGGATACGATTTTCCGTTCCTAAATAAATGCGCATATAATAATAGCCGCTCATTTGAGACAGCCTCTGCTTACTGCAGGAAAATATATATATACTCTGCTCTGCTCTGGGGAAGCGGAAAATAGCTGTAGGTAACTTAGTTTCCCTACAGAAGCTCTGGGTTGCATTAAGCAACTAATATATATATAAATATAGCTCTGGGTTGCATCAAGCAACTAATATATATATATATATATATATATATAGCTCTGGGTTGCATTAAGCAACTAATATATATATAAATATAGCTCTGGGTTGCAACAAGCAACTAATATATATATAAATATAGCTCTGGGTTGCATCAAGCAACTAATATATATATAAATATAGCTCTTTATATTATATTACTCTTCTCTTTATATCTCTTTACTCTGTTCTGGTTTCTCTTTTCTCTGTATCTCTTTACTCTGTTTTAATTACTCTGTTCTCTGTATCTCTTTTCTCTTCTCTGATTACTCTTTTCATCTGTATCTATATTACTCTTTTTTTATTTATCTCTTTACTTTACTCTGGTTACTCTGTTTTCTGTGTTTCTCTACTCTGCTCTGATTTCTCTGCTTAACGTATGTATTTAAAGTTTATGTAAATTTCGGTATGAATAGTTCGCCTGTCCCAAGTATAGGTTCATTAAGTCTATACTGAAACAATTTAAATTTTCATATAATACCTAACCCTAGTCGCAACTCAAGGACTAAGTATGTTGCCCTAGTTCGTTCACTAATTTCTGTCTGTTTTTCTGTTATTAAAACCTTACAGACTTTTCTTTAGTTTTTATCTTTTCTTCAACTTTTTATCTTTCTTTTATCTTTGCCTCACTAAAATGTTCTTACCACTCCCTAAGTATTTTATGAAGGTAATTATGAGATTCTGCGCTTAAAGTTGTCTTTCTAAAACTTTTACAGAAAACTGCCTTTTCCGCATTATTTTATTATTTTTATTAAAATATTATTTTTAATTAAATATTATTATTTAATATTTTATTATTATTTATTATTTTATTATTAAATTTTCGAAAATTAACTTTACTTTAACCTTTAACCTTTAAAATTAACTTTTTACCCCAGTAACTTTTAATATTTCTACTTTTACCACCCTAACTTCCAGAAATTACCATATAACCCCTTAAACACCAAAAATTTTACTTCCTTGCCCTTTCTAAGATCTAAAAGGTGTTCTTCAATGTTCTTCACCACACTCAAAGTGTTCTTCGTGTTCTTCGTATATTCTTCAGATTCTTTCTCTGTTTTTACCCGTTTTTCAGTCTTTTCAGCAACCGATTTTTACCATAATTCAAAATAAAATTGCAGCCACTAAAACCCCATATTTTCTACATGATTTTAACACAAATTGAACCCCAATTTAAGGTCTAGGGTTCGTTTTTCCAGCAGCCATGAAGAACACAAATTCAAAGTTGAATATCATCAAATTTCATCAAATTTTCACCAAAATTTCAACAAGAATTACTCATACAAACAATCAATTTCAAGCACAGCCAAACCATATCATAATCACACAACTCAAACACAATCAATCAAGATTAAATTCGTCAATCCCTACCTGGTTTTGCTGCTCCTAATTTGGTTAAACTTTCAGGTGGTCCTTAAGCACTTTTTCCTCCTAAATCACATCAAGAACAACTTTAAACCCAAAAACTCTCAACTGACCAAATCTCACTCAGTATGTTAGGAAGAGATATCTCACCTTAGACTTGCTGGAAATTCACGTTTCTTGGCCCTCAAGTCAAGTTAAGCATGATTCCTAAGGAAGAACATCAAGAAAACACATGTTTTGCATGGTTTTCCTTGAAAACCGAATTGAAATGTGAGGGAGACAGCCATCTCACCTTATTTCCATCCTTGATAAGTTACATGGTTATGTAGAGGAAGAAGAGAGGATCATTTTGGTGAAAACGGAGTTTTGATTTGAGTTTTAGTTCAGAAGAAATCAAGCTTTGAAGATTAAGTGTTCATGAAAGTTTCTCTCTTTACTCTCTTGTTATTTTCGGCCAAAATGATGAAATGAGACAGCCTTGGAGGTCTTGGGGGTGTAAGGTGAGTTGTGATTGGTTGGCTTGGAGGTGGATTAAAATAATATTAAAATATCTCTGGTGTACAACTACTAAAACTAGGTGTATCGGAACACTCGTAAAAACATCTCTAAAAATTATTTTCTGAGCTACTAGCATAAATAACACTAGTAAAATATTTATTATGAGAATAGAACATTATAATGAGGCCTTAGCATTGCTAAAGTCATCAGAGAGTGCTGGTGCTAAGCTGCACCAGTAAACCGTAAACCCGGTTAAACCGATTTTCAGTTTTTAACAAAAACAGACCAGGTAACCTTATAATGCCATTCAAGAATTTTCTAATACTAATATAATGATAATATTATACTATTATCTCTCTCCTCTCAAGAATCGAGTCCGGTTCGTCAAACAGAGACTATTTACGAAAATCAGAATCAAAACTGCCAACCGATACGGTTCAAAAACTAGGTTCTTCGCGATTGCATTATCGAGCTTGCCTCAAAGGAGGTTCTAGCTTAAGGATGACATAATGATAATGAGGATTGAGATACTTGATGATATAGCAGAGGTGTTCCCTTTACTGATCTTCTGGAGAAATCCGTACTTTTAGAAAAGATCTCATGTACTCGAAAATCAGGGTTGTTACATTCTACCCTCCTAAAAGAAAATTTTGCCCTCAAAATTTCAGTTACCTAGGAATAAATGCGGGTAATCAGCTTTCATCTTATCTTCCAGTTACCAAGTGTGCTCTTCCTCTCCTCTTGGTTCCCATGCTACTTTGACTAAGCGAACAGTCTTGCCTTTTAGCTGCTTATCACTTCTTTTTACGATCTGATCCGGTGATGCTTGATATGTCAAATCATTTCATAACTGTACTCTCTCTGGTTGTAAAACGTGACTCTTGTCGAGAATATATTTCTTAAGTTGCGAGATATGAAAAACATCACGAAGGTTTGATAAATAAGGAGGAAGGACTATTTGATAAACTACTAGACCGACTCTTTTAAGTATTTGGAAAGGTTCTATATATCGTGGGTTAAGCTTTTTAGTCTTAAGGGCTCTGCCTATTCCAGTAATAGAGGTTACTTCTAGAAAGACACGGTTTCCGTCACTAAACTCTAAGGGTCTACATCTATTATCGGCATAGCTCTTTTGACGGCTCTGTGCTGTCTGGATCTTCTGGCGGATCCCCTTTATCTTCTCAGTAGTTTCTTGCACTAAGTCTGGACCTAAGACACTAGCTTCTCTGTCGTCATTCCAACACAATGGTGTCTGACATCTCCTTCCATAGAGAGCTTCATATGCTGCCATCCCGATACTTTGTTGGTAACTGTTGTTGTAGACGAACTCGACCAATGGCAAATACCTATCCCAACTGCCTTGGTTATCCATCACATAAGATCTTAGCATGTCTTCCAATGTCTGGATTGTCCGCTCTGATTGTCCGTCTGTCTGAGGATGGTATGCTGTACTCATATGCAATTCTGTTCCCAATGCTTTCTGGAAAGCTCCCCAAAATCTAATAGTAAACCTCAAAACTCGATATGAGACAATTTATGAAGGTATCCCATGTAGTCGTACGATTCCTTGAATATATATTCGTTCCAGCCTTTCTAAAGTATAGTCAACTCAAATCAGAAGGAAGTGCGCTGACTTTGTCAACCTGTCCACAATTACCCAGATGGTATCGTGTCCAGCTAAGGTCCTTGGCAATCCCGTGACAAAATCCATAGAAATCTGCTCCCATTTCCATTGTGGTATTTCTAAGGGTTGCAGGGTTCCTGACAGCTTCTGATGTTCCACCTTCATCTTCTGGCAGGTTAAACATTTTGAGACATAATCAGCTACTTCTTTCTTTAAGCCCGGCCACCAGAATATTTGTTTCAAATCTCGATACATCTTTGTCACTCCAGGATGCATAGAAAATCTACTTTGGTGAGCTTCAGCAAGAATCTTTTGTCGCAATTCTCCAGAGTTAGGCACACAAATTCTTTTCTTGTACCTCCATAGGCCACTACGATCCTATCTCACAGCTTCTTCAGCTCTGCAAGCAATGGTGACATCCAGTACAGTGCTATGAAAATCGGTCCGGCTCCAGGTACTAGATCAATGCTGAATTCTATCTCTCGCTGAGGAGGAAACTCAAGTATGTAGTCCAAGAAAACATCAGGAAATTCCTTCATCATTCATATTCGTTCTAAGCTTAATTCACTACCATTTGAGCTAGCCGCTAACAGAACGTACCCCTCACAATCACTCCCGCCTAAGGTAACTCTTACAGAATTCAGATATAAGGTGTGGGACAGAAATGATTTAGTACATAGACTATCAGATGGAATAACAGCAGTTCTTTTAAAATAATCAAGGAAAGCATGATACTTAGATAACCAATCTAATCCTAAAATAACTTCTAAACCACATAGAGGTAAACAGATTAGATCGTGTATAAAAGTCCTGTTCCTAATAGCGAATGGTACTTGCAGAAACACTAAACTGGTCAAAGCATTTTGGGATGCAGGTGTATGGACAATCAAGTAAAAATTCAATTTAAAGAAATATAATCCTAACTCGTGAGAAATAGTTAGAGAAATGAAGAATGCGATGCACCCGAATCATACAGTACAGCTAGAAATCGATTCTTGACATAACCTGACCTTGAATGAGGGCGTTCGATTGCACAACATCGTCAATAGTGATAGCAAACACTCATCCTTGTTGCTGGGTTCTAACTGAATTTTGAGTAAATCCCTTTGGACAATCCTTGGCAATATGTCCAAGTTCTCCACAAGCATAGCAGTTAGGTGATCCAAACGGGCAAGACCTGTTATCATGCTCTTTTCCGTATTGCTTACATGCAGTGTTTATGTAAGCCTGATGGGCTCGTTTACCATTGCCTTGCCTTACTTTACCTCCATTCTTACCCGTACGGCGAGCAGTAATGTTACCAACTTGTAGGTTCTTATGCTATCGTATGCCACGCGCTTTAAAATGCACCCTTCTCCCAGCTGCCTGATAATTGCTAAGACGCCTTGGTGGAAATCCTTGGTGGCTCACCTTGGCCACAGTCACTTTCTTAATACATTCTTCCACTAACTTGCTCTTGTTGACTAATTCAGCAAAATTACGTATCTCCAGCGGAACTATTGAACTCATCAGATCATCACGAAGGCCTCAGCTGCATAAGCTCTATCTCTTTAGCATCACGCACTGCTCTTGGGAAATATTTCTTGTAGAAATCATCTTTAAAAATATCCCAAGGAATGTCACCTTCATTACGTTGTAGCAGTCCCTGTATCCCTTGCCACTAGTACTCAGCTTCTCCCTCGAGCATATAAGTAGCAAACTCCACGTGTTGTCCTTCCGGAACTTGCTGCGCTCTCAGTGATCGTTCAATACCTCGAAACCAGTTATCAGCGTCAGTCGCAATGAGTGTACCCTTAAATTTAGGCAGATTAACCTTCAGAAAGGTCACAAGGGTCATAGGTCTTTCAGGATGCCCTAAGTTGTTCTCATCATTCCCATTATCTTCTCCGTATTCATTCTCATTCCCATTTCTCATTCCGAGACGTTCAACAGCCCTAGCCGCTGCTACAGCAGCTTCACGCACTACTTCAGCCACGTTGTTCATGGTAGCCATAAACGTTTCCTGTTCCCTCTCGTAGTTAACATTAGGAATTCCTTCCCGTACGCCTCGTCTCCGTGAACCCATTGTACTCTTGTTCACACCAAACAATCATTGTTAAGGTGATCAGTCTTAACACTTCAAGTCAAGTGTGAACATTCCCAAAATGAAAACACAGAGACAATCATGCAGCATATATCACTGGGATATCCTATACGCATGAGACACACAATAGAGTATGCGATGAAGCATAGTCAGTCCACTCCCCAGGCTCTACTGGGAACGAACTGCTCTGATACCAAATTGTAATGACCCAATTTTCAATATGTCTAGATCATACCGAAAACTGAGTGCTACCAATTTGTCTTCCTAATTATTATCTATTATTTATCATATGAGCCTGATTCGTTGTTAAACGCGTAGTTAATTCGCGTGGTGTATTTTTTTTTTCAAAACGTTTGGATTACAAGACAGAATCATTTATAATCAATTCACAAGTAATAACAGACAAAATAGTTATAAACAACCACACAAAAATACATCACAAGTAGTTGACAACATTCAGTGATTCAGCCTTTATTAGCATATAGACTGTTAGTTAGAACACCCCTAGATATAGCTAAATAATATCTATATACATATATATACATACAACATCCTAGGTCCTGACCTGTTCAAGAGGTCCCTAAGCTGGCACCTAGGCTAGCCTAGACTCTATACTCACCTAGTCCCTCTAAACTACTAAAGCGAGGGAAAGTGCGTTCTAGGTCTTCAAAACTCAAGTCAAGTGGAATGTCATCAAAAGATAGAACTTCATCTGCTACTCCTCTGCACGATCAGACCTTTCCACAGGACGTCTCTCTGGTACCTCATGAGGTAGCCACACAATAGGAATCTCGTACACAGGATTTAGGTTAAAGTACGCATACGAACGGGGTGCAGACGTTGGCTGGTCTCACAGTATATACATATAATCAGAGTACGATATTCACCCTGGACTAAGAAGACTATCTAGAGCAGAATCCTCTTCTTGTGAACGGTCATCAGCGAACTATGGTAAGGTACTCTTACTTCCATCTGAAGGGGAAAGGGAGAGAGAAGGGGTAAGAACTGGGGAGTTCTTAGTAGGGTCGGGGTTATTAGTTACGTTCATTTATTTGGGGTCGATTAGTAGACGAGTAACATAATATAGCGAAGCAGTAAACAGAAGATAAAGATAGAAAGAGAAAGTAGAGAGAACAGAAAGCAGAACACAAACAAAAGAATACAAGAAAATAAAACACAGAAGTAGCATACGAGCAGACAAACATAAAGAAGTAGATCACACACAGAAAGGAATGCAACAGAGAATGATGCGCAGACAAGAATGATGCATGTCTAGCCCTAGCGCAGGCCATGAGCTCATGTGTCGGTTGGCTGCCCGCAATCCCGACATTTATCCGGTCACGAGTAATCCCGATTTCCCGGATACGATTTTCCGTTCCTAAATAAATGCGCATATAATAATAGCCGCTCATTTGAGACAGCCTCTGTTTACTGCAGGAAAATATATATATATACTCTGCTCTGCTCTGGGGAAGCAGAAAATAGCTGTAGGTAACTTAGTTTCCCTACAGATGCTCTGGGTTGCATTAAGCAACTAATATATATATAAATATAGCTCTAGGTTGCATCAAGCAACTAATATATATATAAATATAGCTCTGGGTTGCATCAAGCAACTAATATATATATATATATATATATATATATATATATATATATATATATATATATAAATATAGCTCTGGGTTGCATTAAGCAACTAATATATATATAAATATAGCTCTGGGTTGCAACAAGCAACTAATATATATATAAATATAGCTCTGGGTTGCAACAAGCAACTAATATATATATATATAAATATAGCTCTGGGTTGCATTAAGCAACTAATATATATATATATATATATATATATATATATATATATAAATATAGCTCTTTATATTATATTACTCTTCTCTTTATATCTCTTTACTCTGTTCTCTGTATCTCTTTTCTCTTCTCTGATTACTCTTTTCATCTGTATCTATATTACTCTTTTTCTCTTTATCTCTTTACTTTACTCTGGTTACTCTGTTTTCTGTGTTTCTCTACTCTGCTCTGATTTCTCTGCTTAACGTATGTATTTAAAGTTTATGTAAATTTCGGTATGAATAGTTCGCCTGTCCCAAGTATAGGTTCATTAAGTCTATACTGAAACAGTTTAACTTTTCATATAATACCTAACCCTAGTCGCAACTCAAGGACTAAGTATGTTGCCCTAGTTCGTTCACTAATTTCTGTCTGTTTTTCTGTTATTAAAACCTTACAGACTTTTCTTTAGTTTTTATCTTTTCTTCAACCTTTTATCTTTCTTTTATCTTTGCCTCACTAATATGTTCTTACCACTCCCTAAGTATTTTATGAAGGTAATTATGAGATTCTGCGCTTAAAGTTGTCTTTCTAAAACTTTTACAGAAAACTGCATTTTCCGCATTATTTTATTATTTTTATTAAAATATTATTTTTAATTAAATATTATTATTTAATATTTTATTATTATTTATTATTTTATTATTAAATTTTCGAAAATTAACTTTACTTTAACCTTTAACCTTTAAAATTAACTTTTTACCCCGGTAACTTTTAATATTTCTACTTTTACCACCCTAACTTCCAGAAATTACCATATAACCCCTCAAACACCAAAAATTTTACTTCCTTGCCCTTTCTAAGATCTAAAAGGTGTTCTTCAATGTTCTTCACCACACTCAAAGTGTTCTTCGTGTTCTTCGTATATTCTTCAGATTCTTTCTCTGTTTTTACCCGTTTTTCAGTCTTTTCAGCAACCGATTTTTACCATAATTCAAAATAAAATTGCAGCCACTAAAACCCCATATTTTCTACATGATTTTAATACAAATTGAAACCCAATTTAAGGTCTAGGGTTCGTTTTTCCAGCAGCCATGAAGAACACAAATTCAAAGTTGAATATCATCAAATTTCATCAAATTTTCACCAAAATTTCAACAAGAATTACTCATACAAACAATCAATTTCAAGCACAGCCAAACCATATCATAATCACACAACTCAAACACAATCAATCAAGATTAAATTCATCAATTCCTACCTGGTTTTGCTGCTCCTAATTTGGTTAAACTTTCAGGTGGTCCTTAAGCACTTTTTCCTCCTAAATCACATCAAGAACAACTTTAAACCCAAAAACTCTCAACTGACCAAATCTCACTCAGTATGTTAGGAAGATATATCTCACCTTAGACTTGCTGGAAATTCACGTTTCTTGGCCCTCAAGTCAAGTTAAGCATGATTCCTAAGGAAGAACATCAAGAAAACACATGTTTTGCATGGTTTTCCTTGAAAACCGAATTGAAATGTGAGGGAGACAGCCATCTCACCTTATTTCCATCCTTGATAAGTTACATGGTTATGTAGAGGAAGAAGAGAGGATCATTTTGGTGAAAACGGAGTTTTGATTTGAGTTTTAGTTCAGAAGAAATCAAGCTTTGAAGATTAAGTGTTCATGAAAGTTTCTCTCTTTACTCTCTTGTTATTTTCGGCCAAAATGATGAAATGAGACAGCCTTGGAGGTCTTGGGGGTGTAAGGTGAGTTGTGATTGGTTGGCTTGGAGGTGGATTAAAATAATATTAAAATATCTCTGGTGTACAACTACTAAAACTAGGTGTATCGGAACACTCGTAAAAACATCTCTAAAAATTATTTTCTGAGCTACTAGCATAAATAACACTAGTAACATATTTATTATGAGAGTAGAACATTATAATGAGGCCTTAGCATTGCTAAAGTCATCAGAGAGTGCTGGTGCTAAGCTGCACCAGTAAACCGTAAACCCGGTTAAACCGATTTTCAGTTTTTAACAAAAACAGACCAGGTAACCTTATAATGCCATTCAAGAATTTTCTAATACTAATATAATGATAATATTATACTATTATCTCTCTCCTCTCAAGAATCGAGTCCGGTTCGTCAAACAGAGACTATTTACGAAAATCAGAATCAAAACTGCCAACCGATACGGTTCAAAAACTAGGTTCTTCACGATTGCATTATCGAGCTTGCCTCAAAGGAGGTTCTAGCTTAAGGATGACATAATGATAATGAGGATTGAGATACTTGATGATATAGCAGAGGTGTTCCCTTTACTGATCTTCTGGAGAAATCCGTACTTTTAGAAAAGATCTCATGTACTCGAAAATCAGGGTTGTTACATAATCTATGGGGTGTAGAAACTCCACCATAGAAAATACATAAGTGAAAAAGGTCTAGGCATGGCCGTGAAGCCAGCCTCCCAAATGATAGTCTATGATTACATATGTTCCAAAAGATGGTCAAAAGACTTTTAAATAAATCAGTAAAAGTAGTTTTTATACTAAACTAGTAATCTAGGTTTACAGAAAATGAGTAACTAAGTGCAGATAGTGCAGAAATTCACTTCTGGGGCCCACTTGGTGTGTGCTTGGACTGAGCATTGAAGCTTTTTCGTGCTTAGACTTTTTCTGGAGTTAAACGGCATTTTTGGTGCCAGTTTGGGCGTTTAACTCCAATTCTGGTACCAGTTTGGGCGTTTTACGCCAAGATGTTTTAGGCTGACTTTGAACGCCAGTTTGGGCCATAAAATCTCGGGTAAAGTATGGACTATTATATATTGTTGGAAATCCCAGGATGTATACTTTCCAACGCAATTACGAGCGCGCCAACGAGGCTTCTGTAGCTCTAGAAAATCTATTTTGAATGCAGTAGGGTCAGAATCCAACAGCATCTGCAATTCTTTTTCAGCCTCTGAATCAGATTTTCGCTCAGGTCCCTCAATTTCAGTCAGAAAATACTTGAAATCACAGAAAATCATACAAACTCATAGTAAAATCCAGAAATGTGATTTTTGAATAAAAACTCATAAAAATATAATAAAAAGTAATTAAAATATACTAAAAATATGTAAAAATAATGCCAAAAATGATATAAATTATCCGCTCATCAGTGTGCGTCTGCACGAGGGTGTGCGCTTGCACATATCAGAAATCTTGAAATTTTACAACTTAGCAAAATTTCAGATTTTCAACACCAACTTTGAGTGATTATAACTTCCTCTACAAAAACCCAAATTTTACCAACTTTATATCAAATTGGAGGGTTTTCAATAAGCTTTAATTTCAAACAAATTTCAATCAATTTTAAAAATTGAGACAAAAGTTATGATCGAACAAAATTCACTAAAAACCAACCTTTACCAAAAGTTCACAATTTACCAAATTTCCCAATTTCACAACTTAACCCAACCAAAACCAAATAGCACCATTCCAAACCCCATTCCTCATCAAAATCCACATTCTAAGACATATTGCACTATTTTTACTACTTTTTCCTTTACATTTCAACATTCTCAACCTTGAATATCAATATACAACATATTAAGCAATTTCCCACCAACACATTCACAAATTCTCATTTCCTCAATATCAATCTTCCTCATCAACTCATTCATACTCCATATTAATGACTAAACTACACATTCATACAAGTTCATCATACATAACATTCCAACATCATTATCTTAATCAACATTCACAACATCAACAACCCAAACAATCATCAACAACATATAAATTCCAAACCTATCCTATGGGTCACTAGCCTAAGTGTCCATGAATATTATATACTACATAGAGGAAACTGAAACCATACCTTGGTCGATCCCCTATATGTCCAAAACTCAAAATTGAGCACTAAAAGAGCTTTCAACCAAAATCCAAGCTTTCCCTTCCATTCCAATAAGCACAATTAAGTTCCAAAAGCTCCCAAAGCCACAATAATCAAACTATATACATATAAATCACCTCAAATCAATCTAGGGTTCCAATTAAACATAAATTCACAAGGGTTTAATGGCTCTTACCTTGTTCAACAGTTTTGGAAGCCAAAACCAACATCAATCAAGTGCTAGAGTGTACCTAAACACCCAAAACACAAGATTTTAGTCAAAACCAAACCCAAAAATCTGAATTTCACAAGAGCACGAAAACTGGGCAGAGAATCTCGAGAAACTTACCACAAGGCTTAGATAGAAATGACGGGCTCAGCAAGAGCTTCGCGTAGCCGCTGACTGTTAGAAGATTGAATCAAATCAGGGAGATATTTGAATCAAATCAGGGAGATATTTTAGGATCACGAGAAATATTAGAAAAATTAATGTTATCAATTTAGAATATTTCCATAAATAGATCCCTAGCTATCTATAAATTAGAAGAATTATTGTAAATCAAAATTCATCAGAAAGAAAATAACATTTCCTAGTATCCTCTTATTCTTTCTACCTCTTAATTATTCTTTCTTTTTCCCTTAAACCCTCAATACCATCGTAAGATGGTATCAGAGCGGTGTTAGGTCCTGGGAACTCAGAATTGGATCATCGTTTCTATACTCTCTCAGCAAAATTAGCCAAAACAAAATGTCAACATTTGACGAAGATACCAGTGTTACTACTGGCAATAATTCAAACAAACCCGATGAGCTGATGCTGCAGATCGCAAAGCTGCTGCAGAGCAGCATTGGAATGCAATCTTCACAAACTAACTCTGACAGTTTATCAATTGGTTTCCAATTGAATGGGGATAATTATCCTCTGTGGGTAACCCTAATGAAAAAAGCAATCGTTGGGAGAGGAAAGAAGGCTCACATGACAGGGATACCCCCAGCACCAGCAGAAACATAACCGACATATGAACAATGGGAGCAAGGAGACCAGACCATTTTTACTTGGATCATCCAGAACATCGAAGCAAGCCTAATGAATAATGTCTCTCAATTTCCAATGGCAAAAGCTTTGTCGGATGGCTTAGCAACCACATACGGAAGCGGGACGGATCCGATACAAATCTACAACCTGCATCGACAAGCAAACACGCGAAAATAAGGAAAAGGTACCCTAGAGGATTTCTGGAACAAACTACAAGCCATTTGGATGGAAATAGACAGAAAACAACCAAATCCCATGAAATTCCCAGAAGATATTACGACTTTCAATCGGTTAAAATAGGAACAGAGACTATACCAATTTCTAACTAGTGTAGATGACAAATTTGACACTGTTAGAAGAGATCTATTGAAACAGGAACCTGCTCCTTCAGTAGAATCTGCCTACGCCACTATCCGGAGGGAGGCGGCCTGACTTCAGATTCTGAAGCCTACCACTTGATGAGATATTTTGGAGGAAAAATAAATCTCTCCCAAAACACCACAAATCTAACTGGCAAGTGCACCGGGTCGCATCAAGTAATAAAAACTCACGGGAGTGAGGTCGATCCCACAGGGATTGAAGGATTGAGCAATTTTAGTTTAGTGGTTGATTTAGTCAAGCGAATCAAGATTTGGTTGATGGTTTTGTGACTTGCAGAATTAAATTGCATTGAAGTAAAGAGAACAAGAAATAAATTGCTGAAACGTAAAGAACAAGAAATTAAATGGCGGAAGCTTAGAGTGCAAGGAATGTAAATTGCGGAATCTTAAAGTGCAAGGAATGTAAATTGCTTGAAATGTAAAGGGGATTGGGATGTGGATTTGCAGAAATTAAACAAGGAAAAATTAAATTGCATCAAACAGAAGAGGGAAAGGGAATTGGGATTGAACCGGATCTTGAAGCAGTAAAGTAAATGAACAGAAAAAGCAATAAACAGGGAATTGAAATGAGAAATTCAGATCTCAGGACCCAGAGACTAGAAAACCAAGTCTAGATCTCAATGCCTTCCTAGATCCAACAAGAACAATAGCAAGGGAATTGTAAATTGCAAAGAAAAGAGATGAAGAACAATGAACCGGAAATGGAATTCAATTAACAGTAAAGAAACAGAGAGATCCAAGATTGAGATTGAAACAGAATTTCTTCAATTCTCCAATCCAAGATCCAAGACAAATGTAAAATGAAATTGAAAGCAATTGAAAACAAGAAATTAAAGTTCACCCAAGTTCAAAAGCTCTCCGAAAACTATTATGAAAATTCTAAAAGGAAAGCTCTCCGAATAACTTGAATTCTATCCTATTTATACACTTTCAAAAATGATCTTCAAGCCTTGAGTTGGGCCTTTTCTCTTGGTGGAATTGGGTTGAAAGAGGCCTTGGTTGATTGCTCTTGAAGTTTGAAGAAGAACCAAAGTGAACCAATTGAACCGGGTTTGAGGTTAGCCAAAGTTGGACCTAAAGTTTGAGCCAAAGTTAGGGCTCCAACTTTTCATAGCAGCAAGCAAAATTTACTGGTATGCACGTTGGTGCCAACGTTAGGGGTCTAACTTTGACCCTAACGTTGGCCTTGCTTATATGCTAGTGGCGCCAACGTTAGCCTCCAAGTTAGGGGGCTAACGTTGGCGCAAACGTTGGCCCTTCCCCCTTTGTAATTTATGTGCCAACGTTAGCCTCCAAGTTAGGGGGCTAACGTTGGCGCAAACGTTGGTGCCCAGGGGAGAAACTCTCAAGTTCCAACGTTAGCCTCCAAGTTAGGGGGCTAACGTTGGGTCTAACTTTTGCCTCTTCCTTGAATGTTCATGTGCCAACGTTAGCCCCCAAGTTAGGGGTCTAACGTTGGCGCAAACGTTGGTGCCCAGGGAAGAAGTTTCTCTTGCCAACGTTAGCCTCCAAGTTAGGGGGCTAACGTTGGTTCAAACGTGGGGAGCCCAGAGAGAAATCTTCATGCCTAACGTTAGCCTCCAAGTTAGGGGGCTAACGTTGGGGCTAACTTCATGCCTCCTGGTTCAATTTCACTTATTCCATTGTCCTCTCTTCACTTCTAGCCATTCCTCTTTGCTTCAACCTTTCTCCAAGCTTTCTTCACCTATCATTAATCAACCAAACTTATCAAAGCTATGCTCAAAATCATGAGATATTCATTCTTTCATAATATGCAACAAATATAGCATAAAACCTCATGAAATGGCATAAATTCATATATGGTTGGTTCAATCAAGGGAAACATGAAAATCTACTCAATTAGCTTGCTTGTAGCTCAAGAAAGTGCATAATTCTAATGAAAACTAAAGAAAAAGACTAGCTAAAATAGGCTAGGATGACTTGTCATCACAACACCAAACTTAAAGCTTGCTTGTCCCCAAGCAAGAAATGAATTATTAAGAAGAAAGAATGAAATGGAAGAGGAAGTTCATGCTAGCAGAGTATTATTGATAGTTCATGGGGTTTTATGTGGATATGCAAATACTCACTTCTTATTGACTCCTAGGCCTAGAAAGTCTCCTTCAAGCTTCAAGTGACATACTGCTATGACCTCTCATTATTCCTTTATCCTTGGCTATTACTTTATTCAAAAGCTTTATTTGAGTGTCATGTGTAGCACGTTCATTTTCTTTTCTTTATACTTGACACATTATTCACCATAGACACTTGGCTCACATTCCTTCTTAAAACATTGATGCCCAGCACCTCTTTGGGCTACTAAATGCTTGTAGTTAGGTTGCTCTTGATAGTGGACTTTCAGCTGATGATCCCGGGTTAGTTAACCCAAGTCACCAAGTGTTGAGGCACTCCTAAGAGCTTACTAATCCAAGCAGATCCTAGTACAAAGACATCACAGGCATATATTTTAAGGTTCAAGCTATTGGTGTCCAGCTTTGTTTCTTTTTATTTTTCTTTTGTTTTGCCACTTTTTGGCTCTCTTTGTTCTTTCCTTCTTTTTGTTTTTCTTTCTAACCAAGGAATTTAATTCAATTGAGATTCCTAGACAGTAAGCCACTCTTTACTTAGAAGGGGATATCCTAGCTCTTTATTCACTAAAAGTGAGCTATTATACAATCACACACATACCACCACTTACTTTTATTCCACTTCTATCTAACAGAGACCATTTCACTTCACATTCAAACTGTTCTTTTATTGAATGTAAAGATGCAGGGGACAATACATACTTCTTGTCAAGTGAAAATAAACACACAAGCACACACATAAACTAGCCTATTTATTTTAAAAGAAACAAACATAATGCAAAGACTTTTAAATGACTACTTAAAAATGCAAAGAGAGATTAGAACAGATAGAATGCATGTTGTGATGAACAAGGAGCAAGTCCACCTTTCATTTGTCATTCCTTTTCTTTCTCCTTTCATACACTTGGCTGCTAGTGTTCCCACCATCCTTGTTTGGTGGTTGTTGATCTTGCCAAAAGCTAGCCTTATTCATAGCCTCCTCCACTCTATCTTCAAGTCTCATAGCCCTGTTCACTTCTACCTCACTTCTCATTTTGAAAAATTCATCAAAAGTTGGGAATGTCGGATCCATGTTGTGCATATGTTCTCCAATATAGTTTAGTTTGATTTGGCTATTGACATTATAATCGGCTTGCACTTCATACCTTGCTTCTTGGAGTGTTGTGAACTCCTTGAAAGCCTTCAAACTTTCAGCTTGCATTTGTTCCAACTTCCCAAAAGATTCATGAGATTGAAAGGCATGTTCTTCTTGCATCGCAAGAAATCTTGACTCGAATTCATTTTGTTTGTTTATTATTCTTAGCTCTCTTTCTTCTTGTGCTTGTTGGTTTTGCATGTACAGAGAATGGTATTCCTCTTGCCTCTCTTGGATTCTCGTGTACTGTTGAGACAACCTTCCTATTGCTTCTTGCATTTGAGTCATATCCATATTACCATGTGGGAAAAAGTGTGGCTGTTCCTCCTCCTCTTGTGGCTCTTCTTCTATGTGTGGCTCATCTTCTTCCATTTGCTCTTCTCTTTCCCTTCCTCCATGTGGCCTTCGGCCTTGGTGTGCTTCAAGGGGCATCATCATTCGTTCAATGGTTATGGGCATGCCTTGGCTTAACCACATTGGATTCTCCTCTTCCAATGGAACCTTGGCCTTTGCACACAACTTCCAAATGGTGCTCGGATAGTACAACCAAGATCCGGCCGAATTCTTTTCAGCTATCTTTTGAATGTCTCTTGCAAGGATCTCATGAACTCTTATCTCTCCACCCACCATGATACAATGCAGCATTAAGGCTCTCTCCCTGTTAACTTCTGAGGTGTTCACTGTCCCCAGAATTGACCTTTTCATCAACTCATACCATCCTTTTGCTTCCGGAGTGAGGTTACATCTCTTCAGGAACTTGTATCTGTTCTTGTTATCTCCTTCCCATTCTGAGTTCTCAAAACAAATGTCTCTTGCAATCTCCTCATAATCCTGCTCCTCATTCAATCTTTGTTGGTATCCCGGTTCATCAAAGCGCACTGACTTTAGTTTCAAGACTTTCTTGATTGCATCCGGGCCAAAGTCTACTTCCACCCCACGCACATAGCTCTTGTACGTTGGGGGTTCACGCATGTCAATCCTTGGGACATTTGCATAGAACTCTCTTATGATATTGGTATTAATTCGGGTGGCTGGTGATGTAAGTTCCTCCCATCTCCTCTTCCGGATTTTGTTCTTTATTTCTTGACATCCATCATCCGGCAACATGAATGGAATTTCAGGATAGATTTTTTTCTCGTTCATCCATTGAATTTGCATTTGATGAGACCAAGACTTGAACCTCCATTGGTCATATTCATGTGTTTCTTCCTCCACTATTGGATCTTTTCCTTTTCGTCGTTTGGTTCTTGAGGAGGATGCCATGATCACTTGGTTGGTAGAGAGGGAATGTGAAGAATGTTGGAGAGTTTGATGTGTGTGTGGAGGAGAAAGAGATTAGGTCCGGACTTGCTATGACAAGAAGTTATGAAGAGAAGTTTAAGTGTTTGGAGTTTAAAGTAGAAGAAAGGTTGCACAAGGCTTGTTATGTTGAGGAGTGATTCGGTCATGTGCATGGCTTGAAGGTGGTATGCTTTTAAATGAGCAATGAAGGGCTAGGATGCAATTAGACACTATGGAGATCAAAGGTATGCATGTAAGGAAGAATGAAGACAAAATTTGCTCCTTCCCTTGCCTTTGCCGTGATCATTCTCAAGGAGTGGCAGATTTCTTCCTTGAAGCATGTGATAGGATTTTGTCCTTATGCTATGCTTTCCTTTGTCTTGTATTTTTCATTGAAGATTCTTTGACCTCCTAGTCATCACAACAAGACAACATGCATTAGTCTTATCCAACCGTAGCAATATTGTTCTTTTTAGTAAAAATATGTGAACCATCAATTCTTATCTCATGTGAACCGTGACACTCTCTTTGGAGGACACCAAACTTAGTGTTTGGTAATGTATAAAGAAAATGGGTTTCTTCCTCCAATTGGTGAAAATGTCCATAAGAATTGTTTTCATCATACTTTCTTTTTCTCTTTTTTTTTTCATGAAGTGTTTGGTATCCTTGAATCGGTTTGATGAATCACCAAACTTGTTTCTTGTCAAAGGGTACATCACAATTAATGCCTCCATTACCGAATAAGAATTTTTCTATATATAAGGCTTTGGAAAATAACACATGTATGATTATTGATGCATGAGTTTCAAATTTTCATGAAGCTATGTGGACACCAAACTTAGTGTTCGGCCATATGCTCTATCAAAATATTTTAAGCATGTGAAACAAAATCCTTTATAATATTGGTTGAATGTGCTTGAAGACACACTAAACTTAGCATATGTTTCAAAATAGTGCATGCAATAAATGGACGTGTTCATGAAAAGAGAAAAGAATTCATGCATCAAGTGATCATAACTTATTGAATTTAAAATGACATGAATCTTAAATCATGGGTTGCCTCCCATGGGCGCTCTTTTATTGTCACTAGCTTGACATTGAGGCTTTCTTTTATGGTGGTTGGTGCTTGTAGGGCCTCAATTTGTCTCCCCTGACCGTGATCCTCTTCTTTGTTCTCTGGTGTTCAATTTCAGCATGTTCTAATGATAGTATGTTGCTGACAGTGTAGTAATCCTCGGTTTGTTGATTTGCCTCCAGCTGTTGATATATCAGTTGCACTTTGTCACCTTTAGAAAGCCCCTCTGTTGGAATCTTTCTATTCTTTCAGCCCCTTTTTGCTTTGTTTCTGTGCTTCATCTTTCCTTTTGTTGATCTTTCTTTTCTGGCTGTAGGCTTTCCTTGGGGACCTCTCTTCTCAGTGGCCAATACTCTAACATCCTCTTGGGCTTTTTCATCAGTCTGCACAGTCTTTAGCATTGGGATGTTGCTGTGACTTTCCTGGTCACTCTTCATATAGTCTTTCTTCTCCTTGCTAAATTGTGCCTCTGGTAATACCTTTAGAGTGATGCTTTGGTCATGCATCCTGAGAGTTAATTCCCCTTCCTCTACATCTATGATAGCTCTAGCAGTGGCCAAGAATGGCCTTCCCAGTATAACAGAGTCACCATCATCATTATTTGATTCTAGAACCACAAAATCAGCAGGGTATATAAAACTGCCCACCTTGACCAAAAGATTTTCAATTACACCCCTGGGATATACCATTGACTTGTCTACCAGCTCCAGAGACATTTGTACTGGTTTGACCTCCTCTATATGCAGCTTTTTCACCAAGGAGGATGATATTAAGTTAATACTTGCTCCGAGATCACACATTGCTTTAGTGATTGTCAATTTCCCAATGGTGCAAGGCAACAGGAAGCTTCCTGGGTCCTCAAGCTTGGGAGGAAGCCCCTTTTGAATCAAGGCCCTGCATTCCTCAGCAATCATTATGGTTTCTTTCTCATCCCAGCTTCTTTTCTTGTTGATAAGATCCTTCAGAAATTTGGAATATAGAGGCATTTGCTCAAGTGCTTCAGCCAAGGGAATATTGATTTCCAACTTCTTAAAGATCTCAAGGAATTTGTGAAAATGCTGGTCTTTAACCTCTTTGTTGAACCTCTGGGGATATGGCAGTGGAGGTGTGATGCTCTTTCCCATTTGCTGCTGCCCCTGAGCTACTTCCTTTGAGCTATGTGGCTGGTTGTTCTTCTCTTTGAGTTTCTCAGTGTCTTTGTTTGGCATCACATCTTGCTCCTTATCCTCATTTGGTTCTTTGATGTTCTCTGTTTGCTTCCTTGTAGTGTCATTGTTGCTTATTAATGTTCTCCCACTCCTCAATTGTATTGCCTTGCATTCCTCCTTGGGATTTGGAATTGTGTCACTGGGCAGTGAGTTTGAAGGTCTCTCAACAGATACTTGCTTGGAGAGTTGCCCCATCTGTCTCTCTAGGCTCTTCATAGAAGCTTCCTGATTCTTGGCTACCATTTCTTGGTGTTTCAACATTTTGTCTATCATGGCCTCCAAGTGAGTGATTCTTTGGGCTTCAGGTGATGTTTGAGGTGGGTTATGAGATGTGGGTGGTGGATGGTAGGCATTTTGGTTGGTTGGTTGGTTATTAAATTTGTATTGGTTGATGTTGGGGTAGTTGTTCTGAGGCTTTCTGTAGGGGTTTTGGTTAGTCTGCTGCTGGTTGTGATTTTGGTTGCTTCTTGGGTTGTGTTGGTTTGAGTTCCTCTGCCATGGTTGTTGGTTTTGGGTATGGTTATCTCCCCATCTGAGGTTTGGGTGGTTTTTCCAGGATGGATTGTATGTATCCCCATACACTTCATTTGGTCCTTGGTTGTGCATATACTGTACTTGCTCTTGTTGTTGTTCTTCTTGAGTTTCTTCACTCTGTCCCCATGTGGTTGATGGTTGGCTGGTGTTAACTGCTGCAACTTGGAGACTATCAATCTTCTTGGCCATTTGCTCAAATTGTTGTTGAATTTGCTGTTGCATCATCTTGTTTTGA
Organism: Arachis ipaensis; assembly: GCF_059453495.1. Classification (NCBI taxonomy): domain Eukaryota; kingdom Viridiplantae; phylum Streptophyta; class Magnoliopsida; order Fabales; family Fabaceae; genus Arachis; species Arachis ipaensis. The sequence continues at coordinate 67,773,487 of NC_142436.1, read as the reverse complement.
GCTAGGATTGAATCTACTCCTTCTAGCTCCATTACTCCTCTCCTTTGTGATGGTTGGCGGTTTCTTTGATGAGCAAAGAAATATTGATTGTTGGCCACCATGTCCACAAGATTCTGAGCTTCCTCAGCAGTTTTCATCAGTTGTAGTGAACCTCCAGCAGAATGATCTAATGCCTCCTGAGATTTCAATGTCAGGCCTTCATAGAAATTTTGCAGCACGTCCCATTCATTGAACATCTCTGGAGGACACTTTCTGATTAAGGCTTTGTACCTCTCCCATGCTTCATACAAGGATTCGGCATCTAATTGTGTGAATGTCTGCACCTCGGTTTTCAGCCTGATGACTCTTTGGGGTGGATAGAATTTGGCTAGAAATTTAGTCACCAAGTCATCCCAACTAGTGATACTTCCTTGGGGAAAAGTTTCAAGCCATTGTGCAGCCTTATCCCTTAATGAGAACGGGAACAGCAGAAGCTTATAGGTTTCAGGATTCACGCCATTGGATTTGACAGTGTCACAGATCCTCAAGAAGGTAGATAGATGTTGATTTGGATCCTCCAATGGTCCTCCCCCAAATGAGCAATTGTTCTGGACCAATGTGATGAGTTGTGGCTTCAGTTCAAAGTTATTTGCATTGACATTAGGGGTGAGAATGCTACTTCCACAATGTCTAGCATTTGCAAAGGTATAGGAAGCCAATACTCTCCTCTGTTGTGGTTGATTATTGACTCCTCCTCCTGGATTAGATGTATCTCCTTCCATCTCATGGAATTCTTCGTCTGATTCCTCTTCTCCAATAATACTTTTCCCTCTTTCAGCTCTTCTTAGCCTCCTGAGAGTTCTTTCGTCTTGTTCATGAAAATTGGGTATGGCTCTTCTTGTACCTGACATACAAGCAGAACATAAGAGCACACAAACCAGTGACACTTCAATCTACTGCTAGAATGAAGTTTTAGTTAATTTAAGCAAAAATTCAAACAGTTAGTGGGTTAATCAAAATTAAAGAAAAAGTGCTTGATCTAGATTACCACCTCACTTAATCATTGTCAATCTAATCAATCCCCGGCAACGGCGCCAAAAACTTGATGAGATATTTTGGAGGAAAAATAAATCTCTCCCAAAACACCACAAATCTAACCGGCAAGTGCACTGGGTCGCATCAAGTAATAAAAACTCACGGGAGTGAGGTCGATCCCACAGGGATTGAAGGATTGAGCAATTTTAGTTTAGTGGTTGATTTAGTCAAGCGAATCAAGATTTGGTTGATGGTTTTGTGACTTGCAGAATTAAATTGCATTGAAGTAAAGAGAACAAGAAATAAATTGCTGAAACGTAAAGAACAAGAAATTAAATGGCGGAAGCTTAGAGTGCAAGGAATGTAAATTGCGGAATCTTAAAGTGCAAGGAATGTAAATTGCTTGAAATGTAAAGGGGATTGGGATGTGGATTTGCAGAAATTAAACAAGGAAAAATTAAATTACATCAAACAGAAGAGGGAAAGGGAATTGGGATTGAACTGGATCTTGAAGCAGTAAAGTAAATGAACAGAAAAAGCAATAAACAGGGAATTGAAATGAGAAATTCAGATCTCAGGACCCAGAGACTAGAAAACCAAGTCTAGATCTCAATGCCTTCCTAGATCCAACAAGAACAATAGCAAGGGAATTGTAAATTGCAAAGAAAAGAGATGAAGAACAATGAACCGAAAATGGAATTCAATTAACAGTAAAGAAACAGAGAAATCCAAGATTGAGATTGAAACAGAATTTCTTCAATTCTCCAATCCAAGATCCAAGACAAATGTAAAATGAAATTGAAAACAATTGAAAACAAGAAATTAAAGTTCACCCAAGTTCAAAAGCTCTCCGAAAACTATTATGAAAATTCTAAAAGGAAAGCTCTCCGAATAACTTGAATTCTATCCTATTTATACACTTTCAAAAATGATCTTCAAGCCTTGAGTTGGGTTTTTGCTCTTGGTGGAATTGGGTTGAAAGAGGCCTTGGTTGATTGCTCTTGAAGTTTGAAGAAGAACCAAAGTGAACCAATTGAACCGGGTTTGAGGTTAGCCAAAGTTGGACCTAAAGTTTGAGCCAAAGTTAGGGGTCTAACTTTGGCTCCAACTTTTCATAGCAGCAAGCAAAATTTACTGGTATGCACGTTGGTGCCAACGTTAGGGGTCTAACTTTGACCCTAACGTTGGCCTTGCTTATATGCTAGTGGCGCCAACGTTAGCCTCCAAGTTAGGGGGCTAACGTTGGCGCAAACGTTGGCCCTTCCCCCTTTGTAATTTATGTGCCAACGTTAGCCTCCAAGTTAGGGGGCTAACGTTGGCGCAAACGTTGGTGCCCAGGGGAGAAACTCTCAAGTTCCAACGTTAGCCTCCAAGTTAGGGGGCTAACGTTGGGTCTAACTTTTGCCTCTTCCTTGAATGTTCATGTGCCAACGTTAGCCCCCAAGTTAGGGGTCTAACGTTGGCGCAAACGTTGGTGCCCAGGGAAGAAGTTTCTCTTGCCAACGTTAGCCTCCAAGTTAGGGGGCTAACGTTGGTTCAAACGTGGGGAGCCCAGAGAGAAATCTTCATGCCTAACGTTAGCCTCCAAGTTAGGGGGCTAACGTTGGGGCTAACTTCATGCCTCCTGGTTCAATTTCACTTATTCCATTGTCCTCTCTTCACTTCTAGCCATTCCTCTTTGCTTCAACCTTTCTCCAAGCTTTCTTCACCTATCATTAATCAACCAAACTTATCAAAGCTATGCTCAAAATCATGAGATATTCATTCTTTCATAATATGCAACAAATATAGCATAAAACCTCATGAAATGGCATAAATTCATATATGGTTCGTTCAATCAAGGGAAACATGAAAATCTACTCAATTAGCTTGCTTGTAGCTCAAGAAAGTGCATAATTCTAATTAAAACTAAAGAAAAAGACTAGCTAAAATAGGCTAGGATGACTTGTCATCACCACTAATGGCGTAAGAGAGGCATCATAAGGAGAGATCGGGATAGGCCTCGCTGCGAAAAACAGAACCGATCAAGGCGGTCAAGGGCGTGGTCACTCAGACACTACTGGATGGTGGTCATCATCGCGGGGGAAAGAGAGAGAAGACAAAAGCCATATTTACTGTACCCACTGCGGAATGAACAAGCACACCAAGGAAACATGCTTCAGAATCGTAGGATATCCAGAATGGTGGGAGGATAATCACAAGAAATCAAAGAACAAGTCCGGTCAAGGGAGAGGCGCCACCGCCGTGGGCATCCCAGAGGTTACCAGCAGCTGTGGCACCGGAGAAGAAGAAGGAGAAAAACCCAGGACACAGCACGGTAAGGCTTCGGTGGCCACCACGCAACAAGGTAAGAGAGGAAAAGAGGGCGGTAATGGGCTCTACCAAGATAGGTCACATAATAGCCTTGGTTTAATTACTGGGAATGGGGCCCATAACCAAGGTTCTATAAAAAAAAAATAAAAAAAGTGGATCTTCGATTGTGAGGCCACTGACACCATGACCTATGAACTCAAGGATTTTGACAGCTTGACCAAGCCTTCAAAAGCCCATATTGAGATTGCTAGTGGCGATTTAATTGAAGTTAAAGGGGGAGGTTCTATTATTTTTTCAAAAAAAATTAAAATTGGAAAAATGCCTCTATGTTTCTGATTTATCTTCTAAACTGTTATCTGTTAGCCAAGTAACCAAGGAGTTAAATTGTGTGGTACTCATGTATTCCAATTTCTGCCTTTTGCAGGACATTCTTACGAGGGAGATCATTGGGCGTGGTACTGAGTGAGATGGGCTTTACTACGTTGATGAGGTAGCACACCAGAGACATGCCATGCTTGCTCACGGAACAGTTACCAGGCAACTTTGGTTATGACACAAACGTTTGGGACACCCCTCATTTGGGTACCTTAAGATTTTATTTCCTAGTCTTTTTTTGAAAAACACTGAAACTATTAAATGTGAGACTTGTATTCGTGCAAAAAATCATAGAGTTACTTTTTCTCCAAGTAATACAAGAGTCAATTCTATTTTTTCACTTATCCATTCTGATGTGTGGGGTCCCGTACCAAAGTCCCAAAATAATCCCTTTTAATATTTTGTGTTATTTGTGGATGATTTTTCTCGCATGACTTGGATATATTTTCTGAAACATAAATCTGAAGTTCCTGATCGATTCTTTGATTTTTACCAAATGATTCATACCCAATTCAATAAAAAAATTCAAATACTCCGGTCAGATAATGGTGGGGAATTCATAAATCAATCAATGAAAGACTTCTTCCAAAAGAATGGGCTTATCCACCAAACATCCTGTCCAAACACCCCCAACAAAATGGTGTCGCCGAGAGAAAAAATCGTAAAATTCTTGAGATGACTCGAGCCATGATTTTTGATGCACAAATGTCAAGTTCTTTTTGGCCTGAAGCTGTTGCAACCTCAGCTTACCTTCTCAATCGCCTACCCACTCAGGCCCTCGGCAACAAAACACCCCTCCAAATCTTGGCCACTCAGACTGAGATTCCCCCCATTCTTACCTTGCCACCTCAAATTTTTGGGTGCTCTATTTTTATCCATATCCCAAAAATAAATAGGAATAAACTCAAACCTTGTGCAGAAAAGTGTGTCTTTGTTGGGTATGCTACACACCAAAAGGGTATCGATGCTACAATCCTGTCACTCGTCGCATTCATATAACAATAGATTGTGATTTCTTAGAGTCTGAATTTTATTACCGTTGCCAACATGGCGTTCAGGGGGAAGAATTTAGTGGATCGCCAAGTTGGCTAGATAGCCTTTGTTTCCTTGAAACTGTTCAAACAGAGCGAGTAGATGGAGCCACTGAGCATACCTTACTCAACAAAGAAAATCACTCAGTACACACAACCAGTGAAACTCCTCCTGAGAATGTTATACAAAAGGTAAGTGAATCCCACTCTGGAAATTTACTCTATACTTTTAATGAAGCTGCTAACAATGACAGTATAGCTCTGGAACTTGAAGAATCAGAACAAGAACCCTTTACACTTCCTCCAAGAAAAAATAGAGGTGTTCCACCCAACCGATACTCTCCAGAACATGTCTCCTGCAACTTAAAGTACCCGATAAAGACAACCAGAGAAGGAGTGATAGAGGTTGCAAAGGCCTTTTCTAGCATCCTCCTAACTGAAGACATCCCCAGAACGGTCCAAGAAGCAAGTAAAAGGACTGAATGGCAAGAAGCTATGAAGACAGAAATGGAAGCCCTGGAGAAGAACAAAACCTGGGAAAAATGTATTCTACTGGCCGAGAAGAAACCAGTTGGGTGTCGATGGGTATTCACCATTAAATACAAGACATATGGCACTGTAGAACATTACAAGGCAAGGCTGGTCGCCAAAGGGTACACACAGACTTATGGCATTGATTATTCAGAAACCTTCTCACCAGTAGCAAAAATTGATACCATCAGAGTCATCTTCTCAGTAGCTGCAAATGAAGATTGGTCTCTCCACCAATTTGATGTAAAAAATGCTTTCCTCCATGGAGAGCTGAAAGAAGAGGAATATATGGAAGCTCCACCAGGATTCTCTGATGGATTTGAGAAAAATGAAGTGCGTAGATTGAAAAAGCCTCTCTATGGCTTGAAACAATCACCGCGGTCTTGGTTTGGAAGGTTCACGGTTGCCATGAAGAAATACGGGTACAAGCAGAGTAACTCAGATCACACCTTATTCCTCAAAAGGAGAGGGGATTTAATAACATGCCTAATAATTTATGTGGATGATATGATCATAACAGGGAGTGACAATGAAAAAATTGCAAGGCTAATGAGGAATCTCTTCACAGAATTTGAAATGAAGGACTTGGGTGGATTAAAGTACTTCTTGGGAATAGAGGTTCTACGCTCCAATAAGGGAATCTTTATCTTTGTCACACACCCGACCAGATATAGCCTATGCAGTAGGGGTAGTTAGCCAATTTATGCACCAATCACAGGAGAATCATATGGAAGCTGTCATGAGAATAGTCAGGTACTTGAAAGGAACTCCAGGAAGTGGGATTTGGTTCAAAAGAAATGGGAACCTTAACATTGAAGCATACACAGATGCTGATTGGGCTGGTAACCCAAATGATAGAAGATCTACATCAGGCTACTTTACATTGGTGGGAGGTAACTTAATCACCTGGAGAAGTAAGAAACAAAAGGTTGTTGCCCTCTCAAGTGCTGAAGCAGAATTTCGAGGAATTGCTAAGGGCATAACTGAAATCCTTTGGATTAAGAAACTCATATCTGAAATTGGGTTTCCACCTCAATTGCCAAGCAAATTAAAATGTGACAATAAAGCAGCAATAAGCATTTTAGAGAATCCTGTACAACATGATAGAACTAAACATGTTGAGGTAGACCGACACTTTATCAAAGAAAAAATTGAAGAAGGTACTGTGGAACTCCCTTTTGTTAGATCAGAAGACCAATTGGCAGATGTCCTTACAAAAGCAGTCTCAAGTAGAATTTTGGCCGAAGTTCTCAGCAAGTTGAGCATTGGTGACCCCATTACTCATCTTGAGGGGGAGTGTTAGAATATTGAATCAAATCAGGGAGATATTTGAATCAAATCAGGGAGATATTTTAGGATCACGAGAAATATTAGGAAAATCAATGTTATCAATTTAGAATATTTCCATAAATAGATCCCTAGCTATCTATAAATTAGAAGAATTGTTGTAAATCAAAATGCATCAGAAAGAAAATAATATTTCCTAATCTCCTCTTATTCTTTCTACCTCTTAATTATTCTTTCTTTTTCCCTTAAACCCTCGATACCATCGTAAGACTGACGGCACACGAATCAGAGCACCGTAGCTCGAGATATCGCGACTTGAAGTGAGAAATGAATAGTGGTTTCCACTTCTCTTTCTCTCTTCTCATGCAGCTGGTGTTTATGTTGTGTGAGTGGTTTATGGCTGAAAAGGGTTCACTTAAAGGACTTATATATGTTGGGCTTGGGCCCAAGTTGGGCCCGGTCCAACCTGTTAGCGTTTTTAGCTCGTTTGGCCCAACTTCGGGCCAAACCTTTAAAATTAACGCCCGGTTTTCCATTTCTAACATTTTTCTAAGGTTTTTAGCTGTTTTAAATTTTTTTCTTGCACAGTATCGGGCAGACTTAAACTGGTTCAACCGGTTCGGCTGCCGGTTCGCGATTTTTCTTGATTTTTCGTAGAAAATACATTTTCTGACTCAGAAAAATCTACTGAGTCCAAAAACTATATTTATATTTTCTAATTAATATTCTAAAATTTTGAACCGATTCCAGACAATTAAATTATTATTACTTTACGTAAATAAATCGGTTAATTAATTTGCGATTCTTACAGTCTCTCTACCAAATAAGAAATTTTGTCCTCAAAATTTGGTTTACCCATCTCCATCATTAAATGCTCCCTCAACTTAAACTACCTCTTACTGTTCCTTGTTTCATTCCTCCACGTCTGCTCAAATTCCTATTTACATCTTGTATTCTTATTTATAACTCCATATTTTAACTGAGTTCACGCCTATGTCGTACTTGTCCTTCTCACTCTTAACTCTCTTCAATCAACCTCAATACAACATTAGCATTTCAATTCAATGCTCTCCAAATCTATCCTTAAACTAAATCAGTTTCTATTTCAATCTATGCCCAAAGTCATCATGATCAAAATATCGAAATCCCTATCTTTCCGAAATGGCAATTGCACAGTTATCACCCAAATCTAATTTATTCGCCTACCTTTATCTCCACAGCTTATCCCAACTCATTCTAATCTTGCTGCCACAATCAAACTTAGTTCTTAGAAAATCTTTACTCACATTAACCCACTAACTCTTCAAGTATTCAAGCCTAAGGTACGTTTAGTCATCTTCCTACGACCCCTACTCATGACTATCAAGTGCTATTGCATTCCACAAGCTTCCGCTGCACCACTCTGATTTTTAGCCACTAATTAACTAACTGATCCAAATATTCAATCAAATCATACACCATCCATCGGATTACAGAACCTAGGCTTACTTCTGAACTTCCTCAACTTGACCCAAATAAGGTTCACGCTCATCCTAAGACTAATTCCTAACTTAGGGCCTCATAGCATCTCTATGCCTAATTCAAAGTCTCTTCAATTATCAATCAGAAGTAATTTTCCATAGCTCCAATTACAATACCCATCAATTTCCAACCATTCAACACCTTCAAAGCCTAGCAACATTTCTTATACTAACTACAATTTCAATACCATCTACTCCATCATACTCATAACGCACTCCATCATCTCAAACACCTAAAATATTCTATTCTTCATTTCCTCTACTCATTTGATAAAATTCCATGATCCATAATACCACGATACCGTTTGTCTCGTATCTAATCATTCAATTCATTTACAATTTTGTCCATATGTACAATTCAACCTCCCTTAGTCATACTAAACAATTGGTAAATCTCTATTTATTTTAACTAACATCAATTATTAAACTCAGCAAAATTCAAGCCTAAATTCCTCCTCACTTATTTTTTCTCCTTCTCTACTTACCTCTGTACTCAATAATTCATCATGTACCAAACGTTGTATTAATTAGCTTATAATCTACACGTAGAAACCAAGTCAAGCTCAGAAATTTCTGGGTGATAACTTAACTCAAAATCGTAGTCCTAACTGGTTCACAGGATTCCAGTGACCCAAACATTGTCTTTGTGGTTAACCTTTCTTTCAAGTTCTTTGAGAATTTTCTCCTTAATTTGACGTTCTCACCAATGGGCACCATTGTGTGTCAACTCAGTCATCGGTAATGCCTTTTGCAAAATCGAAACTTCACAACTCCTCGTAAGGTCGCATGTTCACTGGTTTCATCATTCATATTCATAAGTTGTATCCTAAAGAACTAACATGTCGATGGTTGCGTCTAAGAATTATATGTGATGTCGAATTGAGCTCAAGTTATCTGAAAGAATACCAAGCTCAAAAGAGAACAAATAACTTCGAAGGGTATTCGTAAGAAATTAAAAAGATGCACTGTACTGTGATCAGATAGGATTATAGAAATGAGGAATTGCACTAGAAAGAGAACTAGAGTGCACCTCAGGAAAAGGAATTCCAAATTCAAAATATTTGGAGAAAATAATAAGGCACATTGAATCATAATATGTCTCTACTCATGATTTATCTCATCAGTAATCTCCCTCACACCTTGTTGGGTCAAAACAGATTTAGGCTCAGGTCAAGAAATACGAGTTTTGTGAAAGGATACATGCAAGCAAGGTTTAGTTTTGGAAACATTCAATTTAATTATCAAGGAAGGTCACGAAATAAAGTTCTTCAACATGGATTACAAAAGAAAGATAGATCGATTCACAAGAATTTGTTAGTAATCTCTCTCGTATTAAGTCTCCCATTACTATCCTCCTTCACTCCAGCTCCTTGCAATTGATCCATTAAATTATCTACCCTTGGCAACGGATACCTGTTCTTCACGGTCACTTTGTTCAACCGTCGATAATCCCCGTAGAGTCGCATTCACCTCCAAGCGTATATAACCCTTAGCTACACTGTCCTTCTTTCCATGAAGTGTTCTGCTACTTAATATCGCCAATCCTAACTCAAGTCGTTACAGCATTTCACCTTTCGTAATTCTACCATGTCAATGCTTCCTCACACCTTCCACAGTGTCACTCTCTTTGGTTGTCGCTAATAACTCAAATCGCTTGGTTGCGCCCACCAGACTTATCCTCTCCCATTAGTTCTTCTGACGCTAATTTTGACCAGCCTTAACGGCCACGTCCCACAAAATAAAACTAAGCTAGACTCTGGTCCTAAGTTTGACATTTAATCTAATCTTCCTAGTTCCAAATCCTTGTTTCCACCATAAGTTAATAAGAAGAGTCAAGTTACAACCTACTACAGTGTGATTAAAATTCGATTATCTAGTTTGTCGTTACCTTAAAATGGAGATCCTTAACCCCGTCACTGGGACCGGTCTGCACCTTGGTCCTTTTTGTAAGGACAACGCCTAGAGATATGCCCTAACAATCCGCAGCAGCAACATCCACTGAACCCAGCCATGCATGACTTTTTCGAATGGTACCTTCTACATCTCTGGCACCTTAACTCCTCTTGTTGAGCCCACGCCTGCTTACCTGCTCCTCTCGCCCTGTGATACTTGTCATGGTTAGTCCTCTCGATATGCCCTTGACCTTGGAGTCGCTGAGGGGCACGTCTACCCATCTTGAAATTTCGGCCTCTTGATGGAAGATACTTCCCACGAACTTTATCACTGGTACTGCCATGAACATCTCTCACTAAATTCGCCTCCTTGGCATAATCTTCAACAATCATTGCCTTGTCCACCAGTTCAGAGAATATCCTAATCTCCAGTGGAGCCACAACACACATGATATCATCCGTCAGCCCTACTTCATATTTGACACATTTCCATCCCTCATAGGACTCAGGAGTACCCTGACTTATTCTCGAGGACATACAGAGTTCCACGAACTTGCTGGTGTATTCAGCTACAGTCATGGACCCTTGCTTCAACTGTAAGAGCTCCAATTCTCTGGCCTCCCTTCTTGACTCATGCAAGTACTTGTTATAGAAAGCTTCCTGGAATAACACCCATGTAATGTCCATATGCTGTTGGTGTAGCTGTCAGCGCTCTCCTTGCCACCATTGCTGAGCTTCTCCCATTAGTTGATAAGCCGCATATTCCACGAACTGATTACTCGGGACTTGTTGAGTCTGTAATGCACCCTCCACAGCTTTGAACCAGTTGTCTGCCTCAGCAGGATTGATCGATCCATTGAAAACCGGCGGGTAAGCTTTTAGAAAAGCAGCTAGAGTTCTCGGAACACCAACTAAGTTGCCCTCAGCACCTTCTTCATTTTTGCTTCCGGCGAATTGCCTTGTTTGCTGCAAATCATGAGTAGCCATAACAGTACCCGCTTGAATCGTGTTAGCTAACTTAGTTATCGCCGCCATAAGTTCAGCGTGATTATCCGTCGACGGGTTACCCTCATAATCTCTCCGTATAGGTGACCGACCTTGTCCGCGAGTAGCCATTAGGGTTCCTGTCTACACCAAACAGTCGATATCAAGGTGATCAGTCTCAATATCAAAAGTCTAGTGCTTTAATTATCCCAAATAGGCACTCACAAACAAGCATGCTATGAAATATCAAGTAGATAACCTAATAGCATCAAAGAAAAGACACATAGAGTATGCAATGAAGCACAATCGGTCCATCCCTCAGGCTCACGAGGACGAACCGCTCTGATACCACTAAATGTAACACCCTAATTAGCCTAATCTTTACCTCGCGTCGTAAAGCAAAGGTTAACCAGAGATTACGACAGTTCTAAAGCTCATACGTATAATATATAGAAAGAATAATATAATCTAGAAGTCTGATGAAAGATATAGCTCAAAATTTTAGATTTGAAAAGTGCAAAACGTACTAAAAAAGCTACTAGCTTAAGACACAAGAAATAGATAGGATATAACAAAAGATAGGTATATAATATCATAGGAAACTAGCCACGGCTTGCGGAGTTTAAGCCGGCTAGCCATATACAAGTATACAAAACCATACAGAAACTTGACAGTTTAAAAACAGCTTATACAAGTTTTTCTCTCATAATACAAGCCTCTAGGCAAAGACAAAATACTAAAGGAGAGATGTATAAACAAGATAAGCCAAAAAGACTTAAAGAGAATCGAAGATCCTTCGCTTCTGTCACCATCCAAAGCAACTCACCGAGGTGGGTTGCGACTTGCATGTGAAAAACACAACAGAAATATGGTATGAGAACCGGAGGTTCTCAGTATAGTAACAGTTCCCAGTGATGTAGGATATAAGACCCCGGGATGCCAAAGGCAATCCTAGCTCCATATTGATCACGAGATTCAACTTAAAGCATTCTAAAACAAATAAGCATAATTATATGAAACCTTAACATAACTAAATAGGGTACTCTATCTTAGGGAAAAACTATTCTAACCAAACACCGCTGTCCCACAGCCTTCACCAACCTATCCTCCATGCGATCCCATCGCCACCGCCTTCTGAACCTCTTCAATCCCAGTAGAAAGCACAATTAATAACAATGCAAGTAATTCAAAAGTAAAAGCATACAAGGCAAGTAGACCAAGTAAGCAAATACGCATGTTATTCAATTAGGCATACAATTACAGGTCGGTAAAGCAAACAAATAGATAGAAAATGCATATGATGAATGCCTTCCCTACTGGCTGTGATATCACATTGTAGGTTCAATTGCCAACTGTAACGACCCAATTTTCAGTACGCCTAGGACATACCAGAAATCGAGTGCTACCAATTTGTCATCCTAATTATTATCTATTATTTATTATATGAGCCTGATTCGTTGTTAGAAACGTACTTAGTTAGCGAGGTACTTTTTTTTTTTTGAAAATGTTTGAATTAATAGACAGAATCATTTATAATCAATTCACAAATAATAACAGATAAAACAGTTATAAACAACTACACATAAATGCATCACAAGTAGTTGACAACATTCGGTGATTCAGCCTTTATTAGAATATAGACTGTTAGTTAGAACACCCGTAGATATAGCTAAATAATATCTATATACACATATATACATACAACATCTCAGGTCCTGACCTGTTCAAGAGGTCCTTAAGCTGGCACCTAGGCTAGCCTAGACTCTATACTCACCTATTCCCTCTAAACTACTAAAGCGAGGGAAAGTACGCTCTAAGTCTTCAAAACTCAAGTCAGGTGGAACGTCACCAAAAGGTAGAACATCATCTGCTACTCCTCTGCACGATCATATGTCATCAAAGAGCGTCTCTCAAGTACTTCATCGAGTGGCCACATAACAGCAACATCGTACGGAGGACTTAGGCTAAAGTTTGTAGAAAAGCGGGGTGCAGACGTTGGCTGGCCTCATAGTATATACATATAAACAGGTAACGGAGTTCACTCTAGACTCAGAAGACTATTTAGAGTGGAATCCTTTTTGTGAACGATCGTCAGCGAACTACAGAAGGGTACTCATGCTTCCATCTGAAGGGGGAAGGGAGAGAGAAGGGGTAAGAACTGGGGAGTTCTTAGTGGGGCCGGGGTTATTAGTTACGTTCATTAATTCCGTGTTGTTTAGCAGATAAATAGCAGAATACCGAGAAGCAGTAGACAGAAGAAACAGATAAATAGAGAAAATAAAGAAAACAAAAAGCAAAACACAAACAAAAGAATACAAGAAAACAAAACACAGATACAGAGAATAGAATGAGAACAAAGAAGGCATACATTCAAACAACAATCATAACAGAGGAAATGCGCAACCAAATATAATGCATGTCTAGCCCTAGCGCAGGTAATGAGCTCATTTGTCGGTTACATACCCGCTCCCGACGTTACCCGGAGTCCTCTGACCAGGTAAGGCTTTCCTGTTGGCAATGTCCCTCGCAAGAGTCCTTTGACTTGTGAGGCAAACTACTGCAAGAGTCCTTTGACTTGCATGGCGGAGCTAGTTAATTTATATCTGCCCAACACACTCTTTGTAAGAGTCTTTTGACTTACAAGAGCATACACACACTCTCACTGTAAGAGTCTTTTGACTTACAGGAGCATACACACACACTCTCACTGTAAGAGTCCTTTGACTTACAGAAGTATATGCTAGTCGTATGTTCTCGATACCTCTGTAAGAGTCCTCTGACTTACAGAATAGCATTATAGCTAAGTATCCCAGGAAAGCACTCTCAGTGGTCGTACCACCATCTTATCTGACTGCCTTCACGCAGCAGATCATCACATAATCATTCTCATTATCATCATTCATTATCATTCTCATTATTCATCATCACTTTCACATTCTTATGCAGTACCTCTTTCTTTCTCTGTATCTCTTTACTCTGTTTTAATTACTCTGTTCTTTGCATCTCTTTTCTCTTCTCTGATTACTCTTTTCATCTGTATCTATATTACTCTTTTTCTCTTTATCTCTTTACTTTACTCTGGTTACTCTGTTCTCTGTGTTTCTTTACTCTGCTCTGATTTCTCTGTTTAACGTATGTATTTAAAGCTTATGTAAAATTCGGTATGAATAGTTAGTCTGTCCCAAGTATAGGTTCATTAAGTCTATACTGAAACAATTTAACTTTTCATATAATACCTAACCCTATTCGCAATTCCAGGACTAACTATGTTGCCCTAGTTCGTTCACTAGCCGCTGTCTGTTTTTCTGTCATTAAAACTTTACAGACTTTTCTTTGGTTTCTTTTATCTTTTCTTTAACTTTTTATCTTTCATTTATCTTTGCCTCACTAATATGTTCTTACCACTCCCTAAGTGTTTTATGAAGGTAATTATGAGATTCTGCGCTTAAAGTTGTCTTTCTAAGGCTTTTACAGAAAACTGCCTTTTCCGTATTATTTTATTATTTTTATTAAAATATTATTTTTAATTAAATATTATTATTTAATATTTTATTATTATTTATTATTTTATCATTAATTTTTCGAAAATTACCCCTTTTTAACTTTTAACCTTTAAAAATTCACTTTTTACCATCCGTAACTTTTAATATTTCTACTTTAACCACCCAAACTTTTAGAAATTACAAAATAACCCCTCAAACACCAAAATATTTACTTCTTTGCCCTTTCTAAGATCTAAAAGGTGTTCTTCAATGTTCTTCACCACACTCAAAGTGTTCTTCATGTTCTTCATAAATTCTTCAGATTCCTTCTCTGTTTTTACCCGTTTTTCAGTCTTTTCAGCAACCGATTTTTACTATAATTCATATTAAATTAGCAGCCACTAAAACCCCATCTTTTCTACATGATTTCAACACAAATTGAACCTCAATTTAAGCTTAGCGTTTCATTTTTGCAGCTGCCCAAGAACATGAATTTTAAAGCTTGAATTTCATCAAATTTCATCAAAATTTCACCAAATTTTCACCAAGAATCAATCATATATGAAACCAATTTTTAGCACAGCCAATTTTCACCAAATTTTAAATCTTGATTTGCTGCTCCAAATCCGGTTACTCTTTGAAGTGTTCTTAAAGCACTTTTTCCTCCTAAAACACATCAAGAACAACTTTAAATCCAAAAACTCTCAACTGACCAAATATCACTCAGCACGTTAGGAAGAGATATCTCACCTTAGACTTGCTGGAAATTAATGTTTCTTGGCCCTCAAGTCAAGTTAAGCATGATTCCTAAGGAAGAACATCAAGAAAACACATGTTTTGCATGGTTTTCCTTGAAAACCGAATTGAAATGGGAGGGAGACAGCCATCTCACCTTATTTCCATCCTTGATAAGTCACATGGTTATGTAGAGGAAGAAGAGAGGATCATTTTGGTGAAATCGGAGTTTTGATTTGAGTTTTAGTTCAGAAGAAATCAAGCTTTGAAGATTAAGTGTTCATGAAAGTTTCTCTCTTTTCTCTCTTGTTATTTTCGGCCAAACTGATGAAATGAGACAGCCTTGGAGGTCTTGGGGGTGTAGGGTGAGTTGTGATTGGTTGGCTTGGTGGTGGGTTAAAATAATATTAAAATATCTCAGGTGTATAACTACTAAAACTAGATGTATCAGAACACTCGTAAAAACATCTCTAAAAATTATTTTCTGAGCTACTAGCATAAATGACACTAGTAACATATTTATTATGAGAATAGAACATGTATAATGAGGCCTTAGCATTGCTAAATTCATCAGAGAGTGCTGGTGCTAAGCTGCACCAGTAAACCGTAAACCCGGTTAAACCGATTTTCTGTTTTTAACAAAAACAGACCAGGTAACCTTATAATATCATTCAAGCATTTTCTAATACTAATATAATGATAATATTATACTATTATCTCTCTCTTCTCATAAATCGAGTCTGGTTTATCAAACTGAGACTATTTACGAAAAACCGAATCAAAACTCCTAACCGATACGGTTCAAAAACTAGGTTCTTCGTGATCGCGTTATCGAGCTTGTCTCAACTAAGGTCCTGAGTTAAAGATAATATAATGACAATGTGGATTGAGATGCTTGATGATACAGAAGAGGTATTCCCTTTACTAATCTTCTAGAGAAATCCATACTTTCAGAAAACATCTCGCGTACTCGAAAATTAGGGTTGTTACACCAACCCGACACATCTCCATGGAGACGTCGCCCTTCGAATTTTCTCATATGGCAACCCTCGAGATATAGTGCTCGGATTACTGTCCAGGTACCGGCGCCTGCACGCTCTATTGATCCGAAGGGATGCGAGCGGGATACTCTTGCCAAAGACCTTCCATTTCAATGCAAGTGGGACGAACCACCGCCCTTACACCGCCGCCGCTATCTCGACAGGCGGGATCCAACCCTATCCCTGCCAGGCGCATAGAATATCACAAATCTCAGTACAAATCAATACTTTTGTAGTTTTCAGAAAAACATTCCTAGTATACATGGATCCATCATCTCTTTCAAAGTCCTCGACTTATCTCAACCACAGTAAATTCACATCTCAGTTCCGAACTCAATGGTTCGTCTATTCTGATCTCATACCTCAACCATTCATCAAATAACGTCAAACCATCCTCAACACGCCAGAAACCTAGGCCTCCATTTTCTAACTTTTCCAAATAATATCATCTAAAATCCCTACATTCTTTCCCAATGTTTTAAAGGTCTAAAACAAGGCCCAAGAATCCTAAAATGGTGTTAGAGAAGCTTACAACCTTGTTGAAAGGTAGAATAGTTAAAAACAGAGAAAAATTTGAGAAACAGGGCATGTGCGTCCGCATAGGGGTGTGCGCGCACATTTCAGAGAGTTTTAAAATGTGTGCGTACGCATAGAGGTGTGTGATAAACCACTCTTTATGGTTTATCTTGTTCTCAATTGAGTGGTTTTATCAAGTCTTTGCACACTTATTCATATAAATTTCATGATTTTTACAATTCCTTCCAAATTCTACTCTATGATTAAAAACTTGCTTTCTAAACCTTTAATTTGTGTATTTTAATCCCTCTTTATACCATTCGATGACGTAATCTGTGTGTTCAGTGTTTTCAGGCTTTATAGGCCAGGAATGGCTTAGAGGATGGAGAGGAAGCTTGCAAAAATAGAAGGAGCACAAGAAATAAAGGAGACAATCAGTGAAGAGTGACGCGCGTGAGTTGGAGTTCGCACAACGACGCATGCGCATGCCTGACGCGTACGCATGACAAGGAAAATCGTCAAACAACGCGCACGCATGACATGCGTGATCTGCAGAAATTGCAGAAAACGCTGGTGGCAATTTTAGGCCGAGTTTGGACCCAGTTTCTGGCCCAGAAACACAGACTAGAGCCAGAGAATGAGCAGAGACTCAACACACATTCTCATTCGCATAGTTTTAGTTTTAGTTTTGAATCTTAGAGAGAAATTACCACTTCCTCTAGGTTTCCTTTACATTCATAGATTTCTAGTTTTATGCTTTTGCTTTGGATATTGAGAAGAGTCATTACCTCCGTTGAAGTTTCTATTATTCTAGTTTGCTTTCTTATTCCTTTACTCTTTTGATTACTTATTAACCCTGTTCAGATACGTATGTTGCAATTTGGAATTTATTAATGCAAAGAACCATTTTTACTTTTAATTAATTTTCAGTTATTGTTTATCATGTCTTCCTTTTATTCCCTTTTTAATTATATGCAAGTAATTTCCATGTCAATGGAGTAGACTCCCAACTTGACTTGGGGGTTGATTAAGAGGAGACCCTAGAGTTGGAATGTTCAAGTGATTAGTTAAATTGGAAGTTATTGGCTAACTTCCTGGTCTCTAACTCTAATCCTTCCTTAGGAGAGGATTAGGACCTGGGATTCAGAGTTGGTTAGTTAGTTGCTTGACTTTCCTTTATTCAGTAAAGGATAACTAAGTAGAACAATAACCTTTTACTATTACACTTGGAAAAATCCAACAAGGACGGAACTTTCAATTAATCTTCCCCCGGTCAAGGTTTTTATTTAACTGAATAAATTCTCTCATTAATTTTTATTGCTTCAAACTCCAACTCTTAAAATCTCTCAGAAAATTCCTGACTAATAAAATAGCACTCTTTTGTTAACTCGTTGAGAGACGACCTGGGATTCCTACTACGAGTATTTTTATTCTAATTTTGTAATAACCCTTCTAAATTGATAAGCGGATTTTTGCTGGTTAAGAACTGTACTCGCAATGTATTTCTTATATTAATTTCTTAATCGGCTAATTTTTGCCTGCATCAATTTTTGGCGCCGTTGCCGGGGAGTTGCAATAGCGTGCTAAATTATTAGTTGGTGTAAGTATTTTTAATTTTATTTATTTGTATATTTTATTTTATTTATTTAACATGAGATGTATGTTTCTTTCATTGAATGACACGTTCACTGCCTGATCCGAGTTTAGCCGCATTTGATCCTGAAATTGAAAGAACTCTTTCACATATTAGGAGAGCTCTGCGTCGGTTAGCCTCTGAGGGTGGTGAAGTGATTACTATCAATTCACCAGTCTCATCTGAGGGAAAATCTGAACCGCCATCTGAGGAAGAAACAAGCTCCTCTACTACTAATTCGGTTGATTTACGTGCAGGTGATATGGCAGCACCCAGGAGGATTACTCTCCAGGCTGCAGGAGCTCCAGACTTTACACTGTAACCGTATCAAGTGCGTCACCCAAATCTGGCTGCAGATTTTGAACTGAAGACTTCACTAATCAACTTAATACCCAAGTTTCATGGCTTACCTGCTCAAGAGCCTATCAAGCACCTCAGGGATTTTCTGACGACCTGTTCTACTGTTAGGCGTCATGGTGCAGATGAGACTTCTATTCTGCTAATCGTCTTCCTATTTTCTCTTGAGGGAAAGGCGAGGGAGTGGTACTGATAAACCCCATTTATAGGGTTTATCTTATGCTTGATTTAGGAGATTTTATGACCTTTTACCCACATTTATTCAATGAAATAGCATGGTTTCATGATTGTCTCCCAAGTTGTACTTAAGTGTGAAAACATGCTTTCTAGGCCCTTAATTAGCTAAATTTAATTCACCTTTGACTCCACTAGTTGCCTTTATGTGTTTGTTAAGTGATTTCAGGTTGAAAAGGCTAGGAATGGACCAAAGGAGCTAAGAGGAAAGCATGCAAAGTGGAGAAATCATGAAAAGCCAAAGATTTGGAAAAAGCCCATGGACGCGCACGCACTGGACACTTCTGCGTGGATTGTGAAAGTCTCTATGGACGCGTACGCGTGGTGTACACGTACGCATCGGTCTCTGCACGTGATTTTTTTTAATAGAAAACGTGCCCAGTGATTTCTGAGAGCTGTGGGGCTCAGTTTACAACCAACTTTGGCGCCAATATGCATATAAGGACCAAAGATTGAAGGAGAATGATGATCATTCACATCTTTAGCACATACACACACATTAGGATTAGTTAGAGTTAGTTCTAGAGAGAGAAGCTCTCACTTCTCTTTAGGATTAGGATTAGGATTAGGTTTAGTTCTTAGATCTAAGTTTCAATTCATGCTTTTTTCTACTTCTATTCTTCAATTTCTTGTTGTTACATTCACCATTCTTCTATTCTTTTGTTGTAATTTCCTTTATGTTGTTTCTATGCTTTATTGTAGATCTACTTTTGCTCCTTCTCTTTTCTTCCAATTCAATTTGAGGTAATTCATAATAATTGTGTTTCTTTTGATTGTGGTTGTTAATTCTTTGCAATAATCGTTGTTAGATTTCATTCTAGTTATCAATTTACTATGCTTTTCTTTTGTGCCTTTCAAGTGTTTGATGAAAGGCTTGGTTGGATTTTAGTATAGATTTTATTCCTCTTGGCCTAGGTAGAGTAACTAGTGACGCTTGAGTTATCTAATTCCTTTGTTGATTGATAATTAGAAGTTGCTAATTGATTTGGATGCCACTAAAGCTAGTCTTTCCCTTGGGAGTTGGCTAGGACTTGTGGAATCAAGTTAGTTCATCCACTTGACTTTCCTCCATGGTTAGAGGTTAACTAAGTGGTAGCAATGGACAATTTATGGTCACAATTGAGGAGGATAACTAGGATAGGACTTCTAGTTCTCATATCTTTCCAAGAGCTTTGTTAGTTGTTAGTTTATTTTCTTTGCCATTTATATTTCTTGTCTAAAACCTCAAAAACCCCAAACATACCTCATAACCAATAACAAGACACTTTATCGCAATTCCTAGGGAGAACGACCTGAGGTTCAATACTTCAGTTTATAAATTTAGGGGTTTGTTACTTGTGACAAACAAATTTTTGTATGAAAGGATTGATGTTGGTTTAGAAACTATATTGCAACGAGCTTTCATTTGAGAATTCTAAACTGTCAAAAAATCCGTTCATCAGGTACTACTCCCAACCTGAAGTAATTGTTACCAACTGGGATATGCTCAGGATAGAGTTCTTGGAAAAACACTTTCCAGCTGAAGTTACAGATAGACTGAGGAAAGAGATTTCCTGCATCATTCAAGGCGAATTAAAGACTCTTTATGAGTATTGGAAGCGCTTCAGGAATCTTTTGGATGCATGCCCCCACCACATGATCGACAAGCTGGTGTTGATCAGCTACTTCACACAGGGCATGAAGTATCAGGATAAGACTACATTGGATGGTGCGAGTAACGGTTCTCTGAAAAAGTATAAGACCGCGTATAAAGCGTGGCAACTGATCACTGGTCTAGTAGAGTCTACTCGGAATATCAGGCACAGAAACAACCATCCGAAGGCTGTTGCAGAGGTCTCCTCTAGCAGTGAAACTACTACTTTCACACAGGCTGTATGTGAGATGACCAACCTACTGAAGCAGATACAACTGAATCAACAACAACCTCAGCCTCCCCCACCACAACAAAGTCAACAGTTGGTTCCTCAAAGAGTATGCGGAATATGTGCTGATTATACTCGTTACACTGATGAGTGTCCGCACCTCCAACAAGAAGACAACACCTTGGCAGCTACTCATAATTTTTATGACCGCCCGAATCACGGATACAATCAACAAGGCGGCAATTATAACCAAGGTGGAAATTACAATCAAGGTTGGCAAGAAAACTCCAAACACGGGTGGAGAGATAATTCCAACCAAGGATGGAGGGACAACTACAACAGGGGAGGCAGAGACAACAATGGAAATCAGAGGTGGAACAACAACAACAGACAGCAGAACCAAAACAAGCCTTACAGAATACCTCACCAAAGGCAGTCCCACGCGCCTCAGAACAACCAACAACAGGTCCCCCAAATCACTTACCCATCTTCCTCTCCCAATGACGAGTTGCTTCACTCTCTTGCAAAAAGACAAATGACCATGGAAAACACACTTACTGGTCTGACCTCTGCCATACAAGCTTTCATCTCTCAGATGAGATTGTCAAGTCCTCTAACACTCAACCTTCAAGCTCCAGTGCAATTTCTTCTCAACCTATACCCAACCCCAAAGGTGGCATCAATGCCATCACTTTGAGGTCCGAAACCACACTGCAAGAGAGGAATCATGAGGAGCCAAGCTCAAAGGAGAACATTCAAGCACAAGATGTTGTTGAGGTAGAAGATGCTGAAGAAGAAGATGTAGTACAAGACTTGATTGAAGAAGAAGCAGCTCAACCAAGGAATGGAGCACCAAGGGACGCAGAAGCTGCAAGTGGTGCCATTCTTATTCAATTTCCACACCTTGCTAGGAAGCCCAGAAAGCAGATGGAACTAGACCCTAAAATGGTAGAAATATTCAAAAAGGTTGAGGTAACTGGTGCATGAAAATTACTTCACACTATGTAATTCCGCACAACTAACCAGCAAGTGCACTGGGTCGTCCAAGTAATACCTTACGTGAGTAAGGGTCGAATCCCACGGAGATTGTTGGCTTGAAGCAATCTATGGTTATCTTGTAACTCTTAGTCAGGAAAACAATTCACTTATCAAATTGAATTACGAAAAATAAGAGAGTATGAAATAAATACTTATTATGCAGTAATGGAGAATATGTTGGGGTTTTGGAGATGCTTTGTCTTCTGAATTTCAGCTTTTCTTCTGTATTCCTCTTCCCTCATGCATGCAAAAGTGCAAAGTTCCTTCCATGGCAAGCTCTATGTAAGGTGTCACCGTTGTCAATGGCTACTTTCCATCTCCTCAGTGAAAATGGTCCAAATGCTCTGTTACAGCACGGCTAATCATCTAGAGGTTCTCGATCATACTGGAATAGGATTTACTATCCTTTTGCGTCTGTCACTACGCCCAGCACTCGCGAGTTTCAAGCCCGTCACAGTCATCCAATCCCAGAATCCTACTCAGAATACCACAGACAAGGTTTAGACTTTCCGGATTCTCCTGAATGACGCCATCAATTCTAGCTTATACCACGAAGATTCTAATTATGGAATCTAAGAGATACTCATTCAATCTAATATAGAACGGAGGTGGTTGTCATGCACACGTTCATGGGTTGAGGAAGGTGATGAGTGTCACGGATCATCACCTTCTCCATAATTAAGCGCGAATGAATATCTTAGATAGGAACACGCATGTTTGAATGGAAAATAGAAGTACTTGCATTAATTCATCGAGATGCTGCAGAGCTCCTCACCCCCAACAATGGGGTTTAGAGACTCATGCTGCCAAAATGTACAAATTTCAGATCTAAAATGTCATGAGATACCAAATAAATCTCTAAAAGTTGTTTAAATACTGAACTAGTAACCTAGGTTTACAGAAAATGAGTAAACTATGATAGATAGTGCATAAATCCACTTCTGGGGCCCACTTGGTGTGTGCTGGGGCTGAAACTAAAGCTTCTCACGTGCCTGGGCTGTTTTGGGCGTTCAACGCCAGGTTGTAACCTGTTTCTGGCATTGAACTCCAACTTGTAACCTGTTTCTGGCGCTGGACGCCAGACTGCAACATGGAACTGGCGTTGAACGCCAGTTTACATTGTCTATCCTTGAGCAAAGTATGGACTATTATATATTTCTGGAAAGCCCTGGATGTCTACTTTCCAACGCAATTAGAAGAGTGCCAATTGGACTCTTGTAGCTTCAGAAAATCCATTCCGAGTGCAGAGAGGTCAGAATCCAACAGCATCAGCAATCCTTTTTCAGCCTGAATCAGATATTTGCTCAGCTCCCTCAATTTCAGCCAGAAAATACCTGAAATTATAGAAAAGCACACAAACTCATAGTAAAGTCCAGAAATATGAATTTTTCCTAGAAACTAATGAAAATATACTAAAAACTTAACTAAAACATCCTAAAAACTACATGAAATTAACCCCAAAAAGCGTAAAAATATCCGCTCATCAGTAACCATTCCACTTTTTGATGCTGATAAACCACTATTTTATGGTTTATCTTGTGTTTAATTGAGTGGTTTTTATCAAGTCTTCACCCACTTATTCGTATGATTTGCATGATTTTATAATCCCTTCTTAATATTGTTTTATGATTGAAAACTTGCTTCCTAGAGATCTTTAATTAGTATATTTTAATTCTCCTTTATACCATTCGATGCCGTGATCTGTGTGTTAAGTGTTTCAGGCTTTATAAGGCAGGAATAGCTTAGGAAATGGAGAGAAAGCTTGCAAAAATGGAAGGAACATAAAGAAACTAAGGAGATGACTAGCGAACACCGACGCGCGCACATGGTTCACGCGAGCACGCAGAATAGAGAAAAATGCAGCGACGCGTGCGCGTGCCTGACGCGTACGCGTGGATTGGAGTCTGTACAAATGACGTGAACGCGTGGATGACGCATACGCGTGACAAGGAAAATCGCTGAATGACGCGAACGCATAGACGACGCGTACGCGTAACCTGCACGATCTACAGAATTAACAGAAAACACCGGGGGCGATTTCGAGCCGCGTTTTGACGCAGTTTTTGGCCCAGAAACACAAAATAAAGCAAGGGAACATGCAGAGACTCAACACACAACTTCTCACATACATTGATACATTCTCATTAGGATAGTTTTAGGTTTTTAGATCTGAATCTAGAGAGGAATTACTCTCCCTCTAGCTTCTCTTTACATTCCCAGTTTATTGTTTTTGCTTTTGGATATTGAAGAAGTCATTACCTTCGTTGAAGATACTATTCTAGTTTGTTTTCTTACTTGCTCTTTTATTTATTCCATATTCTTAATTCTTGTTTAAAGTAGTAAGTGGATTATTTTCATGGATTGTTAATGCAAAGGATTACTTTTACTTTTAATTAATTTATTTAAATTACCATGTCTTCTTTTTGTATGTTTATGAGCGTTATATTCATGTCAATGGAGTAGACTCCGTACTTGACATGGGGTTGATTAAAAGGAGACACTTGAGTTGGAAGGCTTAAGTGATGGTTGAATTGGAAATTGTTGGCTAGTTCTGTATTTACTAACGCTAGACCTTCCCAAGGGAGAGGACTAGGATTTGCGAATAAGAGTTAGCTCAATCACTTGACTTTCCTTTATTTAGTAAGGGTTAACTAAGTGAAAACAACAACCTTTTTAATATTACACTTAAGAGACCTCAACAAGGATAGAACTTCCAATTAATCATTCCTCCAGTCAAGGCCTTTTATTTGGAATATTAATAATCATTCATAGTTTTTATTGCTTTAATTTACAATTATTTAATTACTCGTTATCGAAACTTAAACTCTCTTGGAAATTCCTGATTAATAAAATAGCATCCTTTCTTGCAACTCGTTGGGAGACGATGGTGCACGAAATTGTGATCTCAACTGCGCCAACAACTTGGTACGCATGATCGTAATCTCAACTCTTTTTCACAACTCTGCACAACTAACCAGCAAGTGCACTGGGTCGTCCATGTAATAAACCTTACGTGAGTAAAGGTCGATCCCACGGAGATTGTCGGCTTGAAGCTAGCTATGGTCATCCTTGTAAATCTCAGTTAGACAGATTCAAATGGTTATGAAGTTTTGATAATTAAAATATAAATAAAATATAAAATAAGATAAAGTTACTTATGTAATTCATTGGTGGAAATTTCAGATAAGCGTCTGGAGATGCTTTGTTACTTCTGAACCTCTGCTTTCCTATTGTCTTCTTCCAACCATGCGTTACCTCCTTCCATAGCAAGTTGTATGATCCTCTCGGATGAAAACAAATCCATATGCGCTGTCACCGCACGGCTAATCATCTGTCGGTTCCCGCTAGCGTCAGAATAAGACCGTTCTCTTTTTGCACACTGTCTCTGCGCCCAACATTCGCAACTTTGAAGCTCGTCACAGTCATCCCTTCCCAGATCCTACTCAGAATACCACAGACAAGGTTTAAACTTTCCGGATCTCAGGAATGCTGCCAATGGTTCTAGCCTATACCACGAAGATACTAATCTCACGGGTCACCCCTTCATTCTGACTTAATTGAATTAAGAACAAGAGTATATCTTGGAGAAGAAGTAGGCGTGAATTGAAGGAAAAATAATAGTACTTGCATTAATTCATGAAGAACAGCAGAGCTCCACACCTTAATCTATGGGGTGTAGAAACTCCATCGTAGAAAATATATAAGTGAAAAAGATCTAGGCATGGCTGTGAGGCCAGCCTCCCAAATGATAGTCTATGATTATAAAAGTTCCAAAAGACTCCTTTAATAAATCACTAAAAGTAGTTTTTATACTAAACTAGTAACTAGTGTTTACAGAAAATGAGTAACTAAGTGCAGATAGTGCAGAAATCCACTTCCGGAGCCCACTTGGTGTGTGCTTAGGTTGAGCATTGAAGCTTTTTCGTGCATAGGCTATTCCTGGAGTTAAACGCCAGCTTTGGTGCCAGTTTGGGCGTTTAACTCCAATTCTGGTGCCAGTTTGAGCGTTTTACGCCAAGATGTTTTAGGCTGACTTTGAACGCCAGTTTGGGCCATCAAATCTCGGGCAAAGTATGGACTATTATATATTGCTGGAAAGCCCAGGATGTCTACTTTCCAACGCAATTGAGAGCGCGCCAATTGGGTTTCAGTAACTCCAGAAACTCCACTTCGAGTGTAGGGAGGTCAGAATCCAACAGCATCTACGGTCCTTTTTCAGCCTCTGAATCAGATTTTTGCTCAGGTCCCTCAATTTCAGCCAGAAAATACCTGAAATCACAGAAAAACACACAAAATCATAGTAAAGTCCAGAAATGTGATTTTTGAATAAAAACTAATAAAAATATAATAAAAAGTAATTAAATCATACTAAAAACTATGTAAAAATAATGCCAAAAAGGGTATAAATTATCCGCTCATCACAATACCAAACTTAAATTGTTGCTTGTCCCCAAGCAACTAAAAACAAAATAGGATAAAAAGAAGAGAAAATACAAAGAATTCCAAATATCGATGAAGCTCACTTCCAATTAGATGAGCGGGGCTAGTAGCCTTTTTGCTTCTGAACAGTTTTGGCATCTCACTTTATCCTTTGAAGTTCAGAATGATTGGCATCTATAGGAACTTAGAGTTCAGATAGTGCTATTGATTCTCCTAGTTCAGTATGTTGATTCTTGAACACAGCTACTTTATGAGTCTTGGCCGTGACCCTAAGCATTTTGTTTTCCAGTATTACCACCGGATACATAAATGCCACAGACATATAACTGGGTGAACCTTTTCAAATTGTGACTCAGCTTTGCTAGAGTCCCCAGTTAGAGGTGCCCAGAGCTCTTAAGCACACTCTTTTTGCTTTGGACCACGACTTTAACCACTCAGTCTCAAGCTTTTCACTTGACACCTTCACACCACAAGCACATAGTTAGGGACAGCTTGATTTAGCCGCTTAGGCCAGTATTTTATTCCTTTGGGCCCTCCTATCCATTAATGCTCAAAGCCTTGGATCCTTTTTACCCTTGCCTTTTGGTTTAAAGGGCTATTGGCTTTTTCTGCTTGCTTTTTCTTTTTTTTTTCTTTTTTCTTCTTTTTTTCTTTATTTTTTTCTTTATTTTTTTTTTCATTTTTTTTCTTCGCAAGCTTTTGCTTTCACTACTTTTTCTTGCTTCAAGAATCAATTTTATGATTTTTCAGATTATCAATAACATTTCTCCTTTTTCATTATTCTTTCAAGAGCCAACAATTTTAACATTCATAAACAAAAAATTCAAAAATATGCACTGTTCAAGCATTCATTCATAAAACAAAAGGTATTGTCACCACATCAAAATAACTGAACTAATTTCAAGATAGAATTCGAAATCATGTACTTCTTGTTCTTTTGCAATTAAAAATATTTTCATTTAAGAAAGGTGATGGATTCATAGGACATTCATAGCTTTAAGACATAGACACTAGACACTAATGATCATGTAATAAAGACACAAACATAGACAAAACATAAAGCATAATTTTCAAAAAATAGAAAAATAAAAACAAGGAAATTAAAGAACGGGTCCACCTTAGTGATGGCGGCTAGTTCTTCCTCTTGAAGATCTTATGGAATGCTTGAGCTCCTCTATGTCTCTTCCTTGCCTTTGTTGCTCCTCCCTCATGGCTCTTTGCTGATTTTATTGAAGATAATGGAGTGCTCTTGGTGCTCCATCCTTAGTTGTCCCATGTTAGAACTCAGTTCTCCTAAGGAGGTGTTGATTTGCTCCCAATAGTTTTGTGGAGGAAAGTGCATCCCTTGAGGCATCTCAGGGATTTCATGATGAGAAACTTTCTCATGCTCTTGTTGAGGTCCATGAGTGGGCTCTCTTGTTTGCTACATCCTTTTCTTAGTGATGGGCTTGTGCTCTTTAATGAGGATGTCTTCCTCTATGACAATTCCAGCTGAATTGCATAGGGTACAAATAAGATGAGGGAAGGCTAACCTTGCCAAAGTGGAGGGCTTGTCCGCCACCTTGTAGAGTTCTAGGGATATGATCTCATAAACTTCTACTTCCTCTCCAATCATGATGCTATGGATCATGATGGCCCGGTCTATTGTAACTTCAGACCGGTTGCTAGTAGGAATGATAGAGCGTTGGATGAACTCCAACCATCCCCTAGCCACAGATTTGAGGTCAAGCCTTCTTAGTTGAACCGGCTTACCTCTAGAGTCTCTCTTGCATTGAGCACCTTCCACACAGATGTCCCTAAGGACTTGGTCCAACCTTTGATCAAAGTTGACCCTTCTAGTGAAAGGGTGAGGATTTCCTTGCATCATTGGCAAGTTGAATGCTAGCCTCACATTTTCTGGACTAAAATCCAAGTAGTTCCCCCGAACCATTGTGAGCCAATTATTTGGGTTCGGGTTCACACTTTGATCATGGTTCTTAATGATCCATGCATTAGCATAGAACTCTTGAACCATTAAGATCCCGACTTGTTGAATGGGGTTGGTGAGAATTTCCCAACCTCTTCTTCGAACATCATGTTGGATCTCCGGATATTCACTCTTTTTGAGCTTAAAGGGGACCTCGGGGATCACCTTTTTCTTGGCCACAACTTCATAGAAGTGGTCTTGATGGACCTTTGAGATGAATCTCTCCATCTTTCATGACTCAAAGGTGGAAGCAATTGTCTTCCCTTTCCTCTTTCTAGAGGTTTCTCCGGCCTTGGGTGCCATTAGTGATTATGGAAAAACAAAAAGCTTAGCTTTTCCCACACCAAACTTAGAAGGTTTTCTCGTCCTCGAGCAAAAGAAGAAAGAAAGGAGTAGAAGAAGAAGAAATGAAGGAGATGGAGGTGAGGAGAGGGTTCGGCCTAGGGGGTTTTAGTGTGTATGTTTGTGTGAAATTGATGGTAGTGATGAGGGGTATTTATAGGGTAAGAGGGGGGGTTTCCGGCCATGTGTGGGTGGGTTTGGGAGGGAAATAGTTTGAATTTGAATGGTGAGGTAGGTGGGGTTTTATGATGGATGGATGTGAGTGGTGAAGAGAGTATGGAGAAGAGGGTAAGATTTGATAGGTGAATGGTGTTTGGGGAAGAGGTATTGAGGTGATTGGTCAAGGGTGTATGGGAAAGAGTGTTATAGAATGGTGTGAAGAGGAGAGAAGAAGAAGTGGGGTAGGTAGGGATCCTGTGGGGTCCACAGATCCTGAGGTGTCAAGGAATTTGAGTCCCTACACCAATCTGGCGTTCAAACGCCCATTCTGTGCCAATTTTGGCATTTAACACCAGCTCTACTACCTTTCCTGGCATTAAACACCAGCCCTGCTACCTTTCCTGGAGTTAAACGCCACTCTACTGTCCATTTCTGGCGTTAAACGCCAGCCAGATGCCCATTTCTGATGTTTAACACCAGACTGTGCCAGACAGCCCTTTCTGGCGTTAAACGCCCAGTGTGCTGCCCATTATGGCGTTTAACGCCCAGAATACTGTCAGGCTGGGCGTTAAACGCCCATTCTACTATCCTTACTGGCGTTTAAACGCCAGTAAGCCTGTCCTCCAGGGTGTGCTATTTTTAATGCTATTTTTCATTCTGTTTTTGATTTTTCAGTTGTTTTTGTGACTTCACATGATCATCAACCTAAAGAAAAGATAAAAATAACAATGGAAAATAAATAAACATAATTAAATAGCATTGGATTACTTCCCAACAAGCGCTTCTTTAATGTCAATAGCTTGACAGTGAGCTCTTAGAAAGCTTCACAGAGACTCAGAGCTTGATGTTGACCTCCCAACACCAAACTTAGAAGTTGAGTGTGGGGGCTCTGTTTGACTCTGTATTGAGAGAAGCTTTTCATGCTTCCTCTCCATGGTTACAGAAGAAGATCCTTGAGCCTTAAACACAAGGTAGTCCTCATTCACTTGAAGGACTAACTCTCCTCTGTCCACATCAATCACAGCTCTTGCTGTCGCTAGGAAGGGTCTTCCAAGGATGATGGATTCATCTTCATCCTTCCCAGTCTCTAGGATTATGAAGTCAGCAGGGATGTAATAGCCTTCAACCTTCGTGGTGCACGAATTGTGAATCACACTTTCCACAACTCGTACCACTAACCAGCAAGTGCACTGGGTCGTCCAAGTAATACCTTACGTGAGTAAGGGTCGAATCCCACGGAGATTGTTGGTTTGAAGCAATCTATGGTTATCTTGCAATTCTTAGTCAGGAAGTCAATTGTATTTATCAGTTGAATTGCGAATAAACAAGAGAGCATGGGTTAAAGGTTACTTGTTATGCAGTAAGGGAGAATATGTTGGAGTTTTGGAGATGCTTTGTCTTCTGAATCTCTACTTTCCTTTGTCCTCTGATTCACGCACACACGTCCTTCTATGGCAAGCTGTGTGTTGGGGCATCACCGTTGTCAATGGTTACATCCCCTCCTTTTGTGAAAATGATCCAAATGCTCTGTCACAGCACGGCTAATCATCTGAGGTTCTCGATCATGCTGGAATAGGATTCACCCTCCTTTTGCGTCTGTCACTACGCCCAGCACTCGCGAGTTTGAAGCTCGTCACAGTCATTCAATCCCTGAATCCTACTCGGAATACCACAGACAAGGTTTAGACTTTCCGGATTCTCATGAATGCCGCCATCAATCTAGCTTATACCACGGAGATTTTGATTAAGGAATCTAAGAGATATTCATTCAATCTGATGTAGAACGGAGGTGATTGTCAGACACACGTTCATGGATTGAGGAAGGTGATGAGTGTCACTGATCATCACCTTCTCCATAGTTAGGCATGAATGGATATCTTAGATAGGAACACGCATGTTTGAATGGAAAACAGAAATACTTGCATTAATTCATCGAGACACAGCAGAGCTCCTCACCCCCAACAATGGAGTTTAGAGACTCATGCCATCAAAGAGTACAAAGTTTAGATCTAAAATGTCATGAGATACAAAATAAGTCTCTAAAAGTTGTTTAAATACTAAACTAGTAGCCTAGGTTTACAAAAAATGAGTAAACTATAGCAGATGGTATAGAGATCCACTTCTGGGGCCACTTAGTATGTGCTGGGGCTGAGACTTAAGCAATTCACGTGCATAAGGCCATTTTGGGCGTTCAACGCCAGGTTTGGATCCATTTCTGGCGTTGAACTCCAACTTTTGATCCTTTTCTGGCGCTGGACGCCAGAATTGGGCAGAGAACTGGCGTTGAACGCCAGTTTACGTCATCTATCCTTGAGCAAAGTATGGACTATTATATATTGCTGGAAAGCCCTGGATGTCTACTTTCCAACGCAATTGGAAGCACACCATTTCGAGTTCTGTAGCTCCCGAAAATTCACTTTGAGTGCAGGGAGCTCAGAATCCAACAGCATCAGCAGTCCTTTTTCAGCCTGAATCAGATTTTTGCTCAGCTCCCTCAATTTCAGCCAGAAAAATACCTGAAATTACAGAAAAACACACAACTCATAGTGAAGTCCAGAAATATAAATTTTTCCTAAAAACTAATGAAAATAAACAAAAAACTAACTAAAACATACTAAAAACTATATGAAATTAACCCCAAAAAGCGTATAAAATATCCGCTCATCACAACACCAAACTTAAACTGTTGCTTGTCCTCAAGCAACTAGACAAATAAATAGAAAACTAATAGGTTGAGAAGCAATAATATCTCAGAGTTTTTGAGTGAAGCTCAGATTCTAATTAGATGAGCGGGACTAGCAGCTTTTTGCTTCCGAACAGTTTTGGCATCTCACTTTATCCATTGAAGCTCAGAGTGATTGGCATCTATAAGAACTTAGAATTAAGATAGTGTTATTGATTCTCCTATTTCAGTATGATGATTCTTGAACACAGCTATTTCATGAGTCTTGACCGTGGCCCTAAGCACTTTGTTTTCCAGTATTACCACCGGATACATAAATGCCATAGACACATAATTGGATGAACCTTTTAGATTGTGACTCAGCTTTGCTAAAGTCCCCAATTAGAAGTGTCCAGAGTTCTTAAGCACACTCTTCTTTCTGCTTTGGACCTTGACTTTAACCGCTCAGTCTCAAGTTTTCACTTGACACCTTCACGCCACAAGCACATGGTTAGGGACAGCTTGATTTAGCCGCTTAGGCCAGGATTTTATTCCCCTAGGCCCTCCTATCCACTGATGCTCAAAGCCTTGTGATCCTTTTTATTACCCTTGCCTTTTGATTTTAAGGGCTATTGGCTTTTTCTGCTTTTCTTTCTCTTCTCTTTTTTTTTTTTGCTGCTTTTTCTTGCTTCAAGAATCATTTTTTTTTATTTTTCAGATTATCAATAACATGTCTCATGTTCACCATTCTTTCAAGAACCAACATATTTAACAGTCTTAAACAACAAATTCAAAAGACATATGCACTGTTCAAGCATTCATTCAGAAGACAGAAAGTATTGCCACCACATGTAACTACTTAGAATTTCTCTTATTAAAACTCGAAATTTTATTGCCTCTTATTCAAAAGATCTACTATTTTATTCATGTTTGCTGATGATGAGAAAAATAAACTATGGCTTAATTGGAGATAAAATCAAAATAGATGCTAATTACTACTATATGACTCCTAAGGTGAACTTCTATAACGATACTATCACAGAGTTAAAGCAGAAATTAGAATTTAACAACCTTAGTTATGGGAAACGGGTGTTCCTCGGATCTTTGGGGTGTTTGGTCCTTCAAGAGATAACTTCTGGCGCTTCAAGTCCCTCAAGTCATGCCCTTTCTCCTCTTGTTCTTTAAACATATAGGTGAGAATTTGACTGTGCTCCTTTTGTTCTTTTATTATTTGTTCCATAGCTTCCCGTATCTTGGTAACAGACGTCTCAAGATACTCCCAGTATTCAGAGTGAGGGATTTTTGGGAGAGATTCCTGTGTTTTCTTCTTGGTAGGATCATCCTGTGCTTGTTGTTTTTCCATTGATGCTTTGGTGATTGGTTTCTCAACTGAGATATACTCAGTTATTCCCATCCTTACCCCAGCGTCCTTGCAGAGCAGAGAAATCACGTTTGGATAAGCCAACATGGCTTCTTTAGAATTTTTGTTAGCAATTTTGTAGAGTTCAGCTGAGATCAGCTGATGAACTTCCACTGCTTTTTCCATCATGATGCAATGGATCATCACTGCTCTTCTAACTGTGACTTCAGAACGGTTGCTAGTAGGCAACAGAGAATGCCCAATGAAGTCCAGCCATCCTCTGGCGACTGGTTTGAGATCTTCTCTCTTGAGTTGATTTGGGACACCCTTTGTGTTGGTGGTCCACCTGGCTCCAGGGATACATATGTCCTCTAGAATCTTATCCAGGCCCTTGTCTGTTCTCATCATTCTTCTGTTGAAGGAGTCTGGATCATCTTTCAGCTGAGGTAGCTTTA
Organism: Arachis ipaensis; assembly: GCF_059453495.1. Taxonomy (NCBI): domain Eukaryota; kingdom Viridiplantae; phylum Streptophyta; class Magnoliopsida; order Fabales; family Fabaceae; genus Arachis; species Arachis ipaensis. Next base: position 67,740,259 of record NC_142436.1, on the reverse strand, counting down.
AGATCTCTCTGATCTTGTCAGGGGTGGTATGAATAATCTTTCCTCTGACCATGGTCCGATATTCATAGAAGGCAGTTCCAGATAGTTTTTGCTTGTCAGTCTGCCACATATTAGCATAGAACTCCTGGATCATATTCCTTCCCACTTTCGTTTCAGGATTAGCTAGGACTTCCCAGTTCCTGATTCGAATTTGCTCCTGGATCTCCGGATATTCATCTTCTTTCAAATCGAATCTAACTTCCGGGATCACTGATCTCAGACCCATTATTTTGTTATAATGGTCTGAATGTTCTTTAGATAAGAACTTCCCTTGATTCCAAAGTGGTTTTGGAACGCTCTCTTTCTTGCCTCTTGGAGTGGGTTGTTTTCCTTTAGGATCCATGATCTTAGTGATCGCGGATAAACACACCAAACTTAGAGGTTTGCTTGTCCTCAAGCAAAAGAAAAGAAAGGAGAGGGAAAGAAGGAGAGCTAGGTGGAATTGTTGATGGGAGGGGAGGGTGGCCGAACTCAAATTTAAAGGGAGGGAGGGTGGGTTTTCAAAAAAAGAGATAAAGATATGATAAAAAGATTGATTTGGAAAAGATAAGATAGAAGATATGATAAGAGAGGATATAGTTTAAAATTGAAAAGATATGAAAGATTTTTGAAAAAGATAAATCTAGATTTTGAAAAAGATAATGTGGGGATTTGAAAAAGATATTAGTTGGAAAAAATTAGATTTGTTTTCAAAATAGGATTTGAAAAGAGTTGGATTGAATTTGCAAAGAGGCTTGGTGCTTATGGATTAAGATACATTTGATATTTTTAAAGTAGGATTTTTAGAAATTAGGGATTTTAGAAATCAGGGTTCTTAACATGTTTATGCAAGAAATCATGAATTGAAGTATGAAAATCAAGATTAGAATGAAAAAATATGAAGAAAAATGAGTTTGCCTCCTCCCTGCCATCCTGGCGTTTGAACGCCCAAACACTGCCTATTTTGGGCGTTCAACACCCAAACGCTGATATCCTGGGCGTTCAACGCCCAATTGTTGCCCTTTTCTGGCGTTGAACGCCAGATTGCTATCCTTACTGGCGTTCAGCACCCACTGGCTGCCCCTTTTGGGCGCTGAACGCCCAAAATAGGCTTTTACTGGCGTTTTCTTGCCAGTGAGCTCTTTTTTTCTGTTTTGTGTGCAAATTCCTTCTGTAACCCTGTGAACTTATGCAATTGATTCTTTACCTTGTCATCAATGAACTCTATATAAATAAATAAAAATAAAAATAGAAATAGGGCAAAATTCTTAGAGGATTGATGCCCCATGGCTGGGTTGCCTCCCAGCAAGCGCTTCTTTATTGTCTTTAGCTGGACCTTGCTGAGCTTTTAGTCTAGCTTCAGCCTTGAGCACTCTTGCTCAATGTTGCCTTCAAGATAGTGTTTGATTCTCTGTCCATTGACAATGAACCTCTTATCAGAATCAATATCTTGAAGCTCCACATAACTATATGGTGATACACTTGTAATCACATATGGTCCCCTCCACCAGGATTTCAATTTCCCGGGGAATAGCCTGAGTCTAGAGTTGAACAGCAGAACCTTCTGTCCTGGCTCAAAGATTCTAGATGAGAGCTTCCTGTCATGCCACTTTTTTTATTTCTCTTTATAAAGCTTGGCATTTTCGAAAGCTGTGAATCTGAATTCCTCTAGCTCATTTAGCTGGAGCAATCTTTTTTCTCCTGCTAATTTGGCATCAAAGTTTAGGAATCTGGTTGCCCAGTAGGCTTTATTTTCCAGTTCCACGGGCAGGTGACATGCCTTACCATACACAAGTTGGTATGGAGAGGTCCCTATAGGGGTCTTGAATGCTGTTCTGTAAGCCCACAGAGCATCATCCAAGCTCCGTGCCCAATCCTTTCTACGGGTACTTACTGTCCGTTCTAGGATTCTCTTTAATTCTCTGTTAGAGACTTCAGCTTGCCCATTAGTTTGTGGATGATATGGAGTAGCCACCTTATGGCAAATTCCATACCGAACTATGGCAGAGTAAAGCTGTTTATTGCAGAAGTGAGTGCCCCCATCACTGATTAGTACTCTCGGGACACCGAACCTGCTAAAGATATATTTCTGGAGGAACTTCAGCACTGTTTTAGTATCATTGGTGGGTGTGGCAATGGCCTCAACCCATTTTGATACATAGTCAATTGCCACCAGAATATAGGTGTTTGAGTATGATGGTGGGAAAGGTCCCATGAAGTCAATTCCCCATACATCAAACAACTCAATTTCCAAGATTCCTTGTTGAGGCATGGCGTAACCATGAGGCAGATTACCAGCTCTTTGGCAACTGTCACAGTTACGTACAAACTCTCGGGAATCTTTATAGAGTGTGGGCCAATAGAAGCCACATTGGAGTACCTTGGTGGCTGTTCGCTCACCTCCGAAATGGCCTCCATATTGAGATCTATGGCAATGCCAGAGGATCTTCTGTGCTTCTTCTCTAGGCACACACCTACGGATTATTCCGTCTGCACATCTTTTAAAGAGATAGGGTTCATCCCACAAGTAGTACTTTGCATCAGTAATTAATTTCTTCTTTTGTATCCTGTTGTACTCATTGGGTATGAACCTTGCAGCTTTATAGTTTGCAATATCGGCAAACCATGGTATTTCCTGAATGACAAATAAATGCTCATCCTGAAAAGTCTCAGAGATCTCAAGAGAGGGGAGGGGCGTCCCTTTTACTGGCTCTATCCGGGACAGATGATCAGCCACTTGGTTCTCTGTCCCTTTTTTGTCTCTTATTTCTATATCAAACTCTTGCAGAAGCAACACCCATCTGATGAGCCTGGGTTTTGAATCCTGCTTCATGAGTAGATATTTAAGAGCAGCATGATCAGTATACACAATCACTTTTGATCCTACTAAGTATGATCTGAACTTGTCAATGGCGTAAACCACTACAAGTAATTCTTTTTCTGTCGTTGTGTAATTTTTCTGGGCATCATTTAGAATGCGACTAGTGTAATAAATAACGTGCAGAAGCTTGTCATGCCTCTGTCCCAACACTGCACCAATGGCGTGATCACTGGCATCACACATTAGCTCAAATGGTAATGTCCAGTCTGGTGCAGAAATAACTGGTGCTATGACCATATTAGCTTTCAGCGTTTCAAACGCCTGCAGGCACTCTGTGTCAAACACAAATGGCGTGTCAGCAGCTAGCAGATTGCTTAGAGGTTTTGCGATTTTTGAAAAATCCTTTATAAACCTCCTATAGAATCCTGCATGCCCCAGAAAACTTCTGATTGCCTTAACATTGGCGGGTGGTGGTAATTTTTCAATTATCTCTATTTTTGCTTGATCCACCTCTATTCCCTTGTTTGAGATTTTATGCCCGAGAACAATCCCTTCAGTCACCATAAAGTGACATTTTTCCCAGTTTAAAACTAGGTTGGTCTCTTGGCATCTTTTCAGAACAAGTTTCAGGTGATCAAGACAGGAGCTGAATGAGTCTCCATATACTGAGAAGTCATCCATGAAGACTTCCAGAAATTTTTCCACCATATCAGAGAAAATAGAGAGCATGCATCTCTGGAAGGTTGCAGGCGCATTACACAGCCCAAATGGCATCCTTCTATAAGCAAACACTCCAGATGGACATGTGAATGATGTTTTCTCTTGATCCTAAGGATCTACTGCAATCTGGTTATAACCTGAGTAGCCGTCCAAAAAGCAGTAATAATCATGACCTGCTAGTCTTTCTAGCATCTGGTCTATGAATGGTAAAGGAAAATGATCCTTTCTGGTGGCTGTATTGAGCCTTCTGTAGTCAATACACATGCGCCACCCTGTAACTGTTCTTGTAGGAACTAGTTCATTTTTTTCATTATGAATCACTGTCATGCCTCCCTTTTTTTGGGACGACTTGGACAGGACTCACCCAGGGGCTATCAGAAATAGGATAAATAATCCCAGCCTCTAGTAATTTGGTGACCTCTTTCTGCACCACTTCTTTCATGGCTGGATTTAGCCGCCTCTGTGTTTGAACCACTGGTTTAGCATTATCCTCCAATAAGATTTTGTGCATGCATCTAGCTGGGCTTATGCCCTTAAGGTCACCTATGGACCACCCAAGAGCTGTCTTGTGTGTCCTTAGCACTTGAATAAGTGCTTCCTCTTCCTGTGAATTTAAGGCAGAGCTTATGATCACTGGAAAAGTATCACCTTCTCCCAGAAATGCATATTTCAAGGATGGTGGTAATGGCTTGAGCTCGGGTTTAGGAGGTTTTTCTTCTTCCAGAAGAATTTTCAGAGGCTCTTTCATGTCCTCTGAATCCTCTAAATCAGGCTGAACATCTTTAAAGATGGTTTCCAAATCTGATTCGAGACTCTCAGCCATGTTGATCTCTTCTACCAAATAGTCAATAAGATCAACTTTCATGCAGTCTTTTGATGTGTCAGGATGCTACATGGCTTTGACAGCGTTCAACTTAAACTCATCATCATTGACTCTCAGGGTTATTTCCCCCTGTTGGACGTCAATGAGGGATCGTCCAGTTGCTAGGAAGGGTCTTCCTAGAATGAGAGTAGCACTCTTGTGCTCCTCTATTTCCAGCACAACAAAGTCAGTGGGGAAGGCGAATGGCCCAACTCTGACAATCATGTCTTCAATCATGCCTGATGGGTATTTAGTGGAGCCATCAGCATGTTAGAGACATATCTGGGTTGGTTTAACTTCTTCAGTTATGCCAAGCTTTCTGATAGTGGATGCAGGTATTAGGTTGATGCTTGTCCCAAGATCGCATAAAGCTGTCTTGGTGCATTGACCTTCTAATATGCATGGTATCAGAAAACTCCCAGGGTCTTTGAGCTTCTCAGGAAAGCTTTTCAGAATAACTGCACTGCATTCTTCAGTGAGGAGAACTCTTTCTGTTTCTCTCCAATCCTTTTTATGACTCAAGATCTCTTTCATGAACTTGGCATAAGAAGGTATTTGCTCAAGTGCTTCTGCAAATGGAATCTTTATTTCAAGAGTCCTGAGATAATCTGCAAAGCGAGCAAATTGCTTATCCTGCTCCTCTTTTCGGAGTTTTTGAGGGTAAGGTATCTTGGATTTATATTCTTCAACCTTAGTTGCTGCAGGTTTATTGCCTACAGAAGTGGTTGAAGAAGCCTTTTTAGAGGGGTTGCTTTCAGCATTTGTGTGTGTCTGATCCCTCATTGGCAATTAAGTGCCAGAGTTAGAGACTGGAGTGACGTTAGATGCCAACTCCTTGTCTGTTCCTGGCGTCTGAACGCCAGGACTGTGCCCAATTTGGGCGTTCAGTGCCAGATCTTGCCCATTTTGGTGTTGAACGCCAGTCCTGAGCATGGTCTGGGCGTTCAGCGTCAGCCTTCCACCAAATTTCTGGCGTTTTAGTTCCAGAATTACTTTTCCCTGGGCTCTTACTGTCCTCAGGTGAATTTTGGGTGGTTTGCTCATTTCTTAGCTTTTTGCTGCCTTGAGGTGGGGTATTTAACGTTTTCCCACTTCTCAGTTGAACTGCTTGGCATTCTTCTGTTATTTGCCTTGATAGCTGCTGCTTTGTTTGCTTAAACTGTTCGTCCATATGTATATTAGCCATCCTTGTCTCTTGTAGTCTATCTTTGAATTCGGCTAACTACTTTGTTAGAAAGTCCAATTGCTGATTGAATTCAGCAGCTTGTTTTACAGGACTGAGTTCAGCAGTTGCTGTTTTAACCTCTTCTTTCATGGAAGGGTCACTGCTTAGGTACAGATGCTGATTCCTGGCAACTGTATCAATGAGCTCTTGAGCCTCTTCAATTGTCTTTCTCATGTGGATAGATCCACCAGCTGAGTAATCTAGAGACATCTGAGCTCCTTCAGCAAGCCCATAATAGAAGATGTCTAACTGAACCCACTCTGAAAACATTTCAGAAGGGCATTTTCGTAGCATCTCTCTGTATCTCTCCCAGGCATCATAAAGAGATTCACTATCTCCTTGTTTAAAGCCTTGGATGTCCAGCCTTAGCTGTGTCATCCGTTTTGGGGGAAAGTATTGATTCAGGAATTTTTCTGTCAGCTGTTTCCATGTCCTTATGCTGGCCTTAGGTTGGTTATTCAACCACCTCTTAGCTTGATCTTTTACAGCAAATGGAAATAGTAATAGTCTGTAGACATCCTGATCTATTTCTTTATCATGTACTGTGTCAGCAATTTATAGAAATTGTGCCAGAAACTCTGTAGGTTCTTCCTGTGGAAGACCGGAATACTGGCAGCTTTGCTGCACCATGATAATGAGCTGAGGATTCAACTCAAAGCTACTGACTCCAATGGAGGGTATGCAGATGCTACTCCCATATGAAGCAGTAGAGGGGTTAGAATATGACCCCAGAGTCCTCCTGGATTGTTTATTTCCGCTTAGGTCCATCATGGAGAAAGGGAGATGATGTAAGATAGAAAAAAATATTTTTATTTATTTATTTATTTATTTATTTATTTATTTCGAAAACAAAATAAATCAAAATAAAATAAATAAAAATGAGTGAAAGATTTTCGAAAAAATGAGGAGAGAGAAAGTGATTAGGAAGCTTTGAAAAAGGTATGATTTGAAAAAGATTTTAAATTTTGAAAAAAAAGCTGAATTTTTTTTGAAATAAATTTCGAAAATATGTTTTAGAAATAGAGAGAAAAGATATTTTTGAGTTTAGTAAGGAAAGAGAAAAAAAAACAATAAAATAGCACAGGATTTAAAATTTCTAGATCTAATGCTCCTAGTTTTCGAAAATTTTGGAGGGAAAACACCAAGGAACACCAAACTTAAAAATTTTAAGATCAAGACTCAAGGAAAACTCAAGAACACTTTGAAGACTCACAAGAACACAAGAACATGAAGGAAGAACACCAAACTTAAAATTTTTAGAAAACCAAACTAAAATTTTCAAAAAACACAGAAAAATCAACGAGAAAACACCAAACTTAAAGTTTGGCACAGGATTTAATAGAAAAATTATTTTTGAAAAAGATTTTAAAAAAAGAAAATAAGGATTCTAAAATTTTAACACGACAATAATAAGAGACTCTAAACTAAAAAGGGAAATTTTTCCTAATCTAAGCAACAAAATAAACCGTTAGTTGTCCAAACACGAACAATCCCCGGCAACGGCGCCAAAAACTTGGTGCACAAATTGTGAATCACACTTTCCACAACTCGTACCACTAACCAGCAAGTGCACTGGGTCGTCCAAGTAATACCTTACGTGAGTAAGGGTCGAATCCCACGGAGATTGTTGGTTTGAAGCAATCTATGGTTATCTTGCAATTCTTAGTCAGGAAGTCAATTGTATTTATCAGTTGAATTGCGAATAAACAAGAGAGCATGGGTTTAAGGTTACTTGTTATGCAGTAATGGAGAATATGTTGGAGTTTTGGAGATGCTTTGTCTTCTGAATCTCTGCTTTCCTTTGTCCTCTGATTCACGCACGCACGTCCTTCTATGGCAAGCTGTGTGTTGGGGCATCACCGTTGTCAATGGTTACATCCCCTCCTCTTGTGAAAATGATCCAAATGCTCTGTCACAGCACGGCTAATCATCTGAGGTTCTCGATCATGCTGGAATAGGATTCACCCTCCTTTTGCGTCTGTCACTACGCCCAGCACTCGCGAGTTTGAAGCTCGTCACAGTCATTCAATCCCTGAATCCTACTCGAAATACCACAGACAAGGTTTAGACTTTCCGGATTCTCATGAATGCCGCCATCAATCTAGCTTATACCACGGAGATTCTGATTAAGGAATCTAAGAGATATTCATTCAATCTGATGTAGAACGGAGGTAATTGTTAGACACACGTTCATGGATTGAGGAAGGTGATGAGTGTCACTGATCATCACCTTCTCCATAGTTAGGCACGAATGGATATCTTAGATAGGAACACGCATGTTTAAATGGAAAATAGAAATACTTACATTAATTCATCGAGACACAGCAGAGCTCCTCACCCCCAACAATGGAGTTTAGAGACTCATGCCGTCAAAGAGTACAAAGTTTAGATCTAAAATGTCATGAGATACAAAATAAGTCTCTAAAAGTTGTTTAAATACTAAACTAGTAGCCTAGGTTTACAGAAAATGAGTAAACTATAGCAGATGGTATAGAGATCCACTTCTGGGGCCCACTTGGTGTGTGCTGGGGCTGAGACTTAAGCAACTCACGTGCATAAGGCCATTTTGGGCGTTCAACGCCAGGTTTGGATCCATTTCTGGCGTTGAACTCCAACTTTTGATCCTTTTCTGGCGTTGGACGCCAGAATTGGGCAGAGAACTGGCGTTGAACGCCAGTTTACGTCATCTATCCTTGAGCAAAGTATAGACTATTATATATTTCTGGAAAGCCCTGGATGTCTACTTTCCAACGCAATTGGAAGCACGCTATTTCGAGTTCTGTAGCTCCAGAAAATTCACTTTGAGTGCAGGGAGGTCAGAATCCAACAGCATCAGCAGTCCTTTTTCAGCCTGATCAGATTTTTGCTCAGCTCCCTCAATTTCAGCCAGAAAAATACCTGAAATTATAGAAAAACACACAACTCATAGTAAAGTCCAGAAATATGAATTTTTCCTAAAAACTAATGAAAATAAACTAAAAACTAACTAAAACATACTAAAAACTATATGAACTTAACACCAAAAAGCATATAAAATATCCGCTCATCACTTCGCTAAGACATCCTCTACAAGCCCATAAGCCTATTTCCTTGAATTGTCTGCCATCTCTAGTGAGATTCTTGCAGCTTGCACCTCAAAGATCCCTAGTTTCTCCATTACAGAGAGGGGCATGAGGTTTATACTTGACCCAAGGTCACACAGAGCCTTCTTAAAGGTCATGGTGCCTTGGTACAAGGTATTAAGAACTTTTCAGGATCCTATTTCTTCTGAGGTAATTTCAGTTGAACCAGATCATTCAGTTCATTGATGAGCAATGAGGGTTCATCCTCCCAAGTCTCATTACCAATTAACTTGGCATTCAGCTTCATGATTGCTCCTAGATACTGAGCAAGTTACTCTTCAGCAATATCTTCATCCTCTTCAGAGGAAGAATACTCATCAGAGCTCATGAATGGCAACAGAAAATTCAGTGGAATCTCTATGGTCTCTATATGAGCCTCAGATTCCTTTGGTTCCTCATTAAGGAATTCCTTGGAGGCCAGTGAATGTCCATTGAGGTCTTCCTCACTGGAAATCACTACCTTTCCCTCCTCTACAGGTTCGTCCATGTGGGACGTGTTTATGGCCTTGCACTCTCTTTTTGGATTCTCTTCTGTATTGCTTGGGAGAGTACTAGGAGGGAGTTCAGTAACTCTTTTACTCAGCTGACCCACTTGTGCCTCCAAATTTCTAATGGAGGACCTTTGCTTCAGTCATAAAACTGAGAGTGGTCTTAGATAGATCAAAGACTACAGTTGCTAAGTCAGAGTGGCTCTACTTAGAATTCTCTGTCTATTGCTGAGAAGATGATGGAAAAGGTTTGCTATTGCTAACCTTATTTCTTCCACCATTATTACTATTGAAGCCTTGATTAGGCTTCTGTTGATCTTTCCATGAGAGATTAGGATGATTCCTCCATGAAGGATTGTAGGTGTTTCCATAGGATTCTCCCAAGTAATTCACCTCTGCCATTGCAGGATTCTCAGGGTCATAGGCTTCTTCTTCAGAGGAAGCCTCCTTAGTACTGCCTGATGCAGCTTGCATTCCAGACGGACTCTAAGAAATCATATTGACTTACTGAGTCAATATTTTATTCTGAGCCAATATGGCATTCAGAGTATCAATCATATTGACATGAATTGGTTATTTGCAACTATTTCAATGAGTTCCTGGGCTTCTGCAGGCGTCTTCTTCAGATGAAGAGATCCTCTAGCAGAGTGGTCCAATAACATCTTGGACAATTCAGACAGACCATCATAGAATATATATATGATGCTCCATTCTGAAAACATGTCAGAAGGACACCTTCTGATCAATTACTTGTATCTTTCCCAAGCTTCATAGAGGGATTCACCTTCCTTCTGTCTGAAGGTTTAGACTTCCACTCTAAGCTTGCTCAATTTTTGAGGTGGAAAGAATTTGGCCAAGAAAGCATTGACCAACTTTTCCTAAGATTTCAGGCTATCTTTAGGTTGTGAGTCTAACCATGTCCTAGCTCTGTCTCTTATAGCAAAGGGGAAAAGCATAAGTCCGTAGACCTCAGGATTAACCTCATTGGTCTTAACAGTGTCACAGATTTGCAAGAATTCATCTAAAAACTGATGAGGATCTTCCAATGGAAGTCCATGAAACTTGCAATTCTGTTGCATCAGAGAAACTAATTGAGGCTTAAGCTCAAAGTTGTTTGCTCCAATTGCAGGAATTGAGATGCTCCTTCCACAGAAGTCAGAAGAGGGTGCAATAAAATCACCAAGCATCTTCCTTGCATCTCCACAATTGTTGTTGGATTCAGCCATCTCTTCTTCTTTTTCAAAAAAATTCTGTCAGGTCCTCTGCAGAGTGTTGTGCTTTAGCTTCTCTTAGCTTCCTTTTTAGAGTCCTTTCAGGTTCCAGATCAGCTTCAACAAGAATGTTCTTATCTTTGCTCCTGCTCATATGAAAAAGAAGAGAACAGAAAAGAATAGGAATCCTCTATGTCACAGTATAGAGATTCCTTTATGTGAGTAGAAGAATAGAAGAGTAGAATGAAGAAGAGAGAAGATGAAGAATTCGAACACAGAGAGGGAGAGAGGGTTCGAATTATAAGAAGAAGATAAGTGTTAATAAATAAATAAATAAATAGAAAGAGATGAGGGAGAGAGAATTCGAATTTTAAATTAAAATAAAAGGAAAAAATATTTTTGTTTTTATTTTAATTATTATTTATAATTCAAAAATTATAAAAAGGAATAAAATTAAATTAAAATTTAAAACAATTAGTTAATTAAAAAGAATTTTAAAAAAGTGGTTAGTGATTTTCAAAAATTGGAGAGAGAAAAGTAGTTAGGTGGTTTTGAAAAAGATATGATTGAAATAGTAAACTTTTAAAATCAAACAAAAAGTCAAGTGGTTAATTAAAAAAGATTTGAAAATCAATTTTGAAAAGATAAGAAGTTAGAAAAGATTTTGAAATTGATTTTGAAAAATATATGATTGAAATTTTATTTTGAAAAAGATTTGAAAAGGAAATTAAAAAGATTTGGTTTTTGAAAATTAAAGTTGATTACGTGACTAACAAGAAACTAAAAGATATGATTTTAAAATTCAAAGATTGATCCTTTCTTAATAGGCAAGTAAAAACTTGAGATTTTTGAATCAAAACATTAAATGTTAGCATTAATTTCAAAAATATGAAATAAAAATAAGAAAAATATTTTGAAAATCAAATTTTAAAATTTTCGAAAATAATAATAAAAAATGAAAAAGATTTGATTTTTGAAAAAGATTTGAAAAAGATAGAATTTTAAAATTGAAATTTTGACTTGACTAATAAGAAACAACTAAATTTTAAAAATTTTGACTAAATCAACTCAAAATTTCGAGATTTATGAGAAGAATAAGAGAAAGATATTTTTTTGATTTTTGAATTTTAATGAGGAAAGAGAAAAACTACAAAATGAAACATGACATAAAAATTATGAATCAAAACAAGAAAAATATGCAAGAACACTTTGAAGATCATGATGAACATCAAGAACATATTTTTGAAAATTTTTAAGAAAAGAAAGACATGCAAGACACCAAACTTAAAAATTTTTATTCTATAGACACTAATAATTCAAGAATGCATATGAAAAACAAGAAAAGACACAAAACAAGAAAATGCAAAGATCAAACAAGGAAAATCATCAAAAACAACTTGAAGATCATGAAGAACAGTTCCATGCATGTGTTCTTCAAAAATTTAAAGAAAAATTAAAAAGATGCAATTGACACCAAACTTAAAATTTAACACAATACTCAAACAAGAAATATAAAATTTTTGGTTTTTATGATTTTATTAAAAAAACTTTTTTTGGATTTTTCAAAAATTAATTTGGAAAAGAAAATAAAGAAATTCAAAATTTTTAATACGAATTCTAGGAATCATGCAATGTTAGTCTAAAGTTTCAGTCTAGAAAAGATTAGACATGGCTAGCCAAGCTTCAGTAGAACATTACATACAACAGCCAAATTGATGGGAATCAACTAGCTCCTGTGATGATAAAAGCATCATCTGAAACTCTAGAATTCATTCTTAAAAATTCTAAAGAATTTTTAGGAAACTAAACATATTTTATTTTGTTCTTCTGAAATTTTTTTTTTTTGAAAATTTTCCAAAAATAAAAATAAAAATAAAATGGTTAAACATAAAATAAAATTACCTAATCTGAGCAACAAGATGAACCGTCGAACAATCTCCGGCAACGGTGCCAAAAACTTGGTGCACGGGATTGTTTGTTCTCCGGCAACGGCGCCAAAAACTTGGTTCACGAAATTGTGAACTCAACTGCGCCAACAACTTGGAACGCACGATTGTAATCTCAACTCTTTTTCACAACTCTGCACAACTAACCAACAAGTGCACTGGGTCGTCCAAGTAATAAACCTTACGTGAGTAAGGGTCGATCCCACGGAGATTGTCGGCTTGAAGCAAGCTATGGTCATCCTTGTAAATCTCAGTCAGGCAGATTCAAATGGTTATGAGGTTTTGATAATTAAAATATAAATAAAATATAAAATAAGATAAAAGTTACTTATGTAATTCAATGGTGGAAATTTCAGATAAGCGTCTGGAGATGATTTGTTGCTTCTGAACCTCTGCTTTCCTATTGTCTTCTTCCAACCATGCGTTACCTCCTTCCATGGCAGGCTGTATGATCCTCTCGGATGAAAACAAATCCATATGCGCTGTCACCGCACGGCTAATCATCTGTCGGTTCCCGCTAGCGTCGGAATAAGACCATTGTCTTTTTGCACACTGTCTCTGCGCCCAACATTCGCATGTTTGAAGCTCGTCACAGTCATCCCTTCCCAGATCCTACTCGGAATACCACAGACAAGGTTTAGACTTTCCGGATCTCAGGAATACTGCCAATGGTTCTAGCCTATACCACGAAGATACTAATCTCACGGACTCAGTCCGTGTATTAGATATCCAAGAGAGTATACTCCAGCTGTCGTCCAATGACTACGTTGAACATCATGTAGACCGCTTTGTGGTTGTTAGGCACGCGATCTTGGCTAAGCGAGTAACGAAGATTGGGTGATTGTCATGGGTCACCCCTTCATTCTGACTTAACTGAATTAAGAACAAGAGTATATCTTGGAGAAGAAGTAGGCGTGAATTGAAGGAAAAACAATAGTACTTGCATTATTTCATGAAGAACAGCAGAGCTCCACACCTTAATCTATGGGGTGTAGAAACTCCACTGTAGAAAATACATAAGTGATAAAGGTCTAGGCATGGCCGTGAGGCCAGCCTCCCAAATGATAGTCTATGATTACAAAAGTTCCAAAAGACTCCTTTAATAAATCACTAAAAGTAGTTTTTATACTAAACTAGTAACTAGGGTTTACAGAAAATGAGTAACTAAGTGCAGATAGTGCAGAAATCCACTTCCGTGGGTCACTTAGTGTGTGCTTGGGCTGAACATTGAAGCTTTTTCGTACATAGGCTGTTCCTAGAATTAAACGCCAGCTTTGGTGCTAGTTTGGGCGTTTAACTCCAATTCTGGTGCCAGTTTGGGCGTTTTACGCCAAGATGTTTTAGGCTGACTTTGAACGCCAGTTTAGGCCATCAAATCTCGGGCAAATTATGGACTATTATATATTTCTGGAAAGCCCAGGATGTCTACTTTCCAACGCAATTGAGAGCGCGCCAATTGGGTTTCAGTAACTCCAGAAAATCCACTTTGAGTGCAGGGAGGTTAGAATCCAACAGCATCTACAGTCCTTTTTCAGCCTCTGAATCAGATTTTTACTCAGGTCCCTCAATTTCAGCCAGAAAATACCTGAAATCATAGAAAAACACACAAACTCATAGTAAAGTCCAAAAATATGATTTTTGAATAAAAACTAATAAAAATATAATAAAAAGTAATTAAAGGGTATAAATTATCCGCTCATCAGACGACCTGGGATTCATACTCCGAGTATTTTTATTCTAAATTTTTGTGACACCTTTCTAAATTGGTGATGCAGATTTTAGCTGGTTAAGAGCTATATTCGCAACGCTGTTCTTACATTACAATCTCTTAATTGGCCTAACTTCTGCCACGCACCAGTTTTTGGCGCCGTTGCCAGGGAGTTGCAATTGTGTGCTAAAGTATTAATTAGTGTACATATTTTAATTTTAATTGCATATTTTATTTTTTATTTTTATTTTTATTTTTATTTTTATTACCATGAGCTATATGTTTCTTTCATTGAATGACGCGTTCACTGCCTGATCCGAGCTTAGCTACATTTGATCCTGAAATTGAAAGAACTATTTCACGTATTAGGCGAGCTTGACGCAGGTTAGCCTCTGAGGGTGGTGAAGTGATTGTTATTGATTCACCAATCTCATCTGAGGGAGAATCTGAACCGCCATCTGAGAGTGAAACAAGCTCCTTTATTACTGATTCAGTTGATTCACGTACAGATAGCATGGCAGCACCTAGGAGGATTACTCTCCAGGAAGCTGGAGCCCCAGATTTTACACTGCAGACGTATCAAGTGCATCATCTAACTCTGGCTGCAGATTTTGAACTGAAGACTGCATTAATCAACTTGATGCCCAAGTTTCATGGCTTACCTACTCAGGAGCCCATCAAGCATCTAAGGGATTTTTAGACAGCCTGTTCTACTATTAGGCGTCATGGTGCGAATGAAACTTCTCTCTTGATGGAAAGGCGAGGGAGTGGTACTACTCCCAACTTGAAGCGACTGTTACCAATTGGGATACGCTCAGGAGAGAAATTTTGGAAAAATATTTTCCAGCTGAAGTTACAGACAGACTGAGAAAAGAGATCTCCTGCATTGTTCAAGGAGAATCAGAAACTCTTTATGAGTACTGGGAGCATTTTAAGAACCTTCTAGACGCATGCCCCCATCACATGATTGACAGGCTAGTGTTAATTAGCTGCTTCACTCAAGGCATGAAGCCTCGGGATAAAACTACACTAAATGGTGCTAGTAATGGTTCTCTAAAGAAATACAAGACCACAGATGAAGCATGGCAACTGATCAGCGACTTAGTTGAGTGTACTAGGAATCACAGGCACAGGAACAGCCACTCAAAAGCTGTTGTAGAAATTTCCTCTAGCACTGAGACTTCTGCTCTTACACAGAGTATATGTGAAATGACCAACTTACTGAAGCAAATGCAGTTGAACCAACAACAACAAGCTTAGCCCACCCCACCACAACAAAGCCAACAGTTAGTTCCACAAAGAGTATGCGGAATCTGTGCTGATTATAGTCATTATACTGATGAATGCCCGCAGCTCCAACAAGAAGATAACACTGTGGCAGCTACTCATAACTTCTATGACCGCCCGAATCAAGGATAAAATCAACAAGGCGGCAACTACAACCAAGGTGGAAACTATAACCAAGGATGGAAGGAAAACTCCAACCAAAGTTGGAGAGATAATTCCAACCATGGCTGGAGGGACAACTATAACAGAGGAGGTAGAGACAATAATGGAAACCAGAGGTGGAATAACAACAACAGACAGCAGAATCAGAACCAACCTTACAGAGCTCCTCACCTAAGACAGTCACAAGGAACCCAGCATAACCAACAACAAGTCCTACAGATCACTTACCATACTTCCTCATCAAATGACGAGATGCTTCATTCTCTTGCACAAGGAC
This sequence comes from Arachis ipaensis, assembly GCF_059453495.1. Lineage (NCBI taxonomy): Eukaryota > Viridiplantae > Streptophyta > Magnoliopsida > Fabales > Fabaceae > Arachis > Arachis ipaensis. The sequence goes on along the minus strand of NC_142436.1, from coordinate 67,724,412 downwards.
AACAAGACATGCAGACTACGCTGAACTCTACTTTAAATGGTCTGAATGCCAGTTTACAAGCTCTAGCCGCCCGAATAGAATCACTACCTGCTTCCACCAACCAACCTTCAAGCTCCAGTGGAATTCCTTCTCAACCCTTACCTAATCCCAAGGGTGGCATCAATGCCATCACTTTGAGGTCTGGAACCACATTGCCAGAGAGGAATTAGGAGGAGCCAAGCCCAATAGAACATACCTAAATCGAAGACTCAGTGGAAGTAGAAGATGCTGAAATGGAAGATGCTGAAGAGGAAGATGAAGTACAAGACAAGGTTGAAGAAGAAGTCGCTCAGCAAAGGAATGGACCACTAAAGGATACAGAAGCTGCAAGTGGCACCATCCCTATCCCATTCCCACATCTTGCAAGGAAGTCCAAAAAGTAGATGGAACTTGATCCCAAAATGGTAGAAATTTTCAAAAAGGTTGAGGTAACTGTTACCCTTTTTGATGTTATTCAGCAAGTAACTAAATATGCAAAGTTTCTGAAAGATTTATGCATACATAAAGATAAAATTAATGAATTAGAAACTATTCCTTTAGGTAGTTCTATATCTGTTTTAATGGGAAGTATACCTGAAAAATGTAGTGATCCAGGTCCATGCATGGTAAATTGTACCATTAGAGGTGTAATATTTTCTGATTGCATGTGTGACTTAGGAGCGTGTGTTAGTATAATGCCATTGTCTATATATGATACCTTAAGGCTCCCTCCCTTAAAAAGGTCGGCAGCTTGTTTTGTGTTAGCAGATAAAAGTATTATTACATTAGTTAGAATTGTTGAAGATGTATTAGTGAGCATTAAGGGGCTCACATTTTCCATTGACTTCTATATCCTGGAAATGCCCCCTAATGACTCAGGAAGACCATCATCAATCCTGCTTGGAAGACCATTTTTGAAGACTTCAAAATTCAAGCTGGATGCATTCTCAGGAACTTACTCCTTTGAGATAGATAGCAGAACAGTGAGTTTCAGTTTAAATGAAGCAATGAAGCACCCTCCAGAAGATCATTCTATCCTCAAGTGCGACATCATTGATGAAACTGTAGCTGAAGTTCACCAAAAAGAAGTAGAAGAGAAACACATGGAGCAAGGTCCAAGTGTGGGGACACCCTCTGAACATAATGAAGACAGTTTACCATTACCACTAGCTCCGAATGATCTAGAGTCTAGCCAAGAGCAGAAATTGGAATTGAAGCCCCTTCCTCCACACCTCAAGTATGCTTACCTCGAGGATAATCATAAGCTTCCAATTATCATTGCAAGGGAACTCACTTCTCAACAAGAGGAACAACTGCTCAGTGTGCTGAGAAAATATAAGAGAGAAATTGGATGGAGCTTGGCGGATATAGTAGGCATCAGTCCTCAAGTTTGTGAGCACAGAATATATTTAGAAGAGGAATCAAAACCCGTCCGTCAACCCCAAAGAAGATTGAATCCCACCATCTTAGAAGTTGTCAAGAAAGAAGTGACTAGGCTACTTGAAGCAGACATCATCTACCCCAGTACAAGTGGTGCCCAAGAAGTCTAGAGTTACAACAATAAAGAATGAGCATAGAGAGCTCTTGACAACTAGAGCTCTTGACAACTACAATCCTGTCACTCGTCGCATTCATATAACAATAGATTGTGATTTCTTAGAGTCTGAATTTTATTACCGTTGCCAACATGGCGTTCAGGGGGAAGAATTTAGTGGATCGCCAAGTTGGCTAGATAGCCTTTGTTTCCTTGAAACTGTTCAAACAGAGCGAGTAGATGGAGCCACTGAGCATACCTTACTCAACGAAGAAAATCACTCAGTACACACAACCAGTGAAACTCCTTCTGAGAATGTTATACAAAAGGTAAGTGAATCCCACTCTGACAATTTACTCTATACTTTTAATGAAGCTGCTAACAATGACAGTATAGCTCTGGAACTTGAAGAATCAGAACAAGAACCCTTTACACTTCCTCCAAGAAAAAATAGAGGTGTTCCACCCAACCGATACTCTCCAGAACATGTCTCCCGTAACTTAAAGTACCCGATAAAGACAACCAGAGAAGGAGTGATAGAGGTTGCAAAGGCCTTTTCTAGCATCCTCCTAACTGAAGACATCCCCAGAACGGTCCAAGAAGCAAGTAAAAGGACTGAATGGCAAGAAGCTATGAAGACAAAAATAGAAGCCCTGGAGAAGAACAAAACCTGGGAAAAATGTATTCTACTGGCCGAGAAGAAACCAGTTGGGTGTCGATGGGTATTCACCATTAAATACAAGACATATGGCACTGTAGAACATTACAAGGCAAGGCTGGTCGCCAAAGGGTACACACAGACTTATGGCATTGATTATTCAGAAACCTTCTCACTAGTAGCAAAAATTGATACCATCAGAGTCATCTTCTCAGTAGCTGCAAATGAAGATTGGTCTCTCCACCAATTTGATGTAAAAAATGCTTTCCTCCATGGAGAGTTGAAAGAAGAGGAATATATGGAAGCTCCACCAGGATTCTCTGATGGATTTGAGAAGAATGAAGTGTGTAGATTGAAAAAGGCTCTCTATGGCTTGAAACAATCACCGCGGGCTTGGTTTGGAAGGTTCACGGTTGCCATGAAGAAATACGGGTACAAGCAGAGTAACTCAGATCACACCTTATTCCTGAAAAGGAGAGGGGATTTAATAACATGCCTAATAATTTATGTGGATGATATGATCATAACAGGGAGTGACAATGAAAAAATTGCAAGGCTAATGAGGAATCTCTTCACAGAATTTGAAATGAAGGACTTGGGTGGATTAAAGTACTTCTTGGGAATAGAGGTTCTACGCTCCAATAAGGGAATCTTTATCTTTGTCACACACCCGACCAGATATAGCCTATGCAGTAGAGGTAGTTAGCCAATTTATGCACCAATCACAGGAGAATCATATGGAAGCTGTCATGAGAATAGTCAGGTACTTGAAAGGAACTCCAGGAAGTGGGATTTGGTTCAAAAGAAATGGGCACCTTAACATTGAAGCATACACAGATGCTGATTGGGCTGGTAACCCAAATGATAGAAGATCTACATCAGGCTACTTTACATTGGTGGGAGGTAACTTAGTCACCTGGAGAAGTAAGAAACAAAAGGTTGTTGCCCTCTCAAGTGCTGAAGCAGAATTCCGAGGAATTGTTAAGGGCATAACTGAAATCCTTTGGATTAAGAAACTCATATCTGAAATTGGATTTCCACCTCAATTGCCAAGCAAATTAAAATGTGACAATAAAGCAGCAATAAGCATTTTAGAGAATCCTGTACAACATGATAGAACTAAACATGTTGAGGTAGACCGACACTTTATCAAAGAAAAAATTGAAGAAGGTACTGTGGAACTCCCTTTTGTTAGATCAGAAGACCAATTGGCAGATGTCCTTACAAAAGCAGTCTCAAGCAGAATTTTGGGCGAAGTTCTCAGCAAGTTGAGCATTGGTGACCCCACTACTCATCTTGAGGGGGAGTGTTAGAATATTGAATCAAATCAGGGAGATATTTGAATCAAATCAGGGAGATATTTTAGGATCACGAGAAATATTAGGAAAATCAATGTTATCAATTTAGAATATTTCCATAAATAGATCTCTAGCTATCTATAAATTAGAAGAATTGTTGTAAATCAAAATGCATCAGAAAGAAAATAATATTTCCTAATCTCCTCTTATTCTTTCTACCTCTTAATTATTTTTTCTTATTCCCTTAAACCCTTGATACCATCGTAAGACTGACGGCACACGAGTCGGAGCACCGTAGCTCGAGATATCGCGACTTGAAGTGAGAAATGAATAGTGGTTTCCACTTCTCTTTCTCTCTTCTCATGCAGCTGGTGTTTATGTTGTGTGAGTGGTTTATGGCTGAAAAAGGTTCACTTAAAGGACTTATATATGTTGGGCTTGGGCCCAAGTTGGGCCCGGTCCAACCCGTTAGCGTTTTTAGCTCGTTTGGCCCAACTTCGGGCCAAACCTTTAAAATTAATGCCCGGTTTTCCATTTCTAACATTTTTCTAAGGTTTTTGGCTGTTTTAAATTCTTTTCTCGCACAGTACCGGGCAGACTTAAACTGGTTCAACCGGTTCGGCTGCCGGTTCGCGATTTTTCTTGATTTTTCGTAGAAAATACATTTTCTGACTCAGAAAAATCTACTGAGTCCAAAAACTATATTTATATTTTCTAATTAATATTCTAAAATTTTGAACCGATTCCGGACAATTAAATTATTATTATTTTACGTAAATAAATCGGTTAATTAATTCGCGATTCTTACAGTCTCCCTACTAAATAAGAAATTTTGTCCTCAAAATTTTGTTTACCCATCTCCATCATTAAATGCTCCCTCAACTTAAACTACCTCTTACTGTTCCTCGTTTCATTCCTCCACGTCCGCTCAAATTCCTATTTACATCTTGTATTCTTATTTATAACTCCATATTTTAACTGAATTCATGCCTATGTCGTACTTGTCCTTCTCACTCTTAACTCTCTTCAATCAACCTCAATACAACATTAGCATTTCAATTCAATGCTCTCCAAATCTATCCTTAAACTAAATCAGTTTCTATTTCAATCTATGCCCAAAGTCATCATGATCAAAATATCGAAATCCCTATCTTACCGAAATGGCAATTGCACAGTTATCACCCAAATCTAATTTATTCGCCTACCCTTATCTCCACAGCTTATCCCAACTCATTCTAATCTTGCTGCCACAGTCAAACTTAGTTCTTAGAAAATCTTTACTCACATTAACCCACTAACTCTTCAAGTATTCAAGCCTAAGGTACGTTTAGTCATCTTCCTACGACCCCTACTCATGACTATCAAGTGCTATTGCATTCCACAAGCTTCCGCTGCACCACTCTGATTTTTAGCCAATAATTAACTAACTGATCCAAATATTCAATCAAATCATACACCATCCATCGGATTACAGAACCTAGGCTTACTTCTGAACTTCCTCAACTTGACCCAAATAAGGTTCACGCTCATCCTAAGACTAATTTCTAACTTAGGGCCCCATAGCATCTCTATGCCTAATTCAAAGTCTCTTCAATTATCAATCAGAAGTAATTTTCCATAGCTCCAATTACAATACCCATCAATTTCCAACCATTCAACACCTTCAAAGCCTAGCAACATTTCTTATACTAACTACAATTTCAATACCATCTACTCCATCATACTCATAACGCACTCCATTATCTCAAACAACTAAAATATTCTATTCTTCATTTCCTCTACTCATTTGATAAAATTCCATGATCCATAATACCATGATACCTTTGTCTCGTATCTAATCATTCAATTCATTTACAATTTTGTCCATATGTACAATTTAACCTCCCTTAGTCATACTAAACAATTGGTAAATCTTTATTTATTTTAACTAACATCAATTATTAAACGAAGCAAAATTCAAGCCTAAATTCTTCCTCACTTATTTTTTCTCCTTCTCTACTTACCTCTGTACTCAATAATTCATCATGTACCAAACGTTGTATTAATTAGCTTATAATCTACACGTAGAAACCAAGTCAAGCTCAGAAATTTCTGGGTGATAACTTAACTCAAAATCGTAGTCCTAACTGGTTCACAGAATTCCAGCGACCCAAACATTGTCTTTGTGGTTAACCTTTCTTTCAAGTTCTTTGAGAATTTTCTCCTTAATTTGACGTTCTCACCAATGGGCACCATTGTGTGTCAACTCAGTCATCGGTAATGCCTTTTGCAAAATCGAAACTTCACAACTCCTCGTAAGGTCGCATGTTCACTGGTTTCATCATTCATATTCATAAGTTGTATGCTAAAGAACTAACATGTCGATGGTTACGTCTAAGAATTATATGTGATGTCGAATTGAGCTCAAGTTATCTGAAAGAATACCAAGCTCAAAAGAGAATAAATAACTTCGAAGGGTATTCGTAAAAAATTGAAAAGATTCATTGTACTGTGATCAGATAGGGTTATAGAAATGAGGAATTGCACCAGAAAGAGAACTAGAGTGCACCTCAGGAAAAGGAATTCCAAATTCAAAATCTTTGGAGGAAATAATAAGGCACATTGAATCATAATATGTCTCTACTCATGATTTTTCTCATCAGTAATCTCCCTCACACCTTGTTGGGTCAAAACAGATTTAGGCTCAGGTCAAGAAGTACGAGTTTTGTGAAAGGATACATGCAAGCAAGGTTTAGTTTTGGAAACGTTCAATTTAATTATCAAGGAAGGTCACGAAATAAAGTTCTTCAACATGGATTACAAAAGAAAGATAGATCGATTCACAAGAATTTGTTGGTAATCTCTCTCGTATTAAGTCTCCCATTACTATCCTCCTTCACTCCAGCTCCTTGCAATTGATCCATTAAATTATCTACCCTTGGCAACGGATACCTGTTCTTCACGGTCACTTTGTTCAATCGTCGATAATCCCCGCAGAGTCGCATTCACCTCCAAGCGTATATAACCCTTAGCTATACTGTCCCTCTTTCCATGAAGTGTTCTGCTACTTAATATCGCCAATCCTAACTCAAGTCGTTACAGCATTTCACCTTTCGTAATTCTACCATGTCAATGCTTCCTCACACCTTCCACAGTGTCACTCTCTTTGGTTGTCGCTAATAACTCAAATCGCTTGGTTGCGCCCACCAGACTTATCCTCTCCCATTAGTTCTTCTGACGCTAATTTTGACCAGCCTTAATTGCCACGTCCCACAAAATAAAACTAAGCTAGACTCTGGTCCTAAGTCTGACATTTAATCTAATCTTCCTAGTTCCAAATCCTTGTTTCCACCATAAATTAATAAGAAGAGTCAAGTTACAACCTACTACAGTGTGATTAAAATTCGATTATCTAGTTTGTCGTTACCTCAAAATGGAGATCCTTAACCCCGTCACTGGGACCGGTCTGCACCTTGGTCCTTTTTGTAAGGACAACGCCTAGAGATATGCCCTGACAATCCGCAGCAGCAACATCCACTGAACCCAGCCATGCATGACTTTTTCGAATGGTACCTTCTACATCTCTGGCACCTTAACTCCTCTTGTTGAGCCCACCCCTGCTTACCTGCTCCTCTCGCCCTGTGATACTTGTCATGGTTAGTCCTCTCGATATGCCCTTGACCTTGGAGTCGCTGAGGGGCACGTCTACCCATCTTGAAATTTTGGCCTCTTGATGGAAGATACTTCCCACGAACTTTATCACTGGTACTGCCATGAACATCTCTCACTAAATTCGCCTCCTTGGCATAATCTTCAACAATTATTGCCTTGTCCACCAGTTTAGAGAATATCCTAATCTCCAGTGGAGCACAACACACATGATATCATCCGTCAGCCCTACTTCATATTTGACATATTTCCATCCCTCATAGGACTCAGGAGTACCTGACTTATTCTCGAGGACATACAGAGTTCCACGGACTTGCTGGTGTATTCAGCTACAGTCATGGACCCTTGCTTCAGCTGTAAGAGCTCCAATTCTCTGGCCTCCCTTCTTGACTCATGCAAGTACTTGTTATAGAAAGCTTCCTGGAATAACACCCATGTAATGTCCACATGCTGTTGGTGTAGCAGTCGGCGCTCTTCTTGCCACCATTGCTGAGCTTCTCCCATTAGTTGATAAGCCGCATATTCCACGAACTGATTACTCGGGACTTGTTGAGTCTGTAATGCACCCTCCACAGCTTTGAACCAGTTGTCTGCCTCAGCAGGATTGATCGATCCATTGAAAACCGGCGGGTAAGCTTTTAGAAAAGCAACTAGAGTTCTCGGAACACCAACTAAGTTGCCCTCAGCACCTTCTTCATTTTTGCTTCCGGCGAATTGCCTTGTTTGCCGCAAATCATGAGTAGCCATAACAGTACCCACTTGAATCGTGTTAGCTAACTTAGTCATCGCCGCCATAAGTTCAGCGTGATTATCCGTCGACGGGTTACCCTCATAATCTCTCCGTATAGGTGACCGACCTTGTCCGCGAGTAGCCATTAGGGTTTCTGTCTACACCAAACAGTCAATATCAAGGTGATCAGTTTCAATATCAAAAGTCTAGTGCTTCAATTATCCCAAATAGGCACTCACAAACAAGCATGCTATGAAATATCAAGTAGATAACCTAATAGCATCAAAGAAAAGACACATAGAGTATGCAATGAAGCACAATCGGTCCATCCCTCAGGCTCACGAGGACGAACCGCTCTGATACCACTAAATGTAACACCCTAATTAGCCTAAGCTTTACCTCGCGTCGTAAAGCAAAGGTTAACCAGAGATTACGACAGTTCTAAAGCTCATACGTATAATATATAGAAAGAATAATATAATCTAGAAGTCTGATGAAAGATATAGCTCAAAATTTTAGATTTGAAAAGCGCAAAACGTACTAAAAAAGCTACTAGCTTAAGGCACAAGAAATAGATAGGATATAACAAAAGATAGGTATATAATATCATAGGAAACTAGCCACGGCTTGCGGAGTTTAAGCCGGCTAGCCATATACAAGTATACAAAACCATACAGAAACTTGATAGTTTAAAAATAGCTTATACAAGTTTTTCTCTCATAATACAAGCCTCTAGGCAAAGACAAAATACAAAAGGAGAGATGTATAAACAAGATAAGCCAAAAAGACTTAAAGAGAATCGAAGATCCTTCGCTTCTGTCACCATCCAAAGCAACTCACCGAGGTGGGTTGCAACTTGCATGTGAAAAACACAACAGAAATATGGTATGAGAACCGGAGGTTCTCAGTATGGTAACAGTTCCCAGTGATGTAGGATATAAGGCCCCGGGATGCCAAAGGCAATCCTAGCTCCATATTGATCACGAGATTCAACTTAAAGCATTCTAAAACAAATAAGCATAATTATATGAAACCTTAACATAACTAAATAGGGTACTCTATCTTAGGGAAAAACTATTCTAACCAAACACCGGTGTCCCACAGCCTTCACCAACCTATCCTCCATGCGATCCCATCGCCATCGCCTTCTGAACCTCTTCAATCCCAGTAGAAAGCACAATTAATAACAATGCAAGTAATTCAAAAGTAAAAGCATACAAGGCAAGTAGACCAAGTAAGCAAATAGGCATGTTATTCAATTAGGCATACAATTACAGGTCGGTAAAGCAAACAAACAGATAGAAAATGCATATGATGAATGCCTGCCCTACTGGCTGTGATATCACATTGTAGGTTCAATTGCCAACTGTAACGACCCAATTTTCAGTATGCCTAGGACATACCAGAAACCGAGTGCTACCAATTTGTCATCCTAATTATTATCTATTATTTATTATATGAGCCTGATTCGTTGTTAGAAGCGTAGTTAGTTAGCGAGGTACTTTTTTTTTTTGAAAATGTTTGAATTAATAGATAGAATCATTTATAATCAATTCACAAATAATAACAGATAAAACAGTTATAAACAACTATACATAAATGCATCACAAGTAGTTGACAACATTCGGTGATTCAGCCTTTATTAGAATATAGACTGTTAGTTAGAACACCCGTAGATATAGCTAAATAATATCTATATACATATATATACATACAACATCCCAGGTCCTGACCTGTTCAAGAGGTCCTTAAGCTGGCACCTAGGCTAGCCTAGACTCTATACTCACCTATTCCCTCTAAACTACTAAAGCGAGGGAAAGTACGCTCTAAGTCTTCAAAACTCAAGTCAGGTGGAACGTCACCAAAAGGTAGAACATCATCTGCTACTCCTCTGCACGATCATATGTCATCAAAGAGCGTCTCTCAAGTACTTCATCGAGTGGCCACATAACAGCAACATCGTACGGAGGACTTAGGCTAAAGTTTGTAGAAAAACGGGGTGCAGACGTTGGCTGGCCTCATAGTATATACATATAAACAGGTAACGGAGTTCACTCTAGACTCAGAAGACTATTTAGAGTGGAATCCTTTTTGTGAACGATCGTCAGCGAACTACGGAAGGGTACTCATGCTTCCATCTGAAGGGGGAAGGGAGAGAGAAGGGGTAAGAACTGGGGAGTTCTTAGTGGGGCCGGGGTTATTAGTTACGTTCATTAATTCTGTGTTGTTTAGCAGATAAATAGCAGAATACCGAGAAGTAGTAGACAGAAGAAACAGATAAATAGAGAAAATAAAGAAAACAGAAAGCAAAACACAAACAAAAGAATACAAGAAAACAAAACACAGACACAGAGAATAGAATGAAAACAAAGAAGGCATACATTCAAACAACAATCATAACAGAAGAAATGCACAACCAAATATAATGCATGTCTAGCCCTAGCGCAGGTAATGAGCTCATTTGTCGGTTACATACCCGCTCCCGACGTTACCCGGAGTCCTCTGACCAGGTAAGGCTTTCCTGTTGGCAATGTCCCTCGCAAGAGTCCTTTGACTTGTGAGGCAAACTACTGCAAGAGTCCTTTGACTTGCATGGCGGAGCTAGTTAACTTATATCTGCCCAACACACTCTCTGTAAGAGTCCTTCGACTTACAAGAGCATACACACACTCTCACTGTAAGAGTCCTTTGACTTACAGGAGCATACACACACACTCTCACTGTAAGAGTCCTTTGACTTACAGGAGTATATGCTAGTCGTGTGTTCTCGATACCTCTGTAAGAGTCCTCTGACTTACAGAATAGCATTATAGCTAAGTATCCCAGGAAAGCACTCTCAGTGGTCGTACCACCATCTTATCTGACTGCCTTCACGCAGCAGATCATCACATAATCATTCTCATTATCATCATTCATTATCATTCTCATTATTCATCATCACTTTCACATTCTTATGCAGTACCTCTTTCTTTCTCTGTATCTCTTTACTCTGTTTTAATTACTCTGTTCTTTGCATCTCTTTTCTCTTCTCTGATTACTCTTTTCATCTGTATCTATATTACTCTTTTTCTCTTTATCTCTTTACTTTACTCTGGTTACTCTGTTCTCTGTGTTTCTTTACTCTGCTCTGATTTCTCTGTTTAACGTATGTATTTAAAGCTTATGTAAATTTCGGTATGAATAGTTAGTCTGTCCCAAGTATAGGTTCATTAAGTCTATACTGAAACAGTTTAACTTTTCATATAATACCTAACCCTATTCGCAATTCCAGGACTAACTATGTTGCCCTAGTTCGTTCACTAGTCTCTGTCTGTTTTTCTGTCATTAAAACTTTACAGACTTTTCTTTGGTTTTTTTTTATCTTTTCTTTAACTTTTTATCTTTCATTTATCTTTGCCTCACTAATATGTTCTTACCACTCCCTAAGTGTTTTATGAAGGTAATTATGAGATTCTGCGCTTAAAGTTGTCTTTCTAAAGCTTTTACAGAAAACTGTCTTTTCCGCATTATTTTATTATTTTTAATTAAATATTATTATTTAATATTTTATTATTATTTATTATTTTATCATTAATTTTTCGAAAATTACCCCTTTTTAACTTTTAACCTTTAAAAATTCACTTTTTACCACCCGTAACTTTTAATATTTCTACTTTAACCACCCTAACTTTCAGAAATTACAAAATAACCCCTCAAACACCAAAATATTTACTTCCTTGCCCTTTCTAAGATCTAAAAGGTGTTCTTCAATGTTCTTCACCACACTCAAAGTGTTCTTCATGTTCTTCATAAATTCTTCAGATTCCTTCTCTGTTTTTACCCGTTTTTCAGTCTTTTCAGCAACCGATTTTTACTATAATTCATAATAAATTAGCAGCCACTAAAACCCCATCTTTTCTACATGATTTCAACAAAAATTGAACCTCAATTTAAGCTTAGGGTTTCGTTTTTCCAGCTGCCCAAGAACATGAATTTTAAAGCTTGAATTTCATCAAATTTCATCAAAATTTCACCAAATTTTCACCAAGAATCAATCATATATGCAACCAATTTTTAGCCCAGCCAATTTATACAACATTCACACAACTCAAACACAAATAATCAAGATTAATTTCGTGACACCCTACCTTGATTTGCTGCTCCAAATCCGGTTACTCTTTGAAGTGTTCTTAAAGCACTTTTTCCTCCTAAAACACATCAAGAACAACTTTAAATCCAAAAAATATCAACTAACCAAATCTCACTCAGCACATTATGAAGAGATATCTCACCTTAGACTTGCTGGAAATTAATGTTTCTTGGCCCTCAAGTCAAGTTAAGCATGATTCCTAAGGAAGAACATCAAGAAAACACATGTTTTGCATGGTTTTCCTTGAAAACCGAATTGAAATGAGAGGGAGACAGCCATCTCACCTTATTTCCATCCTTGATAAGTCACATGGTTATGTAGAGGAAGAAGAGAGGATCATTTTGGTGAAATCGGAGTTTTGATTTGAGTTTTAGTTCAGAAGAAATCAAGCTTTGAAGATTAAGTGTTCATGAAAGTTTCTCTCTTTTCTCTCTTGTTATTTTTGGCCAAAATGATGAAATGAGACAGCCTTGGAGATCTTGGGGGTGTAGGGTGAGTTGTGATTGGTTGGCTTGGAGGTGGGTTAAAATAATATTAAAATATCTCAGGTGTATAACTACTAAAACTAGATGTATCGGAACACTCATAAAAACATCTCTAAAAATTATTTTCTGAGCTACTAGCATAAATGACACTAGTAACATATTTATTATGAGAATAGAACATGTATAATGAGGCCTTAGCATTGCTAAATTCATCAGAGAGTGCTGGTGCTAAGTTGCACCAGTAAACCGTAAACCCGGTTAAACCGATTTTCTGTTTTTAACAAAAACAGACCAGGTAACCTTATAATATCATTCAAGCATTTTCTAATACTAATATAATGATAATATTATACTATTATCTCTCTCCTCTCATAAATCGAGTCCGGTTTGTCAAACTGAAACTATTTACGAAAAACCGAATCAAAACTCCTAACCGATACGGTTCAAAAACTAGGTTCTTCGTGACCGCTTTATCGAGCTTGTCTCAACTAAGGTCCTGAGTTAAAGATAATATAATGATAATGAGGATTGAGATGCTTGATGATACAGAAGAGGTATTCCCTTTACTGATCTTCTGGAGAAATCCATACTTTCAGAAAACATCTCGCGTACTCGAAAATTAGGGTTGTTACACCAACCCGACACATCTCCATGGAGACGTCGCCCTTCGGATTTTCTCATATGGCAACCCCCGAGATATAGTGCTCGGATTACTGTCCAAGTACCGGCGCCTGCACGCTCTATTGATCCGAAGGGATGCGAGCGGGATACTCTTGCCAAAGACCTTCCATTTCAACGCAAGTGGGACGAACCACCGCCCTTACACCGCCGCGGCTATCTCGACAGGTGGGATCCAACCCCGTCCCTGCCAGGCGCATAGCATATCACAAATCTCAGTACAAATCAATACTTTTGTAGTTTTTTCAGAAAAACATTCCTAGTATACATGGATCCATCATCTCTTTCAAAGTCCTCGACTTATCTCAACCACAGTAAATTCACATCTCCGTTTCGAACTCAATGGTTCCTCTATTCTGATCTCATACCTCAACCATTCATCAAATAACGTCAAACCATCCTCAACATGCCAGAAACCTAGGCCTCCATTTTCTAACTTTTCCAAATAATATCATCTAAAATCCCTACATTCTTTTCCAATGTTTTAAAGGTCTAAAACAAGGCCCAAGAATCCTAAAATGGTGTTAGAGAAGCTTACAACCTTGTTGAAAGGTAGAATAGTTGAAAACATAAAAAAATTTGAGAAACAGGGCATGTGCGTCCGCAGAGGGGTGTGCGCGCGCACATTTCGGAGAGTTTTAAAATGTGTGCGTACGCACAGAGGTGTGTGATAAACCACTTTTTATGGTTTATCTTGTTCTCAATTGAGTGGTTTTATCAAGTCTTTGCACACTTATTCATATAAATTGCATGATTTTTACAATTCCTTCCAAATTCTACTCTATGATTAAAAACTTGCTTTCTAAACCTTTAATTTGTGTATTTTAATCCCTCTTTATACCATTCGATGCCGTGATCTGTGTGTTTAGTGTTTTCAGGCTTTATAGGCCAGGAATGGCTTAGAGGATGGAGAGGAAGCTTGCAAAAATGGAAGGAGTACAAGAAATAAAGGAGACAATCAGTGAAGAGTGACGCGCACGCATGGCTCACGCGTGCGCGTGAGTTGGAGTTCGCAGAACGACGCATGCGCATGCCTGACGCGTACGTATGACAAGGAAAATCGTCAAACAACGCGCACGCATGACATGCGTGATCTGCAGAAATTGCAGAAAACGCTGGTGGCAATTTTAGGCCGAGTTTGGACCCAGTTTCTGGCCCAGAAACACAGACTAGAGCCAGAGAATGAGCAGAGACTCAACACACATTCTCATTCGCATAGTTTTAGTTTTAGTTTTGAATCTTAGAGAGAAATTACCACTTCCTCTAGGTTTCCTTTACATTCATAGATTTCTAGTTTTATGCTTTTGCTTTGGATATTGAGAAGAGTCATTACCTCCGTTGAAATTTCTACTATTCTAGTTTGCTTTCTTATTCTTTTACTCTTTTGATTACTTATTAACCCTGTTCAGATACGTATGTTGCAATTTGGAATTTATTAATACAAAGAACCATTTTTACTTTTAATTAATTTTCAGTTATTATTTATCATGTCTTCCTTTTATTCCCTTTTTAATTATATGCAAGTAATTTCCATGTCAATGGAGTAGACTCCCAACTTGACTTGGGGGTTGATTAAGAGGAGACCCTAGAGTTGGAATGCTCAAGTGATTAGTTAAATTGGAAGTTGTTGGCTAACTTCCTGGTCTCTAACTCTAATCCTTCCTTAGGAGAGGATTAGGACCTGGGATTCAGAGTTGGTTAGTTAGTTGCTTGACTTTCTTTTATTCAGTAAAGGATAACTAGGTAGAACAATAACCTTTTACTATTACACTTGGGAAAATCCAACAAGGACGGAACTTCCAATTAATCTTCCCCCGGTCAAGGCTTTTATTTAATTGAATAAATTCTCTCATTAATTTTTATTGCTTCAAATTACAATCGTTTAATTTTCTGTTCTCCAACTCTTAAACACTCTCGGAAAATTCCTGACTAATAAAATAGCACTCTTTTGTTAACTCGTTGGGAGACGACCTGGGACTCCTACTACGAGTATTTTTATTCTAATTTTGTGATAACCCTTCTAAATTGATAAGCGGATTTTTGCTGGTTAAGAACTGTTCTCGCAACGTATTTCTTATATTAATTTCTTAATCGGCTAATTTTTGCCTGCATCAATTTTTGGCGTCGTTGCCGGGGAGTTGCAATAGCGTGCTAAATTATTAGTTGGTGTAAGTATTTTTAATTTTATTTATTTGTATAATTTATTTTATTTATTTAACATGAGATGTATGTTTCTTTCATTGAATGACACGTTCACTGCCTGATCCGAGTTTAGCCGCATTTGATCCTGAAATTGAAAGAACTCTTTCACATATTAGGAGAGCTCTGTGTCGATTAGCCTCTGAGGATGGTGAAGTGATTACTATCAATTCACCAGTCTCATCTAAGGGCGAATCTGAACCTCCATCTGAGGAAGAAACAAGCTCCTCTACTACTAATTCGGTTAATTTACGTGCAGGTGATATGGCAGCACCCAGGAGGATTACTCTCCAGGCTGCAGGAGCTCCAGACTTTACACTGCAACCGTATCAAGCGCGTCACCCAAATCTGGCTGTAGATTTTGAACTGAAGACTGCACTAATCAACTTAATACCCAAGTTTCATGGCTTACCTGCTCAGGAGCCTATCAAGCACCTCAGGGATTTTCAGACGACCTGTTCTACTGTTAGGCGTCATGGTGCAGATGAGACTTTTATTCTGCTAATCGTCTTCCTGTTTTCTCTTGAGGGAAAGGCGAGGGAGTGGTACTGATAAACCCCATTTGTAGGGTTTATCTTATGCTTGATTTAGGAGATTTTATGACCTTTTACCCACATTTATTCAATGAAATAGCATGGTTTCATGATTGTCTCCCAAGTTGTGCTTAAGTGTGAAAACATGCTTTCTAGGCCCTTAATTAGCTAAATTTAATTCACCTTTGACTCCACTAGTTGCCTTTATGTGTTTGTTAAGTGATTTCAGGTTGAAAAAGCTAGGAATGGACCAAAGGAGCTAAGAGGAAAGCATGCAAAGTGGAGAAATCATGAAAAGCCAAAGATTTGGAAAAAGCCCATGGACGCGTGCGCACTGGACACTTCTGCGTGGATTGTGAAAGTCTCCATGGACGCGTACGCGTGGTGTACACGTACACATCGGTCTCTGCACGTGATTTTTTTTAATAGAAAACGTGCCCAGTGATTTCTGAGAGCTGTGGGGCCCAGTTTACAACCAACTTTGGCGCCAATATGCATATAAGGACCAAAGATTGAAGGGGAATGATGATCATTCACATCTTTAGCACATACACACATATTAGGATTAGTTAGAGTTAGTTCTAGAGAGAGAAGCTCTCACTTCTCTTTAGGATTAGGATTAGGATTAGGTTTAGTTCTTAGATCTAAGCTTCAATTCATGCTTTTTTCTACTTCTATTCTTCAATTTCTTGTTGTTACATTCACCATTCTTCTATTCTTTTGTTGTAATTTCCTTTATGTTGTTTCTATGCTTTATTGTAGATCTACTCTTGCTCCTTCTCTTTTCTTCCAATTCAATTTGAGGTAATTCATAATAATTGTATTTCTTTTGATTGTGGTTGTTAATTCTTTGCAATAATCGTTGTTAGATTTCATTCTAGTTATCAATTTACTATGCTTTTCTTTTGTGCCTTCCAAGTATTTGATGAAAGGCTTGGTTGGATTTTAGTATAGATTTTATTCCTCTTGGCCTAGGTAGAGTAACTAGTGACGCTTGAGTTATCTAATTCCTTTGTTGATTGATAATTAGAAGTTGCTAATTGATTTGGATGCCACTAAAGCTAGTCTTTTCCTTGGGAGTTGGCTAGGACTTGTGGAATCAAGTTAGTTCATCCATTTGACTTTCATCCATGGTTAGAGGTTAACTAAGTGGTAGCAATGGACAATTTATGGTCACAATTGAGGAGGATAACTAGGATAGGACTTCTAGTTCTCATATCTTTCCAAGAGCTTTGTTAGTTGTTAGTTTATTTTCTTTGCCATTTATATTTCTTGTCTAAAACCTCAAAAACCCCAAACATACCTCATAACCAATAACAAGACACTTTATCGCAATTCCTAGGGAGAATGACCTGAGGTTCAATACTTCAGTTTATAAATTTAGGGGTTTGTTACTTGTGACAAACAAATTTTTGTATGAAAGGATTGATGTTGGTTTAGAAACTATATTGCAACGAGCTTTCATTTGAGAATTCTAAACTGTCAAAAAATCCGTTCATCAGGTACTACTCCCAACCTGAAGCAATTGTTACCAACTGGGATATGCTCAGGATAGAGTTCTTGGAAAAACACTTTCTAGCTGAAGTTACAGATAGACTGAGGAAAGAGATTTTCTGCATCATTCAAGGCGAATCAAAGACTCTTTATGAGTATTGGAAGCGCTTCAGGAATCTTTTGGACGCATGCCCCCACCACATGATCGACAAGCTGGTGTTGATCAGCTACTTCACACAGGGCATGAAGTATCAGGATAAGACTACATTGGATGGTGCGAGTACCGGTTCTCTAAAAAAGTATAAGACCGCGGATAAAGCGTGGCAACTGATCACTGGTCTAGCAGAGTCTACTCGGAATGTCAGGCATAGAAACAACCATCCGAAGGCTGTTGCAGATGTAAGACCCAGAACTTTTGAAAAGTCTTATTATGATCAAGTCTCAAATCATATAGCTATTTATAGCCTTAATTTCAAAGATTATTTTATTAAAGATAATTAAGACAAGTTTTGATTTATTGAGTTTGAGATAAGTTACGATTATTATCCAATTTTATAATTATCGGATTATTTTCTATATTTAGATTATAAAGTTGGCAATTATAAAATAATAAGGAATTTATATGATTTGGATTAAATAATTAATATTTTAAATATTAATACTGCTATTTTGGAAAAAATGAAGAAACTAAGTATATTATTTCTAATTTTTAGATTTGGGCATTTTATTGAAAATAATTTGTGAAATTGGTGAGCAAATAGTATTTCTATACATAATTAGTGTTAGATTTAATTTGGGTTTCAATTACTATGTTACCCCTACTTTTATTTGAAATTACAAAATTACCCTTGAACCAAATTTTGCCCTAATCCTAAAACTCAACACACATAACCCTAACCCTAAAAACCCTACCCGGTTCCCCTGACCCGGTAAACCCTAGGATACCTAATGCAGCAGCAGCAGCTGCAAGCTGATTGAGAGAAAGAAAGAAACAAAGAGAGAAAGGGATCCGTGGAGTGAGAGGCAGGGGGCTGCGGCGGGAGAAGAGGAAGAGGGAAGAGGACTTGGCGCCGCCGCTGTTCCTGTGTTCCCCAACAGCGCTGCTGCACACGAGCCGGAGAAGCTCGTCCCTGCTGAACTGCCGCCACCGCCACAAGGGTTTTGTCGCCGCCACTTGTGCCACCGCCGGCGAGCACGAAGAGAGAGGGAGAAGGAGATCGGGCGGGAACAGGGGACCAAGGGCGGAGGGAGCACGACAGGGGAAGCCATTGCCGCCTGTCACCGTCACGTGCCTCTGCTGCGTCACCATCGCGCCGTTGCCGCGCCTGGTTGTTGCTGAGGAAGTCACTCCCGCCGCCGCTGCTACTAAGGTTGTCGTCGTCCTCACCAACTTCCAAGAGAAAGTCACGATGGCGCTCCGTTTCTGTTTCTCTGGTCTGTCGAGAAAGAAGCTCATGGGTAGGGTAAACGCCTCTGTTGTGTTTCTCGATCACTGGTGATGGAGCTCGCATCGTCGTCAGCCATGGCCGCTGTGCCTCTGGTCGCCGGGAAACGCCACCGCTGCTGCTGCCGGAAATCGCCACTAGAACTGGTGTCGTTTGGTAAGCTTTAACTCGTCTTCAGTTTCCTTCTCCATTAAAGTTCATCTTTACCATGAGAGTTGTGATGCGGCTGTGTGCTAGGAGTTGCTGCAAGTTGCCGCTGGGATTGTGAATGGAAGAAGAAGACGCTGGTTCTGTCACAGCCGTTCCCGGGGAAGAAATCAGTCGCGCCGCCGTGCCTGGGAGCCGGAAAATGCCACTGCCATCGCCGGAAAATTATGACGGTAAGGGTTTTAAGTTGATTCTCCTTTCTGTTGAGCTTCTGGGAGCTTCATTATCGCTACATATTGTTCAGGTCCCTGCTGCCGCTTGAGGTGGCTGCCGGGCTGCCGCCGAACCGGTTCGGAGACCGTCGCTATCCGGTTCAGCCATTCTCCCTCAGTCTTGGGTTGTATATCGATGCTTGCGTGTCGTGCTCGAAGTTCGCAGCTGCTTCGTTTCGCTAGCTCAGTAAGTAATTTATGTTTCGAAAGCCTTACGTTAGTGTCCCGTACGTGTATTAAAGCCTTTATGGTATTAATGTTCCTAGAGTTAGTAACTGAGGTTGCTTGTTGTAATTTAGAGCTGTTTATGCTGCTGCGAAAATGTGTGGGGCTGTGCTTTGAAGCTGCCTTTGATTTTGAGTTGAGGTGAAAAGAACTTATGAGGCGCTTGGATTATGGAATTGTGTTTTGAGGTAGGGGCGCTTTCCAAAAACTATAGTTTATTATTGGAATTATTACATATGGATACTGATGTGAGATATGGTGTATTTAGTGATTGTATCGGCCTTATGTATTATTTGATTGACTCGAATGTTTATGAATGTTGGTTTGGCTGAGTTGTTGTGCGGCTTTGTGAAATGTAATGTTTTGAAGCTGATTCTTTAAATATTTGAAATCTGAGTTTAATCCGTTGAGGATTGATTTGAATTGAATTGATTATTTTGATGATGTGAAAGATAGAATACCCTTGAAATTCAGCCTGGGTTGCTTTAATTGATTTGGTTTTGATAAATTATTTATTGCTGAACTGATTCTTTAAAGCTTTGGAAATGAGTTAAATCGGTTGATATTGAGTTGACTTTGAAATGGTTTTCTCGAGATATGCCACTGAGGCGACTGTTGGAATTTAGCTTGCTTTGAATTGGTTTCTGGTTTTGAGCTGTTGAAAAGGAATGAGAAACGGTTTAGTTGGGACCCGAACCGGGTGGCAAAAGTCCAAGTTTTAGGGGAGGTGCTGCCGAAATTTCTGCAAAATCCTAGTCGTGTTTGAAAAGTTATTTAAAAAGGGCTGGATCTGAGAAATTGTATTATGTGATTTATTAAGAGAATAATTACGTTTTCAAGCTTAATTTATTTAATGAACTTTATGCGTTGAGTTCGGCCCATTTAGAAATGAACTATTTTTACCATTTGAATCACTGAAGGAAAGAATGATGCTCTAATATTGATTACAATATAAAAAGGGTCTTTTAGTGATTTCAAAGGAATCTAGACTTTTGATTGAGTAATTAAGTTTGAGGCATTTTGGAAGAGTTAGAAAAATGGATTCCAAAAAGAAACCTGAAGGTGATTTGATTCAAATGAACCGGTTCCATTTCAAATGAGTTTATTTTAGGACCGGGTTGGAACTTGTGATTTTGTATGGTCGGTTTCATAATAAATTCAGTTTTATTTGCTTGAACCGAGAATCCATGATTTTAATAGTTTCAATGAATTTTAAGGAATTGATATCGGTTGACCTTCCCTAAAGACTTGGGACTCTGCCGAGAAACTTTTGTTATAAAATCCCATTGTAGGATGGGTGATTTTGAATATCTCAAAGAGGCTTTTAACTTACCATGATTATGGAAGTTTTGGAAAGAGGATGCCGAGAGTGGCATTGTTTTAAAAGGGGAATTTACCTGGAGTAAAAGTGGCTTATGAGCCTGAGATAATTTGAGAAATGAGATCTTTAAAGCCAAGGCTGAACAGAGTTGAAACTTGATTTCAAAGTGAAATGAATTGAGAAAATGATTTATGGCTTAAATGCCGATTTCATGAAGTTGATGATTTTGAATGTGGAAGTGCTGTTTTGTTAAGAGCCGGAATGGCTGTGTATGTTTATACATATTGATTGGTTCTGGATTGAACCGTGAGCCGGAATGGCTGTGTATGATATGAATATTGGCTGGTTCTGGAATGAACCGTGAGCCGGATGGCTGAGATGGATGTTGATCCATGGATGAGATTGAATGCATGTTTATGCTGAATCATTGATAAATGTGAATGTTGCACTTCCACTATCTGAGATACGAGTTTTCCTGGGTAGTAGCAGTGGCTAGCCACCACGTGCTCCAGGTTGAGACTTGATACTCTGTTGACCCTATGTCGTAAGTGTGGCCGGGCACTGTGAAAGCCCCGGATGAGCTCGCCCCCGTAAATATTCACCAGTGAAGGTGATGGATATGGATCATGATTATGATCAAGTTTATGATGAGTATAACTCGAGTTGGGGATGCGCGACAGAGGGACAGTCCAATGGTTAGCTACCAGGACTTGTCGGGTTGGCTCTATAATCGACAGATGATATCATCAGCCACTAGGGACAGGCATGCATCATATGCATCTATGTGACATTGTTTGAGTGTGCATATTGTACTTGGTTTGCCTTGTGATTAACTGCTAATTGTTCTACTTGCTGTAATTGTTTGTTTGTGCTTGAACTTCCTATCTGTGTTTGCAATTGGGACTCTGTTGGATTGTGGTGATTTGGTTGATGGTTGGATTGTTTGGGCCTAGGGCCGTGGTTGGATTGTTTGGGCCTAGGGCCGTGGTTGGATTGAGATGGACCGATGGTTGGCTTCGGTTTTGTGTTTTTGATTTGGAAAGATATGAAAGGCTATTTTGGTTTAGCATAGATAAACCTTTTTGAAAGGCCTTTGATGTTTTTGAGAATTGAACGGTTCCTCTTTCAGAAAAGATTTCCGACTTTACCTTATTGAAAACTGTTGTTTTTGAAATGAGGCATAAGACAGATATTAATCACTGGTGCGGTTATCTTCATGTATCCTATTACAGTAATTCCCAAAAACCCTCTACTGAGAACCCTTTCGAGGATGATGTTCTCACCCCCCTACATTTTTCCCCTTTCAGGATATGGGCGCAGAAGTTACGAAGAGCTTATTTAATCGTTGTTGTGATGCTCTGTATTGTTTTAGTTATGGTTTATTGTACCCTCGCCTTTATCTTGATATATTCTGTAAGAGGGATAGGAATTGTATTGGTTAATGCTTGTAATAATATTTATATATATGTATGTATATATACATGTATGTACTCTTTATGAGTTTCTGTAAGTTGTATGGTATGTATGGATGTACGTGGTATAGCAAAAGTATTTTTGGGAGCGGTATTGCGGTTTAAAGTTTCAAACAGGCTCATATTTTAGTATTAAATAGTATAAAAGTCGTCGTAATGTCCGAGCTATCAGAGTCGCGCAGCCGGAAGCGTGAGCTTTGGTAGTTAGGGTGTTACATTATGGTATCAGAGCAGTTCTTCCTGTAGAGCCTGAGGAATGGACTGACTATGCTTCAGTTGCATGCTCTGAGCGTTTGTCATGGAATAGGTCTTGTCAAATGACGAGAATTGGAGCTTTATGCACATGACGATCTATTGATTAACGCTGTTAGTCTTGCATTGCATAATTCTTGGTATTAAGTTTGGCCGGTTTAATACTAGTGAATTATGTATATGAAAGCACTGATGGGTTATCATAGATGAAATACGAGTTGAGTAAAGCGAATCGCGGGCTTTGGGGACGTTAAAAAAAAAAAAAACTATTTCTCGAGGCTATTCAGTTATGTGTCTTGAATTTTATTCGAGTCGATCTGTTCTTTTATACTCTAACCTGAAGTTCTTGTTTGCTAATCCTGTTGAAAAGTAGTTTGATTTTCTCGACTCTATTCCTCTATTCGTATGCATTCTTGTTTGATTTTAAGTGCATTTGCTTGGTTGAACTCCTTGTTGTATTTATCTTTCTTTGTTTGAGTTCTTCTTGATTTAAGTATTCTTTGATATAGTCTTGAACTTGTCTTAATGTGCTGTGACTTTTAACTCCGGGTTCCGTGTTCATTCTTAGAGAACTTGTTGATTCAGTTTTTCTCTTATTTGACAGTGATTACAGCTGATTTTGAGATTTTTATAAAAATTTCTGTTGATTAGATACATACTTATCTATATATGAACTTTGAAGATTTCTTATATAGTTTAACAATTATTTACTCCTAATACCTCGACTGTACTTTTACTGGTTTATAGAACTGCACCTACTTAAAATACAAGTTGACTTTCTAGTAACTTTATTATAGTTCCAATGGACATCTTCATTTGATTATGTATTTGGATATTTTTCAAAATTTTGGAAAGGAAAGATTTTTCACTTTTATCCCGGTTGAGTTTCATTTGATAAGCTTTACCTAACTTATTTTGTATTGAGTTGGATTTAGCATGCTATATGGTTTGTGCCATGGTTGTTCTTTTGAAAGTGTTGGACTCATAGCTTTCTTCCTATGAACAGGCTAAATTCTCTATTTAACCTTTCATCTCTATGAATGTCATACTTTACTTTATTTTTAACTAACCTCTTACATTTTATGAACATTACTATTGACCTTGGTTTTTCCTCTCTTGTGGATCTCATTTTTATGAGTAAGTTTAATTCGTTTCAAAATAGTGCATCGTTTATCCTCTCATTGTCTTTACAAAAGTTTTTAGTCAAAGATTTATCATTGAGAAATTACAAATGATTGAGTTGTCTTTTTCTATGACTTTTGTATTCTTTTGGATCAATTTAAAACTTGTTTGATATTTCATGTCTAGTGGATCTTGTTTGAGCTACTTTAAATTAAGATCCTTTCTTGCAAGCTTGACTCCTTTTTAGTACATCTTAAACTTCTTGAATGTTCTTCTGAGATGGGGATTTCAAGAACACTTTTGGAGTATTGTTTTGGACTTTTTAAAGAAGTTTTGAATTCTCTTGTAAGAAGTTTTAAACGGAATTTATTTTCTGTTTCTTGATTTAGATTGAAACCATTGTTCAATATTGATGAAGTTAATTTAAAAATCGGCATGCGCTATTTTAAATGAGGTTTTGGAAAGTTTCCTTATTTAGTGGAAACCGGTTTGTTTGTAACGCACCACTTATTTCCTTACCAGATTGTAAGCAAATTTTTATCTCGGAGTTTCTTTTCTAAAAAGAGTTTAACTTCCTCTTTCGTACTTGCTATAAATGTTATATATGCTTGTTTGAATATGAAATTTTGAGAATTTTGAACAAGCATCTGACTATTTCCGAGTTTTTATGAACTGCTTTTGGTTAAGTTGTGCATTTAATTATCTTTCTAAAATATTTGAGGAAATATTTTAGCTCTTAGCCAAAGTTGTGTGCATTTGTTTTTGGAACTCTACAAAATCTACTTCAACATGGAATTGTATTGAAGTAAAGCCACATTTATGCTTTTGTTACTCTCTTGAAGGACATTTGTTGCTTAACTTTTCTTTTAGACTGCGAGGTGATTTTCCTGCAAGTTTTCGATTCTTTTAAGAACAATGTATTCAGAAGTATTTTTAATCATGCCCTTGAGTTTTGTGAGCTTTGCCTTGGGTTTGAGATATTCTCTTTTGTAAACCTCATACTTCATCGACTCAGTTTGAGTTTGTTTCAAGCTGATGCGCTGGTTATCTTCTTGTTGATCCTATTGAACTTCTTTGATCTAAGGGTTATCTTTGAAGTTGTCAATTGAATTATGTCTAGCAAACTTTATTGCTTGAACATCCATGTTTATCTGGGATTGGATATATTCTTTCAAATCTATGACTATTGTCTTTGACATCCGTCTCTCCTTTCTAAGATCTCATATTCTTCTGAGTAGACTCGAGAATTGTTTTGGTATCACGTGCGACTTGTAGACGTAGTAACGCGATACGTTAGTTCTTTAAGATGTGATGTGTATACGGAAGTTGAAGCGGTAGGTGTGCAACGTATGAGTTGTGGGCATTTTGTTCCTTGCGAACGGGTTTGTGATTGTCAGGCTTGTGATCAAATTTGGGGTTTGTAAGGTGCTTGATGGAATTGGAAAGTTGAAACCTTGAGGTTGATATAAGATTAGTGTGCGGATATTGAGCACATCGTTTTAACTCCATCCTGTTTTCTAGCCTTTGATGCCTTGTCCTTCTATCACATGATTGACCCATGTTACCTTTTGCATTGAGCCTACCTTGTAACGTTTGCTTTGCAATCACACTCCTACCTTTACATCCTTATGCTTATGACAATCAAAGTATTTGAAAATCGTATATATGATTATATTTTGAGATATTTTGCTTCTTCCTTGAATGTGTTCAAGGGTGAACTATTATGGAATTTCTTTCATTTTGTATCAATTTTCGAGGGCGAAAATTTTTATAAGGTGGGTAGAATGTAAGACCCAGAACTTTTGAAAAGTCTTATTATGATCAAGTCTCAAATCATATAGCTATTTATAGCCTTAATTTCAAAGATTATTTTATTAAAGATAATTAAGACAAGTTTTGATTTATTGAGTTTGAGATAAGTTACGATTATTATCCAATTTTATAATTATCGGATTATTTTCTATATTTAGATTATAAAGTTGGCAATTATAAAATAATAAGGAATTTATATGATTTGGATTAAATAATTAATATTTTAAATATTAATACTGCTATTTTGGAAAAAATGAAGAAACTAAGTATATTATTTCTAATTTTTAGATTTGGGCATTTTATTGAAAATAATTTGTGAAATTGGTGAGCAAATAGTATTTCTATACATAATTAGTGTTAGATTTAATTTGGGTTTCAATTACTATGTTACCCCTACTTTTATTTGAAATTACAAAATTACCCTTGAACCAAATTTTGCCCTAATCCTAAAACTCAACACACATAACCCTAACCCTAAAAACCCTACCCGGTTCCCCTGACCCGGTAAACCCTAGGATACCTAATGCAGCAGCAGCAGCTGCAAGCTGATTGAGAGAAAGAAAGAAACAAAGAGAGAAAGGGATCCGTGGAGTGAGAGGCAGGGGGCTGCGGCGGGAGAAGAGGAAGAGGGAAGAGGACTTGGCGCCGCCGCTGTTCCTGTGTTCCCCAACAGCGCTGCTGCACACGAGCCGGAGAAGCTCGTCCCTGCTGAACTGCCGCCACCGCCACAAGGGTTTTGTCGCCGCCACTTGTGCCACCGCCGGCGAGCACGAAGAGAGAGGGAGAAGGAGATCGGGCGGGAACAGGGGACCAAGGGCGGAGGGAGCACGACAGGGGAAGCCATTGCCGCCTGTCACCGTCACGTGCCTCTGCTGCGTCACCATCGCGCCGTTGCCGCGCCTGGTTGTTGCTGAGGAAGTCACTCCCGCCGCCGCTGCTACTAAGGTTGTCGTCGTCCTCACCAACTTCCAAGAGAAAGTCACGATGGCGCTCCGTTTCTGTTTCTCTGGTCTGTCGAGAAAGAAGCTCATGGGTAGGGTAAACGCCTCTGTTGTGTTTCTCGATCACTGGTGATGGAGCTCGCATCGTCGTCAGCCATGGCCGCTGTGCCTCTGGTCGCCGGGAAACGCCACCGCTGCTGCTGCCGGAAATCGCCACTAGAACTGGTGTCGTTTGGTAAGCTTTAACTCGTCTTCAGTTTCCTTCTCCATTAAAGTTCATCTTTACCATGAGAGTTGTGATGCGGCTGTGTGCTAGGAGTTGCTGCAAGTTGCCGCTGGGATTGTGAATGGAAGAAGAAGACGCTGGTTCTGTCACAGCCGTTCCCGGGGAAGAAATCAGTCGCGCCGCCGTGCCTGGGAGCCGGAAAATGCCACTGCCATCGC
Organism: Arachis ipaensis; assembly: GCF_059453495.1. Lineage (NCBI taxonomy): Eukaryota > Viridiplantae > Streptophyta > Magnoliopsida > Fabales > Fabaceae > Arachis > Arachis ipaensis. Next base: position 67,697,555 of record NC_142436.1, on the reverse strand, counting down.
CGGAAAATTATGACGGTAAGGGTTTTAAGTTGATTCTCCTTTCTGTTGAGCTTCTGGGAGCTTCATTATCGCTACATATTGTTCAGGTCCCTGCTGCCGCTTGAGGTGGCTGCCGGGCTGCCGCCGAACCGGTTCGGAGACCGTCGCTATCCGGTTCAGCCATTCTCCCTCAGTCTTGGGTTGTATATCGATGCTTGCGTGTCGTGCTCGAAGTTCGCAGCTGCTTCGTTTCGCTAGCTCAGTAAGTAATTTATGTTTCGAAAGCCTTACGTTAGTGTCCCGTACGTGTATTAAAGCCTTTATGGTATTAATGTTCCTAGAGTTAGTAACTGAGGTTGCTTGTTGTAATTTAGAGCTGTTTATGCTGCTGCGAAAATGTGTGGGGCTGTGCTTTGAAGCTGCCTTTGATTTTGAGTTGAGGTGAAAAGAACTTATGAGGCGCTTGGATTATGGAATTGTGTTTTGAGGTAGGGGCGCTTTCCAAAAACTATAGTTTATTATTGGAATTATTACATATGGATACTGATGTGAGATATGGTGTATTTAGTGATTGTATCGGCCTTATGTATTATTTGATTGACTCGAATGTTTATGAATGTTGGTTTGGCTGAGTTGTTGTGCGGCTTTGTGAAATGTAATGTTTTGAAGCTGATTCTTTAAATATTTGAAATCTGAGTTTAATCCGTTGAGGATTGATTTGAATTGAATTGATTATTTTGATGATGTGAAAGATAGAATACCCTTGAAATTCAGCCTGGGTTGCTTTAATTGATTTGGTTTTGATAAATTATTTATTGCTGAACTGATTCTTTAAAGCTTTGGAAATGAGTTAAATCGGTTGATATTGAGTTGACTTTGAAATGGTTTTCTCGAGATATGCCACTGAGGCGACTGTTGGAATTTAGCTTGCTTTGAATTGGTTTCTGGTTTTGAGCTGTTGAAAAGGAATGAGAAACGGTTTAGTTGGGACCCGAACCGGGTGGCAAAAGTCCAAGTTTTAGGGGAGGTGCTGCCGAAATTTCTGCAAAATCCTAGTCGTGTTTGAAAAGTTATTTAAAAAGGGCTGGATCTGAGAAATTGTATTATGTGATTTATTAAGAGAATAATTACGTTTTCAAGCTTAATTTATTTAATGAACTTTATGCGTTGAGTTCGGCCCATTTAGAAATGAACTATTTTTACCATTTGAATCACTGAAGGAAAGAATGATGCTCTAATATTGATTACAATATAAAAAGGGTCTTTTAGTGATTTCAAAGGAATCTAGACTTTTGATTGAGTAATTAAGTTTGAGGCATTTTGGAAGAGTTAGAAAAATGGATTCCAAAAAGAAACCTGAAGGTGATTTGATTCAAATGAACCGGTTCCATTTCAAATGAGTTTATTTTAGGACCGGGTTGGAACTTGTGATTTTGTATGGTCGGTTTCATAATAAATTCAGTTTTATTTGCTTGAACCGAGAATCCATGATTTTAATAGTTTCAATGAATTTTAAGGAATTGATATCGGTTGACCTTCCCTAAAGACTTGGGACTCTGCCGAGAAACTTTTGTTATAAAATCCCATTGTAGGATGGGTGATTTTGAATATCTCAAAGAGGCTTTTAACTTACCATGATTATGGAAGTTTTGGAAAGAGGATGCCGAGAGTGGCATTGTTTTAAAAGGGGAATTTACCTGGAGTAAAAGTGGCTTATGAGCCTGAGATAATTTGAGAAATGAGATCTTTAAAGCCAAGGCTGAACAGAGTTGAAACTTGATTTCAAAGTGAAATGAATTGAGAAAATGATTTATGGCTTAAATGCCGATTTCATGAAGTTGATGATTTTGAATGTGGAAGTGCTGTTTTGTTAAGAGCCGGAATGGCTGTGTATGTTTATACATATTGATTGGTTCTGGATTGAACCGTGAGCCGGAATGGCTGTGTATGATATGAATATTGGCTGGTTCTGGAATGAACCGTGAGCCGGATGGCTGAGATGGATGTTGATCCATGGATGAGATTGAATGCATGTTTATGCTGAATCATTGATAAATGTGAATGTTGCACTTCCACTATCTGAGATACGAGTTTTCCTGGGTAGTAGCAGTGGCTAGCCACCACGTGCTCCAGGTTGAGACTTGATACTCTGTTGACCCTATGTCGTAAGTGTGGCCGGGCACTGTGAAAGCCCCGGATGAGCTCGCCCCCGTAAATATTCACCAGTGAAGGTGATGGATATGGATCATGATTATGATCAAGTTTATGATGAGTATAACTCGAGTTGGGGATGCGCGACAGAGGGACAGTCCAATGGTTAGCTACCAGGACTTGTCGGGTTGGCTCTATAACCGACAGATGATATCATCAGCCACTAGGGACAGGCATGCATCATATGCATCTATGTGACATTGTTTGAGTGTGCATATTGTACTTGGTTTGCCTTGTGATTAACTGCTAATTGTTCTACTTGCTGTAATTGTTTGTTTGTGCTTGAACTTCCTATCTGTGTTTGCAATTGGGACTCTGTTGGATTGTGGTGATTTGGTTGATGGTTGGATTGTTTGGGCCTAGGGCCGTGGTTGGATTGTTTGGGCCTAGGGCCGTGGTTGGATTGAGATGGACCGATGGTTGGCTTCGGTTTTGTGTTTTTGATTTGGAAAGATATGAAAGGCTATTTTGGTTTAGCATAGATAAACCTTTTTGAAAGGCCTTTGATGTTTTTGAGAATTGAACGGTTCCTCTTTCAGAAAAGATTTCCGACTTTACCTTATTGAAAACTGTTGTTTTTGAAATGAGGCATAAGACAGATATTAATCACTGGTGCGGTTATCTTCATGTATCCTATTACAGTAATTCCCAAAAACCCTCTACTGAGAACCCTTTCGAGGATGATGTTCTCACCCCCCTACATTTTTCCCCTTTCAGGATATGGGCGCAGAAGTTACGAAGAGCTTATTTAATCGTTGTTGTGATGCTCTGTATTGTTTTAGTTATGGTTTATTGTACCCTCGCCTTTATCTTGATATATTCTGTAAGAGGGATAGGAATTGTATTGGTTAATGCTTGTAATAATATTTATATATATGTATGTATATATACATGTATGTACTCTTTATGAGTTTCTGTAAGTTGTATGGTATGTATGGATGTACGTGGTATAGCAAAAGTATTTTTGGGAGCGGTATTGCGGTTTAAAGTTTCAAACAGGCTCATATTTTAGTATTAAATAGTATAAAAGTCGTCGTAATGTCCGAGCTATCAGAGTCGCGCAGCCGGAAGCGTGAGCTTTGGTAGTTAGGGTGTTACAGCAGAGGTCTCCTCTAGCAGTGAAACTACTACTTTCACACAGGCTGTATGTGAGATGACCAACCTACTGAAGCAGATACAACTGAATCAACAACAACCTCAGCCTCCCCCACCACAACAAAGTCAACAATTGGTTCCTCAAAGAGTATGCGGAATATGTGCTGATTATACTCGTTACACTGATGAGTGTCCGCAGCTCCAACAAGAAGACAACACCTTGGCAGCTACTCATAATTTTTATGACCGCCCGAATCAAGGATACAATCAACAAGGCGGCAATTACAACCAAGGTGGAAATTACAATCAAGGTTGGCAAGACAACTCCAAACAGGGGTGGAGAGATAATTCCAACCAAGGATGGAGGGACAACTACAACAGGGGAGGCAGAGACAACAATGGAAATCAGAGGTGAAACAACAACAACAGACAGCAGAACCAAAACCAGCCTTACAGAATACCTCACCAAAGGCAGTCCCACGCGCCTCAGAACAACCAACAACAGGTCCCCCAAATCACTTACCCATCTTCCTCTCCCAATGACGAGTTGCTTCACTCTCTTGCACAAAGACAAATGGCCATGGAAAACACACTTACTGGTCTGACCTTTGCCATACAAGCTCTCATCTCTCAGATGAGATTGTCAAGTACCTCTAACACTCAACCTTCAAGCTCCAGTGCAATTCCTTCTCAACCTATACCCAACCCCAAAGGTGGCATCAATGCCATCACTTTGAGGTCCGAAACCACACTGCAAGAGAGGAATCATGAGGAGCCAAGCTCAAAGGAGAACATTCAAGCACAAGATGTTGTTGAGGTAGAAGATGCTAAAGAAGAAGATGTAGTACAAGACTTGATTGAAGAAGAAGCAGCTCAACCAAGGAATGGAGCACCAAGGGACGCAGAAGCTGCAAGTGGTGCCATTCTTATTCAATTTCCACACCTTGCTAGGAAGCCCAGAAAGCAGATGGAACTAGACCCTAAAATGGTAGAAATAGTCAAAAAAGTTGAGGTAACTGGTGCACAAAAATTACTTCACACTATGTAATTCCGCACAACTAACCAGCAAGTGCACTGGGTCGTCCAAGTAATACCTTACGTGAGTAAGGGTCGAATCCCACGGAGATTGTTGGCTTGAAGCAATCTATGGTTATCTTGTAACTCTTAGTCAGGAAAACAATTCACTTATCAAATTGAATTACAAAAAATAAGAGAGTATGAAATAAATACTTATTATGCAGTAATGGAGAATATGTTGGGATTTTGGAGATGCTTTGTCTTCTGAATTTCAGCTTTTCTCCTGTATTCCTCTTCCCTCATGCATGCAAAAGTGCAAAGTTCCTTCCATGGCAAGCTCTATGTAAGGTGTCACCGTTGTCAATGGCTACTTCCCATCTCCTCAGTGAAAATGGTCCAAATGCTCTGTCACAGCACGGCTAATCATCTAGAGGTTCTCGATCATACTGGAATAGGATTTACTATCCTTTTGCGTCTGTCACTATGCCCAGCACTCGCAAGTTTGAAGCCCGTCACAGTCATCCAATCCCAGAATCCTACTCGGAATACCACAGACAAGGTTTAGACTTTCTGGATTCTCCTGAATGACGCCATCAATTCTAGCTTATACCACGAAGATTCTGATTATGGAATCTAAGAGATACTCATTCAATCTAATATAGAACGGAGGTGGTTGTCATGCACACGTTCATGGGTTGAGGAAGGTGATGAGTGTCACGGATCATCACCTTCTCCATAATTAAGCGCGAATGAATATCTTAGATAGGAACACGCATGTTTGAATGGAAAATAGAAGTACTTGCATTAATTCATCGAGACGCTGCAGAGCTCCTCACCCCCAACAATGGGGTTTAGAGACTCATGCTGCCAAAAGGTACAAATTTCAGATCTAAAATGTCATGAGATACCAAATAAATCTCTAAAAGTTGTTTAAATACTGAACTAGTAACCTAGCTTTACAGAAAATGAGTAAACTATGATAGATAGTGCAGAAATCCACTTCTGGGGCCCACTTGGTGTGTGCTGGGGCTGAGACTAAAGCTTCTCACGTGCCTGGGCTATTTTGGGCGTTCAACGCCAGGTTGTAACCTGTTTCTGGCGTTGAACTCCAACTTGTAACCTGTTTCTGGCGCTGGACGCCAGACTGCAACATAGAACTGGCGTTGAACGCCAGTTTACATCATCTATCCTTGAGCAAAGTATAGACTATTATATATTGCTGGAAAGCCCTAGATGTCTACTTTCCAACGCAATTAGAAGAACGCCAATTGGACTCCTATAGCTCCAGAAAATTCATTCCGAGTGCAGAGAGGTCGGAATCCAATAGCATCAGCAATCCTTTTTCAGCCCGAATCAGATTTTTGCTCAGCTCCCTCAATTTCAGCCAGAAAATACCTGGAATTACAGAAAAGCACACAAACTCATAGTAAAGACCAGAAATATGAATTTTTCCTAGAAACTAATGAAAATATACTAAAAGCTTAACTAAAACATCCTAAAAACTACATGAAATTAACCCCAAAAAGCGTATAAAATATCCGCTCATCGCAACACCAAACTTAAACTGTTGCTTGTCCCCAAGCAACTAGACAAATAAAATAGAATACAAATGAGTCACGAAGCAATAATATCTCCGAGTTTTTGAGTGAAGCTCAGATTCTAATTAAATGAGCGGGACTAGTAGCTTTTTGCTTCCGAACAGTTTTGGCATCTCGCTTTATCCATTGAAGCTCAGAATGGTTGGCATCTATAGGAACTTAGAATTTAGATAGTGTTATTGATTCTCCTAGTTCAGTATGTTGATTCTTGAACACAGCTACTTTTATGAGTCTTGGCCGTGGCCCTAAGCACTTTGTTTTCCAGTATTACCACCGGATACATAAATGCCACAGACACATAATTGGGTGAACCTTTTCAGATTGTGACTTAGCTTTGCTAAAGTCCCCAATTAGAGGTGTCCAGGGTTCTTAAGCACACTCTTGTTTTTGCTTTGGACCTTGACTTTAACCGCTCAGTCTCAAGTTTTCACTTGACACCTTCACGCCACAAGCACATGGTTAGGGACAGCTTGGTTTAGCCGCTTAGACCAGGATTTGATTCCCTTAGGCCCTCCTATCCACTGATGCTCAAAGCCTTGGATCCTTTTTACTACCCTTGCCTTTTGGTTTTAAGGGCTATTGGCTTTTTCTGCTTGCTTTTTTTTTTTTTGCATGCTTTGTATTCACTGCTTTTTCTTTCTTCAAGAATCATTTTTATGATTTTTCAGATTATCAATAACATGTCTCATGTTCATCATTCTTTCAAGAGCCAACATATTTAACATTCAAGAACATCAAATTCTAAAGACATATGCTCTGTTCAGGCATTCATTCAGAAGGCAGAAAGCATTGCCACCACATGTAAACAATTAGAATTTGTTTTATTAAAAATTCGAAAAATATTGCCTCCTTATTCTAAAGAAAATTTTCTATTTTATTCATGTTTAATGATGATGACAAAAATAAATTATAGCTTAATTGGAGATAAAATAACTACTAATTACCACTATAACTTCTAAGGTAAAACTAAAATAAGAACAATTATCACAGAGTTAAGGTTAAGATTAGAGCTCAACAACCTTGAGTTTGGGATGTGGATGTTCCTCTAGTCTGTGGAGTGCTTGGTCCTTCAAGAGATAACTTCTGACGCTTCAGTTCCTTTAAGTCACGCCCTTGCTCTTCTTGTTCCCTGAGCAGTTTGCAGAGCATACTGTTTTGATTTTGCTGTTCTTCCTTTATTTGGTCCATAGATTCTTGCAACTTGGTGACAGATGCTTCAAGCTGTTCCCAATATTCAAATTGAGGGACTTCCAGGAGAGATTCTTGCGCCCTCCTCTTGATGGGGTCATCCTGCATTTGTTGTTTTTCCATTGTGGTTTTAGTGATTGGTTGCTCCACTGAGATGTACTCCGTTATTCCCATCCTTACTCCAGCATCTTTGCAGAGCATAGAGATTAGGCTTGGATAAGCCAACCTGGCATCTTTAGAGTTCTTGTTTGCAAGTATGTAAAATTCAGATGGAATCAGTTGATGAACTTCCACTTCTTTTCCCAACATAATGCAATGGATCATCACTGCTCTTTTGATGGTGACTTCAAAACGGTTGCTAGTGGGCAATATAGAACGCCTAATGAAGTCCAGCCATCCTCTGGCGACTGGTTTAAGATCTTCTCTCTTGAGTTGATTTGGGACACCCTTGCTGCTGGTGGTCCACTGGCTCCAGGGATGCATATATCCTTTAGAATCTTATCCAGGCCCTTGTTTATTCTCATCATCACTACAAGAAAATACGTTTTTTGCTACGCTTTTAAAGCGTGGCGAAAAGTTGAAAAAAGCGTAGCGATAGCTTTTCGCCACGCTTTTTGAGCTACCGGCACGCTTTTAAAAGGGTCACGTCTGCAAGGCTGCCGGTTGCTCTATCGCCACGCTTTTAGTAACCTATCGCCACGCTTTATTTTTTGCCACGCTTTTAAATATTGTCACGCTTTAAAAGCGTGGCCATATGTGCCAGATATGGCTACGCTTTTAAAGCGTGCCAATAGCAATATATAGGTACGCTTTAAAAGCGTGCAAATAGAGTTACATATGGCTACGCTTTTAAAGTGTGCCAGTAGCGAGACATACGGCTACACTTTTAAAGCGTACCAATAGCAAGATATGGCTACGCTTTAAAAACGTGCCAATAGAGTTACATATGGCTACGCTTTTAAAGCGTAGCTATATCCTTATCAAATTAAAAAAAAATCCTAGTATATACTTTTACATGTACTCTAATACACTCCAAAAACAATAAAAAACATTAACAAAAATACGTGAATATTATTTTTTAAAAATTAATCAATAAAAATTAGTATTACATTAGTAAAATCCAAACCAAATTAGCTATATCAATTTCTTATAGCCAAAGTAGTTATAAAAATTAATAACATCCTCAAACATGTCTCTCCTATAAAGTGGTAAAAGAATAAAAGTTGAGTTATACATATTTCCCTGAACCATACTACAACATAAATCTCTTCTTTTCCTCCTCCACTTCAAATCTCACATGTCATGTGAAGAACTACCATCGTTGTCTTTCAAGTCTGTATCTGCATTATGCTTCACTAAATACTCAGCTATTACTTCCTGCTCGCAGACAACAGCGTAATGCAGTGGTGTTTGTCCATCATTATCCTTATAAAAGTACAAAACACACGACAACATAAGCAAAATTTCAAATTCAGCTTTCGGAAAATAACTAAAAATGCATAGAACGGTCTTCTACTGCACATGCTAAACTAAGAGCAACTATTGCAATAAGGAATATCGACTTAATTTAACATTCAAGCTAACTTCCATCATGTTTCCATTCCAGAAAAACAGTGGCAATACCTCTAAAACTAAGTACTTAAATTAGAAAGTTTTGAATTGCAATATATGAAATACCATGGCATTAATATCAGCATTCCTGCTAATAAGCAACTCTGACATTAAGGTAGCCACAATCCACGGCTCAGTGTAATGATGTCCGACCTTCACTATCTACAACCACTCTCATTAATCAAATATTGAGAAAGGGAAAGTATAATAGCAAACTAAATGATTTGATATAGTGTTGTAGCACAGAAAAATGATCCAAAAGATCCTTTATGACTATAGGAAACTGATGGTTAAATAACTGTGGATTTACCTTCAAAAGTGGAATTGGGGGTTTGTCTTCACCAGAAGCAAATGCTTCTCGTTAACTGCATCACGAATATACGGATACATATTCATTGCAGTTCTTGAATGGAAATCTCCACCGTCTTCAAAGGCTTCCAACATGCTCTTACAATTAGCAAGATGTGCAAGGATCCTAAACAAGAAACAGAGAGTAAAACAAAGGAACACATCAATCTACCTTCTGAAAACAAGTAACATTAAATAATACATGATATATGATGTACCTCATCTACAGGTTCAATATTTTGAAAGAGGGGTTCCAAAACTGATCTTTGCATAGTCATGGAGATGGAACCAGATCATGGCCTAGAGAAATTTAAATAACAAAATCAAATCAACAAAAATATTAAATTATAAGTGTATGTCTGTCAACAAAACAAGTTTCATAAATAAGTACATACCAAAGCTTCAAGCTGCAACTCAATTTATCATAAACAGCATGTCTAAATGAGAAGGAAACCAAGTCTATCTGCATTTTAATCCTGCCATTGGTTCTCTATCAGTGTCAATGGCATTCAATTTCCAATTTTCTAATAATGAAGGCAAGAAATGGTTTCTCTCAATCCTCATTTCATGTAACTGAAAAATAAAAAAGTTAGAAAAGATTTCTTACAGTATGTTCATGTTCAATAGGCAACTGAAGGAGCTTGAGCTTGGAATGATTCCACTTAATTTGTTAAAACTGAGGTCTCTGAAAAAGAAGTTATGTCCAAAGCAAGTATTATTCAAGAGAGAAAAGAAATGGCTTCAAAAAGTCAACTTAAAATATTTTAACCCCCTATATTGTAGTCAAAAGACTGAACTGAGAAGCATGTTGATGCATGCACTTCATCAAATAAAAAAGAAGCAAGAATTATGAGTAGCTTCAATTTCTGAATAAAAAAATTCATACCACTCCCTTGCACCACCCTAGAACAATTAAGAACAATTCTTTGGTCGACCAATTATAACTAAAATGTATTTCAAAAAGAAACAGCTAAAGGTTTAAATTTCAGGGGAATATGGTAAAGATTCACACAGCCTCTAAAGAGTTGTCTAGCTCTGAATAAAATTTGGTATAGTTCCAGAAATTGATTATTGCCTAGTCGACTACAGTATAAGAGAGAAAGGAATACTCAAGCATTACATTATTGTTATCCAACAGCTGTCACACCAAATCATAATGTTTCTGCCATTATCGCTGCTCCATTTTATATGTTATGGAACCTTTTCAGTGGTTTTATGATTCCTCATAAGGTGTGGAAACCTGAACCTGAATCTGTAGTTGATTTATTCTGTTTATTTGAGTTCTGCTTTATTTGGCAAGGTCTTAAGTAATTAAACTGTAACTTTGGACAGAATGATTTGATCATGTAGCATTCTTTCAAGGATTGAATTAATAAAGAAAATCTTGAGGAATATAATAATAGTTTTTCTCTATTGATTAACCAACAGCCAGTAACTATCATTTACTATGACATATATGTTAGATTTTCCTCTTCATTTCACGACTAAAGTGTTCATTTTACTATATTTTCTTAAACTGCCGGTGGCAAAGTGCTAAATATATATATATACACTTCATTTGCACCCAAGACAGTTTTCTTCCCATTATTTTAGTACTGGGTTCCAGTTTTCACAAACTAAATGAAGCATAATTCGGAAGTTTCATGTCTATAAGCCAAATGGTGAAAATTAATACTGAGGCAAAATTTTAACGAGAATGAGATGCCTTATCTGACATACATCAATATTAGCTTGCAATTCAGCATTAGCCTCTGGAACTACTGGAATTCCCCAGCCAATTCTATCACGTGGTCAGGATTTCTTGACACCATCAGCATTAGCTTTACCAGCTACTCTCAATTTACAGTCATGACATATTGAAATTAAGTATTGTCATATCTGAATTGTCAACTTTTCATCCTTGAAAGAAATATCTTCTACTTGATGGAGTATGATGGGAGGTGGAGAGAAAGTAAAGATGGTGAACAATAACTAAATAAACATGTTCCAAGTTCTATACATACATGCTCAGAAACTCCCTCAATTAAGTAAAAGGAAGAAACAAAAGCAAAATGAATAAAATGTAACATGGCAGAAATAGAATTAAAAGATGTATATTTATATGGATGTAAAAAGACGCATAAGCAAAACCGCGTCTTAACATGATCAAGACAAATAACATGCAAGCTTTCTGGTTAATTTGTACGAAAACAAGGTTTTTCGTCAGAAATTTGGGAGTTTCATTAAAAGAATTTCAAAAATTTGACAGCAACATTATGATTTAGAGAATTGTAAATGGAATAAGTAAAACAAATTCCTTACACATGATTCAATTTAGTGAGCTTTGCAAATATAGCAGGTAGATTCCCAGAAAAATGGTTGGATGTAAGATACCTACAGAGAAGTTGAAGTTTAGAATAGATAAATTCAACACTTTAGGTTTATATAAAAACGCAAGCAACTTAAAGCAATTAGTGAACTTGAAAATGAATTTTCCATCAATGGTTATCAAAACTGTTGCAAAGTAACCAAATCAAAGGCAAATGAGTTAAAATTTTGAAAAATCAGTCAATAAATAAATAATTATGCTGCATGACTCTTACAAACATAAGCCCTAAATGCTAAACTAGCACTTCATGATCCCAAAACTCAAAACCATTTCTCAACAATTTAGATAACAAACTCAACCACAACAATTACAAAATGGCAACTGAATATAAAGCGCTTACAATCTTTCTGGGTGACGGAGAGGGCTGTTTGGTGACAGCGATGAAGAAGGTGCTTAGTGACGGTGGTCTTCTTGGCGATGGAGAGGTGCTTGGTGATGGCCAGGGCTTCTTGGACGATGGGGCTCTCTGCTACGGAGAAGAGCGTCGCGGTAGGGACTAGCGACTTGGCGACGAGGAACGCACCACCGCGAATTTCAGTTGGAGAAATGTGTTCGTTGTAAGGAATCACCCAAGCAGTCAATATAAAATATATAAACAAGATCAGAAATGTTAAAATAATTTATAGCAGCAACACCTCAGATATGTATACTGGTACAACTACAGATGTAACACCAATTCCTATACCAGCTGGCAAGCGGCCAACAATCAGCATCTGAATGCTTTGAGCTGTAGCACTGTAATTTGTGATGTTCAGCATCATTTCAAAAAAAAACATAAAGGACGGTTAACAATACAACCAAAGGTTATTATCTCACTAAGTACAACTTGATCAAACAAATTATAAGCATTTATATATAAATATAAATTAAAGCTTTAATTTCAAAAAGTAGAAAATAACAGCTGCATAGTTCACACAGTTGAAAATTCATAATCATGAATTCTGGAAATTTATATAATCATAACATAATTGAACCAAATAATAAGCAACCAAAAAATAAAACACCAAAAAACAATAGAAGATACCTGCGGAGGCATCTCCAATCGGGAGCATCTCCAATTGGGACTAGGAGGAGGAACAGGGGAGTCGACAAGCAGAGAGCAAAGGGGAGCCTTATACTAATAAAAAAACCCTAGCGCTTCGCTTTCACATCAATAAGAGAATCTACGAAGCATACATAGCAATATAAGGCATGCTTTTTTATCAGACAAATGTGTGAATATGATATCGCATTGAAATTTTCGAGGACCAGAAAATCCCAAAAAAGAAAATGGAGGAGAGAAAACGAGCTCACGGTGGCGAAGGGAATCTGAGATGACGAGGACATCGACGATGTGACCAACGCTATCGTTGCTCTCAAAACCAGCAATGAAGCAATGGTGTCAGAGGTCTCAAAATAGCTCCACGGAAGGGTTTCTTTTGGCCATCAACGGAGGGATTGCGACGGATGGTGAGCGCCGAGAGAGTCACCACCAGCGAGAGTCACTGCCGAAGGAGCAGCGATGGTGGGAGTTCCGGAAGAGAGAGCGACGGCGGAGGCATTGCGAGCGCTGGGGTTCTTCGGAGGGCTGGGGTTCTTCGCGGAGGGCTGAGGTGAGGGCTGCGGTTCTTTGAAGCTTTTAGGGTTCTGGGTTCTTTTTTTTTTGGTGACTTGGGGTTCTGGGTTCTTTGAAGGAGAAAGGGGGTTCTTTAATTTCATATATTGTTATTTGAAGAGAATTATTTATGTAACAATGTGTCAATTGCTAACTTCTGGTTCTGGGTTCTTTGAAGAGAAAAAAAGGGGTTCTTTAATTTCGAATAATGAAGGAGAGAACGCAGCGTTTTGATTTATAAAGGAACGCAAGAGTTTTATTTTTTAAAGGACCTTTTGGCCACGCTTTTGAAGCGTGCCAAAAGAGTTGTAAGAAACGGCCACGCTTTTAAAATGTCACTAAAATAAAACCTTGTCGTCACACTTTAAAAGCGTGCATGTTTCTCTCTATGGCTACGCTTTTTAAGCATGGCAAAAAAAAGCGTGGCCAAATCTCGAATCAATTGCCACCCTCATAAAAGCGTAGCCATAGACCCTTTTCGCCACGCTTTTTAAGCGTAGCAAAAAAAAGTAGCCAAATCTCTAATCAATCACCACCCTCATAAAAGCATGGCCATTGACCACTTTTGGCCACGCTTTTAAAGCGTAGCAAGAAAAAAGCGTGGCCATAGGCCTTTTTTCTTGTAGTGCATTCTCCTATTGAAGGAGTTTGGGTCATCTTTCAGCTGAGGTAGCTTAAAGATCTCCCTGATTTTGTCAAGGTGGATGTGAACAATCTTTCCTCTGACCATAGTCCGATAGTCATAGAGGGCAGTTCCAGATATTCGCTGCCTATCTGTTTGCCACAGATTAGCGTAGAACTCCTGAACCATATTCCTTCCCACTTTTGTTTCAGGATTAGCTAGGACTTCCCAGTTCCTGTTTCGAATCTGCTCTTGGATCTCCGGATATTCATCTTCCTTCAGATTGAACTTGACTTCCGGGATCACTGATCTTAGACCCATTATTTTGTAGTAATGGTCTGAATGTTCTTTGGTTAAGAACTTCCCTTGATTCCAAAGTGGTTTTGGAATAATCTCTTTCTTTCCTCTTGGAGTGGTTTGTTTTCCTTTAGGAGCCATGATCTTAGTGGGTATAATTTAGTGATCACGGATAAACACACCAAACTTAGAGGTTTGCTTGTCCACAAGCAAAAGAAAAGAAAGGAGAGGGATAGAAGGAGAGCTAGTGTCGAATGGTGGATGAGAGGAGGGAGGCCGAATGTGGATTTAAAAGGGAGGGGGGTGGGTTTTCAAAAATTAAAAAAAAAAGATAAGATAGAAGATATGATTTAAAAAAAATAAGTATGATATGAAAAGATGTGATTTAAAATTGAAAAGATATGAAAGATATTTGAAAAAGATAAATTTGGATTTTGAAAAAGATAATGTGGAGATTTGAAAAAGATATTGATGAGTTGAAAGGATTTTAGAAGGAAAAGAGATAGATTTGTTTTGGAAATTTTTGAAAAAGAGTTGGATTGGATTGAAAAAGAATTTGTGTTTATGGATTAAGATACATTTGATATTTTTAAAGTAGGGTTTTTAGAAATTAGGGATTTTAGAAATAAGGGTTTATAACATGTTTATGCAAGAAATCATGAATTGAAACATGAAAATTAAAATTAAAATGAAAAATATGAAGTAAAAACGAATTTACCTCCTCCCCACCATCCTGGCCTTAAACGCCCAAACGCTGCATGTTTTGGGCATTTAACGCCCAATTGCTGCTTCTCCTGGGCGTTCAACGCCCAGCTGTTGCTTCTTTCTGGCGTTAAATGCCCAGAAGGAGCTTCTTTCTGGCGTTCAACGCCCAAAATATGCTTCTTTCTGGCATTTAACGCCCAGATAGCTATCCTTACTGGCGTTCAACTCCCAGTGGATGCTTCTTTTGGGCGTTGAACGCTCAAAACAAACTTTTACTGGCGTTTTCTTGCCAGTGAGCTCTCTTTCTCTGTTTTGTGTGCTGAATCCTTCTGTAACCCTGTGAACTTATACAATTGACTCTTTACCTTAGTAGCAATAAACTTTATATAAACAAATAAAACCAAGAATAGGGCAAAATAACAGAAAAAGTCTTCCCAATGGCTGGGTTGCCTCCCAGCAAGCGCTTTTTTATTGTCTTTAGCTGGACCTTACTGAGCTTTTAATCTAGCTTCAGCCTTGAGCACTCTTGCTCAACATTGCCTTCAAGATAGTGCTTAATTCTCTGTCCATTAACAATGAACTTCTTATCAGAATCAATGTCTTGAAGCTCCACATAACCATATGGTGATACACTTGTAATCATATATGGTCCCCTCCACTGGGATTTCAGTTTCCCTGGGAATAGCCTGAGCCTAGAGTTAAACAATAGAACCTTTTGCCCTGGTTCAAAGATTCTAGATGATAGCTTTCTATCATGCCACCTTTTAGATTTCTCTTTATAAATCTTGGCATTTTCGAAAGCAGTGAATCTGAATTCTTCTAGCTCATTCAGCTGGAGCAATCTTTTTTCTCCAACTAATTTAGCATCAAAGTTTAGGAATCTGGTTGCCCAGTAGGCCTTATGTTCCAGTTCCACGGGAAGGTGACAAGCCTTACCATACACAAGTTGGTACGGAGAGGTCCCTATAGGAGTCTTGAATGCTGTTCTGTAAGCCCACAGAGCATCATCCAAGCTTCGTGCCCAATCCTTTCTACGGGTACTTACAGTCCGTTCCAGGATTCTTTTCAGTTCTCTGTTAAAAACTTCAGCTTGCCCATTTGTCTGTGGATGATATGGAGTCGCCACTTTGTGGCGAATCCCATACCAGACCATGGCAGAGTAAAGCTGTTTGTTGCAGAAGTGAGTGCCCCCATCACTGATTAGTACCCTAGGGACACCAAACCTGCTGAATATATGTTTCTGAAGGAACTTCAGCACTGTTTTAGTACCATTGGTGGGTGTGGCAATGGCTTCTACCCATTTTGATACATAGTCAACTGCCACCAGAATATAAGTGTTTGAGTATGATGGTGGGAAAGACCCCATGAAATCTATTCCCCATACATCAAACAACTCAATCTCCAAGATTCCTTGTTGAGGCATGGCGTAACTATGAGGCAAATTACCAGCTCTCTGGCAACTGTCACAATTACGTACAAACTCAGGAATCTCTGTAGAGTGTAGGCCAGTAGAAACCACATTGGAGGACCTTGGTGGCTGTTCGCTCACCTCCGAAATGACCTCCATATTGTGACCCATGGCAATGCCATAAGATGCTCTGTGCTTCTTCTCTAGGCACACACCTACGAATTATTCCGTCTGCACATCTCTTAAAGAGATAGGGTTCATCCCACAAGTAGTACTTTGCATCAGAAATTAATTTTTTCTTTTGTTGCCTGCTGTACGCTTTGGGTATGAACCTTGCAGCTTTATAGTTTGCAATGTCTGCAAACCACGGTATTTCCTGAATGGCGAACAAATGCTCATCCGGAAAGGTTTTAGAGATCTCAATAGAGGGAGAGGGCGCCCCTTCTACTGGCTCTATTCGGGACAGATGATCAGCCACTTGGTTTTCTGTCCCTTTTCTGTCTCTTATTTCTATATCAAACTCTTGCAGAAGCAATACCCATCTTATAAGCCTGGGTTTTGAATCCTGCTTTGTGAGTAGATATTTAAGAGCAGCATGGTCAGTGTACACAATCACTTTTGATCCTACTAAGTATGATCTAAACTTGTCAATGGCATAAACCACTGCAAGCAATTCCTTTTCTGTGGTTGTGTAATTTTTCTGGGCATCATTTAAAATACGGCTAGCATAATAAATGACATGCAGAAGTTTATCATGCCTCTGCCCCAGTACTGCACCAATGGCGTGATCACTGGCATCACACATTAATTCGAATGGTAATGTTCAGTCTGGTGCAGAGATAACTGGTGCTGTGACCAACTTAGCTTTCAGAGCTTCAAACGCCTGCAGGCACTCTGTGTCAAACAAAAATGGCGTGTCAGCAGCTAGCAGGTTGCTTAGAAGTTTTGCAATTTTTGAAAAATCCTTTATAAACCTCCTATAAAATCCTGCATGCCCCAGAAAGCTTCTGATTGCCTTAACATTGGCAGGTGGTGGTAATTTTTCAATTACCTCTATTTTAGCTTGATCCACCTCTATTCCCTTGTTTGAAATTTTATGCCCAAGGACAATCCCTTCAGTCACCATAAAGTGACATTTTTCCTAGTTTAAAACTAGGTTGGTCTCTTGGCATCTTTTCAAAACCAGTGTCAGGTGATCAAGACAGGAGCTGAATGAGTCTCCATATACTGAGAAGTCATCCATGAAGACTTCCAGAAATTTTTCCACCATATCAGAGAAAATAAAGAGCATGCATCTCTGAAAGGTTGCAGGTGCATTACACAGCCCAAATGGCATCCTTCTGTAATCAAATACTCCAGATGGACATGTGAATGCTGTTTTCTCTTGATCCTGGGGATCTACTACAATTTGGTTGTAGCCTGAATAGCCATCCAAAAAGCAGTAATAATCATGACCTGCTAGTCTCTCTAGCATCTGGTCTATGAATGGTAAAGGAAAATGATCCTTCCTGGTGGCTGTATTGAGCCTTCTGTAGTCAATACACATGCGCCACCCTGTAACTGTTCTTGTAGGAACCAGTTTATTTTTTTCATTATCAACCACTGTCATGCCTCCCTTTTTGGGGACAACTTAAACAGGGCTCACCCAGGGGCTATCAGAAATAGGATAAATAATCCCAGCCTCCAGTAATTTGGTGACCTCTTTCTGCACCACTTCCTTCATTGCAGGATTTAGCCGCCTCTGTGGTTGAACCACTGGCTTAGCATTGTCCTCCAATAAGATCTTGTGCATGCATCTAGCTGGGCTTATGCCCTTAAGGTCACTTATGGACCACCCAAGAGCTGTCTTGTGTGTCCTTAGCACTTGAATTAGTGCTTCCTCTTCCTGTGGATTTAAAGCAGAGCTTATGATCACTGGAAAAGTATCACCTTCTCCCAGAAATGCATATTTCAGGGATGGTGGTAATGGTTTGAGCTCGGGTTTAGGAGGTTTTTCCTCTTCCTGAGGAAATTTCAGAGACTCTTTCAATTCCTCTGAATCCTCTAGATCAGGCAGAACATCTTTAAAGATGTTTTCCAGATCTGATTCGAGACTCTCAGCCATGTTGATCTCCTCCACCAAAGAGTCAATAAGATCAACTTTCATACAGTCTTTTGGTGTGTCTGGATGCTGCATGGCATTGACAGCATTCAACTTAAACTCATCCTCATTGACTCTTAGGGTGACTTCCCCCTTTTGAACATCAATGAAAGTTCGTCCAGTTGCTAGGAAAGGTCTTCCTAGAATGAGAGTAGCACTCTTGTGCTCTTCCATCTCCAGCACTACGAAGTCAGTGGGAAAGGCGAATGGCCCAACCCTGACAATCATGTCCTCAATCACGCCTGATGGGTATTTAATGGAGCCATCAGCAAGTTGGAGACATATCCGGGTTGGTTTAACTTCTTCAGTTAAACTAAGCTTTCTGATAGTGGATGCAGGTATTAGGTTGATGCTTGCCCCAAGATCACACAAGGCTGTCTTGGTGCAATTACCCTCTAATATGCATGGTATCAGAAAGCTTCCGGGATCTTTAAGCTTTTCAGGGAAGCTTTTCAGAATGACTGCACTGCATTCTTCAGTGAGGAGAACTTTTTCAGTTTCTCTCCAATCCTTCTTATGACTTAAGATCTCTTTCATGAACTTGGCAAAAGAAGGTATTTGCTCAAGTGCTTCTGCAAACGGAATCTTTATTTCAAGAGTCCTGAGATAATCTGCAAAGCGAGCAAATTGCTTATCCTGCTCCTCTTGGCGGAGTTTTTGAGGATAAGGTATCTTGGCTTTATATTCCTCAACTTTGGTTGCTGCAGGTTTATTTCCTACAGAAGTGGTTCAAGAAGCCCTTTTAGAGGGGTTGTCATCAGCACTTGTGTGTGTTTGATCCCTCACTGGCAATTGAGTGCTAGGGTTGGAAGCTGGAGTGACGTTAGACTCCAACTCCTCATCTGTTCCTGGCGTCTGAACGCCAGAACTGTGCTTCCTTTAGGCGTTCAACGCCAGTTCCTTACTTGTTTCTGGCGTTGAACGCCAGTCCTGAGCATGGTTTGGGCGTTCAGCGCCAGCCTTCCACCCAATTTCTGGCGCTAATTTTTCCCCGGGCTCTTACTGTCCTCAGATGAAATTTGGGTAGTTTGCTCATTTCTTGGCTTTCTGCTGCCTTAAGGTGGGGTATTTAATGTTTTCCCACTTCTTAATTGAACTGCTTGGCATTCTTCTGTTATTTGTTTTGACAGCTGCTGCTTTGTTTGCTTTAATTATTCTTCCTTATTTATATTAGCCATCCTTGTCTCTTGTAGTCTCTCCTTGAATTCGGCTAACTATTTTGTTAGAAAATCCAATTGCTGATTGAATTCAGTAGCTTGTTCAGCAGGACTGAGTTCAGTAGTCACTATTTTAGCCTCTTCTTTCATGGAAGGTTCGTTGCTTAAGTACAGATGCTGATTTCTGGCAACTGTATCAATGAGCTCTTGAGCTTCTTCAATTGTCTTTCTCATGTGGATAGATCCACCAGCTGAGTAGTCTAGAGACATCTGAGCTCTTTCTGTAAGCCCATAATAGAAGATGTCTAGCTGAACCCACTCTGAAAACATCTCAGAGGGGCATTTTCTTAGCATCTCTCTGTATCTCTCCCAGGCATCATAAGGAGATTCATTATCTCCTTGTTTAAAACCTTGGATGTCCAGTCTTAGCTGTGTCATCCATTTTGGAGGAAAGTATTGATTCAGGAATTTTTCTGTCAGCTGTTTCCATGTCTTTATGCTAGCCTTAGGTTGGTTATTTAACCACCTCTTAGCTTGGTCTTTTACAGCAAATGGGAACAGTAATAATCTGTAGACATCCTAATCTACTTCCTTATTATGTACTGTGTCAGCAATTTGTAAAAACTGTGCCAGAAACTCTGTAGGTTCTTCCTGTGGAAGACCAGAATACTGGCAACTTTGCTCCACCATGATAATGAGCTGAGGATTCAACTCAAAGCTACTGACTCCAATGGAGGGTGTACTGATACTACTCCCATATGAAGCAGTGGTGGGGTTAGCATATGACCCCAGAGTCCTTCTAGACTATTCATTTCCACTTAGATCCATGATGGAGAAAGGGAGATGATGTAAAATAGAGAAAAAATATTTTTATTTATTTATTTATTTATTTATTTCGAAAATAAAATAAATTAAAATAAAATAAATAAAAATGGGTGAAGATTTTCGAAAAATGGAGAGAGAGAAAAAAAATGGTTAGGAAGTTTTGAAAAAGATATGATTGAAAGGATTTGATTGGAAAAGATATGATTTGAAAAAGATATAATTTTTAAATTTGATGACTAATTTAATGCTAATTTTTCGAAAATTATGAGTGGAATGAAGAAAAGATATATATATTTTTTTATTTTTGAATTTTATGATGAAAGAGAAAAACACACAAAAGACACACAACTTAAAATTTTCAAATCTAATGCTCCTTGTTTTCGAAAATTTTGAAGAATCACAAGAACAACAAGAACATGAAGGAGGAACACCAAACTTAAAATTTTTAGAAAACCAAACTAAAATTTTTGAAAATTAAAAAAAAGATTAACAAGAAAACACCAAACTTAAAGTTTGGCACAAGATTTAATCAAAGAAAAATTATTTTTGAAAAGAAAGATTTTAAAAAGAAGATACCCAATTACCAAGAACATAGACCAATGCTCTAGCCAATTGGGCAGTAAATGTAACACTTGTTTTGAAGAAGTATTTTTAATAACTAAGAATAAAACTTTTTTTTGAAAACTAATGTTTTGAAAAGGCAAAAAAAAAACAAGAAAAGATGCAGATCAAGAAAAACTAAAGATCAAACAAGAAAAGTAAACAAGAACAACTTGAAGATGAAGAAAGAACAAAGAACACAAATTTCGAAAAAAAAAAAGAGAAAATAAGAATTTAAAAAAAAGAAAATTTCAACCAAAAATAATAATAGAAGACTCAAAACCAAAAAGAAAAATTTTTCCTAATCTAAGCAACAAAATAAACTGTTAGTTGTCCAAACTCGAACAATCCCCGGCAACGGCGCCAAAAACTTGGTGCACGAAAATTACTTCACACTATGTAATTCCACACAACTAACCAGCAAGTGCACTGGGTCGTCCAAGTAATACCTTACGTGAGTAAGGGTCGAATCCCACGGAGATTGTTGGCTTGAAGCAATCTATGGTTATCTTGTAACTCTTAGTCAGGAAAACAATTCACTTATCAAATTGAATTACGAAAAATAAGAGAGTATGAAATAAATACTTATTATGCAGTAATAGAGAATATGTTGGGGTTTCAGAGATGCTTTGTCTTCTGAATTTCAACTTTTCTCTTGTATTCCTCTTCCCTCATGCATGCAAAAGTGCAAAGTTCCTTCCATGGCAAGCTCTATGTAAGGTGTCACCATTGTCAATGGCTACTTCCCATCTCCTCAGTGAAAATGGTCCAAATGCTCTGTCACAGCATGGCTAATCATCTAGAGGTTCTCGATCATACTGGAATAGGATTTACTATCCTTTTGCGTCTGTCACTACGCCCAGCACTCGTGAGTTTGAAGCCCGTCACAGTCATCCAATCCCAGAATCCTACTCGGAATACCACAGACAATGTTTAGACTTTCTGGATTCTCCTGAATGACGCCATCAATTCTAGCTTATACCACGAAGATTCTGATTATGGAATCTAAGAGATAATCATTCAATCTAATATAAAACGGAGGTGGTTGTCATGCACATGTTCATGGGTTGAGGAAGGTGATGAGTGTCACGGATCATCACCTTCTCCATAATTAAGCGCGAATGAATATCTTAGATAGGAACACGCATGTTTGAATGGAAAATAGAAGTACTTGCATTAATTCATCGAGACGCTGCAGAGCTCCTCACCCCCAACAATGGGGTTTAGAGACTCATGCTGCCAAAAGGTACAAATTTCAGATCTAAAATGTCATGAGATACCAAATAAATCTCTAAAAGTTGTTTAAATACTGAACTAGTAACCTAGGTTTACAGAAAATGAGTAAACTATGATAGATAATGCAGAAATCCACTTCTGGGGCCCACTTGGT
This sequence comes from Arachis ipaensis, assembly GCF_059453495.1. Classification (NCBI taxonomy): domain Eukaryota; kingdom Viridiplantae; phylum Streptophyta; class Magnoliopsida; order Fabales; family Fabaceae; genus Arachis; species Arachis ipaensis. The sequence continues at coordinate 67,675,402 of NC_142436.1, read as the reverse complement.
GTGTGCTGGGGCTGAGACTAAAGCTTCTCACGTGCCTGGGCTGTTTTGGGCGTTCAACGCCAGGTTGTAACCTATTTCTGGCGTTGAACTCCAACTTGTAACCTGTTTCTGGCGCTGGACGCTAGACTGCAACATGAAACTGGCGTTGAACGCCAGTTTACGTCATCTATCCTTGAGAAAAGTATAGAGTATTATATATTGCTGGAAAGCCCTGGATGTCTACTTTCCAACACAATTGGAAGCGCGCCAATTGGACTCTTGTAGCTCCAGAAAATCCATTTTGAGTGTAGAGAGGTCAGAATCCAACAGCATCATCAATCCTTTTTCAGCCCGAATCAGATTTTTGCTCAGCTCCCTCAATTTCAGCTAAAAAATACCTGAAATTATAGAAAAGCACACAAACTCACAGTAAAGTCCAGAAATATGAATTTTTCCTAGAAACTAATGAAAATATACTAAAAACTTAACTAAAACATCCTAAAAACTACATGAAATTAACCCCAAAAAGCGTAAAAATATCCGCTCATTAGTAACCATTCCACTTTTTGATGCTGATAAACCACTATTTTATGGTTTATCTTGTGTTTAATTGAGTGGTTTTTATCAAGTCTTCACCCACTTATTCATATGATTTGCATGATTTTATAATCCCTTCTTAATATTGTTTTATGATTGAAAACTTGCTTCCTAGAGATCTTTAATTAGTATATTTTAATTCTCCTTTATACCATTCGATGTCGTGATCTGTGTGTTAAGTGTTTCAGACTTTATAAGGTAGGAATGGCTTAGAAAATGGAGAGAAAGCTTGCAAAAATAGAAGGAACATAAAGAAACTAAGGAGATGACCAGCGAACACCGACGCGCGCGCATGGTTCACGCGAGCACGAGGAATAGAGAAAAATGCAGTGACGCGTGCGCGTGCCTGACGCGTACGCGTGGATTGGAGTCTGCACAAATGACGCGAACGCGTGGATGACGCGTACGCGTGACAAAGAAAATCGCTGAATGACGCGAACGCATAGACGACACGTACGCGTAACCTGCACGATCTACAAAATTAACAGAAAACGCTGGGGGCGATTTCGGGCCGCGTTTTGACCTAGTTTTTGGCCCAGAAACACATAATAAAGCAAGGGAACATGCAGAGACTCAATACACAACTTCACACATACATTGATACATTCTCATTAGGATAGTTTTAGGTTTTTAGATCTGAATCTAGAGAGGAATTACTCTCCCTCTAGCTTCTCTTTACATTCCCATTTATTGTTTTTGCTTTTGGATATTGAATAAGTTATTACCTCCGTTGAAGATACTATTCTAGTTTGTTTTCTTACTTGCTCTTTTATTTATTCCATATTCTTAATTCTTTTTAAAGTAGTAAGTGGATTATTTTCATGGATTGTTAATGCAAAGGATTACTTTTACTTTTAATTAATTTATTTAAATTACCATGTCTTCTTTTTGTATGTTTATGAGCGTTATATTCATGTCAATGGAGTAGACTCTGTACTTGACATGGGGTTGATTAAAAGGAGACACTTGAATTGGAAGGCTTAAGTGATGGTTGAATTGGAAATTGTTGGCTAGTTCTGTATTTACTAACGCTAGACCTTCCCAAGGGAGAGGACTAGGATTTGCGAATAAGAGTTAGCTTAATCACTTGACTTTCCTTTATTTAGTAAGGGTTAACTAAGTGAAAACAACAACCTTTTTAATATTACACTTAAGAGACCCCAACAAGGATAGAACTTCCAATTAATCATTCCCCCAGTCAAGGCCTTTTATTTGGAATATTAATAATCATTCATAGTTTTTATTGCTTTAATTTACAATTATTTAATTACTTGTTATCCAAACTTAAACTCTCTTGAAAATTCATGATTAATAAAATAGCATCCTTTCTCGCAACTTGTTGGGAGACGATGGTGCACGAAATTGTGATATCAACTGCGCCAACAACTTGGTACGCAAGATCGTAATCTCAACTCTTTTTCACAACTCCACACAACTAACCAGCAAGTGCACTGGGTCGTCCAAGTAATAAACCTTACGTGAGTAAGGGTCGATCCCACGGAGATTGTCGGCTTGAAGCTAGCTATAGTCATCCTTGTAAATCTCAGTCAGACAGATTCAAATGGTTATGAAGTTTTGATAATTAAAATATAAATAAAATATAAAATAAGATAAAGTTACTTATGTAATTCATTGGTGGAAATTTCAGATAAGCGTCTGGAGATGCTTTGTTGCTTCTGAACCTCTGCTTTCCTATTGTCTTCTTCCAACCATGCGTTACCTCCTTCCATAGCAAGTTGTATGATCCTCTCGGATGAAAACAAATCCATATGCGCTGTCACCGCACGGCTAATCATCTCTCGGTTCCCGCTAGCGTCAGAATAAAACCATTCTCTTTTTGCACACTGTCTCTGCGCCCAACATTCGCAAGTTTGAAGCTCGTCACAGTCATCCCTTCCCAGATCCTACTCAGAATACCACAGACAAGGTTTAAACTTTCCGGATCTCAGGAATGCTGCCAATGGTTCTAGCCTATACCACGAAGATACTAATCTCACGGACTCGGTCCGTGTATTAGATATCCAAGAGAGTATACTCCAGCTGTCGTCCAATGACTACGTTGAACATCATGTAGACCGCTTTGTGGTTGTTAGGCACGTGATCTTGGCTAAGCGAGTAATGAAGATTGGGTGATTGTCACGGGTCACCCCTTCATTCTGACTTAACTGAATTAAGAACAAGAGTATATCTTGGAGAAGAAGTAGGCGTGAATTGAAGGAAAAACAATAGTACTTGCATTAATTCATGAAGAACAGCAGAGCTCCACACCTTAATCTATGGGGTGTAGAAACTCCATCGTAGAAAATATATAAGTGAAAAAGATCTAGGCATGGCTGTGAGGCCAGCCTCCCAAATGATAGTCTATGATTACAAAAGTTCCAAAAGACTCCTTTAATAAATCACTAAAAGTAGTTTTTATACTAAACTAGTAACTAGGGTTTACAGAAAATGAGTAACTAAGTGCAGATAGTGTAGAAATCCACTTCCGGAGCCCACTTGGTGTGTGCTTGGGTTGAGCATTGAAGCTTTTTCGTGCATAGGCTATTCCTGGAGTTAAACGCCAGCTTTGGTGCCAGTTTGGGCGTTTTACGCTAAGATGTTTTAGGCTGACTTTGAACGCCAGTTTATGCCATCAAATCTCGGGCAAAGTATGGACTATTATATATTGCTGGAAAGCCCAGTGTCTACTTTCCAACGCAATTGAGAGCGCGCAAATTGGGTTTCAATAACTTCAGAAACTCCACTTCGAGTGTAGGGAGGTCAGAATCCAACAGCATCTACGGTCCTTTTTCAGCCTCTGAATCAGATTTTTGCTCAGGTCCCTCAATTTCAGCCAGAAAATACCTGAAATCACAGAAAAACACACAAACTCATAGTAAAGTCCAGAAATGTGATTTTTGAATAAAAAATAATAAAAATATAATAAAAAGTAATTAAATCATACTAAAAACTATGTAAAAATAATGCCAAAAAGGGTATAAATTATCCGCTCATCACAATACCAAACTTAAATTGTCGCTTGTCCCCAAGCAGCTAAAAACAAAATAGGATAAAAAGAAGAGAAAATACAAAGAATTCCAAATATCGATGAAGCTCACTTCCAATTAGATGAGCGGGGCTAGTAGCCTTTTTGCTTCTGAACAGTTTTGGCATCTCACTTTATCCTTTGAAGTTCAGAATGATTGGCATCTATAGGAACTTAGAGTTCAGATAGTGCTATTGATTCTCCTAGTTCAGTATGTTGATTCTTGAACACAACTACTTTATGAGTCTTGGCCGTGACCCTAAACATTTTGTTTTCCAGTATTACCACCGGATACATAAATGCCACAGACATATAACTGGGTGAACCTTTTCAAATTGTGACTCAGCTTTACTAGAGTCCCCAGTTAGAGGTGCCCAGAGCTCTTAAGCACACTCTTTTTGCTTTGGACCACGACTTTAACCACTCAGTCTCAAGCTTTTCACTTGACACCTTCACGCCACAAGCACATAGTTAGGGACAGCTTGATTTAGCCGCTTAGGCCAGTATTTTATTCCTTTGGGCCCTCCTATCCATTAATGCTCAAAGCCTTGGATCCTTTTTACCCTTGCCTTTTGGTTTAAAGGGCTATTGGCTTTTTCTGCTTGCTTTTTCTTTTTTTTTTTCTTCTTTTTTTCTTTATTTTTTTCTTTATTTTTTTTTTCATTTTTTTCTTCACAAGCTTTTGCTTTCACTACTTTTTCTTTCTTCAAGAATCAATTTTATGATTTTTCAGATTATCAATAACATTTCTCCTTTTTCATTATTCTTTCAAGAGCCAACAATTTTAACATTCATAAACAAAAAATTCAAAAATATGCACTGTTCAAGCATTCATTCATAAAACAAAAGGTATTGCCACCACATCAAAATAACTGAACTAATTTCAAGATAGAATTCGAAATCATGTACTTCTTGTTCTTTTGCAATTAAAAACATTTTCATTTAAGAAAGGTGATGGATTCATACGACATTCATAGCTTTAAGACATAGACACTAGACACTAATGATCATGTAATAAAGACACAAACATAGACAAAACATAAAGCATAATTTTCGAAAAATAGAAAAATAAAAACATGGAAATTAAAGAACGGGTCCACCTTAGTGATGGCGGCTAGTTCTTCCTCTTGAAGATCTTATGGAGTGCTTGAGCTCCTCTATATCTCTTCCTTGCCTTTGTTGCTCCTCCCTCATGGCTCTTTGCTGATTTTATTGAAGATAATGGAGTGCTCTTGGTGCTCCATCCTTAGTTGTCCCATGTTAGAACTCAGTTTTCTTAAGGAGGTGTTGATTTGCTCCCAATAGTTTTGTGGAGGAAAGTGCATCCCTTGAGGCATCTCAGGGATTTCATGATGAGAAACTTCCTCATGCTCTTCTTGAGGTCCATGAGTGGGCTCTCTTGTTTGCTCCATCCTTTTCTTAGTGATGGGCTTGTGCTCTTTAATGAGGATGTCTTTCTCTATGACAATTCCAGCTGAATTGCATAGGGTACAAATGAGATGAGGGAAGGCTAACCTTGCCAAAGTGGAGGGCTTGTCCGCCACCTTGTAGAGTTCTAGGGATATGATCTCATGAACTTCTACTTCCTCTCCAATCATGATGCTATGGATCATGATGGCCCGGTCTATTGTAACTTCAGACCGGTTGCTAGTAGGAATGATAGAGCATTGGATGAACTCCAACCATCCCCTAGCCACAGATTTGAGGTCAAGCCTTCTTAGTTGAACCGGCTTACCTCTAGAGTCTCTCTTGCATTGAGCACCTTCCACACAGATGTCCCTAAGGACTTGGTCCAACCTTTGATCAAAGTTGACCCTTCTAGGGAAAGGGTGAGGATTTCCTTGCATCATTGGCAAGTTGAATGCTAGCCTCACATTTTCTGGACTAAAATCCAAGTAGTTCCCCCGAACCATTGTGAGCCAATTATTTGGGTTCGGGTTCACACTTTGATCATGGTTCTTAGTGATCCATGCATTAGCATAGAACTCTTGAACCATTAAGATCCCGACTTGTTGAATGGGGTTGGTGAGAATTTCCTAACCTCTTCTTCGAACATCATGTTGGATCTCCGGATATTCACTCTTTTTGAGCTTAAAGAGGACCTCGGGGATCACCTTTTTCTTGGCCACAACTTCATAGAAGTGGTCTTGATGGACTTTTGAGATGAATCTCTCCATCTTTCATGACTCAAAGGTGGAAGCAATTGTCTTCCCTTTCCTCTTTCTAGAGGTTTCTCCGGCCTTAGGTGCCATTAGTGGTTATGGAAAAACAAAAAGCTTAGCTTTTCCCACACCAAACTTAGAAGGTTTTCTCGTCCTCGAGCAAAAAAAGAAAGAAAGGAGTAGAAGAAGAAGAAATGAAGGAGATGGAGGTGAGGAGAGGGTTCGGCCTAGGGGGGTTTTAGTGTGTATGTTTGTGTGAAATTGAAGGTAGTGAGGAGGGGTATTTATAGGGTAAGAGGGGGGGTTTCGGCCATGTGTGGGTGGGTTTGGGAGGGAAATAGTTTGAATTTGAATGGTGAGGTAGGTGGGGTTTTATGATGGATGGATGTGAGTGGTGAAGAGAGTATGGAGAAGAGGGTAAGATTTGATAGGTGAATGGTGTTTGGGGAAGAGGTATTGAGGTGATTGGTCAAGGGTGTATGGGGAAGAGTGTTATGGAAAGGTGTGAAGAAGAGAGAAGAAGAAGTGGGGTAGGTAGGGATCCTGTGGGGTCCACAGATCCTGAGGTGTCAAGGAATTTGAGTCCCTGCACCAATCTGGCGTTCAAACACCCATTCTGTGCCAATTTTGGCATTTAACGCCAGCTCTACTACCTTTTCTAGCATTAAACACCAGCCCTGCTACCTTTCCTGGCGTTAAACGCCACTCTACTACCCATTTCTGGCGTTAAACGCCAGCCAGATGCCCATTTCTGATGTTTAACGCCAGACTATGCCAGACAGCCCTTTTTGGCGTTAAACGCCCAGTGTGCTGCCCATTCTGGCGTTTAACGCCCAGAATGCTGTTAGGCTGGGCGTTAAACGCCCATTCTACTATCCTTACTGGCGTTTAAACGCCAGTAAGCCTGTCCTCCAGGGTGTGCTATTTTTAATGCTATTTTTCATTCTGTTTTTGATTTTTCAGTTGTTTTTGTGACTTCACATGATCATCAACCTAAAGAAAAGATAAAAATAACAATGGAAAATAAATAAACATAATTAAATAGCATTGGATTACCTCCCAACAAGTGCTTCTTTAATGTCAATAGCTTGACAGTGAGCTCTTAGAGAGCTTCACAGAGACTCAGAGCTTGATGTTGACCTCCCAACACCAAACTTAGAAGTTGAGTGTGGGGGCTCTGTTTGACTCTGTATTGAGAGAAACTTTTCATGCTTCCTCTCCATGGTTACAGAAGAAGATCCTTGAGCCTTAAACACAAGGTAGTCCTCATTCACTTGAAGGACTAACTCTCCTCTGTCCACATCAATCACAGCTCTTGCTGTGGCTAGGAAGGGTCTTCCAAGGATGATGGATTCATCTTCATCCTTCCTAGTCTCTAGGATTATGAAGTCAGCAGGGATGTAATAGCCTTCAACCTTCACTAAGATATCCTCTACAAGCCCATAAGCATGTTTTCTTGAATTGTCTGCCATCTCTAGTGAGATTCTTGCAACTTGCACCTCAAAGATCCTAGTTTCTCCATTACAGAGAGGGGCATGAGGTTTATACTTGACCCAAGGTCACACAGAGCCTTCTTAAAGGTCATGGTGCCTTGGTACAAGGTATTAAGAACTTTTCAGGATCCTATTTCTTCTGAGGTAATTTCAGTTGAACCAGATCATTCAGTTCATTGATGAGCAATGAGGGTTCATCCTCCCAAGTCTTATTACCAATTAACTTGGCATTCAGCTTCATGATTGCTCCTAGATACTGAGCAAGTTACTCTTCAGCAATATCTTCATCCTCTTCAGAGGAAGAATACTCATCAGAGCTCATGAATGGAAACAGAAAATTCAGTGGAATCTCTATGGTCTCTATATGAGCCTCAGATTCCTTTGGTTCCTCATTATGGAACTCCTTGGAGGCCAGTGAATGTCCATTGAGGTCTTCCTCACTGGAAATCACTACCTTTCCCTCCTCTACAGGTTCGTCCATGTGGGACGTGTTTATGGCCTTGCACTCTCTTTTTGGATTCTCTTCTGTATTGCTTGGGAGAGTACTAGGAGGGAGTTCAATAACTCTTTTACTCAGCTGACCCACTTGTGCCTCCAAATTTCTAATGGAGGACCTTGCTTCAGTCATAAAACTGAGAGTGGTCTTAGATAAATCAGAGACTACAGTTGCTAAGTCAGAGTGGCTCTACTTAGAATTCTCTATCTGTTGCTGAGAAGATGATGGAAAAGGTTTGCTATTGCTAACCCTATTTCTTCCACCATTATTACTATTGAAGCCTTGATTAGGCTTCTGTTGATCTTTCCATGAGAGATTAGGATGATTCCTCCATGAAGGATTGTAGGTGTTTCCATAGGATTCTCCCAAGTAATTCACCTCTGCCATTGCAGGATTCTCAGGGTCATAGGCTTCTTCTTCAGAGGAAGCCTCCTTAGTACTGCCTGATGCAGCTTGCATTCCAGACAGACTCTAAGAAATCATATTGACTTGCTGAGTCAATATTTTATTCTGAGCCAATATGGCATTCAGAGTATCAATCATATTGACATGAACTGGTTATTTGCAACTATTTTAATGAGTTCCTGGGCTTCTGCAGGCGTCTTCTTCAGATGAAGAGATCCTCTAGCAGAGTGGTCCAATAACATCTTGGACAATTCAGACAGACCATCATAGAATATACATATGATGCTCCATTCTGAAAACATGTCAGAAGGACACCTTCTGATCAATTACTTGTATCTTTCCCAAGCTTCATAGAGGGATTCACCTTCCTTCTGTCTGAAGGTTTAGACTTCCACTCTAAGCTTGCTCAATTTTTGAGGTGGAAAGAATTTGGCCAAGAAAGCATTGACCAACTTTTCCTAAGATTTCAGGCTATCTTTAGGTTGTGAGTCTAACCATGTCCTAGCTCTGTCTCTTACAACAAAGGGGAAAAGCATAAGTCCGTAGACCTCAGGATTAACCTCATTGGTCTTAACAGTGTCACAAATTTGCAAGAATTCAGCTAAAAACTGATGAGGATCTTCCAATGGAAGTCCATTAAACTTGCAATTCTGCTGCATCAGAGAAACTAATTGAGGCTTAAGCTCAAAGTTGTTTGCTCCAATTGCAGAAATTGAGATGCTCCTTCCACAGAAGTCAGAAGAGGGTGCAATAAAATCACCAAGCATATTCCTTGCATCTCCACCATTGTTGTTGGGTTCGGCCATCTCTTCTTCTTTTTCAAAAAAAATCTGTCAGGTCCTCTGCAGAGTGTTGTGCTTTAGCTTCTCTTAGCTTCCTTTTTAGAGTCCTTTCAGGTTCCAGATCAGCTTCAACAAGAATGTTCTTATCTTTTCTCCTGCTCATATGAAAAAGAAGAGAACAGAAAAGAATAGAAATCCTCTATGTCACAGTATAGAGATTCCTTTATGTGAGTAGAAGAATAGAAGAGTAGAATGAAGAAGAGAGAAGATGAAGAATTCGAACACAGAGAGGGAGAGAGGGTTCGAATTATAAGAAGAAGAGAAGTGTTAATAAATAAATAAATAAATAGAAAGAGATGAGGGAGAGAGAATTCGAATTTTAAATTAAAATAAAGGGAAAATATTTTTGTTTTTATTTTAATTATTATTTATAATTCAAAAATTATAAAAAGGAATAAAATTAAATTAAAATTTAAAACAATTAGTTAATTAAAAAGAATTTTGAAAAAGTGGTTAGTGATTTTCAAAAATTGGAGAGAGAAAAGTAGTTAGGTGGTTTTGAAAAAGATATGATTGAAATAGTAAACTTTTAAAATCAAACAAAAAGTCAAGTGGTTAATTAAAAAAGATTTGAAAATCAATTTTGAAAAGATAAGAAGTTAGAAAAGATTTTGAAATTGATTTTGAAAAATATATGATTGAAATTTTATTTTGAAAAAGATTTGAAAAGGAAATTAAAAAGATTTGGTTTTTGAAAATTAAAGTTGATTACCTGACTAACAAGAAACTAAAAGATATGATTTTAAAATTCAAAGATTGATCCTTTCTTAATAGGCAAGTAACAACTTGAGATTTTTGAATCAAAACATTAAATGTTAGCATTAATTTCGAAAATATGAAATAAAAATAAGAAAAATATTTTGAAAATCAAATTTTAAAATTTTCGAAAATAATAATAAAAAATGAAAAAGATTTGATTTTTAAAAAGGATTTGAAAAAGATAGAATTTTAAAATTGAAATTTTGACTTGACTAACAAGAAACAACTAAATTTTAAAAATTTTGACTAAATCAACTCAAAATTTTGAGATTTATGAGAAGAATAAGGGAAAGATATTTTTTTGATTTTTGAATTTTAATGAGGAAAGAGAAAAACTACAAAATGAAACATGACATAAAAATTATGAATCAAAACAAGAAAAATATGCAAGAACACTTTGAAGATCATGATGAACATCAAGAACATATTTTTGAAAATTTTTAAGAAAAGAAAGACATGCAAGACACCAAACTTAAAAATTTTTATTCTATAGACACTAATAATTCAAGAATGCATATGAAAAACAAGAAAAGACACAAAACAAGAAAATGCAAAGATCAAACAAGGAAAATCATCAAAAACAACTTGAAGATCATGAAGAACAGTTCCATGCATGTGTTCTTCGAAAATTTAAAGAAAAATTAAAAAGATGCAATTGACACCAAACTTAAAATTTAACACAATACTCAAACAAGAAATATAAAATTTTTGGTTTTTATGATTTTATTAAAAAAAAATTTTTGGATTTTTCGAAAATTAATTTGGAAAAGAAAATAAAGAAATTCAAAATTTTTAATACGAATTCTAGGAATCATGCAATGTTAGTCTAAAGCTTCAGTCTAGAAAAGATTAGACATGGCTAGCCAAGCTTCAGCAGAACATTACATACAACAGCCAAATTGATGGGAATCAACTAGCTCCTGTGATGATAAAAGCATCATCTGAAACTCTAGAATTCATTCTTAAAAATTCTAAAGAATTTTTAGGAAACTAAACATATTTTATTTTGTTCTTCAGAAATTTTTTTTTTTTGAAAATTTTTTAAAAATAAAAATAAAAATAAAATGGTTAAACATAAAATAAAATTACCTAATCTGAGCAACAAGATGAACCGTCGAACAATCTCCGGCAACGGTGCCAAAAACTTGGTGCACGGGATTGTTTGTTCTCCGGCAACGGCGCCAAAAACTTGGTTCACGAAATTGTGAACTCAACTGCGCCAACAACTTGGAACGCACGATTGTAATCTCAACTCTTTTTCACAACTCTGCACAACTAACCAACAAGTGCACTGGGTCGTCCAAGTAATAAACCTTACGTGAGTAAGGGTCGATCCCACGGAGATTGTCGGCTTGAAGCAAGCTATGGTCATCCTTGTAAATCTTAGTCAGGCAGATTCAAATGATTATGAGGTTTTCATAATTAAAATATAAATAAAATATAAAATAAGATAAAAGTTACTTATGTAATTCAATGGTGGAAATTTCAGATAAGCGTCTGGAGATGATTTGTTGCTTCTGAACCTCTGCTTTCCTATTGTCTTCTTCCAACCATGCGTTACCTCCTTCCATGCCAGGCTGTATGATCCTCTCGGATGAAAACAAATCCATATGCACTGTCACTACACGGCTAATCATCTGTCGGTTCCCGCTAGCGTCGGAATAAGACCATTGTCTTTTTGCACACTGTCTCTGCGCCCAACATTCGCAAGTTTGAAGCTCGTCACAGTCATCCCTTCCCAGATCCTACTCGGAATACCACAGACAAGGTTTAGACTTTTCGGATCTCAGGAATGCTGCCAATGGTTCTAGCCTATACCACGAAGATACTAATCTCACAGACTCAGTCCGTGTATTAGATATCCAAGAGAGTATACTCCAGCTGTCGTCCAATGACTACGTTGAACATCATGTAGACTGCTTTGTGGTTGTTAGGCACGCGATCTTGGCTAAGTGAGTAACGAAGATTGGGTGATTGTCATGGGTCACCCCTTCATTCTGACTTAATTGAATTAAGAACAAGAGTATATCTTGGAGAAGAAGTAGGCGTGAATTGAAGGAAAAACAATAGTACTTGCATTATTTCATGAAGAACAGCAGAGCTCCACACCTTAATCTATGGGGTGTAGAAACTCCACTGTAGAAAATACATAAGTGATAAAGGTCTAGGCATGGCCGTGAGGCCAGCCTCTCAAATGATAGTCTATGATTACAAAAGTTCCGAAAGACTCCTTTAATAAATCACTAAAAGTAGTTTTTATACTAAACTAGTAACTAGGGTTTACAGAAAATGAGTAACTAAGTGCAGATAGTGCAGAAATCCACTTCCGTGGCTCACTTAGTGTGTGCTTGGGCTGAGCATTGAAGCTTTTTCGTACATAGGCTGTTCCTGGAATTAAACGCCAGCTTTGGTGCTAGTTTGGGCGTTTAACTCCAATTCTGGTGCCAGTTTGGGCGTTTTACGCCAAGATGTTTTAGGCTGACTTTGAACGCCAGTTTGGGCCATCAAATCTCGGGCAAAGTATAGACTATTATATATTTCTGGAAAGCCCAGGATGTCTACTTTCCAACGCAATTGAGAGCGCGCCAATTGGGTTTCAGTAACTCCAGAAAATCCACTTTGAGTGCAGGGAGGTCAGAATCCAACAGCATCTACAGTCCTTTTTCAGCCTCTGAATCAGATTTTTACTCAGGTCCCTAAATTTCAACCAGAAAATACCTGAAATCATAGAAAAACACACAAACTCATAGTAAAGTCTAGAAATGTGATTTTTGAATAAAAACTAATAAAAATATAATAAAAAGTAATTAAATCATAAAAACTATGTAAAAACAATGCCAAAAAGGGTATAAATTATCCGCTCATCAGACGACCTGGGATTCATACTCCGAGTATTTTTATTCTAAATTTTTGTGACACCTTTCTAAATTGGTGAGGCAGATTTTAGCTGGTTAAGAGCTATATTCGCAACGTTGTTCTTACATTACAATCTCTTAATTGGCCTAACTTCTGCCACGCACCAGTTTTTGGCGCCGTTGCTGGGGAGTTGCAATTGTGTGCTAAAGTATTAATTAGTGTACATATTTTAATTTTAATTGCATATTTTATTTTTTATTTTTTTTATTTTTATTTTTATTTTTATTTTTATTTTTGTTACCATGAGCTATATGTTTCTTTCATTGAATGACGCGTTCACTGTTGATCCGAGCTTAGCTGCATTTGATCCTGAAATTGAAAGAACTATTTCACGTATTAGGCGAGCTCGATGTAGGTTAGCCTCTGAGGGTGGTGAAGTGATTGTTATCGATTCACCAATCTCATCTGAGGGCGAATCTGAACCGCCATCTGAGAGCGAAACAAGCTCCTTTACTACTGATTCAGTTGATTCACGTGCAGATAGCATGGCAGCACCTAGGAGGATTACTCTCCAGGAAGCTGGAGCCCCAGATTTTACATTGCAGACGTATCAAGTGCATCATCTAACTCTGGCTGCAGATTTTGAACTGAAGACTGCATTAATCAACTTGATGCCCAAGTTTCATGGCTTACCTGCTCAGGAGCCCATCAAGCATCTAAGGGATTTTTAGACAGCCTGTTCTACTGTTAGGCGTCATGGTGCGAATGAAACTTCTCTCTTGATGGAAAGGCGAGGGAGTGGTACTACTCCCAACTTGAAGCGACTGTTACCAATTGGGATACGCTCAGGAGAGAATTTTTGGAAAAATATTTTCCAGCAGAAGTTACAGACAGACTGAGAAAAGAGATCTCCTACATTGTTCAAGGAGAATCAGAAACTCTTTATGAGTACTGGGAGCATTTTAAGAACCTTCTAGACGCATGCCCCCATCACATGATTGACAGGCTAGTGTTAATTAGCTGCTTCACTCAAGGCATGAAGCCTCGGGATAAAACTACACTAAATGGTGCTAGTAATGGTTCTCTAAAGAAATACAAGACCACAGATGAAGCATGGCAACTGATCAGCGACTTAGTTGAGTCTACTAGGAATCACAGGCACAAGAACAGCCACTCAAAAGCTGTTGTAGAAATTTCCTCTAGCACTGAGACTTCTGCTCTTACACAGAGTATATGTGAAATGACCAACTTACTGAAGCAAATGCAGTTGAACCAACAACAACAAGCTTAGCCCACCCCACCACAACAAAGCCAACAGTTAGTTCCACAAAGAGTATGTGGAATCTGTGCTGATTATAGTCATTATACTGATGAATGCCCGCAGCTCCAACAAGAAGATAACACTGTGGCAGCTACTCATAACTTCTATGACCGCCCGAATCAAGGATAAAATCAACAAGGCGGCAACTACAACCAAGGTGGAAACTATAACCAAAGATGGCAGGAGAACTCCAACCAAAGTTGGAGAGATAATTCCAACCATGGTTGGAGGGACAACTATAACAGAGGAGGCAGAGACAATAATGAAAACCAGAGGTGGAATAACAACAATAGACAGCAGAATCAGAACCAACCTTACAGAGCTCCTCACCTAAGACAGTCACAAGGAACCCAGCATAACCAACAATAAGTCCTACAGATCACTTACCATACTTCCTCATCAAATGACGAGATGCTTCATTCTCTTGCACAAGGACAACAAGACATGCAGACTATACTGAACTCTACTTTAAATGGTCTGAATGCCAGTTTACAAGCTCTAGCCGCCCGGATAGAATCACTACCAGCTTCCACCAACCAACCTTCAAGCTTCAGTGGAATTCCTTCTCAACCCTTACCTAATCCCAAGGGTGGCATCAATGCCATCACTTTGAGGTCTGGAACCACATTTCCAGAGAGGAATTAGGAGGAGCCAAGCCCAATAGAACATACCTAAATTGAAGACTCAGTGGAAGTAGAAGATGCTGAAATGGAAGATGCTGAAGAGGAAGATGAAGTACAAGACAAGGTTGAAGAAGAAGTCGCTCAGCAAAGGAATGGACCACTAAAGGATACAGAAGCTGCAAGTGGCGCCATCCCTATCCCATTCCCACATCTTGCAAGGAAGTCCAAAAAGTAGATGGAACTTGATCCCAAAATGGTAGAAATTTTCAAAAAGGTTGAGGTAACTGTTACCCTTTTTGATGTTATTCAGCAAGTAACTAAATATGCAAAGTTTCTGAAAGATTTATGCATATATAAAGATAAAATTAATGAATTAGAAACTATTCCTTTAGGTAGTTCTATATCTGTTTTAATGGGAAGTATACCTGAAAAATGTAGTGATCCAGGTCCATGCATGGTAAATTGTACCATTAGAGGTGTAATATTTTCTGATTGCATGTGTGACTTAGGATCGTGTGTTAGTATAATGCCATTGTATATATATGATACCTTAAGGCTCCCTCCCTTAAAAAGGTCGGCAGCTTGTTTTGTGTTAGCAGATAAAAGTATTATTACATTAGTTAGAATTGCTGAAGATGTATTAGTGAGCATTAAGGGGCTCACATTTTCCATTGACTTCTATATCCTGGAAATGCCCCCTAATGACTCAGGAAGACCATCATCAATCCTGCTTGGAAGACCATTTTTGAAGACTTCAAAATTCAAGCTGGATGCATTCTCAGGAACTTACTCCTTTGAGATAGATAGCAGAACAGTGAGTTTTAGTTTAAATGAAGCAATGAAGCACCCTCCAGAAGATCATTCTATCCTCAAGTGTGACATCATTGATGAAACTGTAGCTGAAGTTCACCAAGAAGAAGTAAAAGAGAAAGACATGGAGCAAGGTCCAAGTGTAGGGACACCCTCTGAACATAATGAAGACAGTTTACCATTACCACTAGCTCCGAATGATCTAGAGCCCAGCCAAGAGCAGAAATTGGAATTGAAGCCCCTTCCTCCACACCTCAAGTATGCTTACCTCGAGGATAATTAGAAGCTTCCAATTATCATTGCAAGGGAACTCACTTCTCAACAAGAGGAACAACTGCTCAGTGTGCTGAGAAAACATAAGAGAGCAATTGGATGGAGCTTGGCGGATATAGTAGGCATCAGTCCTCAAGTTTGTGAGCACAGAATATATTTAGAAGAGGAATCAAAACCCGTCCGTCAACCCCAAAGAAGATTGAATCCCACCATCTTAGAAGTTGTCAAGAAAGAAGTGACTAGGCTACTTGAAACAGACATCATCTACCCCAGTACAAGTGGTGCCCAAGAAGTCTAGAGTTACAACAATAAAGAATGAGCATGGAGAGCTCTTGACAACTAGAGTGTAGAATTCATGGAGGGTTTGCATTGACTATAGGCGTCTCAACCAAGCTACTTGCAAGGATCACTACCCCTTGCCATTCATTGATCAGATGCTTGATCGCCTGTCAGGTAAATCCCATTACTTCTTTTTAGATGGTTATATAGGCTACTTTCAAATTCATATAGCTCTTGAGGATGAGGAGAAGACCACTTTTACATGTCCCTTTGGAACGTATGCATACAAGAGGATGCCTTTTGGCTTGTGTAATGCACCAGCTACTTTCCAGATATGCATGATGAGTATTTTTTCAGATCTTATTGAGAACTTTATGGAAGTCTTTATGGATGATTTTAGCGTTTATGGTGATTCATTTAACCTTTGCTTGGATAGTTTAGCTAGAGTTTTAGATAGATGTGTTAGTTCAAACCTTGTATTGAATTTTGAAAAATGTCACTTTATGGTAAAACAAGGGATTGTTCTAGGACATGTTTCTAATACTGGTATTTTTGTAGATCCAGCAAAGGTGGATGTCATTTCTAGTTTACCTTACCCCTCCTCCGTGAGGGAAGTCCGTTCGTTCCTTGGCCATTGATAAACCCATATTTTATGATATATTATGTGCCTAATTTGAGTGATTTATTCAATCCTTCACCCACTTATTCATATTAATTGCATGGTTTTACTTTCCTTCCCTTATTATGTGATGTATGTGAAAAACATGTTTCCTATGCTTTAAAAGTAATAATTTTAATTACCCTTTATTACCATTCGATGCCGTGATTCGTGTGTTGAGTAGTTTCAGATCTTCTAAGGCAGGAATGACTTAAAGGATGAAAAGGAAACATACAAAAATGAAAGGAAAGCACAAAACGGAGTTTTTGAAGAAACTGGCAACGACGCGATCGCATGAACGACGCGGCCGCATGCCAGCGCGAATTAACAGCGACATGACCGCGTGCTTGACGCGATCGCGCGACAAGGAAAACTCCAATTGACGCGACCGCATGACCCACGCGGCCGCGTGACAGAGGCCACGCACCAGAAATTACAGAAAACGCTCCCAGCGATTTCTGAAGCCCTTTTTCGCCCAAATCCAAGTCCAGAAGGCACAGATCAGAGATTATGAAGTGGGGGAATGCATCCATTCGGAGGAGAGTCTCCAATTAGTTACTATTCATGATTTAGATGTAGTTTTGAGAGAGAGGTTCTCTCTCCTCTCTCTTTTAGGATTTAGATTTAGGATTTTAATCGCTTTCAAGATTATCTCTTTCTATTAGGTTCAACATTCCTTTTTATTTATCTTCTCAATTTAATTTATGAATTCTTCTATGTTACAGATTACTCTTTGAATTAATGTTATTTGAGGTATTTCAGCTTACAATTGCTCTCTTTTAATTATGTTGCTTTTATCCCCAATCTGAAGACATTTTTATTCCAGTACATTTACTTTTCCCCTTTTGGTCTTGGTTAAGAAATCAGTAACTCAGGAGTTATCAAACTCAACATGATTGATAATCGTTATCTTTGCTAATTGAAATGAACTTCAATAATCCCAATCTTTCCTTAGGGATTAACTAGGATTTGAGGATCTAACTAATTAGTCACTTGACCTTCCCTTGCTCTAGCAAAGGTTAACTAAGTGGAATTAAGATTCAATTTTCATCATCATTGATAAGGATAACTAGGATAGGACTTCTAATTTCTCATACCTTTCCAAAAGTGTGTTTTACAGTTATTTATTTAAATTACAGTCTTTTACTTACTTTAATTGCAATTTAAATTACTTGTTCCTCATCTTCAAAACCCCAATTTACAATCTTCATAACCAATAATAAGAACATACTTCCCTGCAGTTCCTTGAGAAGACGACCCGAGGTTTGAATACTTCGGTTATCAATTTATTTAGGGGTTTGTTACTTGTGACAACCAAAACGTTTGTATGAAGGGATTTCTGTTAGTTTAGAAACTATATCTACAACGTGACTATTTTTATAAATTCTTTACTAGCAAAAATCCTAACGTCAAAATGGCGCCGTTGCTGGGGAACTGCAATTGTGTGCCTTATTATTGGTTATTGTAAATATTTTTTTTTACTTGTTTATTTGTCTTTATTTTTCCTTTTTATTTCCATTAGCTACTATGAATTCTCACCCCTCTCGCTTCGAGTTTGGTTCTAATATTGTTGAAAGGAGTGAAAGTTATAACAGGAACATGTACAAGGTCAGAGCAATCAAAGATGGATGGAGCCAAGAGGATCTGATCAACCCTTTTGGCAACAACACCCTCCAAGATATCATGGACAAAGACCATTCTACAATGCATACCAAGCAAATAGACAGCTGGACAACCTTGTAGTTACCAACAAGTCCCACCCTGTGCTTATAGGCCATCCTCTCAACATAACTTCGAACCACCACACTCACAAGCTTTTTTTCACCATTTGCCACCATACGATCCTCATTTACCCCGATTCCAATCCAGTGACTCCCAAACACCACCACTTCCCAATGTACCACGTCCAAATCCAGCACCCCGAGAATCAGAGGTTCGCCTCAAGGAAACAGTAGATCAACTTCAAACAACCCTTTATCCACTGGGGCAAGTGGTGCACGAATTGTGAATCACACTTTTCACAACTCGTACCACTAACCAGCAAGTGCACTGGGTCGTCCAAGTAATACCTTACGTGAGTAAGGGTTGATCCCACGGAGATTGTTGGTTTGGAGCAATCTATGGTTATCTTGTAAATCTTAGTCAGGAAATCAATTATAATTATCAGTATGAATTGCGAAGAATAAAAGAGCATGGATTGAATACTTGTTCTGCAGTAATGGAGAATATGTTGGAGTTTTGGAGATGCTTTGTCTTCTGAATCTCTGCTTTCTCCCTGTCTTCTTCTTCACGCACGCAAGGTTCCTCCTATGGCAAGCTGTGTGTTGGTGGATCACCGTTGTCAATGGCTACCATCCGTCCTCTCAGTGAAAAAGGTCCAGGTGCGCTGTCACCACACGGCTAATCATCTGTCGGTTCCCACTCATGCAGGAATAGAATCCATTGATCCTTTTGTGTCTGTCACTACGCCCAGCCCTTGTGAGTTTGAAGCTCGTCACAGTCATTCAATCCCTGAATCCTACTCGAAATACCACAAACAAGGTTTAGACTTTCTGGATTCTCAAGAATGCTGCCAATGGATTCTAGCTTATACCACGAAGATTCTGATTAAGGAATCCAAGAGATATTCATTCAATCGAAGGTAGAACGGAGGTGGTTGTCAGGCACACGTTTATAGGTTGAGGATGATGATGAGTGTCACGGATCATCACATCCATCATATTGAAGTGTGAATAAACATCATAGATAGAAACAAGCGTGTTTGAATAGAAAACAGAAACAGTTGCATTAATTCATCGAAACACAGCAGAGCTCCTCACCCCCAACAATGGAGTTTAGAGACTCATGCCGTCAAAGAATACAAAGTTCAGATCTAAAATGTCATGAGTTACAAAATAAATCTCTAAAAGTTGTTTAAATACTAAACTAGTAACCTAGGTTTACAGAAAATGAGTAAACTAAGATAGATAGTGCAGAAATCCACTTCTAGGGTCCACTTGGTGTGTGCTGGGGCTGAGACAGCTTTACACGTGCCTAGGCTGTTTCCAGAGTTAAACACCAGGTTGTAACCTGTTTCTAGCGTTTAACTCCAACTTGTAACTTGTTTCTGGCGTTTAACGCCAGAATGCAACATGGAACTGGCGTTGAACGCCAGTTTACGTCGTTTATCATTGAGAAAAGTATGGACTATTATATATTGCTGGAAAGCCCTGGATGTCTACTTTCCAAGGCAATTGAGAGCGTGCCATTTGGACTTCTGTAGCTCCATAAAATCCACTTTGAGTGCAGGGAGGTCAGAATCCAACAGCATCTGCAGTCCTTTTTCAGCTTGAATCAGATTTTTGCTCAACTCCCTCAATTTTAGCCAGAAATTACCTGGAATCACAGAAAAACACAAACTCATAGTAAAGTCTAGAAATGTGATTTTTATTAAAAACTAATAAAAATATAATAAAAAGTGACTAAAACATATTAAAAACTAGCTAGAAACAATGCCAAAAAGCGTATAAATTATCCGCTCATCACAACACCAAACTTAAATTGTTGCTTGTCCCCAAGCAACTAAAAACAAAGTAGGATAAAAAGAAGAGAATATACAATGAATTCCAAAAACATCTATGAAGATCAGTCTTAACTAGATGAGCGGGGCTATTAGCTTTTTGCTTCTGAACAGTTTTGGCATCTCACTTTATCCTTTGAAGTTCAGAATGATTGGCGTCTATAGGAACTCAGAATTCAGATAATGTTATTGATTCTCCTAGTTCAGTATGTTGATTCTTGAACACAGCTACTTTATGAGTCTTGGTCGTGGCCCTAAGCACTATGTTTTCCAGTATTACCACCGGATACATACATGGCACAGACACATAACTGGGTGAACCTTTTCAGATTGTGACTCAGCTTTGCTAAAGTCCCCAATTAGAGGTGTCCAGGGTTCTTAAGCACACTCTATTTTTGCTTTGGACCTCGACTTTAACCGCTCAGTCTCATGTTTTCACTTGACACCTTCACGCCACAAGCACATGGTTAGGGACAGCTTGGTTTAGCCGCTTAGGCCAGGATTTTATTCCTTTAGGCCCTCCTATCCACTGATGCTCAAAGCCTTGGATCCTTTTTATTACCCTTGCCTTTTGGTTTTAAGGGCTATTGGCTTTTTACTCTTGCCTTTTGGTTTAAAGAGCTTTTGGCTTTTTCTGCTTGCTTTTTCTTTTTCTTGCTCTCTTTTTTTTCGCATTTTTTTCTCTGCAAGGTTTGTTCTTCACTGCTTTTTCTTGCTTCAAGAATCATTTTTATGATTTTTCAGATTATCAAATAACATTTCTCCTTTTTCATCATTCTTTCAAGAGCCAACAATTTTAACATTCATAAACAACAAATTCAAAAGACATATGCACTGTTCAAGCATTCATTTAGAAAACAAAAAGTATTGCTACCACATCAAAATAATTAAACTATTTTAAAATTCAAAATTCATGTATTTCTTTTTCTTTTTCAGAAAATATTTTTCATTTAAGAAAGGTGATGGATTCATAGGACATTCATATCTTTAAGACATAGACACTTAGATACTAGTGATCATGTAATAAGACCCAAACATAAATAAACATAAAGCATAGTAAACGAAAATCAGAGAGATAAGAACAAGGAGATTAAGGAACGGGTCCACCTTAGTGAGGGTGGCGTCTTCCTCTTCTTGAAGAACCAATGGTGCTCTTGAGCTCCTCTATGTCTCTTCCTTGTCTTTGTTGCTCCTCCCTCATAGCTCTTTGATCTGCAGTCAAATGCTCTACCACTGAACTATGGACCCTTGAGATGAACCTCTCCATCTCTCATGACTCGGGCGTGGAAGCAACTGCCTTCCTTTTCCTCTTTCTAGAGGTTTCTCCGGCCTTAGGTGCCATAAATGGTTATGGAAAAACAAAAAGCAACGCTTTTTTCCACACCAAACTTAAAAGGTTTGCTCGTTCTCGAGCAAAAGAAGATAGAAGGGAGTAGAAGGAGAAGTGGAAGAGAAGGAGGTGTGTGAATGGGTGGGTATGGGAGGGGAATGGTTTGAATTGGAATGGTGAGGTAGGTGGGGACCCTGTGGGGTCCACAGATCAAGTGGGGTCAAGGACTTAACATCCCTGCTCCAATTAGGCGTGTAAAACGCCCTTGCTGTGCAATCCTGGCGTTTAACGCCAGATTGCTGCTTGTTTCTGGCATTAAATGCCCAAATGTAGCCTATTTCTGGCATTTAACGCCAGGCAGATGCTTGTTTCTGGCGTTAAACGCCAGCTTGGTGCTTGTTTCTGGCGTTAAACGCCAGACAGATGCTTGTTTCTGGTGTTTAAACGCCAGACTGCTCTCCTCCAGGGTGTGCTGTTTTCAATGCTATTTTTTTTCTGTTTTTGATTTTTCAATAGTTTTTGTGACTTCACATGATCATTAACCTAAAAGAAAAAAAAACATAAAATAACAATAGAAAATAAAGAGATATAGTTAAATAACATTGGGTTGCCTCCCAACAAGCGTTTCTTTAATGTCAATAGCTTGACCTTACTGAGCTTTTAATCTAGTCTCAGCCTTGAGCATTCTTGCTCAATATTGCCTTCAAGATAATGCTTGACTCTCTGTCCATTAACAATGAACTTCTTATTAGAATCAATGTCTTAAAGCTCCACATGACCATATGGTGACACGCTTGTAATCACATATGGTCCCCTCTACCGGGATTTCAGTTTCCCGGGGAATAATCTGAGCCTAGAGTTAAATAGCAGAACCTTCTGTCCTGGTTCAAAGACTCTAGGTGACAACTTTCTGTCATGCCACCTTTTTGCTTTCTCCTTGTAAAGCTTAGCATTTTCGAAAGCAGTGAGTCTGAATTCCTCTAGCTCATTTAGCTGGAGTAATCTTTTTTCTCCAGCTAATCTGGCATCAAAGTTTAGGAATCTGGTTGCCCAGTAGGCCTTATGCTCCAGTTCCACGGGCAGATGACAAGCCTTACCATACACAAGTTGGTATAGAGAGGTCCCTATAGGAGTCTTGAATGCTGTTCTGTAAGCCCACAGAGCATCATCCAAGCTTCTCACCCAATCCTTTCTACGGGTACTTACTGTCCGTTCCAAGATTCTTTTTAGTTCTCTATTAGAGACTTCAGCTAGCCCATTTGTCTGTGGATGATATGGAGTTTCCATCTTGTGGCTAATTCCATACCGGACCATAGCAGAGTAAAGCTATTTGTTGCAGAAGTGAGTGCCCCTATCACTAATTAGTACTCTAGGGACACCAAACCTGCTGAAGATATGTTTCTGGAGGAACTTCAGCACTGTTTTAGTATCATTGGTGGGTGTGGCAACGGCCTCTACCCATTTTGATACATAGTCGACTGCCACCAGAATATAAGTGTTTGAGTATGATGGTGGAAAAGGTCCCATGAAGTCAATTCCCCATACATCAAACAACTCAATCTCCAAGATTCCCTGTTGAGGCATGGCGTAACCATGAGGCAGATTACCAGCTCTTTGGCAACTATCACAGTTACGTAGAAACTCTCAGGAATTCCCGTAGGTGATCCCCTTGTTTGAAATTTTATGCCCAAGGACAATTCCTTCAGTCACCATAAAGTGACATTTTTCCCAGTTTAAAACTAGGTTGGTCTCTTGGCATCTTTTCCGAACAAGTGCTAAATGGTCAAGGCAGGAGCTGAATGAGTCTCCAAATACTGAAAAGTCATCCATGAAGACTTTCAGAAATTTCTCTACCATATCAGAGAAGATAGAGAGCATGCACCTCTGAAAGGTTGCATGTGCATTACACAGACCAAAAGGCATTCTTCTGTAAGCAAATACTCCAGAAGGACATGTGAATGCTGTTTTCTCTTGGTCCTGAGGATCTACTGCAATTTGGTTGTAACCTGAATAGCCATCCAAAAAGCAGTAATATTCATGACCTGCTAGTCTCTCTAGCATCTGGTCTATGAATGGTAAAAGAAAATAATCCTTTCTGGTGGCTGTATTGAGCCTTCTATAGTCAATACACATGCGCCACCCTGTAACTGTTCTTGTAGGAACCAGTTCATTTTTTTCATTATGAACCACTGTCATGCCTCCCTTCTTGGGAACAACGTGAATAGGGCTCACCCAGGGGCTATCAGAAATAGGATAAATAATCCCAGCCTCCAGTAATTTGGTGACCTCTTTCTGCACCACTTCCTTCATGGCTGGATTTAGCCGCCTCTGTGGTTGAACCACTGGCTTAGCATCATCCTTTAATAGGATTTTGTGCATGCATCTAGCTAAGCTTATGCCCTTAAGGTCACTTATGGACCACCCAAGAGCTGTCTTGTGTGTCCTTAGCACTTGAATTAGTGCTTCCTCTTCCAGTGGATTTAAAGCAGAGCTTATGATCACTGGAAAAGTGTCACCTTCTCCTAGAAATGCATATTTCAGGGATGGTGATGGCTTGAGCTCGGGTTTAAGAGGTTTCTCCTCTTCTTGAGGAAGTCTCAGAGGCTCTTTCAATTCCTCTGAACCCTCCAAATCAGGCTGAACATCTTTAAAGATGTCTTCCAGCTCCGATTCGAGACTCTCAGCCATGTTGACCTCCTCTACCAAA
This sequence comes from Arachis ipaensis, assembly GCF_059453495.1. NCBI lineage: Eukaryota > Viridiplantae > Streptophyta > Magnoliopsida > Fabales > Fabaceae > Arachis > Arachis ipaensis. The sequence continues at coordinate 67,651,228 of NC_142436.1, read as the reverse complement.
GAGTCAATAAGATCAATTTTCATGCAGTCTTTTGGTGTGTCTGGATGCTGCATGGCTTTGACAGCATTCAACTTAAACTCATGCTCATTGACTCTCAGGGTTACTTCCCCCTTTTGGACATCAATGAGAGTTCGTCCAGTTGCTAGGAAAGGTCTTCCTAGAATCAGAGTAGCACTTTTGTGCTCCTCCATGTCCAGCACTACAAAGTCAGTGGGAAAGGCGAATGGCCCAACCCTGACAATCATGTCCTCAATCACGCCTGATGGGTATTTAATGGAGCCATCAACAAGTTGGAGACATATCCGAGTTGGTTTAACTTCTTCAGTTAAACCAAGCTTTCTGATAGTGGATGCAGGTATTAGGTTGATGCTTGCCCCAAGATCACATAAAGCTGTCTTGGTGCAATTATCCTCTAATATGCATGGTATTAGAAAGCTTCCGGGATCTTTAAGCTTTTCTGGAAAGCTTTTTAGAATGACTGCACTACATTCTTCAGTGAGGAGAACTCTTTTAGTTTCTCTCCAATCCTTCTTATGACTCAAGATCTCCTTCATGAACTTGGCATAAGAAGGTATTTATTCAAGTGCCTCTGCAAACAGAATCTTTATTTCAAGAGTCCTGAGATAATCTGCAAAGCGTGCAAATTGCTTATCCTGCTTCTCTTGGTGGAGTTTTTGAGGATAAGGTATCTTGGCTTTATATTCTTCAACCTTAGTTGCTGCAGGTTTATTTCCTACATAGGTGGTTGGAGAAGCCTTTTTAGAGGGGTTGTTATCAACACTTGTGTGTGTCTGATCCCTCACTGGCATTTGAATGCCAGGGTTAGAAGCTGGAGTGGCGTTGGACGCCAACTCCTTACTTGTTCCTGGCGTTTGAACACCAGAACTGAGCTTCCATTGGGCGTTTGACGCCAAATCCTTGCCTGTTTCTGGCGTTTGAACGCCAGAGTTATTCCTCTCTGGGCTCTTACTGTCCTCAGAGGGATTTTGGATAGCAGGTTGTTCATTTCTTGTCTTCCTGCTGCCTTGAAGTGAGGTATTTAATGTTTTCCCACTTCTTAATTGAATTGCTTGGCACTCTTCCGTTATTTGTTTTGATAACTGCTGTTCTGTTTGCTTCAACTGTAGTTCCATATTCAAATTAGCTATGCTTGTGTCTTGTAGTATCTCTTTGAATTCGGCCAGCTGTTTTGTTAGAAAGTCTAATTACTGATTGAATTCAGTAATTTGTTCTGCAGAACTGAGTTCAGCAGTTACTGTTTTAGCCTCTTCTTTCATGGAAGATTCACTATTTAGGTACAGATGCTAATTTCTGGCAACTGTATCAATAAGCTCTTGAGCCTCTTCAATTGTCTTTCTCATGTGTATAGATCCACCAGCTGAGTGATCTAGAGAAATTTGAGCTTTCTCTGTAAGCCCATAATAGAAGATGTCTAACTGCACCCATTCTGAAAACATTTCAGAGGGGCATTTTCTTAGCATCTCTCTGTATCTTTCCCAGGCATCATAAAGAGATTCATTATCTCTTTGTTTAAAGCCTTGGATGTCCAGCCTTAGCTGTGTCATCCGTTTTGGAGGGAAGTATTGATTCAGGAATTTTTTTGACAGCTATTTTCATGTCCTTATGCTAGCCTTAGGTTGGTTATTTAACCACCGCTTAGCTTGGTCTTTTACAACAAATGGAAACAGTAATAATCTGTAGACATCCTGATCTACTTCATTATCATGTACTGTGTCAGCAATTTGTAAAAATTGTGCCAGAAACTCTGTAGGTTCTTCCTGTGGAAGACCGGAATACTGGCAACTTTGCTGTACCATGATAATAAGCTGAGGATTCAACTCAAAGCTACTGACTCTAATGGAGGGTATACAGATACTGCTCCCATATGAAGCAGTAGTGGGGTTAGCATATGACCCCAGAGTCCTTCTGGACTGTTCATTTCCACTTAGGTCCATGATGGAGAAAGGGAGATGATGCGGATTGCAAATAATTTTTTTTTTTGAAAACCGAAATTAAAATTAAATAAAATAAAATAAATGAAAAATTGACTATATTTTCAAAAATTAGAAGAAAAAGAAATAAAATAAAATTGAAAACTAAATTAATTAATTAAAAAGATTTGAAAAAGATGTGGGTGAGGATTTTCGAAAAAAATGAAGAGAGAGAAATTGGTTAGGAAGTTTTGAAAAAGATATGTCTTAAAATTAAAGATACTTGTAAGAAAATAAAATAAAATAAAATAAAAAAAAAGATATAAAAAAGATTTGATTTTAAGATTTGAGATTAGAAAAGATAAGATAAGCTAGGTAAGAGAAGATAAGGAATTTAAATTAAAAAGTTTTGAAACTTAAATTTTAAATTTGAAAATTAAATTTTGAAATTTGAAATTTGAAATTTGAAATTTGAAAGTTAAAATTTGAAAATTGAATTTTGAATTTTTGAAAAAGTCAACAATATAAGATAAGGATTTGAAAAAGATTTAAATTTTGAAAAAATTTGATTTTTAAATTTGAAAATTAGATTTTGAATTTTAAATTTTGAAAATTGAATTTTGAAATTTTGAGAGTTGAAATTTGAAATTTGAAATAAGATAAGATAAAATTTTGAAAAAGATATGATTTTTTTTGAAAAAAAATTTGAATTTTGAAATTTTTAAAACTAAGATAAGATAAAATAGGAATTTTAAAATAAAAATCTGAATTTTTTTTGAAAGAATTTCAAAATTTGCTAAAAAATAGTTAGAGAAGATATTTTTTTGATTTTTGAATTTTATGATGAAAAAGAAAAACACACAAAAGACACACAACTTAAAATTTTTAGATCTAATGCTCCTTATTTTCGAAAATTTTGGAGGGAAAACACCAAGGAACACCAAACTTAAAAATTTTAAGATCAAGACACAAGGAAAACTCAAGAACACCTTGAAGACTCACAAGAACAACAAGAACATAAAGAAAGAACACCAAACTTAAAATTTTTAGAAAACTTACATAAAATTTTAAAAAGAAGATAGCCAATTACCAAGAACATAAGCACAACGCTCTAGCCAATTGAGTTATAAATTTAACATATTTTAATATTGTATAAAAAAAATAAAATTTTTCTTGGAAACTGATATTTTGAAAAAGCACAAGAAAAATAAGAAAAGACACAGAACAAGAGAAACTAAAGATCAAACAAGGAAAATAAACAAGAACAACTTGAAGATCAAGAAAGAACAATGAACACTAATTCGAAAATTTTAAAGGAAAATAAAGACATTCAATTGACACCAAACTCAAAATATAAAAATAAACTCAAATAGAGAAATTCAATTATTAGTAAAAAAAAATAATATTTCGAAAAATTATTTTTGAAAAAGAAAATAAGGATTCTAAAATTTTAACAAGAACAATAATAAAAGACTCAAAGACAAATCACAGATTAATAAAGAAAAATAAAAATCTTTTGAAAGATTTTTGAAAATAAAGTAAAAGACTCTGACCCAAAAGACAAAATCTTCCTAATCTAAGCAACAGGATGAACCGTCAGTTGTTCAAACTCGAACAATCCCTGGCAACGGCGCCAAAAACTTGGTGCACGAATTGTGAATCACACTTTTCGCAACTCGTACCACTAACCAGCAAGTGCGCTGGGTCGTCCAAGTAATACCTTACGTGAGTAAGGGTCGATCCCACGGAGATTGTTGGTTTGGAGCAATCTATGGTTATCTTGTAAATCTTAGTCAGGAAATCAATTATAATTATCAGTATGAATTGCGAAGAATAAAAGAGCATGGATTAAATACTTGTTCTGCAGTAATGGAGAATATGTTGGAGTTTTGGAGATGCTTTGTCTTCTGAATCTCTGCTTTCTCCATGTCTTCTTCTTCACGCACGCAAGGTTCCTCCTATGGCAAGCTGTGTGTTGGTGGATCACCGTTGTCAATGGCTACCATCCATCCTCTTAGTGAAAAAGGTCCAGGTGCGCTGTCACCGCACGGCTAATCATCTGTCGGTTCCCACTCATACTGGAATAGGATCCATTGATCCTTTTGCGTCTGTCACTACGCCCAGCCCTTGTGAGTTTGAAGCTCGTCACAGTCTTTCAATCCCTGAATCCTACTCGGAATACCACAAACAAGGTTTAGACTTTCTGGATTCTCAAGAATGCTGCCAATGGATTCTAGCTTATACCACGAAGATTCTGATTAAGGAATCCAAGAGATATTCATTCAATCGAAGGTAGAACGGAGGTGGTTGTCAGGCACACGTTCATAGGTTGAGGATGATGATGAGTGTCACGGATCATCACATCCATCATATTGAAGTGCGAATAAACATCTTAGATAGAAACAAGCATGTTTGAATAGAAAACAGAAATAGTTGCATTAATTCATCGAAACACAGCAGAGCTCCTCACCCCAACAATGGAGTTTAGAGACTCATGCCATCAAAGAGTACAAAGTTCAGATCTAAAATGTCATGAGTTACAAAATAAATCTTTAAAAGTTGTTTAAATACTAAACTAGTAACCTAGGTTTACAGAAAATGAGTAAACTAAGATAGATAGTGCAGAAATCCATTTCTGGGACCCGCTTGGTGTGTGCTGGGGCTGAGACTTGAGCTTTACACGTGCCTAGGCTGTTTCCAAAGTTAAACGCCAGGTTGTAACCTGTTTCTGGCGTTTAACTCCAACTTGTAACTTGTTTCTGGCGTTTAACGCCAGAATGCAACATGGAGCTGGCGTTGAACGCCAGTTTACGTCATTTATCCTTGAGCAAAGTATGGACTATTACATATTGATGGAAAGCCCTGGATGTCTACTTTCCAACGCAATTGGGAGCGCGCCATTTGGACTCATGTAGCTCTAGAAAATCCACTTTGAGTGCAGGGAGGTCAGAATCCAACAGCATCTGCAGTCCTTTTTCAGCCTGAATCAGATTTTTGCTCAGCTCCCTCAATTTCAGCCAGAAATTATCTGAAATCACATAAAAACACACAAAATCATAGTAAATTCCAGAAATGTGATTTTTATTTAAAAACTAATAAAAATATAATAAAAAGTGACTAAAACATATTAAAACTACCTAGAAACAATGCCAAAAAGCGTATAAATTATCCGCTCATCAGCAAGCAATAAGTCAATTATCTTCTAGACGTTTGAACATTCAAGGACCTTCCACAACTCCGTGTGGACAATCTAATAATGAGAGTAGGATGAGGGAGATACTAAAAACTCCAATGGACAGAACAGAGCATGACTTCGTACTGGAACAAGTAGAGGAAGCTGTCATTACACAAGAAGAAGAGTTGGTTGAAGACCTAGGAGACGCTGAGCCTCCATGGGAATCCAGAGTTGTGGAGAATTCTATCAAGGATGTTACAATTGATGCTAAGGAGGATAGTACACAGCCCCAAGGCAAGTCTTTTATGAGGAACTAGACGGAACACTCCAAGAAGCAAGTTTCCTTGATGATGATAATCTCGAGTCAAGTTCTCCTAGTAATGAACTTGCATCAGCAAGTGAATTCTATGAGATCGAAGAATCTTCCCCAAGTGAATATGAAGGAAGACATAGAAGAAGACATAGAAGGCTTTGATCAGGACATGGATGCAATTGAATAAGTCTGCAAGGAAGTGAAGAAATTCACAGAAGAGCACAAGGGAGTAGAACTCACAGAACCACTGGAAACACCTATCCCAAGGCCATTACCAGCTAATACAAGCTTTAAGTGGGTACAATCCTTAAGCTTTATCCTTACTTTTTTGCTTAAATATGGTTTGCTTGAAACAGATGGCCAGCTTAGAGCTCTCTGCGACTTTAAGAGTAAGAGGGAAATGGCTCGTGCTCAGAGTTGGTGCACAAGGTTCAATAAGGTTCCACGCTTCAACTCGAAGTGTGCGGATTGGCATCATGATCTATCAAATGGATCTCGCAAAACGTTTGGTTATCTTGGTGAGAATCTAATTTCTAAACCACCCAGATGGAAAAATATAGATCAAGACGAAGGCGGATTTAAAAGCCAAGTTTGGGATCTTGGAATCTATTCTGACATTTGTCACCCCGGGAGCCTGAGAATCTATTTGAAGCTGCTCAGAAGCTTTACATGCCTAGTTTGGGACCCCGGAGGCTATTGGCATTCTAAGCACTGGTGGAGATTTCTGGATGAATTTAAGCATAAGCCACCATAATAGAAGATCATCCAATGTCCAACTTAAGGACTTTAACTAAAAGTGCTAGGTGGGAGACAACCCACCATGGTATGATCATTCTTATTTTCATTTTTTTTTTATTTAGTTTTACTTGTTTTCAAGTTTTATTTTATTTTATTATATTGAACCTGGAGTTTTGCATAGCATTCATATTAAGCATTGCATTCTGCATACTGCATAAAAAAAAGAGGGTGCGCGACGCGACCGCGTCATTCATGCGATCGCGTCAAGTTGCGAAAACACTCCCCACGCGTCCGCGTCATTCACGCGGCCGCATGATCTGGAGATCACCGTAAACATCCAACGTCCAGAAAGTTAGGTTGGAATCGTGCGGCCATTGTGCGTTTTGCACAAAACACCCACGCGATCGCGTCCCTGACGCGATCGCGTCGCATGGATTACACAACACCCCAAAAGGAGACAGAGAGTTGCGCTGAAATGACGCTGGAATCGTGTGTTTAGCACAATTTCCAGCGACGCGATCGCATGCCCCAGGCGATCACGTCATTCACTCTTTTAGCCATTCCATGCGATCGCGCCACCCACGCGATCGCGTCGACCCCCATTTCACCCCAGCCACGCGACCGCGTCCCCCACGCGATCGCGTGGATTCAAATTAATAACACCCAGCCACGCGAAACCCTACCCACTCGCGCCCCCCAGCCCCCTCTCCTTCCCCTCTTCTCTCCACAACCACCACCCACAACTTCCAACCACCACCCAGCCACCCTACGCCGCTGCCGCACCGCCAACCACCCCCCAGACCTCACCGTACCACCACCCCCTCCCCCATTCTCCCCCTCTTTCTTCTTCTTTCTTCCTCTTCCTCCCTCTACCGCCACTGCCCCCCTCCGCGACCACCATCCACCGCCGCCGCTCTATCCCAACTGCGCCACCCATCCGCCACCCACGCCCCCTCCCCTTCCTTCCCCTTCCCCTCATTCCCTACCCAAAACCCTACCTCCGAATAGCCGCCACCGCCGCCGTGCCACCCTCAACCGCCGCGTCTGCCGCCACCACCGCCATCCCCTAGCCACCTCTCTGCCCCACTTTCTTTCCTTCGCCTTTCAGGTTCCGCTGATCGTCACCCTTCTTTCCATTCATCGTTAATTTTCTATATTTCTGTTTATGTTCATCATTAGGCTAGTTAGATATGCATGTTGTAGTGAATTCTAGGTTGTTAGGTAGCCTAGGATATGATTAGTGGATTTAGGCCTGATTAATTGCGTTGTTCTTGCTACCTGTTTTATTCAATTTGCAATTCTGCTGCTGCTGTGATGTTGTTACTGTTCATATGCTGTAATTTCTTGTTTTATGCTGCTCTTTACACTACTTTACATGTTCATATTCCCTTTATGTAATTGCAGCTATATTTTAATTCATATGAGCTATTCCGATTGCTATTTATTTTCCAGGAACATCCAATTTTAGCCGGGATGCTGCCCAAATTTCTGTAAATTACTTTGATTTTCATTCCTGTTTTGGTTTTGGCAAACTTGCACTCTGCTTTACTCAGCTTTTACCAAACCAATTCATGAATGACAGGGCAAGCTTCCTTATTCTTTTTCATTTCCTGGTTTATAAATTGCATCTTGGATGATTCAATTCCACTTTTTGCTATATTCATTTGATTCATCCTTAACTTCCTTGTTTGAATTTGAGTTCTCTGTTGCTTTAATTTGTGATTTCTCGTTATTTAGGAAATGCTCATCATGCCACTTACTCTAACCCACTTTTTACTAATTCACTAATTTTAACTTCTTAACCTCTTTTTCAATTCTAACCAAACCTAACCTTTCAAAACATCTCTTCTAGTTTTTCACTTTCTTTTAACATTCTAACCAAGGTATGATGATACTTTTTCTAATTAACTTGAATTGAAGTATATTTTGGATTGTGACATTTTTTTTCTCAGTATTCTATCTCTTATACAATCCTTAATGCAAATTTACTTCACTCAATTTCCTCTTCTATTGCTACTTTGCCACTTTTTGTTTCTTTTGATTTTTTTTTTGCCTATTTGTTTTCCTGTTTTTTTTTTATATATCCTGGTTTTCTGTTTTTCAAGATGTCAGACACCCAGAGAAAAGGAAAAGGAAAAACTACCACTGGCAAACGGAAAAGAGGAGAAGCCTCTATGTCCATCCTGGACCTCATGCATGATGACTCCTGGCGGGAGAAACACTTTACCCCGCAAGAGAAGGCTGACCAACTACTCCCTGCTACTGATCCCATTAAATTTGCAAACCGATACTGTGAGCTGAAGTATCCGGTGTTTGCAAACTCCAAGAACCTGTACCTGGAAAGGACTCTGAAGATCCCAGAAGAACTCCAGCAATACACCTCTGATCAGATCAAACAAAGAGGCTGGTTCTTCCTGGAGAGAAACCTGACTGAGGTTAATGTATCTTGGGTAAGGGAATTCTACTGCAATTACTTCAAAACTTCCCTAGATGCAGTGAACCTAAGAGGGAAGCAGATTCTGGTTACTGAAGAGGCCATAGAGAATGTTCTAAAGCTTCTGCCTAAATCCGATCAGCTGGATGGTTATCAAAAAGCTGAGGAGGATATGCGCTTTATGAAGTTTAATTGGGATGCAGTCAAGGCCAGGATAGCCCTTGACCCGACTGTCCCATGGGTCATGGGTCAGAACACCACCATGCCTAAGGGAATCAAGCGGGCATACTTGAACGATGAGGCTCGGCTATGGCATCAGATCCTTAGCAACTTTATTATGCCGAGTACTCACGAGACGGAGCTACCTGCCGCTATGATCACCCTCCTATGGTGTGTGATGGAGGGTAAGGACCTGTACCTGCCACGCTTCATTCGGTACTACATGGCCAGGGTCCACGTTCGAGGCACTCTCCCCTTCCCATATCTAACTACACAGCTTGGTCGTCGAGCTGACGTGCCCTGGGAGGATGCTGATGAGAAGTCACCTGCTGCAGAATGCAAGAAAATTATCCCTCACAGTAGGAACTTTCTGGCTTTGGGCTACAAACCTCCATTCCTCACTCCTACTGATGAGACAGCCACACCATATGCCGACCCCTCTTCTTCCACAGCTACCCCTGCTACCACCACTGCACCTCCACCTGCCTCAGAGCCGGTTTATCACCTAGTGCACTGCCTGTTTCGACAGCTAGACCGGATGGAACGTCGTAACTGGTGCCGATATGAGAGAGCTGAGCGTCGCAGCAAGTGACGCTATGAGCACCTGAAGCTGATGATACGATCTGGCGATATTCCCTCCGAGCCTGACACACCATCAGAGCCATCTGAGGAGGAGGCGGATGATCACGAGGCTGAGCAGGCAGGCACAGAGCAGGCTGCATCACAGCAGGAGGCCCCGCATCAGATTCAGGCTGCAGACCCTAATGTTCCTATTCAGTCAGCACCTCCTCTGCAGCAGGCAGACCATCAGACCACCACCACAGAGACTCCAGCTACCCACCCTTCCAGTGATGACACCCCCTTCACACCCTGCTTGAGTGAGCATCAGGGACGATGCTTCATTTTAAGTGTGGGGAGGTCGCCATCTCTGGAATTTTCTTTTTGGTGAACCACTACAGACTCTTTCATTTTATTTTGCTATTTTTCTGTATTTTTCTCTTTATTTTTATTTTTTATTTTCCTAGTACTTATACATTACTCTTTTCATGTATTTTTATTCTATTTCTGCATGTTTCATTTTTAGTTCATATTTTAGCCATTTAGTTTAGTTGCAATTCTAACTTATTAGTTATAGAAATTGTGGATTGATTAGTATAGTTTACCCTTTTTTTTAGCATAAGATAACTTAGTTTAATTTGAAAATATAAAAAGGAAGTAAACTAGAAACTTGGACATAATAGAAACAATCCACACACCTTGTGTATATAGCATTATATGTTAGTTAGTTAACAACATTTCATCAAGGAGAAACACTAGAACTTTAAAGCCACCTTAAGTTTTACATTGAGAATAATGGGAACTTTTAATTTTACTTGCATGACATACATAACTGATATATGATTTTTGAGTTAGAGAACACACAGCCTGTGAGTTTTGAGCTTAATTGTATGGTTACATTCAAACCATAATTTTTATTCCTGTGTGTTTTGCCCTTCTTATTTATTCTGGTGTTCTTTACTTTGTTCTAAATCTATATGTCTGATTATAGAATAGAAATACATACCTAGAGAGTGATTGAGGCCATTGTTTGATTTTAGCTCACTCATCCCAAATTAGCCTACCTTTTACATCACCCTTGTCAACCCCCTTGAGCCTTTAAAACCCCTCTTATTCTATAAACCACAATACTAGCCTTAAGCAGAAAAACAAAATAAAAATCCCAAGTTGAATCCTTGGTTAGCTTAAGATAGAAAGTGTGTAATTGTTTAAGTGTGGGAAACCTATTGGGAACATGGATGATAAAAACAAAGGGTAGAAAGTTGAAAAGAATAAAATAATTCAAAATAAAAATTTTTGGGAAGCATGCTCATGTGAAATCAAAATAATTGAATTACCATGTGCATTAAAATATATATATATATATATATATATATATATATATATATATATATATATATATTTCAGTATTTAAATAAAGGGGATACAAAAGAATTCCCCACATGCAAAATAAAGCAATGCACATGGGACAAGATAAAAATTAAAATATGAGCATGTATCAAAAGTGGAAAAAATATGGAAAAATAGGTAAAGAAGCTTTACTTTACAAAGTATGTATGTTAGGTGAGATCTTAGACTAATCAAGGATTCGCTTAATTAGCTCACTTAGCCTTATACATATACCCTTGCCTTTACCTTGGCCCCATTACAACCTTAATTAAAGACCTCATGATTTTTGTTATGTCTATATTCTATAATTGTTGATTGGTTAGATGAAGAACAAAGTTGTAGAAAGAAAGGATAAAAAGAGGAATAGAGTGATTAACCCAATAAACACTGAGTGACTAGAGAGTAAACACAAAATCCAGTGAGGGTTCAATAGCTCATTAACATATATCTCTGCTTGAATTATTAATTGTCTTGCAAGTTTATAAAATGTTTTTCTCTCCCATCTCAATTGTAAAAGTGCTTTATCATTATCTACGGTTTGGCTATGTATATGTGATTCCTTGAGAATGTGAATTAATTCAACTACATGTAAGCTTCATATACAAGTAAATAACAATTAAGAATTGCATGATGCATGTAGGTAGTTGCATTTAGAGTAGATTGCATTGCATGAGATTCCACCACTTCAACCTTACCTTACTCTTTATCTTGGATTTAGCATGATGACATGCTATTGTTTAAGTGTGGGGAGGTTGATAAACCCATATTTTATGATATATTCTGTGCCTAATTTGAGTGATTTATTCAATCCTTCACCCACTTATTCATATTAATTGCATGGTTTTACTTTCCCTCCCTTATTATGTGATGTATGTGAAAAACATGTTTCCTATGCTTTAAAAGTAATAATTTTAATTACCCTTTATTACCATTCGATGCCGTGATTCGTGTGTTGAGTAGTTTCAGATCTTCTAAGGCAGGAATGACTTAAAGGATGAAAAGGAAACATACAAAAATGGAAGGAAAGCACAAAACGGAGTTTTTGAAGAAACCGGCAACGACGCGATCGCATGAACGACGCGGCCGCATGCCAGCGCGAATTAACAGCAACGCGACCGCATGCTTGACGCGATCACGCGCTTTAAGCGAAACGCATATGACGCGGACGCATGACTGACGCGGCCGCGTGACTGAGGCCACACACCAGAAATTACAGAAAATGCTCCCAGCGATTTCTAAGGCCCTTTTTGGCCCAAATCTAAGTCCAGAAGGCACAGATCAGAGGTTATGAAGTGGGGGAATGCATCCATTCGGAGGAGAGTCTCTAATTAGTTACTATTCATGATTTAGATGTAGTTTTGAGGGAGAGGTTCTCTCTCCTCTCTCTTTTAGGATTTAGATTTAGGATTTTAATCACTTTCAGGATTATCTCTTTCTATCAGGTTCAACATTCCTTTTTATTTATCTTCTCAATTTAATTTATGAATTCCTCTATGTTACAGATTACTCTTTGAATTAATGTTATTTGAGGTATTTCAGTTTACAATTGCTCTCTTTTAATTATGTTACTTTTATCCCCAATCTGAAGACATTTTTATTCCAGTAGATTTACTTTTCCCCTTTTGGTCTTGGTTAAGAAATCGGTAACTCAGGAGTTATCAAACTCAACATGATTGATAATCGTTATCTTTGCTAATTGAATTGAACATCAATAATCTCAATCTTTCCTTAGGGATTAACTAGGATTTGAGGATCTAACTAATTAGTCACTTAACCTTCCCTAGCTCTAGGAAAGGTTAACTAAGTGGAATTAAGATTCAATTTTCATCATCATTGATAAGGATAACTAGGATAGGACTTCTAATTTCTCATACCTTGCCAAAAGTGTGTTTTATAGTTATTTATTTAAATTACAGTCGTTTACTTACTTTAATTGCAATTTAAATTACTTGTTCCTCATCTTCAAAACCCCAATTTACAATCTTCATAACCAATAATAAGAACATACTTCCCTGCAGTTCCTTGAGAAGACGACCCGAGGTTTGAATACTTCGGTTATCAATTTATTTAGGGGTTTGTTACTTCTGACAACCAAAACGTTTGTACGAAGGGATTTCTGTTGGTTTAGAAACTATATCTACAACGCGACTATTTTTATAAATTCTTTACTAGCAAAAATCCTAACGTCAGCCATGCAGGTTTTTACAGGAGATTCATTAAGGACTTCAGTAAGGTAGCATTACCTTTATCCAGACTGTTGCAGAAAGATATTGAGTTCGAGTTTAGTGAGGATTGCATGCAAGCATTTGATAAGCTGAAGATCGCCCTGACTCAAGCTCCAATTGTGAGAGGACTAGACTGGAGCCAGCCATTTGAGATTATGTGTGATGCCTCTAACCATGCAGTGGGAGTGGCGCTGACTCAGCGCGAAGGTAAGGATCTCTTCGTAATTGCCTATGCTGCTCAGTCTATGGATAAATTCTGAGTCTATTTATTTGGTACTAAGGTAGTAGTGTACTCAGACCATGCAGCTCTAAAATATTTATTAGCTAAAAAAGAGTCTAAACCAAGACTAATTCGTTGGATACTGCTGCTGCAAGAATTTGATTTAGAAATTAAGGATATGAGTGGTAACCAGAATTTAGTGGCAGACCACTTGAGTCGTCTTGAGCACATTAAGGATGACTCCACTCCTATCAATGATACTTTCCCATTTGATAGCTTGCAAGCAGTATCTGAAGTAGTTCCTTGGTATGAACCTGTAGCTAATTATCTAGTTAGCCACACTTTTCCTCCAAATTTTACTAAGCATCAAAAGGACAGGCTGAAAAGCGAATCTAAATATTATATATGGGATGACCCATACTTATGGAGATGTGGTGCTGACCAGGTAATTAGAAGATGTGTGCCCCAATCAGAATTTCAGTCCATTTTAGAGGCCTGCCACTCTTCTGAGAGTGGAGGACATTTTGGCCCTCAAAGAATAGCTAGAAAAATCTTAGACTGTGGATTCTGGTGGCCTAATCTTTTTAAAGATGCTGCAGAATTTTGTAAATCTTGTTCCCCATGCCAAAGGTTTGGTAATATATCCAAGAGGGATGAGATGCCTCAACAGATTATGCTTTTCTGTGAAATTTTTTATGTTTAGGGCATTGACTTCATGGGTCCATTTCCAAACTCTAATGGTTACCTTTATATACTGTTAGCTGTAGATTATGTTTCTAAATGGGTGAAAGCCATTCCTACCCATACTGATGATGCTAACACTGTTGTTTCCTTTGTTAGAAACCATATTATTTATCACTTTGGATCACCATGAGCAATCGTGAGTGATCAAGGCATTCACTTTTGTAACAGGAGACTAACAGGATTACTGAAGAAGCATGGAATTGTTCATAAAGTAGCAACAATTTATCATCCCTAAACTAATGGACAAGCAGAAGTGTCTAATAGAGAAATCAAACGCATCCTAGAGAAGATAGTAAAGCATTATAGAAAGGCCTGGAGAGCCAGGCGACAAGATACACTCTGGGAATATAGAATAGTGTACAAGACACCCATTAGGATGAGCCCCTTCCGTTTAGTATACGGAAAGGCTTGCCACCTTCCAGTAGAGGTGGAACACAAGGCTTTCTGGGCTGTAAGGGAGTGCGACATGAACTTTGAAGAAGCTGGTGCTGAAAGGAAGCTACAACTAGCAGAACTGGAAAACCTTTGCCTAGAAGCATATGACAACTCCAGGCGTTACAAGGAGAAGATGAAGGTTGTCCATGACAAGCACATAAAAAGGAGAGAATTCAGACCAGGGGAGTTAGTTCTTCTTTATAACTCCAGACTGAGGCTTATAACAGGTAAACTGCGATTAAGATAGGAAGGCCCCTATAGAGTAGAAAAGGCAGAGCCATACGGAGTTTTTCACCTACATCATCCTTCTAGCTCCAAATTCATCAAGGTCAATGGACATCGCCTAAAGCTTTATCATGGAGAGAAGATTAAGGATCACAAAGAACTAGAGGTTTTTCTCTTGGAAGACCCACCAACAGAAGCAGAATGAGCCTAAAGAACGTCCAACTTAAGGACGTAAAAGCAAAGTGCTAGGTCGGAGACAACCCACCATAGTATGATCGTTCCGTTTCAATCTTAATTTTATTTTACTTTATTCTATTTTGCTTTTGTTAATGACTCTTCTCATAATTTCTACATATAGTTTGCATTTGCATCTGCATTCTGCATATATAAAAAAATGCACGTGATGCGTAAGCGTTGCTGACGTGACCGCGTCATAGGTGCTTTCGAGACAGGAAGAAAAGAAGCAGAGAGTCATGCAAAAGCGTGGCTGGAGACATGCCTTAGGCACAACCATGCCCACGCGAACGCGTTGCTGACGCATTCGCGTCATTTTGAAAAATAGCCCCCACGCGTGCGCGTCGGCCATCCGCACGCGTGACCTTGCGAAATCGACGTAAATGGGTGTATGGCAGAGTTATGATAGAGTGGGGATGGAAGGGTGCTGGAAGCACAAGCCCTATCACGTGAATGCGTGCCCCACGCATCCGCGTCACTTTTCAAAATATGGCCATTCACGCGATCGCGTCACCAACGCGAACGCGTCACCCAAATTTTTGGCAAAATGCGTATAAAACAGAGAGTTATGCGTACGCGAAGCTGTACTCGCGCCAATAGCACAAATCAGGTCACACGTTCGCGTGACCCACGCATCCGCGTCACCTGAACTTATCACACACCACGCGATCGCGTGACCCATGTCCGCGTCACATGCAACGCACATCTTATCCAGATCAGCACCTGATATCTTATCTTTTCTTCCCCAAATCCAAATCTTTTCTTTTCCTTCTTATTTCTTTCTTCTTTCTTCTTCCTTCTTTATTCTTTCTTACTCTTTACTTTCTCCCTTCCTTATTTTTCACATCCATTATTAAGGTTCTTTTCTTTCTTTCTTTACTTTTTACTTTTCCTTTATTATTTTTATTTATGTTTTCTTCTTTTTTTTCTTTCTCTTTTTTTTTTTACTTTTATTATCATATTTTATTTTTCTTTTTCTTTTTTCTTTAATTGGTGTTAGAAATTTAATTGGGTGATTATTTTCTTTTACATTTTGCTTATGAATTATTGTGGAATTCTTTGACAATTAATATTACTTTTTAAAGGGTTGCTTGAATGTTCACTTTAATACTTTCAATAACATATTCACCATGCGTGCTATGTGTTTGTGAAAAAGCCCGTATGGCATTGTGCATATTTAATTATTTTATTCTTCTACTCTAATGCCTGTTTTTCACAAAACCCCTTTTATATTTTATTGATTGAATATAATTGTCAATACAAACAGATTGTTAGTTTGAAAGAGTTGATAATCTAACTTGGACATTTAATGCTTAATCTATGCTACTCATGCCTTTGCCAACATGCCAATAAACATCTTGCATTTCATATCCATCACATGCACTTGTTATATTTCCATTGATTAACTTTTCACATGTAGTCATGACCATGTGTTAACGACATCCTTCTTTATCATGAATTGATTATCACCTATACTATCCACTCCCTTGCTCAAACCCTTAGCTTTACATATTACTTTCTTTTTCCCTTTTCAGGATGGCCACCAAGAAAGGTAAAGAGAAAGCTACTCCCAAACCACCAGCAAAGAAAGGAACAAAAAGAATACTAGTGGCAGAGCCATCTTCAACAGTAGTAAAGCCCTCAACAAAATGAATCAAGAGGATCATCAAGGTCGATGAAAAAGAAAAAGCCTATCCAGTAAAAGACACTGCGCGGTTCATTAACCACTACTGTGAGCAGATGTTTCCCATCCTGGCTGAGAGAAACTATAACAATGAGTATCTACTCATCCTCCCGACCAATATTGTTGAATTTGTTGAGCCCCGCATTGAGCGAAGACAATGGGGATTCCTACGGAGATAGCCACGGCAGGTTAATCTTTCATGGGTAGTTGAATTCTACTCCAATCTTCACATACCAACCATGCAGTCCGTCTATGTCCGTCAGAAGCAAGTCCCTATAACTGAAAAGGCCATTCAACGAGCTTTAGATCTTCTCCCAGCTCCAGAAGTATTGGACGTATTCTAAGAAGCCTCATTCAAATGCCAGACATACCAATTTGACTGGGATGCCGTTCTCAGAGTTATAGCACAACCTAGCAGTAGATGGATCTATGGATACCATCGATCTCGACCTAAGAGCATATTGGCTTCAGCACTCACCTTGGAGGCTCAAGTATGGGCACAGATCATGTCCCATTACATCTTTTCGAGCATTTACGAGTCCTCCTTCACTGCAGACATGGCTGTTTTACTCTGGTATATCCTTACAGACCAGCACCTGAATTTACCAAGACACATTTGGCATGCTATGGCATACGTACAGATTGCGGGGAACCTACCTTTTCCCGCCTTGGTTTCAAATCTAGTCTCAGTAGCCGGAGTCTCCTACAGAGCTGGGGACACCAAGGCCATGATTCCACGAGATGATTAGATAGTCCCTAACGGGAAATATATCAGACATCCAGCAGCCACTACTAACCGGCCTGCAGACCCGGCCGAAGATATTCCTACTCCTTCCACATCACAAGCACCTTCAACAAACCAACTGCTCCATCAGATACTTGAGAGATTAGACTGGCTTGACCGGAAAGGAAAGCAAAGAGAGCGCCGTAACAAGCGCCGATTCACATACCTCAAGGAGCTGCTTGTTGGTCACCACCCACCTAAAGAAGACCCAGACACCCCAGACTCCACTTCATTTACCAGCATAGGGAGCCATGACGGTCCCAATTGTGGAGATACTGCTACCAGCCCCCCTTTGTTCCTGACTGATGGCACCGAGGATAGTGCCAAGCTTTAAGTGTGGGGAGGTAGGTCAGTACTGACTTTCGGAGGTAATTTCTCTTTCTTAACACCAATAAAATAGGATATTTAATTATTTTTCTTTTATTAGGATAGGATAGATAGCATAAATAATAGGTTATTTGCATGCATGTTCTATTTGGTTAGAAAATAATAAAGTTTCTTTTTAAGACCCTATTAAAAAAAATTTCACTAATTTAAATCAAAACTCTTATGTTAAATTTGTTTGGAAGTTGTAATTGGAACATAGTTAAAAGCTAGAACACACAACCTGTGAGACTTGAGCTTAATGACATGGTTACATTATTTAACCATAAAATTTTATTCTTGTGTGTTTGCTTCCCTATGATTGTAATCTATATTTTGTTCCATCCTATATGTCCAGTATTTAATGTGTTATATGCATGCATATGATTGAGGCCATTAATTGATTATTAACTCACTTATCCCAAATAGCCTACCATTCCATTTACCTTCGTTAGCCACTTTGAGCCTTTTTAAATCCCCTTTGTTCTATATTTTACCACATTACTAGCCTTAAGAGGAAAAATAAGTAATACCATAAATTAAATATTTGGTTAGCTTAAGATAGAAATTGTGTGTCAATTAAGTGTGGGAAAATTGTGGGAACATGGGTTAATAAGGGAATGTGTCATGATAAAATAATGGGAATTTGGGTACCTACTCATGTGAAACTAGAAAAATTAAAAATCCATGTGCATTGGCAATGTTATGTTTATTTTGCTTCAAAAAAAATCCAAAAATATTCAAATAAATAAGTAATTAGATAAATGAATAAGGGGACAAAATTACCCCAATGCTAAGTTAAGTTTAGTAAAATCCAATGCATATATGATACAAGTTAAGAGAAAAGTTGATGCATAAGTATGTAAAACAAAAGTGGAAAAATTTTGGGTAGCTAAGGATGATTTAAGAAGAAAATAGAGTATGTATGTTAGGAGACAGCTTAGGATAATCAAGGATTCAATTTATAGCTCACTTAGCCATATATATACCCTTACCTTTACCTTGGCCCCATTACAACCTTGAAAAGACCTCATGATGTTTGCATTAGTGCATTAAATACTTGTTGATTGGTTAGGTGAAGAACAAGGTTTAGAAAGCATAATTAGAGAAGAGCAGAGTGATTACCTTATACACTAAGAGTAACTAGAGTGCATATACACCATCAGTGAGGATTCAATGCTTAATTCTGTGTTCCTACTTTCATGAGTTGTCTTCTTACAAGTTTAATTGCTTTTACTGTATGAATTTTAATTAGTGGAATTTGATTTATTTTTTTTTTTGTCTTAAAAGAACATATTTATTTTTAACCAAGTAGACAAATTCATTTTATCATATAGTTGCATTCATATACATAGGTTGCATTGCATTGCATGAGTCTTAATTTTTCTTACTCATTTATTTTATCTCCTTAAGCTAAGCATGAGGACATGCTAATGTTTAAGTGTGGGGAGGTTGATAAACCACTATTTTATAGTTTATCTTGTGTTTAATTGAGTGGTTTTTATCAAGTCTTCAGCCACTTATTCATATGATTTACATGATTTTATAATCCCTTCTTAATATTGTTTTACGATTGAAAACTTGCTTCCTAGAGATCTTTAATTAGTATATTTTAATTCTCCTTTATACCATTCGATGCTGTGACCCGTGTGTAAGTGTTTCAGGCTTTATAGGACAGGAATGGCCAGCGAACACCGACGCGTGTGCATGGCTCACGCGAGTGCGCGGAATAGAGAAAAATGCAGTGACGCGTGCGAGTGCCTGATGCGTACGCGTGGATTGGAGTCTGCACAAATGATGCGAACGCGTGGACGACGCATACGCGTGACAAGGAAAATCGCTGAATGACGCGAACGCGTGGACGACGCGTACGCGTGACCTGCGTGATCTGCAGAATTAACAGAAAACGCTGGGGGTAATTTCGGGCCGCGTTTTGACCCAGTTTTCAGCCCAGAAACACAGAATAAAGCCAGAGAACATGCAGAGACTCAACACATAACTTCACACATACATTGATACATTATCATTTGGATAGTTTTAGGTTTTTAGATCTGAATCTAGAGAGGAATTACTCTCCCTCTAGCTTCTCTTTACATTCCCAGTTCATTACTTTTGCTTTTGGATATTGAAGAAGTCATTACCTCCGTTGAAGATACTATTCTAGTTTGTTTCCTTACTTGCTCTTTTATTTATTCCATATTCTTAATTCTTGTTTAAAGTAGTAAGTGGATTATTTTCATGGATTGTTAATGCAAAGGATTACTTTTACTTTTAATTAATTTATTTAAATTACCATGTCTTCTTTTTATATGTTTATGAGCGTTATATTCATGTCAATAGAGTAGACTCCATACTTGACATGGGGTTGATTAAAAGGAGACACTTGAATTGGAAGGCTTAAGTGATGGTTGAATTGAAAATTGTTGGCTAGTTCTGTATTTACTAACGCTAGTCCTCCCAAGGGAGAGGACTAGGATTTGCGAATAAGAGTTAGCTCAATCACTTGACTTTCCTTTATTTAGTAAGGGTTAACTAAGTGAAAATAACAACCTTTTTAATACCACACTTAAGAGACCCCAACAAGGATAGAACTTCCAATTAATCATTCCCCCAATCAAGGCCTTTTATCTGGAATATTAATAATCATTCTTAGTTTTTATTGCTTTAATTTACAATTATTTAATTACTCGTTATCCAAACTTAAACTCTCTTGGAAATTCCTGATTAATAAAATAGCATCCTTTCTCGCAACTCGTTGGGAGACGACCTGGGATTCATACTCCCAGTATTTTTATTCTAAATTTTTGTGACACCTTTCTAAATTGGTGAGGCAGATTTTAACTGGTTAAGAGCTATACTCGCAACATTGTTCTTACATTACAATCTCTTAATTGGCCTAACTTCTGCCACGCACCAGATGCCATTCAGCAGGTACCTAAATATGCTAAATTTCTAAAGAATTTATGCATGCATAAAGATAAATTACAGAATTTAGAAACTATTCCTCTAGGTAGTTCCATTTCGGCTTTAGTGGGTGATATACCTGAAAAATGTAGTGACCCAGGTCCATGCATGGTTACTATTACTATAGATGGTGTGAAATTTTCTGACTGTATGTGTGATTTAGGAGCGTGTGTCAGTATAATGCCATTGTCTGTGTATGATGCTTTAAGGCTCCCTTCCTTAAAAAGGTCGGCAGCTCGTTTTGTGTTAGCAGATAAAAGCATTATCTCTGTGGTTGGAATTGCTGAGGACATGCTGGTGAGCATTAAGGGGCTCACATTTTCTATTGACTTCTATATTCTTGAGATGCCCCCTAATGACTCAGGAAGACCATCATCCATCCTGCTTGGAAGGCCATTCCTGAAGACTTCAAAGTTCAAGCTGGATGCCTTCTCAGGAACTTACTCTTTTGAGATAGATGGTAGGGCAGTGAGCTTCAATTTGGATGAAGCTATGAAGCATCCCCCTGAAGATCATTCCATCTTCCAGTGCGACATTATTGATGAGACTGTTGCTGCAGTTCACCAAGAAAAAGTAGAAGAAATGCACATGGAGAAAGATACAAGTGTAAGGAAACCCCCTAAACACAATGAGGACACTTTGCCATTATCACTAGCTCCAGATGATCAAGTGCCTAACCATGAGCAGAAAATGGAGTTAAAACCTCTTCCACCCCACCTCAAGTACGCTTACCTTGAGGAAAATCAGAAGCTCCCAGTTATTATTGCAAGGGAACTTACATCCCAACAGGAGGAGCAATTGCTTAGTGTGCTGAGAAGATACAAGAAAGAAATTGGGTGGAGCTTGGTGGATATAGTAGCCATCAACCCTCAAGTTTGTGAGCACAGAATATTTTTAGAAGAGGGAGCAAGGCCTGTCCGTCAACCTCAGATGCGACTGAATCCCACCATCTTAGAAGTTGTGAAGAAAGAAGTGACCAGGCTACTTCAAGCAGATATCATCTACCCCATCTCAGATAGTGAATAGATCAGTCCAGTACAAGTGGTGCCCAAGAAGTCTGGAGTCACAACAGTGAAGAATGAGCATGGAGAGCTCATGGCAACTAGAATGCAGAATTTCTGGAGGGTGTGCATTGACTACAGGCGCCTCAACCAGGCCACTTGTAAGGATCACTACCCCTCCGCCATTCATTGATCAAATGCTGGATCGCCTGTCAGGTAAATCACATTACTGCTTTTTAGATGGTTACACAGGCTATTTTCAGATTCATATAGCTCCTGAAGATCAGGAAAATACTACTTTTACATGTCCCTTTAGATCTTATGCTTAC
Source organism: Arachis ipaensis (assembly GCF_059453495.1). Classification (NCBI taxonomy): domain Eukaryota; kingdom Viridiplantae; phylum Streptophyta; class Magnoliopsida; order Fabales; family Fabaceae; genus Arachis; species Arachis ipaensis. The sequence continues at coordinate 67,629,263 of NC_142436.1, read as the reverse complement.
AAGAGAATGCCTTTTGACTTATGCAATGCACCAGCTACTTTCCAAAGGTGCATGATGAGTCTTTTCTCTGATCTTATTGAAAGCTGTATGAAAGTTTTCATGGATGATTTTAGCGTATACGGTGATTCCTTTAGCCTTTGCTTGGATAGTTTATCTAGAGTATTAGACATGTGTGTTAGTTCAAACCTTGTATTGAATTTTGAAAAGTGTCATTTTATGGTCAAACAAGGAATTGTTCTAGGATATATTGTCTCTAATACTGGTATTTCTGTAGATGCAGCAAAGGTAGATGTCATTTCTAGTTTACCTTACCCCTCCTCCGTGAGGGAAATCCGTTCGTTCCTTGGCCATGCAGGTTTCTACAGGAGATTTATCAAGGACTTCAGTAAGGTCGCATTGCCTTTATCCAGACTGTTGCAGAATGATAGTGAGTTCGAGCTGAGTAAGGACTGCATGAATGCGTTTGATAAGCTGAAGATCGCCCTGACTCAAGCTCCAATTGTGGGAGGACCAGACTGGAGCCAGCCTTTTGAGATTATGTGTGATGCCTCCAACCATACAGTAGGAGCGGCGCTGGCTCAGCGTGAAGGTAAGGATCCTTTCGTAATAGCTTATGCTTCCAAGACCTTAGACGCTACTCAGTCTAATTACATTACCACTGAAAAAAGAGCTTCTGGCTATTGTTTTTGCTCTGGATAAATTTCGAGCCTATTTACTTGGTACTAAGGTGGTAGTGTACTCAGACCATGCAGCTCTAAAGTATTTATTAGCTAAAAAAGAGTCTAAACCAAGGTTAATATGTTGGATACTGTTGCCGCAAGAATTTGATTTAGAAATTAAGGATAGGCATGGTTCTCAAAATTTAGTGGCTGACCAATTGAGTCGCCTTGAGCACATCAAAGATGACTCCACTCCTATCAGTGATGCTTTTTCATTTGATAGCTTGGATGCAGTATCTGAAGTAGTTCCTTGGTACACACCTGTAGCTAATTATCTAGTTAGCCATACTTTCTCTCCGAATTTTACTAAGCATCAAAGGGACAAGCTGAAAAGCGAGTCCAAATATTATATATGTGATGACCCATATTTATGGAGGTATGGTGCTGACCAGATAATTAGAAGGTGTGTGCCTCAATCAGAATTCCAGTCTATTTTAGAGGCCTGCCACTCTTCTGAGAGTGGGGGACATTTTGGCCTTCAAAGAACAGCTAGAAAAATTTTGGACTGTGGATTCTGGTGGCCTACTCTTTTTAAAGATGCTACTGCCTTCTGTAAATCTTGTCCCCCATGGCAAAGGTTTGGGAATATATCCAAGAGGGATGAGATGCCCCAGCAGATTATGCTATTCTGTGAGATTTTTGACGTTTGGGGCATTGACTTCATGGGTCCATTTCTAAACTCTAGTGGTTACTTATATATACTGTTAGCTGTAGATTATGTTTCTAAATGGGTGGAAGCAATTCCTACCAATACTGACGATGTTAACACTGTTGTCTCTTTTTTTAGAAACCATATTATCTGTCGCTTTGGATCACTACGAGCAATCGTGAGAGATCAAGGCACTCACTTTTATAACAGGAGATTGACAGGCCTACTAAAGAGACATGGCATCATTCACAAGGTAGCTACAGCCTATCGTCCTCAGACCAATGGGCAAGCAGAGGTGTCTAACAGAGAGATCAAGCGCATTCTGTAGAAGATAGTCAAGCCTTATAGGAAGGACTGGAGCACCAGACTTGTTGATGTGCTTTGGGCGTATCGGACAGCGTACAAGACACCCATTGGGATGAGTCCCTTCCGCTTAGTGTACGGAAAGGCTTGTCACCTTCCAATGGAGGTAGAACACAAGGCTTTCTGGGCTGTGCGGCAGTGCAACATGGGATTTGAGAAAGCTGGTGCTGAAAGGAAGCTGCAACTGGCAGAACTGGAGACCCTTCGACTGGAAGCATATGACAACTCCAGGCTATATAAGGAGAAGGTGAAGGCTGTGCATGACAAGCATATCAAGAGAAGAGAGTTCAGACCTGGAGATCTGGTTCTCCTTTACAACTCAAGGCTGAGGCTCATGCCAGGCAAGCTGAGATCAAGATGGGAAAGTCCCTACAGAGTAGAGAAGGCAGAGCCATATGGAGTCTTTCACCTGAGTCATCCTTCAAGCTCCAAATTCATCAAGGTCAATGGACATCGCTTAAAGCTATATCATGGTGAGAAGTTGAAGAAAAATAAGGAGCTGGAGATCTTCCTCTTGGAAGATCCACCAACAGAAGCAGATTGAGCTTGTGGACCGTCCAACTTAAGGACGTAAAAGCAAAGTGCTAGGTGGGAGACAACCCACCATGGTATGATCGTTTCTTCTCATTCTTAGTCTATTTTATTTTAATTTTCTTAGTAGTCATTCATAGTTTCTGCATATACATCTGCATGCTGCATTTTTCATTATGCATAAAAAAAAGGGGTGTTCGACGTGCAAGCATCGCTGACGCGTACGCGTCATGCGTAAGTACACATCACCCACAAAGTGAACAGAGAGTTGCGCGGGAGTAGCACAGGAAGTGTGCATTGCGCACAAACATGCTCATGCGTACGCGTCCAGCACGCTTACGCGTGGATGATGAAATCAGCATAAATAAGTAACTGGATAGAGAGTTGTGATGGCTTAGGGCTTGGATTGTGCTAACGGCACAAACTTCATCACGCGTACGCGTCCCTGATGCGTGCGCGTCCCTCCCCCTTATGGCCGTCCACGCGTGCGCGTGCATGACGCGCACGTGTCATATGAGGTTTTTGCCCCATGCCAAGAGCGAACAGAGAGTTGTGCATACGTGTCGATGCCTTCGCGCGATTTGCATAAACCAAGATCACGCGTACGCGTGCCAGACGCTTATGCGTCACTATAAAAATCGCGCCCCATGCGTACGCATGCCTTACGCGTACGCGTCGTATGCGCCGCCTCACCTAAACCTGTACGCCACCCAGTTTCCGTTTCCCTCCCCCCAAATCCTAATTTTCTTCCTTTTTCCTTACTTCTTACTTCTTTCTTCTTTCTTCTTTTCTTCTTACTTCTTTCTTCTTTCTTACTTTCTACTCCTTTCTTCCTCTTCTTTTCATCTTCCTCATCAGGTTTCTTTTCTTTCTCTCCTCTACTATTTCATTCTTCATTTAATTATTGCATTTACTTAATTTTTCCTTTCTTCTTTCTTTCCTTCTTATTATTTTTCTATTCTTTTTGCATTCTTTTAATTGGTGTTAGAAATTTACATAGGTGATTGTTCTCTTCTATATTTGCTTGTGGATATATTAGGAAGTGATTTGATAATTAATATTAATTTTTGGGTTGCTTGCATGTCGGATTTCATACTTTCCCTAACCTATTTTACATGCCTACCAAGTGTTTATGAAAAGTCCATATGGCATTGTGAATTCCTAATTATTCTATTATTCTACTCTGCTGCTTGTTTTTCACAAAACCCTTGCAACCTTTTATTAATTAAAAATAATTGTCAATACAAATGTGATTGTTAGTTTGTTACATTTGATAATCAAATTGAGCAATTAATGCTTGATCTATGCTACTCATGCCTTTGCCGGCATGCTAATAAACATCTTGCATCTAATCGTCTTAATTTATCATGCTATATTTCCATTGATGTCCTGATTACATGGAGTCGCGACCATGTGTTTACGACATTCTTCTTTACCTTGGCATTGATTATCACTTGTATTTTCCTCCTCCCGGTTCTAGCTACTTGATTTCATGTCCCTTTCTTTTATCCCTTTTCAGGATGGCCACCAGGAAAGGTAAAGAGAAAGCCTCTAAGAAGCCACCGGCGAGGACAGGAACGAAAAGAGCACCAGCTGCCGAACCATCCTCAACATCAGTCAAGCCATCAACAAAGCGGGTCAAGAGGATCATCAAGGTCGATGAAACCGAGAAAGCCTCTCCAGCAAGGGACACTACGCGGTTCACTAACTGCTACTGTGAGCAGATGTTTCCCATCCTGGCTGAGAAGAACTACAACAATGAGCACCTACTCATCCTCCCTACCCACATTGTTGAGTTTTTTGAGCCCCGCATTGAGCTCAGACAATGGGGATTCTTACGGAGACAGCCACGACAGGTTAACCTCTCATGGGTAGTTGAATTCTACTCCAATTTTCACATGCCAACCCTGCAGTCTGTCTATGTCTGTCAGAAGCAAGTCCCCATAACTGAAGGGGCCATTCAGCGCGCTTTAGATCTCCCCCTACCCCAGAAGGATTGGACGCATACCAATAAGCCTCTTTCAAGCACCAAACATTCCAATTTGACTGGGACGCCGTCCTCAGAGTTATAGCACAACCTGGCAGCAGATGGATATATAGATACCATCAATCCCGACCTAAGGGCATATTGGCTTCAGCACTTACCTTGGAGGCTCGAGTGTGGGCACAGATTATATCCCACTACGTCTTTCCGAGCACTCACGAGTCCTCCTTCACTGCAAACCTGGCTGTTCTCCTCTGGTGTATCCTTACAGACCAGCCTCTCAACTTACCAAGACACCTCCGGCACGCCATGAGACACGTACAGATTGTGGGCAACCTATCCTTTCCCGTCCTGGTTTCAAATCTAGTCTCGGCAACTGGAGTCTCCTACAGAGCTGGGGACACCAAGACCATACTTCCGCAGGATGATCAGTATGTCCCCAATGGGAAGTACATCAGACCCCAAGCAGCCACTACCAGCCGGATTACAGACCTGGCCAGAGATATTCCTTCTCCTTCCACATCACAAGTACCTTCAACAAATTAGCTGCTCCATCAGATACTTCAGAGATTGGACCGGCTTGACCGGTAGGCAAAGAGAATTGAGCGCCGTAACAAGCGCCAATTTACATACCTCAAGGAGTTGATTGCTGGCAACCACCCATCTGAAGAAGAACTAGACACTTCGTACTCCACTTCAACTACCAGCACCGGGAGCCATGACAACCCCGACTGTGGAGATGCTGTTACCACCCCTCTTTGTTCCACTCTATATGTCCAATGTTTAGTGTATTCACATGCTTGCATATGATTGAGGCCATTATTTGATTAGTAGCTCACTTACCCCAAATAGCCTACCCTTTCAATCACCTTTGTTAGCCACCTTGAGCCTTTTAATCCTCATTTATTCTATATTTTACCACATCACTAGCCTTAAGCGGAAAAAGTAATTAAATACCCCAATTGAATCTTTGGTTAGCTTAAGATAGAGATTATGTATCAACTAAGTATGGAAAAACTGTGGGAACATGGGTTAATAGGGAATGTGTTATGATAAAATATTAAGAATTTGGGTACCTACTCATGTGAGACCAGAAAAATTAAAAATCCATGTGCATTGGTATATTATGTATACTTTTGTATTTTTAATTAAAAAAAACCAAAAAATATTCAATAAATAAATAAATAAATAAGGGGACAAAATTACCCCAATGTTAATGAAAGATCAATGCATATGTGATAAAATTAAAGAAAAGTTGATGCGTGAGTATGTGATGCAAAAGTGGGAATTTAGGGTAGCTAGACATGATTTTAGAAGTATATAGAGTGTGTGTATAGGTGAGAGCTTAGGTTAGTCAAGGATTCAATTTATAGCTCACTTAGCCATACATATATCCTCACCCTTACCTTAGCCCCATTACAACCTTGAAAAGACCTCATGATGTTTGCATTGGTACATTAAATACTTGTTGATTGGTTAGGTAAAGAACAAAGTTTAGAAAGCATGACTAGAGAAGACTAGAGTGGATTACCCTATACACTTGAGTGATTAGAGTGCACATACACTACCAATGAGGGTTCAATGCTTAATTCTATGTTCCCTGCTTTCATGAGCTGTCTACTTACAAATCTACTTTTCTTTACTGTATGATTTTAATTAGTGATATCTGATTTATGTTTGTCTTGAAGAACTTATTTACTTTTAACCAAGTAGACAGAATCATCTTAGCATATAGTTGCATTCACATATAGGTTGCATTTCATGAGTCTTACTTTTCCCCATTTATTCTTTTGATCTCCTTGAACTTAGCATGAGGACATGCTAATGTTTAAGTGTGGGGAGGTTGATAAACCACTATTTTATGGTTTATCTTGTGCTCAATTGAGTGGTTTTATCAAGTCTTTGCACACATATTCATATAAATTGCATGATTTTTACAATTCCTTCCCAATTCTACTCTATGATTAAAAACTTGCTTCCTAAACCTTTAATTTGTGTATTTTAATCCCTCTTTATACCATTCGATGCCGTGATCTGTGTGTTCAGTGTTTTCAAGCTTTATAGGGCATGAATGGCTTAGAGGATGGAGAGGAAGCTTGCAAAAATGGAAGAAGCACAAGAAATAAAGGAGACAATCAGCGAAGAGCGATGCGCACACATGGCTCACGCGTGTGCGTGAGTTGGAGTTCGTACAACGACGCGTGCGACTGCCTGACGCGTACGCATGACAAGGAAAATCGTCAAACGACGCGCACGCGTGACTGACGCGTACGCGTGGCATGCGCAATCTGCAGAAATTGTAGAAAATGCTAGGGGCAATTTTGGGCCGAGTTTGGACCCAGTTTCCGGCCCAGAAACACAGACTAGAGCCAGTGGACGAGCAGAGACTCAACACACATTCTCATTCGCATAGTTTTAGTTTTAGTTTTGAATCTTAGAGAGAAATTACCACTTCCTCTAGGTTTCCTTTACATTCATAGATTTCTAGTTTTATGCTTTTGCTTTGGATATTGAGAAGAGTCATTACCTCCATTGAAGTTTCTACTATTCTAGTTTGCTTTCTTATTCCTTTACTCTTTTGATTACTTATTAACCCTGTTCAGATATGTATGTTGCCATTTGGAATTTATTAATGCAAAGAACCATTTTTACTTTTAATTAATTTTCAGTTATTGTTTATCATGTCTTCCTTTTATTCCCTTTTTAATTCTATGCAAGTAATTTCCAGGTCAATGGAGTAGACTCCCAACTTGACTTGGGGGTTGATTAAGAGGAGACCATAGAGTTGGAATGCTCAAGTGATTAGTTAAATTGGAAGTTGTTGGCTAACTTCCTGGTCTCTAACTCTAATCCTTCCTTAGGAGAGGATTAGGACCTGGGATTCAGAGTTGGTTAGTTAGTTGCTTGACTTTCCTTTATTCAGTAAAGGATAACTAAGTAGAACAATAACCTTTTACTATTACACTTGGAAAAATCCAACAAGGACGGAACTTCCAATTAATCTTCCCCCGGTCAAGGCTTTTATTTAATTGAATAAATTCTCTCATTAATTTTTATTGCTTCAAATTACAATCATTTAATTTTCTGTTCTCCAACTCTTAAAACCTCTCAAAAAATTCCTGACTAATAAAATAACACTCTTTTGTCAACTCGTTGGGAGACGACCTAGGATTCCTACTCCCAGTATTTTTATTCTAATTTTGTGACAACCCTTCTAAATTGATAAGCGGATTTTTGCTGGTTAAGAACTGTACTCGCAATATATTTCTTATATTAATTTCTTAATCGGCTAATTTCCGCTTGCATCAGTGTGTGTACGCACAGGTGCCAAAATTTACAAGATCTGTTCACTCGCACAACCTGTGCCAGCGCCCCCAAGAGACTGGCCTTCCCAACGTGTGTGTCCGCATAGACCTGTGCGTCCGCATAGGTTGACATTCTTCCTTAGATATGCACGCGCACAAGCTGTGCTAGCGTTGCAAAAAGAACGCACTTCCCTGCCTGTGCGTGCACACAGGTGTATGCGTTCGCACAGGTCAAAACTTTTACAGGGCGTGCGTCCGCACGAGGGTGTGCGCTCGCACATATCAGAAATCATGAAATTTTACAACTTAGCAAAATTTTAGATTTTCAACACCAATTTTGAGTGATCATAACTTCCTCTACAAAAACCCAAATTTTACAAACTTTATATTAAATTGGAGGGTTTTCAATAAGCTTTAATTTCAAATAAATTCCAATCAATTTTGAAAAATGAGGCAAAAGTTATGATCGAACAAAATTCACTAAAAACCAACCTTTACCAAAAGTTCACAATTTACCAAATTTCCCAATTTCACAACTTAACCCAACCAAAACCAAATAGCACCATTCCAAACCCCATTCCTCATCAAAATCCAAACTCTAAGACATATTGCACCATTTTTACTATATTTTCCTTTACATTTTAACATTCTCAACCTTGAATATCAATATACAACATATCAAGCAATTTCCTACCAACACATTCAAAAATTCTCATTTCCTCAATATCAATCTTCCTCATCAACTTATTCATACTCCATATTAATGACTAAACTACACATTCATACAAGCTCATCATACATCACATTCCAACATCATTATCTTAACAAACATTCACAACATCAATAACCCAAACAATCATCAACAACATATAAATTCCAAACCTATACTATGGGTCACTAGCCTTAGTGTCTATGAATATTATATACTACATAGAGGAAATTAAAACCATACCTTGGCCAATCCCCTATATGTCCAAAACTCAAAATTGAGCACTAAAGAGCTTTCAACCAAAATCCAAGCTTTCCCTTCCACTCCAATAAGCACAATTAAGTTCCAAAAGCTCCCAAAGCCACAATAATCAAACTATATACATATAAATCACCTCAAATCAATCTAGGGTTCCAATTAAACATAAATTCACAAGGGTTTAATGGCTCTTATCTTGTTCAATAGTTTTGGAAGTCAAAACCAACATCACTCAAGTGCTAAAGTGTACCTAAACACCCAAAACACAAGATTTCACTCAAAACCAAACCCAAAAATCTGAATTTCACAAGGGCACAAAAACTGGGCAGAGAATCTCAAGAAACTTACCACAAGGTTTAGATAGAAATGACGGGCTCAACAACAACTTCACATAGCCGCTGACGGCAAGTGGTGTACGAAATTGCGATCATCAACAATGGCGCCAAAGGCTTGGTGCTCTCAAACGTGAATCACACTTTGTTACAACTTCGCACAATTGACCAGCAAGTGCACTGGGTCATCCAAGTAATAAACCTTACGTGAGTAAGGGTCGATCCCACGGAGACTGTCGGCTTGAAGCAAGCTATGGTCACCTTGTAAATCTCAGTCAGGCGGATTCAAATGGTTATGGTGAATTGATAATAAAAATATAAATAAAATATAAACTAGGATAGAGATACTTATGTAATTCATTGGTGAGAATTTCAGATAAGCATATAGAGATGCTTTCGTTCCTCCTGAACCTCTGCTTTCCTGCTGTCTTCATCCAATCATTCCTACTCCTTTCTATGGCAAGCTGTATGTTGGGCATCACCGTTGTCAATGGCTACATCCCGTACTCTCTGTGAAAATGGTCCAATGCGCTGTCACTGCATGGCTAATCATCTGTCGGTTCTCGATCATACTAGAATAGGATTTACTATCCTTTTGCGTCTGTCACTACGCCCAACACTCGCGAGTTTGAAGCTCGTCACAGCTATCCCTTCCCGGATCCTACTCGGAATACCACAGACAAGGTTTAGACTTTCCGGATCTCAGGAATGGCCGTCCATGGGTTCTAACTTATACCACGAAGACTCTAATATCTCGGACTCGGTCCCCTGTATTAGATATCTAAGAGATACTCATTCTAGCTCATCTTCATGTAGAACGGAAGTGGTTGTCAGGCACGTGTTCATGGGTGAGAATGGTGATGAGCGTCACATAATCATCACATTCATCATGTTCTTGGGTGTGAATGAATATCTTGGAATAGGAATAAGCTTGAATTGAATAGAAAAACAATAGTACTTTGTATTAATACTCGAGGAACAGCAGAGCTCCACACCTTAGTCTATGGTGTGTAGAAACTCTACCGTTGAAAATACATAGGTGAGGAAGGTTCAGGCATGGCCGAATGGCCAGCCCCCATAAAGGTATAAGATAGCATAAAACTAATCAAAGATCAGATCCAAAGACTCTGAATACAATAGTAAAAAGTTCTATTTATATTAAACTAGTTACTAGGGTTACAGAAATAAGTAAATGATGCAGAAATTCACTTCTGGGGCCCACTTGGTGTGTGCTTGGGCTGAGCATTGAGCTTTACACGTGTAGAGGCTTCTCTTGGAGTTGAACGCTAGCTTGTAACCTATTTTTGGGGTTTAACTCCACTTTGCAACCTGTTTCTGGCGTTTAACTCCAGAATAGAGCAGAAAGCTGGCGTTGAACGCCAGTTTGTGTCATCTAAACTCGGAAAAAGTATGGACTATTATATATTTCTGGAAAGCCCTGGATGTCTACTTTCCATCGAAATTGAGAGCGCGCCATTTGGAGTTCTGTAGCTCAAGAAAATCCACTTTGAGTGCAGGGAGGTCAGAATCCAACAGCATCTGCAGTCCTTCTTCAACCTCTGAATCTGATTTTTGCTCAAGTCCCTCAATTTCAGCCAGAAAATACATGAAATCACAGAAAAACACACAAACTCATAGTAAAGTCCATAAATGTGATTTTTATTTAAAAACTAATAAAATTATACTAAAAACTAACTAAATCATACTAAAAACTATGTAAAAACGATGCCAAAAAGCGTATAAATTATCCGCTCATCACAACACCAAACTTAAATTGTTGCTTGTCTCCAAGCAACTGAAAATCAAATAGGATAAAAAGAAGAGAATATACTATAAATTCTAAAATATCAATGAAACTTAGCTTCAATCAGATGAGCGGGACTAGTAGCTTTTTGCCTCTTGAATAGTTTTGGCATCTCACTTTATCCATTGAAGTTCAGAATGATTGGCATCTATAGGAACTTAGAATTTAGATAGTGTTATTGATTCTCCTAGTTCAGTATGTTGATTCTTGAACACAGCTACTTTATGAGTCTTGGTCGTGGCCCTAAGCACTTTGTTTTCTAGTATTACCACCGGATACATAAATGCCACAGACATATATCTGGGTGAACCTTTTCAGATTGTGACTCAGCTTTGCTAAAGTCACCAATTAGAGGTGTCCAGGGTTTTTAAGCACACTCTTTTTTTGCTTTGGATCTTGACTTTAACCGCTCAGTCTCAAGTTTTCACTTGACACCTTCACGCCACAAGCACATGGTTAGGGACAGCTTGGTTTAGCCGCTTAGGCCGGATTTTATTCCTTTAGGCCCTTGATAAACCACTATTTTATGGTTTATCTTGTGCTCAATTGAGTGGTTTTTATCTACTCTTTACCCACTTATTCATACTATTTGCATGGTTTTATATTTCCTTCCTAATTATGTGCTTTGATTGAAAACATGCTTCTTTGATCTTATATTTGCTTATTATTAATCCTCTCTTATTACCATTAGATGCCTTGATATGTGTGTTAAGTGTTTTCAGATATTATAAGGCAGGAATGGCTTGGAGGATGGGAAGAAAGCATGCAAAAGTGGAAGGAATGCAAGAAGTTGGAGAAATTGCTAAGCTGTCCAGCCTGACCTCTCTGCACTCAAACGGCTATAACTTTAGCTACAGAGGTCCAAACGACGCGGTTCCAGTTGCGTTGGAAAGCTAATGTCCGGGGTTTTGATTTGATATATAATATGTTATAATTCCTCTGACTCTAGGCGACGCGACCGCGTGATCCATGCGGCCGTGTCGCAGTGACAAAAAACCAGCGTGGCAAAATCCGAAACCAGCGAATTCTGGACTGTTTCTGACCCAGTTTGCGGCCCAGAAAATATAGATTAGAGTCTATAAAGTGGGGGATTTCATCCATTCAAAAGAAGGCTCTCATATTCCCAATTTTAGGAGTAGATGTAGTTTTTAGAGAGAGAGGTTCTCTCCTCTCTCTTAGGATTAGGATTTAGGATTTCTCTTAGTTTTAGGAGTGACTCTCAATCCCAGGTTCTTTATTTTTATTTATTTTTTTTTCCAATTTAATTTATGAATTCCCATGTTATGATTTGAATATTTTATTTAATGTAATTCGAAGTATTTCAGACTCATGATTGCTCTCTTTAATTTATTAATGCCCTGTGTTTATCCAAATTATTTCCATTCAAGTAGAATTTCCCTCTTTTGGCTTTGGTTGAGACATTGGTAACTCTTGAGTTATCAAACTCATTATTGATTGAAAATTGGAATTAATTTGTCCACTTAACTTGCCTTCATAGTTAGAGGTTAATAAGGTGGGGGAAGAATCCAATTCTCATCACAATTGATAAGGATAACTAGGATAGGACCTCTAGTTCTTCATACCTTGCCAAGAGTTTATTTTACAGTTATTTATTAATTTTTATTGCTTGAAAATATACCTGTGCACATTGCCCAAACTCTAAATTTCTCAAAACCCCCCAATTTACAATCTTCATAACCAATAATAAGAACACACCTCCCTGCAATTCCTTGAGAAGACGACCCGAGGTTTGAATACTCGGTTATCAATTTCAAAGGGGTTTGTTACTTGTGACAACCAAAACGTTTGTACGAAGGGATTTTTTGTCGGTTTAGAGACTATATCTACAACGCGACTGTTTTTATGACATTCTTTACTGGCAAAAATCCCGACGTCAAAATGTAGCCGTTGCCGGGGAATTGCAAACGTGTGCCTTATTATTGGTTATTGTAAATATTTTATTTTTGCTTGTTTATCTGTTTTTATTTTTATTTTTGCTTTTTCATAAATTAAGAGGTTATTTGTTTTTATAAAAAAAAATTTCAGATTTTTATTTTTTTAAAATTTTTATCTTATCTTATCTTATTTCAAAAAAAAAAATCAAATTTCAAAAATTCAAATTTAAAAATTTTTTTTCAAAATTCAAATTTAAAAATTTTTCAATTTTCAAATTTCAAAATTTCAAAATTTCAAAATTTAATTTTCAAATTCAAAATTTAAATAACCTTTTAATTTAAATTTATTTTTATTTTCATTTTTAATTTCTATTTTCTACTATGAACTCTCACCCCTTTGGCTATGAGTCTGGTTACAATTATGTTGCAGGAAGAAGAAATTACAATGAGAACAGGCATCAAGGTTGGAACAATCAAAGATGGGAGGAGCCACAAGGACTTGACCAATCCTCATGGCAACAACCACCTCCAATGGACTATCAACAACCACTACCATATGCCTATGAACCCTTTCCTCAACATAACTTTGGACCACCAAACTCACAAGCCCCTTTCCGCCATTCACCTCTATATGACCCTAACCCTTAACCACTATACCAACCACCTTATGAGCCATATGAACCATATATAGAACCACCCCAATTCCAACCCAATTACTCACAAGAACCACCACTTCAATATTCACCATCTCCATATCTATCAATCCAAGAGCACTATGATTCTATTTATGAAAGCCGAGTGCATCAAGAGGCAAAGGATCGTCTCAAGGAAACAGTAGATCGATTTCAGGCAACCACTCAACAACTGGGGCAAGTATTAATTCAATGGGCTTCAAAAACGCTTAAATACACAAGGATCAGCCACAGCCCCATGTGGACAGTCTAGTGAAGAGCATAGCATGAAGGAGATACCAGAAACTCCAGTGGACAAGACAGAGAATGAATTCGTACTAGAACAAGTAGAAGAAGCTGTCATTGTTCAAGAAGAAGAAGAAGTGGTTGAAGACTTAGGAGATGCAGAATCTCCATGGGAAAGTCTAGTCATAGAACCTCCTTCCGAGACGGTTGAAATTGATGCTGAGGAGGGTGTACAACCTCCAAAGCATATCATAGTTGAAGACTTGGAAGAGGTTGATCAAGAGATGGAGATTCAAGAAGAAGTAGCACAACCTCCCATGCTCTTGGAAAGCAATGAAGAGGAGATTAAATTGGAAGAGAGCTGCCAAGAGGAAGAGGTTGAAATTGAAGAAGCTTGCAAAGAGGTGGTAATTATCAGAGAAGAGCACAAGGGAGTGGAGCTTGCAATTTCATTAAAAATACCTCCCCCTAAGTTGCCATCATCCTTCACAACATTCAAGTGGGTAAAATTCATATCCCATAGCTTTCTAATCCCACTTGAATATGGGCTACTGGAGACGGATGGTCAACTTAGAGCTTTTTGTGGCATTAATAGTAAGAGGAAGATGGCCAGTGGTAAGAATTTTCAAGTAAGGTTCATTATGGTTGGAAGTTTTAAGTTTAAACGCAAAGGTTGGTGTAGAGCTCAATTGAATGGGTCTAGGAAGCTGTTTGGTCGCTGCAGTGAGAATTCAGATCAACTTTCACCCGGCTGGAAAAATGCAGATCGAGACAAAAACGGGTGTAAAAGTAAAGTTTGGGATCCTGGAATCTGTTCTGACATCCAACACCCCGGGAGCCTAAGAATCTTTTTGAAGCTGCTCAAGGGTTTTACATGCCTAGTTTGGGACCCCGGAGGTTACTGGAATCACAAACACTGGTGGAGATTCCTGGATGAGTTCAAGCATAAGCCACCATAACAGGAAGCTCATCAAATGTCCAACTTAAGGACTTTAATTAAAAGTGCTAGGTGGGAGACAACCCACCATGGTATGATCGTCCTTTTTTATTTTTATTTATTTTTATTTGTTTTTGAATTTTATTTTATTTTGTTATATTGAACCTGGAGTTTTGCATCACATTCATATTAACACTGCATTCTGCATTTTTCAGATTACAAAAAAAAAGAAGCGAGCACGCGATGCGACCACATCAGCGACGCGTCCGCGTCGCAAGGAGAGGGGAGAAAAATAAAAACGAACAGAGAGTTTCGCAGGAGCAGCACTGGAGGCGTGCCAATGGAACAAATCACCCCACGCGACCGCATTGCTGACGCGACCGCATCACCTGGGAATAAAGCCCTCCCACGCGACCGCGTCACCCACGCGGCCGCGTGACCTGAAATCGGCGTAAAAAGGGTGCATGGCCGAAAGTTGTGCTGGACTTGGGCTGAACTCGTGCTGGCAGCCCAAGCCCTCCCACGCGAACGCGTGCCCCACGCGTCCGCGTCATATTGGAAATTAGGCCACCCGCGCGATCGCGTCGACCACGCGACCGCGTCACCCTGGATTTTGGCAATACTGAGTTTTGAACAGAGAGTTGTGCGACCGCGAGGCTGCACTCACGCCACTAGCACAAATCAAGTCACGCGATCGCGTGCCCCACGCGTCCGCGTCACCCAACCTTATCGCGCACCACGCGACCGCGTCGCCAGCGTCGCACAACCTATCCAGATTAGTGCAAATTTTCTTATCTTCTCTTTTCTAATCCTAAATTCTCCCTTCTCTCTCCTTTCTCACTTTCTTTTTTCTACTTCTCATTATTTTTCACTTTCATTTTATTTTATTTAATTGCATACTCTCATTCATTGTATATTTTTATTTTTCTAAAATTATTATTGGTGTTCAAATATTCTTATTCAACTGTTACATCTTTTCTGGTATTTTCTTGATGCTTATGACTTGTTTTATTCTGGTTAGGTAATATTATTTAAATCAATGCCAATCTTTTATACCTGTATTACTTTTGTATTGATTTTTAATTTATATTATCTTTCCTTCCCCACTCTCTTCCCCATTGTTGCATATTCTGCACCACTGGTATGCCATGGCTTCTATTGTTTTCTCACTTACATGTTGTAGCTACCATGTAAATGAGACCCTTTTCATTTGGTATTAACCCAACCATACTTCATTTATTTTCTTATCTCTATTATTGGGTTACCTTTCTTCCCTTTTTCTTTCATGATGGCCACCAAGAAGAGAACCGGAAGACGTATACATGGGGAGACAGACAAGTCCATCTGCACAATCCTTAAAGAAAAGCAACAGTTGAAACAACCCGTCCACCTGCACATCTCAGCATGCACCGAGGACGGTGCAATCTTTAAGTGTGGGGAGGTCGATACTGATCTCCGTGGGTTAGTACCTTCCTATCTCAAACACCAATGTTTTATTTTTTCTTATTAGTTGTTGCATTTGCATATTTAATTGCATGTTTATTTGATTTTATGCATTTAGTTACTACTTGGTTGAAGTAATATTTTCTTTTTCAAGAAATTTTATAGCATTTCACTAATAAAAAAATTTTTTTTTTGTTAAAACTTGTTTGAAGTTGTATTTAGAACATGGTTTTTGAGTCAAAGAACACACAACCTGTGAGACTTTGAGCTTATTTACATGGTTACATTATTTAACCATAAATATTTTATTCTTGTGTGTTCCCTTCTCTATGATTGTAATCTATATTTTGTTCCATTCTATATGTCCATTATTTAGTATATTTACATGCTTGCATATGATTGAGGCCATTATTTGTTATTAGCTCACTTATCCCAAATAAGCCTACCTTTTACATCACCTTTGTTAGCTGATGCCAAGGCATCTTAGGCTAGTTTCACTAGCCTTTTTTCTTTTATTTTTAGTTGTTTTATGCATTTTCTTGAGCCTTAAGTAATCATTTGGGCCAAATAGTCATGCTTGTCTTAAATCATTCAAACATGAAGATTTTGATGCAAATTCCATGAGTTTTTAGTTATATTCCTTGAATGCTATGAATGGAAGAATTCTCAGAAATTTTGCAAGACTTTGATGCAGTTGTTTGGATGATTTCAGGGAAGAAGAGGCTAGGCAAGGAAGCAACAAAATCAATAAAGGAAGCTTGAATATCACATGTGGAGTTTAAGTTCCAGTTTAAGCTTAAACTGGAGCTTAAACGCCAAAACCATGAGAGCTAAGGAAATGCTGAAAGTGGCGTTTAACCTCCAGTTTAACCTTAAACTGGAAGTTAAACGCCAGAATTAGAAATGCACCAGGGAGCATTTCCACGTTTAAGCTCCAGTTTAACCTTAAACTGGAGCTTAAACGTGTTCGACTATTTTTTTTCTCCTCCAGGGTTGCTTTCTCATTTCCACGTTTAAGCTTCAGTTTAACCTTAAACTGAAGCTTAAACGTGCTCGAGCTTGTGCCTCCAGGGAGTGCCAGCGTTTAAGCTCCAGTTTAAGCTTAAACTGGAGCTTAAACGTGTTATATGGAACAGCTTGACCATGCCTTCTTCAAACATAAATAACTTGAGCTACAAAACTCCAAATGAGGTGATTCAAAATGCATTGGAAAGAAGACATCTAGAGCTTTCCAAGCATATATGGCATGCATGGTGGATACTAAAAATTGAGGGAGAAAACAGCCCCGTAATGTGCATAGAAGAGCATAGTACCAACATGCAATCAGGCCAGCTGACCTCTTCACCTTCCATGGAGTATAACTCGAGTTGTAGAACTCCAAATGATGCGCTTCCAGTTGCATTGGAAACCAGACATCCAGAGCTTTCCAACGATGTATAGAAGTATGGGGTGGACAATGCAACTGAGCTCCCAAAATTGGCAATTTCGAGCACGTTTAAGTGACTTAAACGTTGGCTTAAACGCTGTCAAACCAACCAGCAACCTTGTCACCTTCAATCAAGCATAACCTGAGCTATAGAGATCCAATTGAGGTGCTTCTAGTTGCGTTAGAAAGCTGACATCCATAGCTTTCCAACGAGGTATAATAGTCTATATTTGGCATCAAATTGGCAAGGTTGACAAGAGAACAAAGTGACGACTCAAGAAAGGGGGGTGCAACGTTTGAGTGTAGTTTAATGGATCATTATCCTTTTTGGATCAATTATGTCACTCTACCCTTCAAGCAAGCAAGGCCCATCAACAACACCAAATCAAGGCCACAAGAATCATCTAGAATAGTTTATTTTCATTTGATTGTAATTTGCTTTGAATTTCATTTTCATTTTGTAATTTAGGGAGCCTATTTAAAGGCCTTAGTTTCTGCATTTGAGACAGGGGGGATTGAGGGGGAATCCAGCCCCTGAGGGGGAAGTTTTGACGGAGGATCAGGAGAGAACTTGGGATCATTTTCTTTTAGTTTTGTAATTGAATTCAGAGCTATGACTCACTAAACCCCTTTCATTGGGTTAGGGAGCTCTATTGTAATTCAATGAATCAATAATAGTTTTATCTTCTTCTTCAATCTTTTCTCTTGAATTTTGTTAGAAAGCTTCTCGATCTAATTCCATTGGGTAGTTTTCTTGGGAAAGAAACTACCCATAATTGGAATCCTTCGGAACCTTGGGAAAGGAATGGAGGATTCATGCTAGAGAAGCTTTCTCACAGTGAATTGGATTGGGGTTTGGATGGATATTGTGACATGTAATCCTACCAAATTGTGGTTCATGAAACTGTGTGGTATAATCAGTGATCGAGCATCATCTCTTCTTATGAACATTTAAACCAAGGGATTGGGAATTTGTTCGTTTTTAGAGAGAATTGGTGAGCCAAGGGATTGGGATCCAATCATATAAGATTGCCAAGCAAAATTCAATGAATGCATTGGTTGAGGAAGGAATAAAAATGTTTTGATTCGGAGATCTCAATATCTCCTAACACCCAATGAATTCCCCATTTCTGATCTACCACTTTCTCTTTACATTCTGCAATTAAATTCATGCAATCACCCCATCCCTTTTAATTTCAGCAATTTAGCTTCTCGCTCTTTAATTCATGCAATTTTACATTCCGCAATTCTCATCTAAATTTTGATTCCGCTCAACTAGAACATACTTCTAATCCGAATTGCTCACTCAACCAATCCTTGTGGGATTCGACCTCACTCTATTGTGAGTTTTTACTTGACGATAACCGGTGCACTTGCCGGAAGGAATTTTGCCGATCGTGCAATTTCCTAAATCGTAGCATAACAAGTTTATGCGCATCAAGTTTATGGCGCCATTGCCGGGGATTGGTTTTCGATTGACAATTCTCCAATTGGAAGTTAACTAGATTGAGCAATTTTTCTTTTCTTTTGTTAATAGTTTTTGTTTCAGTTTATTACTGCTAATTTCTGCAAATTTTAATTTGTTTTCTTTGCTTATTCACTTGTTAGCATACTAACCACTAGCTGTTTGTGATATTGCCTCACTATGGAATTTCCACTATCTTTGGATGAGTATTGTTTGAGACTGAGCACATTGCAAAAAAGAAAGGAGTATCCATCATCTTTTGGTCAATCAAAATTCATGAGAAACTCTCCACCACCACAGAATGATTCATGTTATTATGCTCATGGTGGGTGGGAGTATCAGGAACAGGAAACGGGGTACTTCCCAGAGCCACAAAATGGTCCATGTTTTGGTGAATTTGATCACTACTCAAGTTGTGGCTGGGAAGATCAAAACCAAAGAGATTTCACTTATTCACACCCCATTCATCAAGAGCCATCACCTCTGAATTATCCAACCTCACCTCCTAGTTTTACATATCCAAATTCTTCATCACTTGAGCATTTCTCAGCACAAAATTCCTTCTCAAATTCATACAATTCATTTCACTATCCACAAGACTCATTCCACTACACACAAGAGTCATACCACTACCAACACTCCAACCAAAGACTCTATCAGCCCACACAAAACACATACTCCCAGCCACCATATCACAGCCAAGATAATCAACCTCATCAACCCAATCCGAACCAATCACTTCATGATCAGTTAACCAGGATAGAAGGAATGCTTGCAACTATGGGCAGAGATGTGGCTGATTTGAAAAGCTTTAAGGAAGAAGTGATATCCAACTTACAAAATCAAGGTGCTGCCATTCAAAAGCTAGAAGCACAAATTGGATATCTATCAAAGCAAATCCCTACCCACAATTCTTCTAGTGATACCATGGCAAACCCAAGGGAGGAATCAGAAGAACAAGAAAGGGAGAAAGTCAATCAAGGGAGATCACACTCCAATGAAACAGAGAGTTGCAAAGAGGAAGGGTTCATTGAACCACAAATTCAGGAAGCTTTTGATGAACAGGATACTCCAACTGTCCAACAACAACCAAGTTCTGAGATCAAGGATGTGAAGGCAGTAGAAACAAGCACCAAAATGAGGATTGTGACCGAGAAACAAAGGACCATATCCATGAAGAAGAGAAGGTCGAAGAACAATCCAACTCCTGAGCCAACAAGCAAGTTCACTCAAGCCAATCACAAGGGAAAGCTTGCTGGAAAGAGGCATTCACAACAAGGGGCACTAACTAGCTCCTTTATCCACTTGAAGTCATTCCTCTTAACAAACTGGAGGAAGAGGAAGAAAGTCAGGAACAGCATGTCAAGCTAATGACAGTAAACGAGCGTTTGTTGGGAGGCAACCCAACCAAAGGTAGTTTTTCTTTTCTAGTTATTTCAATAAAAGAGTTAAGTAGATTTATCTGTATTGCAAGGAGCTAAGTTTGGTGTTGCACACCAAAACAATTCAAGGGTGAATGTGAGATTCTAAGTTTGGTGTTCCACCAAAAACTTCATTAAAAGCACATTTCTACCTCAGCATGACTAGTCACTAGCTCCAACCAATCAGGGAAACTACTTAAACAATAGTTTAATTTCTAGTTCATAGTTTCTTTTTCTAGTTCATAGTTATTTTCTTAATAAAAGCACATGAGGTTTTCTGCATATGATCCAAATTGCTGCATATGGCAAGGAACTAAGTTTGGTGTTCACACACCAATCTAAGTTCAGAGGCCTACAAACATACATGCATGCTAACCAATTCTCAAAGTGCTTGGGGAACAAGCAACTTCTAATAGCTTTGCAGGAAGACAATCAATCTCATGGAAGGAATATACATCATCATCAAAGAGAACACCAAGGCTAGGAAGGATGATGAACAACAAAGAAGATGCTAAAAGGTTGTATTGTCACTTAATTGCTTGTACTTTGAATTGCTGATATTGGAAGTTTGCACGCACCCCTGCTTTAAGTTTGAGTCATTGCAGTTTTTGTTTGTCTGTTTGTTTAATTTCCAAATAAGTGATAGTCTAAGTGTCTGGATAAATTTCACTTGCTTAAATGTATGCTTGCCCTGTTTGTTCTGTTCAAAAAAAAAATAGAAGAAATGTTTGAACAAAAGTAACTCAATTCCATTTGGTAAGAAATCAAATAAGATTAAATGGTGGTATGCATGTTTGATTGAATAGTCAGCTCACTAAGAAATAAAGTTAGAACTGTCACTTTTAGTGGAAATTAGGATGCTGTCTATGGATCTTGATGAATAAATGTCTTTGGCCATGAAAAAGAAAGAAGAAGAAGAAGAAAAAGCCACTGAAAAAGGGCAACCAAAAAGCAAAAAAATTGAGAAAATAAGCTAGGCACCAATGGTTTGAACTTCTGAGACAAATGCCTGTGGTGTTTATGTATTAAGGATATGCTTGGATGAATAGGTTCTGAGGAGTGTTTCAACACTTGGTAACTTGGGTTAACTAACCCGGGATTATCAACCAAAAGTCCATTATCAAGAGCAACCTAAATACAAAACATTTAGTCACACAAAGAGGTGCTGGGCACCAATGTCTCAAGAAGAAATGTGAACTAAAATGCCTGTAGTGGATATGTGTAGTGCACTGATAAGAAAAAGAAAATGCCAAAGGCTTGTGCAACACATGACACTGAGCAACAAGGAGCAAATAAGCTCAAAGGAAAAGAAAAACAAAGAAAAGAAACTTGCCAAGGATATGTGAATAACAAGAGGCCATAGCAGTGTTTTAGTGGAAACATAAAAAGTGACATTCTTACCTAAGAAACAATAAAGTGATGCCGCAACAACTTTCTGCATGAACACCCCATTAATCAATGTCAATTACTTACTGATATGGCTAATGAATTTACTTTCTGTTGCATTCTTTCTTCTCAATAATTCAGAACTTGCTTGGGGACAAGCAAGGATTAAGTTTGGTGTTGTGATGCCAAGGCATCTTAGGCTAGTTTCACTAGCCTTTTTTCTTTTATTTTTAGTTGTTTTATGCATTTTCTTGAGCCTTAAGTAATCATTTGGGCCAAATAGTCATGCTTGTCTTAAATCATTCAAACATGAAGATTTTGATGCAAATTCCATGAGTTTTTAGTTATATTCCTTGAATGCTATGAATGGAAGAATTCTCAGAAATTTTGCAAGACTTTGATGCAGTTGTTTGGATGATTTCAGGGAAGAAGAGGCTAGGCAAGGAAGCAACAAAATCAATAAAGGAAGCTTGAATATCACATGTGGAGTTTAAGTTCCAGTTTAAGCTTAAACTGGAGCTTAAACGCCAAAACCATGAGAGCTAAGGAAATGCTGAAAGTGGCGTTTAACCTCCAGTTTAACCTTAAACTGGAAGTTAAACGCCAGAATTAGAAATGCACCAGGGAGCATTTCCACGTTTAAGCTCCAGTTTAACCTTAAACTGGAGCTTAAACGTGTTCGACTATTTTTTTTCTCCTCCAGGGTTGCTTTCTCATTTCCACGTTTAAGCTTCAGTTTAACCTTAAACTGAAGCCTAAACGTGCTCGAGCTTGTGCCTCCAGGGAGTGTCAGCGTTTAAGCTCCAGTTTAAGCTTAAACTGGAGCTTAAACGTGTTATATGGAACAGCTTGACCATGCCTTCTTCAAACATAAATAACTTGAGCTACAAAACTCCAAATGAGGTGATTCAAAATGAATTGGAAAGAAGACATCTAGAGCTTTCCAAGCATATATGGCATGCATGGTGGATACTAAAAATTGAGGGAGAAAACAGCCCCGTAATGTGCATAGAAGAGCATAGTACCAACATGCAATCAGGCCAGCTGACCTCTTCACCTTCCATGGAGTATAACTCGAGTTGTAGAACTCCAAATGATGCGCTTCCAGTTGCATTGGAAACCAGACATCCAGAGCTTTCCAAAGATGTATAGAAGTATGGGGTGGACAATGCAACGGAGCTCCCAAAATTGGCAATTTCGAGCACGTTTAAGTGACTTAAACGTTGGCTTAAACGCTGTCAAACCAACCAGCAACCTTGTCACCTTCAATCAAGCATAACTTGAGCTATAGAGATCCAATTGAGGTGCTTCCAGTTGCGTTAGAAAGCTGACATCCATAGCTTTCCAACGAGGTATAATAGTCTATATTTGGAATCAAATTGGCAAGGTTGACAAGAGAACAAAGTGACGACTCAAGAAAGGGGGGTGCAACGTTTGAGTGTAGTTTAATGGATCATTATCCTTTTTGGATCAATTATGTCACTCTACCCTTCAAGCAAGCAAGGCCCATCAACAACACCAAATCAAGGCCACAAGAATCATCTAGAATAGTTTATTTTCATTTGATTGTAATTTGCTTTGAATTTCATTTTCATTTTGTAATTTAGGGAGCCTATTTAAAGGCCTTAGTTTCTGCATTTGAGACAGGGGGGATTGAGGGGGAATCCAGCCCCTGAGGGGGAAGTTTTGACGGAGGATCAGGAGAGAACTTGGGATCATTTTCTTTTAGTTTTGTAATTGAATTCAGAGCTATGACTCACTAAACCCCTTTCATTGGGTTAGGGAGCTCTATTGTAATTCAATGAATCAATAATAGTTTTATATTCTTCTTCAATCTTTTCTCTTGAATTTTGTTAGAAAGCTTCTCGATCTAATTCCGTTGGGTAGTTGTCTTGGGAAAGAAACTACCCATAATTGGAATCCTTTGGAACCTTGGGAAAGGAATGGAGGATTCATGCTAGAGAAGCTTTCTCACAGTGAATTGGATTGGGGTTTGGATGGATATTGTGACATGTAATCCTACCAAATTGTGGTTCATGAAACTGTGTGGTATAATCAGTGATCGAGCATCATCTCTTCTTATGAACATTTAAACTAAGGGATTGGGAATTTGTTCGTTTTTAGAGAGAATTGGTGAGCCAAGGGATTGGGATCCAATCATATAAGATTGCCAAGCAAAATTCAATGAATGCATTGGTTGAGGAAGGAATAAAAATGTTTTGATTCGGAGATCTCAATATCTCCTAACACCCAATGAATTCCCCATTTCTGATCTACCACTTTCTCTTTACATTCTGCAATTAAATTCATGCAATCACCCCATCCCTTTTAATTTCAGCAATTTAGCTTCTCGCTCTTTAATTCATGCAATTTTACATTCCGCAATTCTCATCTAAATTTTGATTCCGCTCAACTAGAACATACTTCTAATCCGAATTGCTCACTCAACCAATCCTTGTGGGATTCGACCTCACTCTATTGTGAGTTTTTACTTGATGATAACCGGTGCACTTGCCGGAAGGAATTTTGCCGATCGTGCAATTTCCTAAATCGTAGCATAACAAGTTTATGCGCATCAAGTTTATGGCGCCGTTGCCGGGGATTGGTTTTCGATTGACAATTCTCCAATTGGAAGTTAACTAGATTGAGCAATTTTTCTTTTCTTTTGTTAATAGTTTTTGTTTCAGTTTATTACTGCTAATTTCTGCAAATTTTAATTTGTTTTCTTTGCTTATTCACTTGTTAGCATACTAACCACTAGCTGTTTGTGATATTGCCTCACTATGGAATTTCCACTATCTTTGGATGAGTATTGTTTGAGACTGAGCACATTGCAAAAAAGAAAGGAGTATCCATCATCTTTTGGTCAATCAAAATTCATGAGAAACTCTCCACCACCACAGAATGATTCATGTTATTATGATTCATAAACTTGATGCGCATAAACTTGTTATGCTACGATTTAGGAAATTGCACGATCGGCAAAATTCCTTCCGGCAAGTGCACCGGTTATCGTCAAGTAAAAACTCACAATAGAGTGAGGTCGAATCCCACAAGGATTGGTTGAGTGAGCAATTCGGATTAGAAGTATGTTCTAGTTGAGCGGAATCAAAATTTAGATGAGAATTGCGGAATGTAAAATTGCATGAATTAAAGAGCGAGAAGCTAAATTGCTGAAATTAAAAGGGATGGGGTGATTGCATGAATTTAATTGCAGAATGTAAAGAGAAAGTGGTAGATCAGAAATGGGGAATTCATTGGGTGTTAGGAGATATTGAGATCTCCGAATCAAAACATTTTTATTCCTTCCTCAACCAATGCATTCATTGAATTTTGCTTGGCAATCTTATATGATTGGATCCCAATCCCTTGGCTCACCAATTCTCTCAAAAACGAACAAATTCCCAATCCCTTGGTTTAAATGTTCATAAGAAGAGATGATGCTCGATCACTGATTATACCACACAGTTTCATGAACCACAATTTGGTAGGATTACATGTCACAATATCCATCCAAACCCCAATCCAATTCACTGTGAGAAAGCTTCTCTAGCATGAATCCTCCATTCCTTTCCCAAGGTTCCGAAGGATTCCAATTATGGGTAGTTTCTTTCCCAAGACAACTACCCAATGGAATTAGATCGAGAAGCTTTCTAACAAAATTCAAGAGAAAAGATTGAAGAAGAAGATAAAACTATTATTGATTCATTGAATTACAATAGAGCTCCCTAACCCAATGAAAGGGGTTTAGTGATTCATAGCTCTGAATTCAATTACAAAACTAAAAGAAAATGATCCCAAGTTCTCTCCTGATCCTCCGTCAAAACTTCACCCTCAGGGGCTGGATTCCCCCTCAATCCCCCCTGTCTCAAATGCAGAAACTAAGGCCTTTAAATAGGCTCCCTAAATTACAAAATGAAAATGAAATTCAAAGCAAATTACAATCAAATAAAAATAAACTATTCTAGATGATTCTTGTGGCCTTGATTTGGTGTTGTTGATGGGCCTTGCTTGCTTGAAGGGTAGAGTGACATAATTGATCCAAAAAGGATAATGATCCATTAAACTACACTCAAACGTTGCACCCCCCTTTCTTGAGTCGTCACTTTGTTCTCTTGTCAACCTTGCCAATTTGATGCCAAATATAGACTATTATACCTCGTTGGAAAGCTATGGATGTCAGCTTTCTAACGCAACTGGAAGCACCTCAATTGGATCTCTATAGCTCAAGTTATGCTTGATTGAAGGTGACAAGGTTGCTGGTTGGTTTGACAGCGTTTAAGCCAACGTTTAAGTCACTTAAACGTGCTCGAAATTGCCAATTTTGGGAGCTCAGTTGCATTGTCCACCCCATACTTCTATACATCGTTGGAAAGCTCTGGATGTCTGGTTTCCAATGCAACTGGAAGCGCATCATTTGGAGTTCTACAACTCGAGTTATACTCCATGGAAGGTGAAGAGGTCAGCTGGCCTGATTGCATGTTGGTACTATGCTCTTCTATGCACATTACGGGGCTGTTTTTTCCCTCAATTTTTAGTATCCACCATGCATGCCATATATGCTTGGAAAGCTCTAGATGTCTTCTTTCCAATGCATTTTGAATCACTTCATTTGGAGTTTTGTAGCTCATGTTATTTATGTTTGAAGAAGGCATGGTCAAGCTGTTCCATATAACACGTTTAAGCTCCAGTTTAAGCTTAAACTGGAGCTTAAACGCTGACACTCCCTGGAGGCACAAGCTCGAGCACGTTTAGGCTTCAGTTTAAGGTTAAACTGAAGCTTAAACGTGGAAATGAGAAAGCAACCCTGGAGGAGAAAAAAAATAGTCGAACACGTTTAAGCTCCAGTTTAAGGTTAAACTGGAGCTTAAACGTGGAAATGCTCCCTGGTGCATTTCTAATTCTGGCGTTTAACTTCCAGTTTAAGGTTAAACTGGAGGTTAAACGCCACTTTCAGCATTTCCTTAGCTCTCATGGTTTTGGCGTTTAAGCTCCAGTTTAAGCTTAAACTGGAACTTAAACTCCACATGTGATATTCAAGCTTCCTTTATTGATTTTGTTGCTTCCTTGCCTAGCCTCTTCTTCCCTGAAATCATCCAAACAACTGCATCAAAGTCTTGCAAAATTTCTGAGAATTCTTCCATTCATAGCATTCAAGGAATATAACTAAAAACTCATGGAATTTGCATCAAAATCTTCATGTTTGAATGATTTAAGACAAACATGACTATTTGGCCCAAATGATTACTTAAGGCTCAAGAAAATGCATAAAACAACTAAAAATAAAAGAAAAAAGGCTAGTGAAACTAGCCTAAGATGCCTTGGCATCATTAGCCCCCTTGAGCTTTTAATCCCCTCTTGTTCTATAACCACATTACTAACCTTAAGCAGAAAAACTAATTAATTATCCCAAATTGAATCTTTGGTTAGCTTAAGTTAGAGATTGTGCATCAATTAAGTGTGGGAAAATTGTGGGAACATGGATTGATAAGGGAATGTAACATGTTTCTAATTTATTTGAATATTAGGAATTTGGGAACCTACTCATGAAAAACCAAAATAGAAAAATAATAGAAATTCCATGTGCATTGATAAGTTATGTTTATTTCTCTACAAAAAAAAAAGAAGAAAAAAAAAGAGAAAAAGAGAAAAAGAGAAAATATATATATATATATAATATAAATAAATAAATAAGGGGACAAAATTACCCCAATGTTAAGTTAATAAAAGATCAATGCACATGTGATAAAAATTAAAGAAAAATTTGGTACATGAGTATGGGAATTATACAAAAGTGAGAATTATGGGTAGCTAGGCATGAATTTAAAAGTATATAGAGTATATGTATATTAGGTGAGAGCTTAGGTTAATTGAAGATTCATAGTATAGCTCACTTGGCCATACATATATCCTTACCTTTACCTCAGCCCCATTACAACCTTGAAAAGACCTCATGATGTTTGCATTGGTACATTAAATATTTGTTGATTGGTTAGATGAAGAACAATGTTTAGAAAGCATGACTAGAGATGAGTAGAGTGAATAACCCTATACACTTGAGAGATTAGAGTGATATACACTACTAGTGAGGGTTCAATGCTTGATTCTATGTTCCCTGCTTTCATGAGCTGTCTTCTTACAAGTTTACCTGATTTTTATTTTATGATTTGAATTAGTGAAATCTGATTTATGTTTGTCTTGGAGAACTTATTTATTTTTAACCAAGTAGGTAGAATCATTTTGCATGTAGTTGCATTCATATAGATAGGTTGCATTTCATACATTCTACTACTCCTCTTCATCTTTATAGCTTCTCTTGAGCTTAGCATGAGGACATGCTAATGTTTAAGTGTGAGGAGGTTGATAAACCACTATTTTATGGTTTATCTTGTGCTCAATTGAGTGGTTTTTATCTACTCTTTACCCACTTATTCATACTATTTGCATGGTTTTATATTTCCTTCCTAATTATGTGCTTTGATTGAAAACATGCTTCTTTGATCTTATATTTGCTTATTATTAATCCTCTCTTATTACCATTAGATGCCTTGATATGTGTTTTAAGTGTTTTCAGATATTATAAGGCAGGAATGGCTTGGAGGATGGGAAGAAAGCATGCAAAAGTGGAAGGAATGCAAGAAGTTGGAGAAATTGTTAAGCTGTCCAGCCTGACCTCTCTACACTCAAACGGCTATAACTTTAGCTACAGAGGTCCAAACGACGCGGTTCCAGTTGCGTTAGAAAGCTAACGTCCGGGGCTTCAATTTGATATATAATATGTTATAGTTCCCATGACGCTAGGTGACGCGACCGCGTGATCCATGCGGCCGCGTCGCAGGGACGAAAAACCAGCGTGGCAAAATCCGAAACCAGCGAATTCTGGACTGTTTCTGACCCAGTTTGTGGCCTAGAAAATACAGATTATAGGCTATAAAGTGGGGGACTGTATCCATTCAAAAGAAGGCTCTCATATTCACAATTTTAGGAGTAGATGTAGTTTTTAGAGAGAGAGGTTCTCTCCTCTCTCTTAGGATTAAGATTTAGAATTTCTCTTAGTTTTAGGAGTGACTCTCAATCCCAGGTTCTTTATTTTTATTTATTTTTATTTTTCCAATTTAATTTATGAATTCCCATGTTATGATTTAAACATTTTATTTAATATAATTCGAAGTATTTCAGACTCATGATTGCTCTCTTTAATTTATTAATGCCCTGTGTTTATCCAAATTATTTCCATTCAAGTAGAATTTCTCTCTTTTGGCTTTGGTTGAGAAATTGGTAACTCTTGAGTTATCAAACTCATTGTTGATTAAAAATTGGAATTAATTTGTCCACTTTACTTACCTTCATAGTTAGAGGTTAATAAGGTGGGGGGAAGAATCCAATTCTCATCAGCCCTCCTATCCACTGATGCTCAAAGCCTTAGATCCTTTTTATTACTCTTGCCTTTTGGTTTTCAGGGCTATTGGCTTTTTGCTCTTGCCTCTTGGTTTAAAGAGCTTTTGGCTTTTTCTGCATGCTTTTTCTTTTTCTTTCTCTTTTTTTTCACCATTTTTCTTTTCTTTTTTTTTCGCAAGCTTTTGTATTCACTGCTTTTTCTTGCTTCAAGAATCAATTTTATGATTTTTCAGATTATCAAATAACATGTCTCCTTTTTCATCATTCTTTCAAAAGCCAACATATTTAACATTCATAAACCATAATATCAAAAGATATATGCACTGTTCAAGCATTCATTCAGAAAACAAAAAGTATTGTCACCACATCAAAATAATTAAACTAGTTTCAAGGATGAATTCGAAACCATGTACTTCTTGTTCTTTTGTTTTTAGAACAGTTTTCATTTAAGAGAGATGATGGATTCATAGGACATTCATAGCTTTAAGACATAGACACTTAGACACTAATGATCATATAGTAAAGACACAAACATAAATAAAACATAAGGCTCAAAAACCGAAAAACAGGAAAATAAGAACAAGGAGATTAAGGAACGGGTCCACCTTATTGAGGGTGGCGTCTTCCTCTTCTTGAAGAACCAATGGTGCTCTTGAGCTCCTCTATGTCTCTTCCTTGTCTTTGTTGTTCCTCCCTTATAGCTCTTTGATCTTCTCTAATCTCATGGAGGATGATGGAGTGCTCTTGGGGCTCCATCCTTAGTTGTCCCATATTGGAACTTAATTCTCCTAGGAAAGTGTTGATTTGCTCCCAATAGTTTTATGGAGGGAAGTGCATCCCTTGAGGCATTAGTGGTTATGGAAAAACAAAAAAGCAATGCTTTTACCACACCAAACTTAGAAGGTTTGCTCGTCCCCGAGCAAAAGAAGAGAGAAGGTAGTAGAAGAAGAAGAAAATGGAGGAGATGGAGGGAGGTGAGTGGTTCGGCCATGTGTGGGTAGGTTTGGGAGGGGAGAGTGGTGAAGAGGTGATGGGGAAGAGAGAATGAGCTAATTGGTGAAGGGTATTTGTGGAAGAGTGTTATGGAAAGGTGTGAAGAGGAGAGAAGAAGAGGTGGGGTAGGTGGGTATCCTGTGGGGTCCACAGATCCAGTGGGGCCAAGGACTTAACATCTCTGCTCCAATTAAGCATGTAAAACGCCCTTGCTGTGCAATCCTAGCATTTAACGCCAGACTGCTGCTTGTTTCGGACGTTAAACGCCCAAATATAGCCTATTTCTGGCGTTTAACGCCAGGTAGATGCTTGTTTCTAGCGTTAAACGCCAGACAGATGCTTGTTTTTGGCGTTTAAATGCCAGAATGCTCCTCCTCCAGGGTGTGCTATTTTTAATGCTGTTTTTTTCATTCTGTTTTTGATTTTTCAGTAGTTTTTATGACTCCACATGATTATCAACCTAATAAAACATGAAATAAAAATAAAAATAAAATAGATATAATTAAATAACATTGGGTTGCCTCCCAACAAGCGCTTCTTTAATGTCAGTAGCTTGACAGTGAGCTCTCATGGAGCCTCACAGATAATCAGAGCAAGGTTGGAACCTCCTAATACCAAACTTAGAGTTTGAATGTGGGGGTTCAACACCAAACTTAGAGTTTGGTTATGGCCTCCCAACACCAAACTTAAAGTTTGACTGTGGGGGCTTTGGTTGACTCTGCAGTGAGAGAAGCTTTTCATGCTTCCTCTCCATGGTTACAGAAGGAGATCCTTAAGTTTCAAACACAAGGTTGTCCTCATTCAGTTGAAGGACCAACTCTCCTCTGTCCACATCAATCACAGCTCTTGTTGTGGCTAGGAAGGGTCTTCCAAGGATGATGGATTCATCCTCATCCTTCCCAGTGTCTAGGATTATGAAATCAGCAGGGATGTAAAGGCCTTCAACCTTTACTAACACGTCCTCTACTTGTCCATAAGCCTGTTTTCTTGAGTTGTCTGCCATCTCTAAAGAGATTCTGGCAGCTTGCACCTCAAAGATCCCAAGTTTCTCCATTACAGAGAGTGGCATTAAGTTTATTCCTGACCCCAGGTCACACAGAGCCTTCTCAAAGGTCATGGTGCCTATGTTACAGGGAATTAGGAATTTACCAGGATCCTATTTCTTTTGAGGTAATTTCTGCCTATCCAATGCATTCAGTTCATTGGTGAGCAAGGGAGGTTCATCTTCCCAAGTCTCATTACCAAATAATTTGGCATTTAGCTTCATGATTGCACCAAGGTACTTAGCAACTTGCTCTTCAGTGACGTCTTCATTCTCTTCAGAAGAAGAATACTCATCAGAGCTCATGAAGGGCAGAAGTAGGTTCAATAGAATCTCTATGGTCTCTAGATGAGCCTCAGATTCCTTTGGTTCCTCAAAGGGAAACTCCTTATTGGTCACTGAACGTCCCAAGAGGTCTTGCACATTGTTGAACGCCAGTTTGCGTCATTTAAACTCGGAAAAAGTATAGACTATTATATATTGCCGGAAAGCCCTGGATGTCTACTTTCCAACGCAATTGAGAGCGTGCCATTTGGAGTTCTGTAGCTCCAGAAAATCCACTTTGAGTGCAGGGAGGTCAGAATCCAACAGCATCTGCAGTTCTTCTTCAACCTCTGAATCTAATTTTTGCTCAAGTCTCTCAATTTCAGCCAGAAAATACCTGAAATCACAGAAAAACACACAAACTCATAGTAAAGTCCAGAAATGTTATTTTTATTTAAAAACTAATAAAATTATACTAAAAACTAACTAAATCATACTAAAAACTATATAAAAATGATGCCAAAAAGCGTATAAATTATCCGCTCATCAGCAAGCGAATCGGAGCACCGTAGCTCGAGATATCACGACTTGAAGTGAGAAGTGAATAGTGTTTTCCACTTCTCTTTCTCTCTTCTCATGCAGCTGGTGTTTATGTTGTGTGAGTGGTTTATGGCTGAAAAGGGTTCACTTAAATGACTTATATATGTTGGGCTTGGAACTTGGGACTAGTCCAATCCATTAGCGTTTTTAGCCCGTTTGGCCCAACTTCGGGCCAAACCTTTAAAATTAACGCCCGGTTTTCTATTTCTAAGATTTTCTAAGGTTTTCAGCTGTTTTAAATTTTTTTTTTCGCACAGTATCGGGCAGACTTAAACCGGTTCAACCGGTTCGGCTGCCAGTTCACGATTTTTCTCAATTTTTCGTAGAAAATACATTTTCTGACTCAGAAAAATCTACTGCATCCAAAAATCATATTTATATTTTCTAATTAATATTCTAAAATTTTGAACCCATTTCGGACAATTAAATTATTATTATTTTACGTAAATAAATCGGTTAATTAATTCGCGATTCTTACATATTGAAAAATCTTTAAGTGGATATAAAATTTGTAGGAAATGGATTTTTGTAGACGAAGTTATGATCATTCAAAATTTGGTGTTGAAATCTGAATTCTGTGAATGCTGCAAAATTTGTGATTTATGGTTTGTGTGCGCACGCACACCCTTGTGAGTTTTTGAACCCGTGCATACGCACAACCTTGTGCGTACGCACACACAGGGGAAGGCTTGCTGTTGGGAGCGCTAGCATGACCTGTACGCACACACAACCAACAAGGTTTTGCAAGCTGTGCGCACGCACACACCTGTGCGAACGCACACGTTGGAAGGTGCATTGATGCATGGAAAACTTGTCTCATAACAAATTTCCTTCGGCAAGTGTACCAAATTTGTCGTCAAGTAAAAACTCACAATAGAGTGAGGTCGAATCCCACAGGGATTGATTGATCAAGCAACTTTAATTAGAGGAATGTTCTAGTTGAGCGAATCAGAATTTGAGTTGAGAATTGCAGAAAATTAAATGGCGGGAAAGTAAATAACAGAAAAGTAAATGCTAGAAATAAAGAGCTGAATGTAGATGATGGAAAGTAAATTGCAGAATCTTAAATGGGAATGGGGTAATTGCTCAAAAAAGTAAATGACAGAAATTAAAGAGAATGGGTAAGATCAGAAATGGGGAGTTCATTGGGCTCAGGAGATGTTGCATTCTCCAGATCAATTTCATTTTCATCTCTTCCTCAATCAATGCACTCATTGATCTCCTTGGCAATCTTAAGTGATCGAATTACAATTCCTTGTAATTCAATCTCTCAAATCTTGATCAATAGCCAATTCCTTGGTCAATTGCGCATGAGAAGAGATGAAGTATGGTTACTAATTATACCACATGCATTTCCCAAATCAAGTGTTGAGAGGATTATAGTCACATATCCATCCAAACCCAATTTGCTCCAGCATGAGAAAGCATTTCTAGCATGATCTCTGCATTCCTCTTTCAAGGTTTAGAAGAGATCCAAGTTTGAATAGCTTCTTTTCCAAGATAACTACCCAATTGGATGAAGATCGAAAGCTTTCAAGTAAAATCAAGAGAAAAGATAGAAGAAGAATAATTGATGAGTGGATAATTTATACGCTTTTTGACATGGTTTTTAGTATGTTTTTAGTAGGATCTAGTTACTTTTAGGGATGTTTTCATTAGTTTTTATGTTAAATTCACATTTCTGGACTTTACTATGAGTTTGTGTGTTTTTCTGTGATTTCAGGTATTTTCTGGCTGAAATTGAGGGACTTGAGCAAAAATCAGATTCAGAGGTTGAAGAAGGACTGCTGATGCTGTTGGATTCTGACCTCCCTGCACTCAAAGTGGATTTTCTGGAGCTACAAAACTCGAAATGGCACGCTTCCAATTGCGTTGGAAAGTAGACATCCAGGGCTTTCCAAAAAAGGATCCAAAACCAGAAAAGGATCCAAAACCAGAGTTGAACGCCCAAACTGGCACAAAAGCTGGCGTTCAACTCCAAGAAGGACCTCTACACGTGCAACACTCAAAGCTCAGCCCAAGCACACACCAAGTGGGCCCCGGAAGTGGATTTATGCATCAATTACTTACTTCTGTAAAACCTAGTAGCTAGTTTATTATAAATAGGACATTTCACTATTGTATTTGACATCCTGAGTTTTATCTTCGGATCATAGTAGTCTTGGTTACTCCGGTTCCTTTCTGGGGCCGAGACCAATGAACTCCATTATCACTTATGTATTTTCAACGGTAGAGTTTCTACACTTCATAGATTAAGGTGTGGAGCTCTACTGTTCCTCAAAGATTAATGCAAAGTACTACTGTTTTCTATTCAATTCATCTTATTTCGCTTCCAAGATATTCATTCGCACTTCAACCTGAATGTGATGAACGTGACAATCATCATCATTCCCTATGAACGCGTGCCTGACAACCACTTCCGTTCTACCTTCGACTGAATGTGTATCTCTTAGATCTCTTAATCGGAATCTTCGTGGTGTAAGCTAGAATGATGGCGGCATTCAAGAGAATCCAGAAAGTCTAAACCTTGTCTGTGGTATTCCGAGTAGGATTCAATGAATGAATGAATGTGACGAGCTCCAAACTCACGATTGCTGGGCGTAGTGACAGACGCAAAAGGATAGTAAATCCTATTTCAGTATGATCGAGAACCGACAGATGAATAGCCGTGCTGTGACAGGGTGCATTGACCATTTTCACTGAGAGGATAAGATGAAGCCATTGACAAGGGTGATGCCTCCAGACGATTAGCCGTGCTGTGACAGGGCATTTGGATCATTTTCCCGAGAGAAGACCGAAAGTAGCCATTGACAATGGTAATGTATCACATAAAGCCAGCCATGGAAAGGAGTAAGACTGATTGGATGAAGATAGTAGGAAAGCAGAGGTTCAGAGGAACGAAAAGCATCTCTATTCACTTATCTGAAATTCTCACCAATGAATTACATAAGTATTTCTATCCCTCTTTTATTATTTAATTTCGAAAACTCCCTTATTATTTTATATCCGCCTGACTGAGATTTACAAGGTGACCATAGCTTGCGTCATACCAACAATCTCCGTGGGATTCGACCCTTACTCACGTAAGGTATTACTTGGACGACCCAGTGCACTTGCTGGTTAGTTGTGCGAAGTTGTGAACCATGGTATTGGCATCATGTTTTTGGCGCCATTACCAGGGAAAGAAAGAGCGATGAATTTTATATAATCAAAGTGTAATCACAATTTCTGCGCACCAAGTTTTTGGCGCCGTTGCCAGGGAAAGAAAGAGCGATAAATTTTACATAATCAAAGTGTAATCACAATTTCTGCGCACCAAGTTTTTGGCGCCATTGCCGGGGATTGTTCGAGTTTGGACAGCTGACGGTTCATCTTGTTGCTCAGATTAGGTAATTTTCTTTTTGTTTTCTTTTCAACAATTTTTCAAAAATCTTTCAAAAATTTCTCCTTTGTTTTCGAAAAAAAAATAAAAATATTTTCAAAAATATATTTTTTCTTCAGAATTTTTAAGAATGAATTCTAGTGTTTCATGAAGCATGTGAAGCCTGGCTGGCTGCAAAGCCATGTCTAAATTCTTTTGGACTGAGGCTTCCAAACCATCAGCATAGAGGCAAGTTACATATTTGATAAGTAATGAGCAGTATATTCTGATATCTTGCTGAAGCTTGGCTGGCCATTGGCCATGTCTAGTGTTTTGGACCGGAGCTTTCATTGAAAGCTTGGCTGGCTAGTGAGCCATGTCTAATTCCTGGACTGAAGCTTTAGACTAAGAATGCAAGATTCCTGGAATTCATATTAAAAATTTTGGAATACTTATTTTTCTTTTTCACACTAATTTTCGAATGGAAAAAAAATAATACAAAAAAATTAGAAAATCATAAAAATAAAAAATATTTTTCATGTTTCTTGTTTGAGTCTTGAGTCATGTTATAAGTTTGGTGTCAATTGCATGTGCATCTTGCATTTTTTCGAAAATTTTCATGCATTCATAGTGTTCTTCATGATCTTCAAGTTGTTCTTGGTAAGTCTTCTTGTTTGATCTTTGCATTTGCATGTTTTGTGTCTTTTCTTGTTTTTCATATGCATTCCTGAATTCTTAGTGCCTAAGCATTAAAGAATTCTAAGTTTGGTGTCTTGCATGTTTTCTTTTCATTAAAAATTTTTCAAAATCATGTTCTTGGTGTTCATCTTGACATTCAAAGTGTTCTTGGTGTTCATCTTGACATTCATAGCATTCTTGCATGCATTCATTGTTTTAATCTAAAAATTTCATGCATTGCATCATTTTTCTTGTTTTTCTCTCTCATCATTAAAAATTCAAAAATAAAAAAAATATCTTTCTCTTTTTCTCTCATCAAATTTTGAAAATTAGATTTGACTTTTTCAAAAAATTTTTTAAAAATCTAGTTGTTTTTATGAGTCAAATCAAATTTTCAATTTAAAAATCTCATCTTTTTCAAAATCTTTTTCAAAAATCAAATCTTTTTCAAATTTCTTAGTTATTTTTGAAAATTCCAAAAATATTTTTCAAAAATTTTTTTCTTATTTTTATATCAAATTTTCGAAAATAACAATAACAATTAATGTTTTGATTCAAAAATTTCATGTTTGTTACTTACTTGTTAAGAAAGATTCAAACTTTAAGTTCTAGAATCATATCTTGTGATTTCTTGTGAATCAAGTCATTAATTGTGATTTTAAAAATCAAATCTTTTTCAAAACCAATTTCAATCATATCTTTTCAAAAATATCATCTCATCTTATCTTTTTCAAAATTTGATTTCAAAATATCTCTTCTAACTTCCTAACTTCTTATCTTTTCAAAATTGATTTTCAAATTTGTTTCAACTAACTAACTAACTTTTTGTTTGTTTCTTATCTTTTTCAAAACTACCTAACTAACTCTCTCTCTCTCTCTAATTTTCGAAAATATCTTCCCCCTTTTTCAAAAATTTCTTTTTTTATTATTTTAATTTTTTTTTTCGAAAAAAAAACTACTAACCTTTTTCAAAAACTATTTTAAAAAATCACTAACTCTTTTTCAAAAAATTATTTTCGAAATTTTCCTCTCTCATCTTATTCTATTTATTTATTCATCTACTAACATCTCTCCCTCACCCACCAAAAATCCGAACCCTCTCTCTCTCTTTCTGAGTTTAGATTTTTCTCTTCTTCTTTTCTACTAACAATAAGGAACCTCTTTACTGTGACATAGAGGATTCCTCTTCTTTTCTTTTTCTCTTCTCTTTCTTATGAGCAGGGACAAAGAAAAAGGAATTCTTGTTGAAGCTGATCCAGAACCTGAAAGGACTCTGAAGAGGAAATTAAGGGAAGCTAAATTACAACAATCCAGAGACAACTTGATTGAAAATTTCGAACAAGTAAAGGAGATGGCAGCCGAACCCAACAACAATGCAAGGAGAATGCTTGGTGACTTTACTGCACCAAATTCCAATTTACATGGAAGAAGCATCTCCATTCCTGCCATTGGAGCAAACAACTTTGAGCTGAAACCTCAATTAGTTTCTCTGATGCAGCAGAACTGCAAGTTTCATGGACTTCCATCTGAAGATCCTTTTCAGTTCTTAACTGAATTCTTGCAGATCTGTGATACTGTCAAGACTAATGGAGTAGATCCTGAAGTCTACAGGCTCATGCTTTTCCCTTTTGCTGTAAGAGACAGAGCTAGAGTGTGGTTGGACTCTCAACCTAAGGATAGCCTGAACTCTTGGGATAAGCTGGTCAAGGCTTTCTTAGCCAAGTTCTTTCCTCCTCAAAGGCTTAGTAAACTTAGAGTGGACGTTTAGACCTTCAGACAGAAAGAAGGTGAATCCCTCTATGAAGCTTGGGAGAGATACAAAGGACTGACCAAAAAGTGTCCTTCTGACATGCTTTCAGAATGGACCATCCTGGATATATTCTATGATGGTTTATCTGAGCTATCAAAGATGTCATTGGATACTTCTGCAGCTGGATCCATTCACCTAAAGAAAATGCCTGCAGAAGCTCAAGAACTCATTGACATGGTTGCTAATAACCAGTTCATGTACACTTCTGAGAGGAATCCTGTGAGTAATGGGACGCCTATGAAGAAGGGAGTTCTTGAAGTTGATACTCTGAATGCCATATTGGCTTAGAACAAAATATTGACTCAGCAAGTCAATATGATTTCCCAAAGTCTGAATGGAATGCAAGCTGCATCCAACAGTGCTCAAGAGGCATCTTCTGAAGAAGAAGCTTATGATCCTGAGAACCCTGCAATAGCAGAGGTGAATTACTTAGGTAAACCTTATGGAAACACCTATAACTCATCATGGAGAAATCATCCAAATTTCTCATGGAAGGATCAAAAGCCTCAACAAGGCTTTAATAATGGTGGAAGAAATAGGTTTAACAATAGTAAACCTTTTCCATCATCCACTCAGCAACAGACAGAGAATTCTGAACAAAATACTTCTAATTTAGCAAACTTAGTCTCTGATCTATCTAAGGCCACTGTAAGTTTCATGAATGAAACAAGATCTTCCATTAGAAATTTGGAAGCACAAGTAGGCCAGCTGAGTAAAAGGATCATTGAAATCCCTCCCAGTACTCTCCCAAGCAATACAGAAGAGAATCCAAAAGGAGAGTGCAAGGCCATTGACATAAGCAAAATGGCCGAACCCAAAGAGGGAGAGGAGGACGTGAATCCCAAGGAGGAAGACCTCCTGGGACGTCCAGTGATCAATAAGGAGCTTCCCTCTGAGCAACCAAGGGACTCAGAGGCTCATCTAGAGACCATAGAGATTCCATTAAACCTCCTTATGCCATTCATGAGCTCTGATGAGTATTCCTCTTCTGAAGAGAATAAGGATGTTATTGAAGAGCAAACTGCCAAGTTTCTTGGTGCAATCATGAAGCTAAATGCCAAATTATTTGGCATTGATACTTGGGAAGTGGAACCTCCTTTGTTCATCAATGAACTAAGTGATCTGGATCAACTGACATTGCCTCAGAAGAGATAGGATCCTGGAAAGTCCATGATACCTTGTACTATAGGCACCAGGATCTTTAAGGCTCTGTGTGACCTTGGTTCAGGGATAAACCTCACACTACAAGAAAAACACCCATTCAGGTACACTTGAAAAGTATAGCTAAAAGTGAAAAAAAAAATGATGCCTTAGGCTAACGGCTACGCTTTTTGGGCTACGGCTACGCTTTTTGGGGTGATTCCTATTCGGCCGTTGCCTATTCTCAAAGGCTACGCTTTTCTGCACCAAGGGCTACGCTTTTGGCGTTTGGGAATAGGCTACGCTTTTCAAGTGATTCTGTCCAGGATCAAAGGCTACGCTTTTCAGCTTTCATTTTTCTAGAATAGGCTACGCTTTTCAACGCTACTGCATCACTTGTAAAGCGTAGCCACATTGTATACCATAGCTACTTTTTATAAGCGTAGCCCTAGATCCCTCTTTTTTTTTTGTATACTATAGCTACTGTATATAAGTGTAGCCTTAGGTCCCTCATTATTTTTTTTTTATTTTCTATATATATATATATATATATATATATATATATATTCTAATAATTTTTTTCTAAAACCTAATATTTAGTAATATGATTAATTATTACATGTATAATAATTTTGCATTTTTATTTGAATGAATTGAATATTATAAAATAAAAATAAATACATAATTATACTAAATAATTTCTTTAAATGAATACATAATTCTAGCCTACGTGTTAGCGTCTTTTTGAGACTGCTGAGAACAATTTGCGAGTCCTTGCTGCCCAAGACAAATAAAAAAGAATTGCTGTATATAATGCTTCCATGACTCTTTGAAGTTCCTTGCTATGAGAAGCCTTCATGTTTCATGAACATTGCATAAAGCAGCTCATTCCATGTATCAGGTACACCAGACAGACACCAGTGGCTGCAATCTTGCCGATGGAGTGCCGCCGTGCTGCCATTCGGACCAAGATAGTAGATTGATGAGTGTCCATCTTTTCTCTGAGCTGTCATCTCTGTTATATTCAATATTTTCAACTTGACAAGTTCAGTGCTGTTTTTATGTGATGATAGCAATGAATTGCCTATTTTGAATTGTGACCAGTTATCATTAGGCACTAATGACAAGTTAAGCTCTGGCAGTGTTTTCAAATGACAACTTCCACCGCTTCTCCAATCTCCACTTCTATTCATACATTATTGGATAAATATATGTAAAACTTGGAAGGCAAAATATAAATCATAACAATTGTTGCAACAAATTACAAACCTGAAGTGCACGGGTGCATATGTACGAAAGAAAACTTGACTCTTGTTAAGATCTACAGTATCTTGTATCCAATTCAACACTGTCTCCATTGACTTCCTATATGCATCTTCCACCTTCATTTCCATCTTAACTTCCATACCTTGTTGGAAATAACAGCCCCTGAGCAAATATGAAAAGGTTTGTTTATAGGTTTGTTTATCGAGATTCCAGAATTAATCCATGTATTAAATGATTCTTAACAGTTAGCACAACACTGCTACCAGCTCAAACAACTAAACCAAAATAACTGTAAAAATTACAGACAAAAAAATTGTAATTGCCATGCAACCATTTAACCACAAATTCAGCACAATCATCATTTAGCAAGAATTAAATTGATATAATCAAACAGATTTGGGACCTAGCAGCAGCAGCAATTAAATCATTCAAGAGATAACGGTAAAACAACAAAATAGGGTAGGAAAAAAAAGACAACCTAAAAGAAGGTGGAAATTAGGGTAGAACCGGATAGCACAGGACAGAATAGCAGCAGGTAGAATCGAAGAAAAGGAATTTGTGAAACAGCAGGCAAAGACAGCAGACGTTGGTGGTGTTGGGTGAACCACCAAATTTTGCTCCTGAAAAGGAAACACAATTATGTCCACTGGCAGGTCTCCATAGGAACAGTTTACTAAGTTTTTAAAAATCATAGGGACGCATCAAAGATCTTATTATTGCTTCATCAAAGGACATATGCTCAGGATCTTAGATTTAACAATTTTTTCTATCTTATATTTACTTAATTTTAATTAATAACTTCAAACTTAACTACTTAAAGCATGCGCTACTCAATCATTTTTTCCATGAAATGGAATTTTGTAACTCATCAATATGTTCATATATTTCTCTGTACATAAGCCCCCATATTAGGCATTCACTTTGGCTTCATTCAAAATTTTAGTTGAACCTCAGATAGAAAAGAGAAATAAAGCTGGCAGAAACATACCAAGATAAAGTCTTATTGGATGTTGAAAGATAGTTCACGAGCATACCCAAATTTCTCTTGAGGACGCCACGAACTACACTTGAAGTCTGAAAGGGGAGGGGGGAAATGAAAAAATCATCCTCGACAAAACATTAAGGTGTATTGACAGGTATTAGTCATCTTAAATTTTTCTCTTTAAACCATACTCACAACCAGCAAAGCATACAAAATTAAAGATGATTTTTTAAATGTAGAGGTTTCATAGTTGTTTCATGTAGGCTACCTTTATCACCACATCTTTTATGGAAAGACTCATGGAAGTTTATAGCATCATCTGAGAAAAAGTACCTAAAGAAGTCTTCAACCTTTATCTACAGAGTTTACAGCACACCTGTGTATTCTTCTGGGACTGCACATTAGAAAATAAGCTCAGATCAGCAGAGGTTTTGAAAAAATATGATGGATTAATAAAACATATTATAAGTTAAATACAATAGACATTTTTTTTATCTTTTTTATAAAAGAATAATTTCATTAAGATTTAAGGAGAAGGATAATATGATAAAAAAGCAAAACAAAGGATTCATCTATAAAGCATGGCTTTTCAAATCCTAAACACAATGGGCATGAAAAATTGATCAATTTTGCTTAGGCAAAGTTTCCTAGGGTTATATATTTAATATTTTTTAACTTCTCAGACCATAAATAAACAGAGGGGTTGGAGAATTTC
The DNA here is from genome assembly GCF_059453495.1 of Arachis ipaensis. Taxonomy (NCBI): domain Eukaryota; kingdom Viridiplantae; phylum Streptophyta; class Magnoliopsida; order Fabales; family Fabaceae; genus Arachis; species Arachis ipaensis. The sequence goes on along the minus strand of NC_142436.1, from coordinate 67,587,470 downwards.
AAAGACGGGATCAATCAAATCCGTTTACCAACTTCTATTTGTAAGAAATCCCATTTCAATTTGGTTTCCTTTCTTATCAACAACAGAACCAACTTTCCCACCAATAAAAGTCCTCGACTCATATATATCCACCTGATCGAGAGCAATTAGAAGTAAACATACTAGATAAAATGCATTAGCTAGAATATCCTAATAAATTTAACACCATAATTGTGTTAAGAAACTGACCAAATCACTCCCCTTTGCTTCAAAAATCAAGTTTACCATGTACACCATAACATCCAATTTCAAAATAACATTTTCTTCGTTCCATACTGATAAGTCGCTTTGACTTTTCACATATATTCATAAATCAAAGTATCAAAATAACTTATAAAATATGAAATGGAGGAAGTGTGATATTAAAGATTAAAGGAGTTGAACCTCGTGTCCTTGATCCAAGAGTTCCACTGTAGTTGACATGCCAGAAAGCCCAGCTCCAATGATGGCAACTTTCAACTTTGGTCCTCGATAATGTTCTGGCTCCGGCGAAAACAACCCTTTTGGCGCTGGCAGGAAACCATTTCATTTGTCAAACTTACAACTCAGCTCAATTACTTAATAACTAAACCTGGTAACATGGCAAACCAGATTCATTCATAAGCTCACACCACTCCCCTATGATATGTGTTGCGTACTCAGGTTTGAGACTTGATTAGGGTCAATAGTGTGACTACTATATAGACATCACTCAAAATCCATTCACAATAGACAATAAAAACTGAACCAAAAGGTTTAGTGTGACTACTATATAATGTCTGATATCAAAGTCTGTCCACATCCTCAATCTAATTTCAGATACTATATAATGTCTCATATCAAATATGCATGCAACCACAATAATGGAGCTGAGAAATGAGAAGTTACCTGGCTCACTGAGCAAACACTGCGTTTCCTGTTGAGATCAAAGAGCTAGAGAGAGAGTGATCAAAACAATCTAAAGCTCATGGCAGCCACCAAATTTTGCTCCTGAAAAGGAAACACAATTTTGGACGAAGAAAATTATTAATCCTCAACATGCATTTGGATTCAATCTCAATGAATAAGCTAATGAAAAAACCAACCATGAACAAAAGGAGAAATGATACATATTGATATTCCTAGATATTGTAGTATAAATTTTACACAAATTTAAAAGTCCAGTATAAAATTATAAATACAAAAATGACAAGCATATCTCATTCAAATTAATTTTCAACCACATCCAATAATAATATCCTAAATTCCAAATTTAAAAACAAGGCAATATACAAAAATAATTAACAATTAGAATAATAAAACCAAATTAACAAAGACCAGTGAAGCATAGATTTCCAATCTCTCAAGCCAAACTTCTAATTGTATAACGTGAAACTTGTTTTTCTAAAAATCTGACATTGAAAGTGCATAAATTGCACTCCAACTATATATACTGCATGTTGGAGTTATAGGCTATATGTTATCCTAAACTGAACTGCATGTGATCTCATGGTTTCTATTTATATTTATTTATTTTTTGTTATGATAAATTATATCTAAGAAGGTAGTGGGCCTAAGGCTCCATTTGGATATTGTCCTGAGACATAAATACAGAGACGGAGATGGTGACATTAGGGATAGAGACATACTAAATTGTCAAAATCTTGTTTGGTAAAAATAAAGACCAAAAAAATTTAAAAGTCATTTTTGTTCCCATCTCCTTACCATCCACACCAAACTACCATCTACCTTCTTCCAACACCATTCTTGACCTATAAAAATTTCCGTCTCTCTTCCAACACCATTCTTAAACCTTTCACCTGTATTATAGTCATTAACTAAGTTTGAGTTTAGTAAGCGATGACCCTTCATGGTTTATGTAGCATGTGGTATATTTAATTGTTCAATGCTTTTTTGAAGACTCGTGTTATGCAACACCTCAAAATAGACTATTTTGTCCCATTTTTCTTCTGGCTGGCAAATAATTGCTCAATCACAGGGATGAACAGATTGGCAGTAATAATGTTTAAAAATGTGGGTTGCTGATGTTAGGGATGAGAAGTGTACAAAAGAGAAATATTGGATATGTTGTTGCAGTAGTGATGACTGATGAATACAAAACTGTGAGATAAGATAAAAGTAACTATATCACTATAAAATTCAGAAGTAAAAAGAATATTAAGGCAACTAACCCTTAGCTTCCTATCTTTATGTTGAGATAAGATGAAAGTAACTATATCACTGGAAATTACATAAGCAGGCCCATTTGCATAAGGAGGATATACTTCTTCTGGCCACTCCTGCAACAATAAAATGTAAGACATCAGAACAGAACAGAAAACACAACACCATTCTTCTGAAATGGTCAAACATATGAAATTATATTTAAGTCAATGATGATATCAAAGAAAAAAATAAGTCAACTATATAAAAGAAAAATAAGCATGAAAGGTCACTACATCTTAAAAAAAGGTATTGGTATATACTATATATTACTAATAATGACATAATAATAGTAATGGATGCACAACTCATGTATTTGGTAGCTGTCATACCTCATTAAACCAATTTGAGACAAAGCTAGTTCTTAATTTAATCATTTCATCATTTTTCTTTGAAATAGCTCTCAATATCTCTCTCCGGGGAGTGCAACCCCTTCTCTTTGTTTGACATTCCTTAATAGAATGTTGAACCAACACAGATTCTTTCTCTATTCCTGTTCAGCAGAGACAATGGGCTCCTTAAAAACTAGCTTAGTCTTGTTTCATACACCTAAAATTGAGACTTTCAACTTCTTAACTGTAGATTGCAGGTAAGTTTCTAGTGATCTCTTTTTAATCAAAAACCCTCCACTGCATTTGGATTCAGTCTCGGTAACAAAAATACAGAGAAAATAGACAAGCTATATATTAAATCACAGTTCACAAACCCTAAAATACCACACATCTTCATCAACAACAGCGTGCATGTTATCAAATTACAGTTCACAAACCCATATTTCGCAGATTTAAACCCCCAATTAAAACCCCTAAAATAGGAACCCTAAGCCTCTGTAATTTCAGAACCAAATAGAAATCAATACATACCTATTCAATGATGTGAGCACAGCGATCACGATGATGAGAAGCACGGAGATGACATTGGTGAGAGCGGCGCAGCGACGATGGTGAGGGCGGCACAGCGACGATCAGTGCAAGCGATGGCGAAGAGGAGCGACGGTCAGTAGAGGTTTCTTCTTGTAGTGAAAGTGAGAGGGAATGGCGAGAGTGAGAGGGTCAATGGCGAGACCGAGAGTGAGAGGGTCAATGGCGAGAGTGAAGAGAGTGAGTTGGGAGCGACGATGGTGAGCTTTGGAGGCAGGCAGGGTTTCTACTTCACGATGAAGGTGATGAAGAGACTGAGTGATGAAGCCATGAAGGTGCTTTGGAGTGAGAGGGTTTACAAAAGTGGATGAACCTGCTTTGGAGGTGATGAGTGAGATTTGGAGGGAATGGCAAAAATTTTATTAAGTGTCATCGGTTTGCTTTCACGAAAATGAGGAAGAAAATTTACTAAGTGTTAAGTTTTTGGCTCTACATACATTAGGCATCATTTTTAAAAAGCACCTAAAACTTAATAAATAGGCTATCCTTTAAAAGCGTCTCCTTTGATATGAAAAGTGAACCTATAGATGTCAACCTACGGCTACACTTTATAAGTGATTTCTATAATACCTAAGGCTACGCTTTATAAATGATGTCATATTTGTGTATCCTTTTCTCTTATAAAAAGGTATCACGGAGAAAAGCGTAGCCTATTTTCTCTATTACAGAGAGGGGCATGACACTACAAGAAAAATACCCATTCAGCCACACTTTTTTTAAGCTACATTTGAAAAGCGTAGCCTATTCTAGGAATAGGCTACGCTTTTCAAATGTAGCTTAAAAAAAGTGTGGCTGAATGGGTATTTTTCTTGTAGTGTCATGCCCCTCTCTGTAATAGAGAAACTGGGAATCTATGGGGTGCAAGCTGCTAAAATCTCATTAGAGATGGCAGATAATTCCAGAAAATAGGCTTATGGACAAGTAGATGACATGTTAGTAAAGGTTGAAGGCCTTTACATCCCTGCTAATTTCATAGTCTTAGATACTGGAAAGGAAGATGATGAATCCATCATCCTGGGAAGACCTTTCCTAGCCACAGCAAGAGCTGTGATTGATGTGGACAGAGGAGAACTAGTCCTTCAATTGAATGAGGACAACCTTGTGTTTGTAACTCAAGGATCTCTCTCTGCAACCATGGAGAGGAAGCATGAAAAGCTTCTCTCACTACAGAGTCAACAAGAGCCCCCACAATCAAACACTAAGTTTGGTGTTGGGAGGCCATATCCAAACTCTAAGTTTGGTGTTGGGAGGTCTCAACAAAGCTCTGCACATCTGTGAGGCTCCATGAGAGCCCACTGTCAAGCTATTGACATTAAAGAAGCGCTTGTTGGGAGGCAACCCAATGTTTATTTATCTAATTCTATTATTGTTTTTCATGTTTTCTTAGGTTAATGATCATGTAGAGTCACAAAATAAACAAAAAATTTGAAAACAGAATCAAAAACAGCAGAAGAAAAATCACACCCTGGAGGAGCATCTGTCTGGCGTTCAGCGCCAGAACAGAGCATGATTCTGGCGCTGAACGCCCAAAATGGGCAGCTTCTGGGCGCTGAACGCCCAGAACAAGCATGGTTATGGCGTTCAATGCCAGAAATGGCTAGTAAATGGGCGTTGAACGCCCAAAATGGGCACCAACCTGGCGCTGAACGCACAGAGTTGTGTGCAAGGGTATTTTACATGCCTAATTTGGTGCAAGGTTGTAATTCCTTGAACACCTCAGGATCTGTGGACCCCACAGGATCATCTCAGGATCTGTGGATCCCACAGGATCCCCACCTACTTCCACTCACTTCTTCTCACCCCTCTTTCACATAATCCCATAAACACTCTTCTCCAAAACCCTTCACCTATCACCTCCATCCCTCTTCCCTATTAACCCTTCACCACTCACATCCACCCACTCTTCCCCATAAACCTACCTCATAAACTCCACCTACATTCAAAATTCAAAACCAATTTCCCACCCAAACCCACCCATATGGCCGAACCTTAAACCCCCCTCCCTTCGCTATATAAAGCCCTCCATTCTTCATCAAATTCACACAACACACCCCTCTATACCCTTCTTGGCCGAAACACACTTCACCCATCTTCTCCATATTTTCTTCTTCTTCTTCCTCTATTCTTTCTTTTATTGCTCGAGGGCGAGCAATATTCTAAGTTTGGTGTGGTAAAAGCATAAGCTTTTTGTTTTTCCATTACCATTGATGGCACCTAAGACCGGAGAATCCTCTAGAAAGGGGAAAGGGAAGACAAAAGCTTTCATCTCCGAGTCATGGGAGATGGAAAGGTTCATCTCCAAAGCCCATCAAGACCACTTCTATGATGTTGTGGCCAAGAAGAAGGTGATCCCCGAGGTCCCTTTCAAACTCAAAAGAAATGAGTATCCGGAGATCCGACATGAAATTCAAAGAAGAGGTTGGGAAGTTCTAACAAATCCCATCCAACAAGTCGGCATCCTAATGGTTCAAGAGTTCTATGCCAATGCATGGATCACCAAGAACCATGATCAAAGTAAGAACCCGGATCCAAAGAACTACGTTACAATGGTTCGGGGGAAATACTTAGATTTTAGTCCGGAGAATGTGAGGTTGGCGTTTAACTTGCCCATGATGCAAGGAGATGAATGCCCCTACACTAGAAGGGTCAACTTTAATCAAAGGTTGGACCAAGTCCTTATGGACATATGTGTGGAAGGAGCTCAATGGAAGATTGACTCCAAAGGCAAGCCGGTTCAACTAAGAAGATTGGACCTCAAGCCTGTGGCTAGAGGATGGTTGGAGTTTATTCAATGCTCAATCATTCCCACTAGCAACCGATCTGAAATTACTGTGGATCGGGCCATCATGATTCATAGCATCATGATTGGAGAGGAAAAGTCATCCCCCATGGCAAGGCTAGCTTTTCCTCATCTTATCTGCCATCTATGTTACTCAGCTGGAGCTTTCATAGAAGGAGACATTCCTATTAAGGAAGAGAAGCCCATCACTAAGAAAAAGATGGAGCAAGCAAGAGAGCCCATTCATGGAGCTCAAGAGGCGCAGGAAGCTCATCACCATGAGATCCCGGAGATGCCTCAAATGCAATTTCCTCCACAAAACTATTGGGAGCAAATCAACACCTCCCTAGGAGAATTAAGAGCCAACATGGGACAATTAAGGGTGGAACATCAAGAGCACTCCATCAAGAACATCATTGGTTCCTCAAGAAGGAAACGCCACCATCACTAAGGTGGATTCATTCCTTGTTCTTATTTCTTCTGTTTTTCGTTTTCTATGTTATGTGCTTATCTGTGTTTGTGTCTTCATTACATGATCATTAGTAGTTAGTAACTTTGTCTTAAAGTTATGAATGTCCTATGAATCCATCACCTCTCTTAAATGAAAAATGTTTTAATTCAAAAGAACAAGAAGTACATGAGTTTCGAATTTATCCTTAAACTTAGCTTAATTATATTGATGTGGTGACAATGCTACTTGTTTTCTGAATGAATGCTTGAACAGTGCATATGTCTTTTGAAATTGTTGTTTTAAGAATGTTAAATATGTTGGCTCTTGAAAGAATGATGACTAGGAAACATGTTATTTGATAATCTGAAAAATCATAAAAATGATTCTTGAAGCAAGAAAAAGCAGCAAAGAACAAAGCTTGCAGAAAAAAAAAGTAGGCGAAAAAAAAATAGAAAGAAAAAGAAAAAGCAAGCAGAAAAAGCCAAAAGCTCTTAAAACCAAGAGGCAAGAGCAAAAAGCCAATAACCCTTAAAACTAAAAGGCAAGGGCAAATAAAAAGGATCCCAAGGCTTTGAGCATCAGTGGATAGGAGGGCCTAAAGGAATAAAATCCTGGTCTAAGCGGCTAAACCAAGCTGTCCCTAACCATGTGCTTGTGGCGTGTAGGTGTCAAGTGAAAACTTGAGACTGAGCGGTTAAAGTCAAGGTCCAAAGCAAAAGAAGAGTGTGCTTAAGAACCCTGGACACCTCTAATTGGGGACTTTAGCAAAGCTGAGTCACAATCTGAAAAGGTTCACCCAATTATGTGTCTGGCATTTATGTATCCGGTGGTAATACTGGAAAACAAAGTGCTTAGGGCCACGGCCAAGACTCATAACGAAGCTGTGTTCAAGAATCATCATACTGAACTAGGAGAATCAATAACACTATCTAAACTCTGAATTCCTATAGATGCCAATCATTCTGAACCTCAATGGATAAAGTAAGATGGCAAAACTATTCAAGAGGCAAAAAGCTATAAGTCCCGCTCATGTGATTGGAGTTATGTTTCATTGATAGTTTGGAATTTATAGTATATTCTCTTCTTTTTATCCTATTTGATTTTCAGTTTCTTGGGGACAAGCAACAATTTAAGTTTGGTGTTGTGATGAGCGGATAATTTATACGCTTTTTGACATGGTTTTTAGTATGTTTTTAGTAGGATCTAGTTACTTTTAGGGATATTTTCATTAGTTTTTATGTTAAATTCACATTTCTGGACTTTACTATGAGTTTGTGTGTTTTTCTGTGATTTCAAGTATTTTCTGGCTGAAATTGAGGGACTTGAGCAAAAATCAGATTCAGAGGTTGAAGAAGGACTGCTGATGCTGTTGGATTCTGACCTCCCTACACTCAAAGTAGATTTTCTGGAGCTACAGAACTCGAAATGGCACGCTTTCAATTGCGTTGGAAAGTAGACATCTAGGGCTTTCCAGAAATATATAATAGTCCATACTTTGGCCAAGTTTAGATGACGCAAACTGGCGTTCAACGCCAGCTCTCTGTCCAATTCTGGCATCCAGCGCCAGAAAAGGATCCAAAACCAGAGTTGAACGCCCAAACTGGCACAAAAGCTGGCGTTCAACTCCAAGAAGGACCTCTACACGTGCAACACTCAAAGCTCAGCCCAAGCACACACCAAGTGGGCCCCGGAAGTGGATTTATGCATCAATTACTTACTTCTGTAAACCCTAGTAGCTAGTTTATTATAAATAGGACATTTCACTATTGTATTTGACATCCTGAGTTTTATCTTTGGATCATAGTAGTCTTGGTTACTCCGGTTCCCCTCTGGGGCCGAGACCAATGAACTCCATTATCACTTATGTATTTTCAACGGTAGAGTTTCTACACTCCATAGATTAAGGTGTGGAGCTCTGCTGTTCCTCAAAGATTAATGCAAAGTACTACTGTTTTCTATTCAATTCATCTTATTTCGCTTCCAAGATATTCATTCGCACTTCAACCTGAATGTGATGAACGTGACAATTATCATCATTCCCTATGAACGCGTGCCTGACAACCACTTCCGTTCTACCTTCGACTGAATGAGTATCTCTTAGATCTCTTAATCGGAATCTTCGTGGTGTAAGCTAGAATGATGGCGGCATTCAAGAGAACCCGGAAAGTCTAAACCTTGTCTGTGGTATTCCGAGTAGGATTCAATGAATGAATGACTGTGACGAGCTCCAAACTCGCGATTGCTGGGCGTAGTGACAGACGCAAAAGGATAGTAAATCCTATTCCAGCATGATTGAGAATCGACAGATGAATAGCTGTGCCGTGACAGGGTGCGTTGACCATTTTCACTGAGAGGATAAGATGAAGCCATTGACAAGGGTGATGCCTCCAGACGATTAGCCGTGCCGTGACAGGGCATTTGGATCATTTTCCCGAGAGAAGACCGAAAGTAGCTATTGACAATGGTGATGTATCACATAAAGCCAGCCATGGAAAGGAGTAAGACTGATTGGATGAAGATAGCAGAAAAGCAGAGGTTCAGAGGAACGAAAAGCATCTCTATTCGCTTATCTGAAATTCTCACCAATGAATTACATAAGTATTTCTATCCCTCTTTTATTATTTAATTTCGAAAACTCCATTATTATTTTATATCCGCCTGACTGAGATTTACAAGGTGACCGTAGCTTGCTTCATACCAACAATCTCCGTGGGATTCGACCCTTACTCACGTAAGGTATTACTTGGACGACCCAGTGCACTTGCTGGTTAGTTGTGCGAAGTTGTGAACCATGGTATTGGCATCATGTTTTTGGCGCCATTACCAGGGAAAGAAAGAGTGATGAATTTTACATAATCAAAGTGTAATCACAATTTCTGTGCACCAATAATGAAAACTAGTATTGATCCATCAAATTACAACAGAGCTCCCTAACCCAATGAAAGGGGTTTAGTTGTTCATAGCTCTGGAAAATGAAAACAAAGATGGAGAATACATGATGAAACTAGAAGTGCAGAGAAAGTAAAATACAGAGAGTAGTTCTATGCCAAGAGGATCCCTATAATTTCCAACTCCCATTTTAATTCAAAGCTACTCCTATATATACTACTCTTCTGATCTTCTAGTTGGCTCTTCAAGTCTTGGGTATGGGCCTTTGGATCTTGAGTTTGAAGCAGTTATCTTCTTCATTGGGCTTAGTTTTACTTGCAGAGAGAAAATGTGAAGTAGGCAGAGACTTTAGCTCAGGACGTTAGTGGTGTTAACGTTTAAGTGGAAATGTGGGTTCGAGAACGTTAGTGACAATCACCTTTTTTACTAACATTCCTCACCAAAGTAAGAGCCACGTTAACTCCAACGTTAGTGGCACAAACGTTGCTACTAACGTTGCCTCTTTGTCCTTCGCACACGTTATTGGGACTTACCTTTCCCAATAACGTTGAGAAGTCTCCCCCTTTCCTACGTTAGAGTCCACGTTAACTTAGTTAACGTGGCTCTTTTAACATAGGCTTGCCAACCTTCGAGAACGTTAGTGACACTTACCTTTGTCACTAACGTTCCAATGTGCCCCTATTTCTCACGTTAGAGTCCACGTTAACTAGGTTAACGTGGCTTCTAACGTGGCCATGCTAGCCATCTCCAACGTTAGTGACAAAGTTGAGTGTCACTAACGTTGGCTCATCATTCCCTTATCCACGTTAGCTTCCACGTTAACTAAGTTAACGTGGGAGTTAACGTGGCTCATAGTAGCTTGTGTGGGTTCATTCCAACGTTAGTGACAATGTTAGGTGTCACTAACGTTGGCGATCACATTCTTGCTTCACGTTAACTTCCAAGTTAACTAAGTTAACATGGGAGTTAACGTGGCTTATGGAGGCTTGGCCAACGTTAGTGACAAAGGTGAATGTCACTAACGTTGGCTTCTCTCTTGCTTCTTAACGTTAGAGCCCACGTTAACTAAGTTAACGTGGCTCTTAACGTGGCCACTTATGAGCTTGGTCCAACGTTAGTGACAAAGGTAAGTGTCATTAACATTGGCTCCATTTCCTTTCCTCTACGTTAGAGTTCACGTTAACTTAGTTAACGTGACTCTTAACGTGGGCAATGATGGCTTCGAGAGCGTTATTGGCGATTACTTTTCTCATTAACTTTGCAAGTTACTCCCATTCCACGTTAGGAGTTACGTTAATTAGATTAACGTGGCTGCTAACGTGGTTCTTCCTTGCTTCCTTTGTCCTGAAATCAAGCAATAGAGTGCATCAAAGTTCTAGTCCAAGTCATGGGAAGTACAACATCCAATTTGTCATTAAATTCATGCAAAATCCTCATGAAATCATGTAAAGTGCACAATGTATGCTTGAATCAAGATGTAAGTGAATATCTACCCAAAACTAGCTTATTTTCTAAGGAAATGCATGAAACTACCCTAAAAATAGTAAAGAAAAGGTCAGTGAAACTGGCCAAAATGCCTTGGCATCACAACACCAAACTTAAAGCTTGCTTGTCCCTAAGCAAGTATTGGAACAAGAGAATGATGAATGGAATGCCAAGAGAAATGAGTCATTCTTGTGGAGGTCATGTCCCTGGTTTTATGGTGGTTTCATGCATAGCAACTTAGATTCATTCCTTTACTGGCTTTCAGACCTTTATCATGTCCTAGAATACTCACTGTGATTGCATCCCATGAGACTTTTATTCATTGATCCTTTTGTTGTTATTTCAGGGCTTATTTGTGTTCTTAGGCTAAGTGCTCTGTAAGGGGGTGACTCTTTAAGATAAGCTTTCAGCCAACACTCCCGAACCAGTTGGTTCAAGGTGCTAGGTGTTAAGACACCCCTAAGGACTTACTCCCTCAAGTCTCTTTCCCCCATACATACACACCACAGGCATATAGTTTATTTATTTTCTTTTCTTGAGACCTTGGTGTCCAGTACCTCTTTGGGTTACTAAATGCTCTGTGGTGAAGGTTACTCTTGATAGTGGACTTTCAGCTGATAATCCCGAGTTAGTTAACCCAAGTTACCAAGTGATAAGGCACCCCTAAGAGCTTATTCATCCAAGTAGATCCCTCACACAGGAGCACCACAGACACATGCCTCAAGATTAAAACCATTGGTGCCTAGCCTTATTGCTTACTCTTTTTCTTTTATTTTTCAACCTTTATTGTTCTTTCCCTTTTTCTTATTAGGATCTTCTTATTTAGCTAGTCTCATGGGGTGTGTCTCAAGCATAGTATTCATGACAGATAGTTGTCCTCCCACCTGGTGGTTGAACCAACTTAGCTATCTTATGACTATACCATAAACTCATGAACTTACTCCATAGTGTGAACTCCTCTCTGGTCTTTTGTAAAAACTCATTCTCTTTTTCATTTGATTTAAAGTGACAAGCATACAAGTAAGCAAAGTAAGGATGCAGTGACATAAAGACTAGCAAACATAGACCTATTCAACCAAAAACATAAAAGACAGAATTGAAAAAGGTTCCAATTAACGAGTCACTATTGATCAAAAGTGCATTCGGACTTCCAATTTCAACATTCTAAGTACAATGGAATTAAGTAACAATGCAACCTTCGGGTGATGATTTCTAGTTGCCCTCTTTTTTTGTCATCATCCTAGTCTTTGCTACCTCACTTCCTTGGGTGAAGGTGCACCATTTCCTCATAAGATTCCTGCAAAGTTATTGGAAGTTGCTTGTTCCCAAAGCACTTGAGAAATAGTTAGCTTGCATGTATGCTTGTGACTTCTGACTTTAATTTGGTGTGTGAACACCAAACTTAGTTCCTTGCCCAGTGCAAAACATTGTATATATGCAGAGAACCTCATATCTTGTTATTAACAAAACAATGATTACCTAAATTCTAACTACATCTAAGTGGTTTCCCTTGATTGGTTGGAGATGGCAATGTTCTTTGGGAGTGGAGTGTGATTCTAACTAATATCCTTTGGTGGAACACCAAACTTAGAATTACACTTTTACTCTTGGATTGTGTTGGTGTGGAACACCAAACTTAGCTCCTCGCAATACAGGGGAAACAGCTTGTGACCTTTATTAAAATAAAGCTGAAAAGAAAACTACCTGAGGTTGGATTGCCTCCCAACAGAGCGCTCTTTTACCGTCGCTAGCTCGACGATTCCTCCTTTACCTGAGATGATACTGTACTCTGGGGTTTTCCCCCATGTTGCCCAGATAATGCTTGAGTCTTTGTCTGTTCACTGTAAAAGTCCTCTCTGAACCTTCATCCATGATTTTGATGTGTCCATATGGCGAAACTTTTGTGACAAGAAAACGGCCGGACCACCTTGATTTGAGTTTTCCTGGGAACAGTCTCAATTTGGAATTGTAAAGGAGTACTAGCTGCCCCTTTTCGAAACTCCTGGGTGAAAGATGCAGGTCATGTCTTCTCTTTGCCTTCTCTTTATACATCTTGGTATTTTCATAGGCTTGTGACCTGAATTCCTCCATCTCATGCAGCTGCAAGATCCTCTTTGCACCAGCAGCAATGCTGTCAAAATTTAGTATCTTAATAGCCCAGAGAGTTTTGTGTTCCAGCTCCAGTGGTAAATGACAAGCTTTCCCATACACTAGTTGATATGGGGACATTCCAAGTGGTGTTTTGAATGCTGTTCTGTATGCCCAAAGAGCATCATCCAGCTTCTTCGACCAATCCTTTCTTGATGCACCCACAGTCTTTTCCAAAATCCTCTTTAGCTCTCTGTTGGATATCTTAGTTTGTCCACTTGTTTGGGGATGGTAAGGCGTGGCTACCTTGTGTTTTACCCCATATCGTAGGAGAAGAGCTTCTAGTGGTCTGTTACAAAAATGGCTCCCTCCATCACTGATGAGTGCTCGTGGGACTCCAAACCGGCTAAAGATATTCTTCCTGAGGAAGTTCATGACCACCCTGTTATCATTCGTTGGGGTTGCAATAGCCTCTACCCACTTGGAAACGTAATCTACTGCTACCAAGATGTACTTGTTTGCATATGAGGTTGGGAATGGTCCCATGAAATCAATTCCCCACACATCAAACAATTCCAGTTCCAAGATGAAATTTTGTGGCATCTCATTTCTTTTGGGCAAGTTTCCAGATCTTTGGCATTCATTGCAGCTCTTTACTAGTTCTTTGGCATCCTTGAAAAGGGTGGGCCAAAAGAATCTGCTTTGTAACACTTTTGCTGCAGTTCTGTCCCCTCCAAAGTGGCCTCCATAGCATGAGCCGTGGCAATTCCATAGGACCTCTCGTCCTTCTTCTTCCGAAATACATCTCCTAAGGATTCCATCTGAACACTTCTTGAAGAGATATGGCTCATCCCAGACAAAGTATTTTGCATCATTCATGAGCTTCCTTTTTTGATGTTTATTGATCTCTGGAGGTAAGGCCCCAGTTGCCTTGAAGTTGGCAATGTCTGCGAACCATGGTGCTTTGTGAACTGTCATCAACTGCTCATCAGGGAAGAGCTCGTTCACACTTGTATCATGTGCTCCACCTTTATCATGAGGAATCCTGGATAGGTGATCTGCTACCTTGTTCTCCACTCCTTTCTTGTCTCTGATTTCAATATTGAATTCCTACAGCAATAAGATCCATCTTATTAGTCTTGGTTTTGATTCTTGCTTGGCAAACAAATATTTAAGTGCTGTGTGATCTGTAAAAACAATCACTTTAGCACCAATGAGGTATGATCTAAACTTGTCAAATGCAAAAACTATTGCTAGTAACTCCTTTTCAGTAGTGGTATAATTTCTTTGAGTATCATTAAGGACTTTGCTAGCATAGTATATCACATGGACTAAGTTGTCTTTCCTCTGTCCTAACACTGCCCCAACTGCAAAATTAGATGCATCACATATCAATTCAAATGGTAAATTCCAATCAGGTGGGGAAATGTTAGGAGCAAAGGACAACCTCATTTTCAAATTTTTAAAGGCTAACATGCATGTTTCATCAAAGATAAATGGTGTATCAGATACAAGGAGATTGCTTAAGGGTTGGCTATCTTTGAAAAATCTTTAATAAACCTTCTGTAAAAACCAGCATGCCCCAAAAAGCTCCTAATTGCCCTGACATCACTGGGTGGAGGCAGTTTTTCAATAAGTTCTACTTTAGCTCTGTCAACCTCAATGCCTTGGTTAGAAACTTTGTGACCAAGGACTATTCCTCCTGTCACCATAAAGTGATATTTCTCCCAGTTCAAGACCAGATTGGTCTCTTGGCATCTTTTCAATACCAAGGCGAGGTGATGTAGGCAACTAGGGAAGAAATCTCCGAATACCGAGAAATCATCCATAAAAACTTCAATGAATTTTTCTATCATATCTGAAAAGATAGAAAGCATGCAGCGTTGGAAAGTCGCAGATGCATTACATAGCCCAAATGGCATGCGCCTGTAGGCAAACACTCCATATGGGCAAGTGAATGAGGTTTTCTCTTGATCCCTGGGATCAACCACTATTTGGTTATATCCTAAATAACCGTCGAGAAAACAATAATATGCGTGCCTTGCAAGTCTTTCCAACATCTGATCCATGAATGGAAGGGGGAAATGATCTTTTCGTGTAGCCTCATTGAGCTTCCTGTAGTCTATGCACATCCGCCATCCTGTGACTGTCCTTGTAGGAATTAGTTCGTTCTTCTCATTGGGAACCACGGTAATTTCTCCCTTTTTTGGGACGACATGCACGGGGCTAACCCAGGGGCTGTCTGAAATTGGGTAGATTACCCCCCTTGCCATAACTTCATAACTTCCTTCTGTACCACTTCCTTCATGATTGGGTTCAACCTCCTTTGGGATTGAATGGATGGTTTGGCATCATCTTCCAGCAGTATCTTGTGCATGCATATGGCCGAACTTATCCCCTTCAGGTCAGCAAGTGTCCAACCAATGGCATCCTTGTGCTGTCGCAGTACTTTGATCAGTTCATCTTCTTGATCTTTGCTGAGGCATGAGCTTATGATCACTGGGTAATTTTCATTTTCTCCTAAGTATGCATATTTGAGAGTGGGTGGCAGTGCTTTGAGTTCAAGTTTAGGTGCTTCTGACTTTTCGTTCTCTTCCTTTGGTGCACCTAGTATGCCAATTTCTGTCGTTGCAACCTCTTCACTTGATGTACACTCTTCCTCTATTATTCTTTCGGGCTCTTCAGACTCTTCTTCATCAAAACTCTCCTGCACTTCCTCTTCAAGTGAGTCCAACCTCATACATTCCCCCAGTTGTTCTTGTGGGTAACTCATGGCCTTGAACACATTGATTGTCATCTTTTTATTGTGTAATCTCAAGGTGAGATCACCTTTTTGGACATCAATGACAGCTCCAGCAGTGGCCAAGAATGGCCTTCCTAGGATAATGGAGGTCTTGGCTTCCTCCTGCATGTCCAGCACTACGAAGTCTGCCGGGAATATGAAGTCTCCCACTTTCACCAGCAAATCCTCTACTACACCATGAGGGAACTTGAACGATCTGTCTGCCAACTGTAAGGCAATTTTTGTTGGTTTAGCCTCCTCTATCTTCATTTTCCTCATCATAGCTACTGACATCAAATTGATGCTGGCTCCTAAGTCACAAAGAGCTTTCTCCACTGTGATTTCCCCTATAATACAAGGGATTTGAAAACTCCCAGGATCCTTCAATTTCTGGGGCAGTTTATGCTGAATGATAGAACTACATTCTTCGGTTAGTATCACTGTCTCGTTGTTCTTCCAGCTTCTCTTCTTAGTCATGAGCTCCTTCAAGAACTTGGCGTAGAGTGGCATTTGTTCTATTGCTTCAGCAAAGGGTATGTTGATTTGCAGTTTCTTGAAGATTTCCAAAAATCTTGAAAACTGATTGTCATCTCCCTTATTCTTTAATTGCTGAGGGTATGGGACTCTTGGGACGTCTGGCTTCAGCACTCCTTCCCCTTTTTGTGAACTCAAAGTGGGAACTCGAGCTTCGTCCTGCTCTTCTTCCTCTTTATTTGAGTCCTCTTCTTGTGGTTTCTAGGGGATTTCCTTCAGTTCCTTCCCACTCCGAAGGGTGATAGCCTGACACTCCTCCCTTTTGGTTGAGTTAGTATTACTGCGAAGGTTGTGGCTGGGGATTTGCTTGAATAAGTAGCCAATTTGTGTCTCAAGTTTCTTGATGGCAGCATCCTGGTTCTGCATATTGGACATCACTTCTTCTCGGAATGCTTTACTGTCTTGAATCTCCTTGCCTATGCCTTCAAGTAGATTCTCAATCCTTGAGAGTCTGTCATCAAATGATGGTAGATTGGGATTAGAGGTGGAAGGATGAGGTAAGTTATTTTGGTTTTGATATGAATGTGGAGAGGTGTTGTTATGGGGGTGTTGATATGGTCTAGATGTGAAATGTTGATGGGCTGCATTGTTGGGATTTGGGCGTCTTTGATCAAGGCCTTGGTCTTATTGATTTCCCCACCCAAAGTTTGGGTGATTCCTCCAGTCAGGGTTGTAGGTCTTGGAGTATGGATCATGGTTTTGCCTAGGTGAATTCCCAATGTAGTTGGCTTGCTCCTGACTACCCTCTGCTTCTTCATTCACTCCTTCTTGAGTTGTTGATGAAGTAGTGATTGCTGCTACTTGGTTCCTCTCCATCTTCTTGGTGAGGTCAGCCAGCTACTGGGTAATGAGATTGTTTTGGGCCAGCAGAGCATCTACATTGTTTAGCTCTATCACTCCTCTAGTGTTCCCCCTTTCGGAAGCATAGAAGTAGTCATTCTCTGCTACAGTTTCAATGACATCTATGGCCTCCTCAATGGTCTTCTTCTTGTTCAAAGATCCTCCGGATGAATGGTCTACTGCCTTCTTTGATTCATAAGAGAGCCCTTCATAGAAAATGTGCAGCTGCACCCATTCATTGAACATATCTGGTGGGCATCTCCTTGTTAGGTCTTTAAACCTCTCCCATACTTCATACAGAGTCTCACCATCTTGTTGCCTGAAAGTTTGGACCTCAGCTCTCAGCCTATTGATTCGTTGAGGGGGGAAAAATCTTGCTAAGAATTTGTTCTCCACATCTTCCCAAATTGTCAAGCTCTCCTTTGGGAAAGACTCCAGCCACTTGGCTGCCTTATCCTTGAGTGAGAATGGAAATAAGAGCA